>NC_142637.1:11335628-12002192 GCF_059453375.1 Lepisosteus platostomus
GGCTCAGAAGAGCCCACACACTCAGCTCTTAACCCCAGTGTGCAGAAAGGGTCAAAACGTGTTTTTCAACAGAAATAAACATGTTTCTGCAAGTTTGGTCAACCCCATGTAAGTTATGGAGCAGTAACAGCACACTTTTCAAAACGTGTTTTTCAGCCCGAAATAAACGCGTTTTTTCAGACAACTGAATCCCCATGTAACAGCAAAGCTCAGAAGAGCCCACACACTCAGCTCTTAACCCCAGTGTGCAGAAAGGGTCAAAACGTGTTTTTCAGCAGAAATAAACATGTTTCTGCAAGTTTGGTCAACCCCATGTAAGTTATGGGGCAGTAACAGCACACTTTTCAAAATGTGTTTTTCAGCCCGAAATAAACACGTTTTTTCAGACAACTGACTCCCCATGTAACAGCAAGGCTCAGAAGAGCCCACACACTCAGCTCTTAACCCCAGTATGCAGAAAGGGTCAAAACGTGTTTTTCAGCAGAAATAAACATGTTTCTGCAAGTTTGGTCAACCCCATGTAAGTTATGGGGCAGTAACAGCACACTTTTCAAAATGTGTTTTTCAGCCCGAAATAAACACGTTTTTTCAGACAACTGACTCCCCATGTAACAGCAAGGCTCAGAAGAGCCCACACACTCAGCTCTTAACCCCAGTGTGCAGAAAGGGTCAAAACGTGTTTTTCAACAGAAATAAACATGTTTCTGCAAGTTTGGTCAACCCCATGTAAGTTATGGAGCAGTAACAGCACACTTTTCAAAACGTGTTTTTCAGCCCGAAATAAACGCGTTTTTTCAGACAACTGAATCCCCATGTAACAGCAAAGCTCAGAAGTGCCCACACACTCAGCTCTTAACCCCAGTGTGCAGAAAGGGTCAAAACGTGTTTTTCAGCAGAAATAAACATGTTTCTGCAAGTTTGGTCAACCCCATGTAAGTTATGGGGCAGTAACAGCACACTTTTCAAAACGTGTTTTTCAGCCCGAAATAAACGCGTTTTTTCAGACAACTGAATCCCCATGTAACAGCAAGGCTCAGAAGAGCCCACACACTCAGCTCTTAACCCCAGTGTGCAGAAAGGGTCAAAACGTGTTTTTCAGCAGAAATAAACATGTTTCTGCAAGTTTGGTCAACCCCATGTAAGTTATGGGGCAGTAACAGCACACTTTTCAAAACGTGTTTTTCAGCCCGAAATAAACGCGTTTTTTCAGACAACTGAATCCCCATGTAACAGCAAGGCTCAGAAGAGCCCACACACTCAGCTCTTAACCCCAGTGTGCAGAAAGGGTCAAAACGTGTTTTTCAGCAGAAATAAACATGTTTCTGCAAGTTTGGTCAACCCCATGTAAGTTATGGAGCAGTAACAGCACACTTTTCAAAACGTGTTTTTCAGCCCGAAATAAACGCGTTTTTTCAGACAACTGAATCCCCATGTAACAGCAAGGCTCAGAAGAGCCCACACACTCAGCTCTTAACCCCAGTGTGCAGAAAGGGTCAAAACGTGTTTTTCAGCAGAAATAAACATGTTTCTGCAAGTTTGGTCAACCCCATGTAAGTTATGGAGCAGTAACAGCACACTTTTCAAAACGTGTTTTTCAGCCCGAAATTAACGCGTTTTTTCAGACAACTGAATCCCCATGTAACAGCAAGGCTCAAAAGAGCCCACACACTCAGCTCTTAACCCCAGTGTGCAGAAAGGGTCAAAACGTGTTTTTCAGCAGAAAAAAACATGTTTCTGCAAGTTTGGTCAACCCCATGTAAGTTATGGGGCAGTAACAGCACACTTTTCAAATCGTGTTTTTCAGCCCGAAATAAACGCGTTTTTTCAGACAACTGAATCCCCATGTAACAGCAAGGCTCAGAAGAGCCCACACACTCAGCTCTTAACCCCAGTGTGCAGAAAGCGTCAAAACGTGTTTTTCAGCAGAAATAAACATGTTTCTGCAAGTTTGGTCAACCCCATGTAAGTTATGGGGCAGTAACAGCACACTTTTCAAAATGTGTTTTTCAGCCCGAAATAAACACGTTTTTTCAGACAACTGACTCCCCATGTAACAGCAAGGCTCAGAAGAGCCCACACACTCAGCTCTTAACCCCAGTGTGCAGAAAGGGTCAAAACGTGTTTTTCAGCAGAAATAAACATGTTTCTGCAAGTTTGGTCAACCCCATGTAAGTTATGGAGCAGTAACAGCACACTTTTCAAAACGTGTTTTTCAGCCCGAAATAAACGCGTTTTTTCAGACAACTGAATCCCCATGTAACAGCAAGGCTCAAAAGAGCCCACACACTCAGCTCTTAACCCCAGTGTGCAGAAAGGGTCAAAACGTGTTTTTCAGCAGAAAAAAACATGTTTCTACAAGTTTGGTCAACCCCATGTAAGTTATGGGGCAGTAACAGCACACTTTTCAAAACGTGTTTTTCAGCCCGAAATAAACGCGTTTTTTCAGACAACTGAATCCCCATGTAACAACAAGGCTCAGAAGAGCCCACACACTCAGCTCTTAACCCCAGTGTGCAGAAAGGTTCAAAACGTGTTTTTCAGCAGAAATAAACATGTTTCTGCAAGTTTGGTCAACCCCATGTAAGTTATGGGGCAGTAACAGCACACTTTTCAAAATGTGTTTTTCAGCCCGAAATAAACACGTTTTTTCAGACAACTGACTCCCCATGTAACAGCAAGGCTCAGAAGAGCCCACAAACTCAGCTCTTAACCCCAGTATGCAGAAAGGGTCAAAACGTGTTTTTCAGCAGAAATAAACATGTTTCTGCAAGTTTGGTCAACCCCATGTAAGTTATGGGGCAGTAACAGCACACTTTTCAAAATGTGTTTTTCAGCCCGAAATAAACACGTTTTTTCAGACAACTGACTCCCCATGTAACAGCAAGGCTCAGAAGAGCCCACACACTCAGCTCTTAACCCCAGTGTGCAGAAAGGGTCAAAACGTGTTTTTCAGCAGAAATAAACATGTTTCTGCAAGTTTGGTCAACCCCATGTAAGTTATGGAGCAGTAACAGCACACTTTTCAAAACGTGTTTTTCAGCCCGAAATAAACGCGTTTTTTCAGACAACTGAATACCCATGTAACAGCAAGGCTCAAAAGAGCCCACACACTCAGCTCTTAACCCCAGTGTGCAGAAAGGGTCAAAACGTGTTTTTCAGCAGAAAAAAACATGTTTCTGCAAGTTTGGTCAACCCCATGTAAGTTATGGGGCAGTAACAGCACACTTTTCAAAACGTGTTTTTCAGCCCGAAATAAACGCGTTTTTTCAGACAACTGAATCCCCATGTAACAGCAAAGCTCAGAAGAGCCCACACACTCAGCTCTTAACCCCAGTGTGCAGAAAGGGTCAAAACGTGTTTTTCAGCAGAAATAAACATGTTTCTGCAAGTTTGGTCAACCCCATGTAAGTTATGGGGCAGTAACAGCACACTTTTCAAAATGTGTTTTTCAGCCCGAAATAAACACGTTTTTTCAGACAACTGACTCCCCATGTAACAGCAAGGCTCAGAAGAGCCCACACACTCAGCTCTTAACCCCAGTGTGCAGAAAGGGTCAAAACGTGTTTTTCAGCAGAAATAAACATGTTTCTGCAAGTTTGGTCAACCCCATGTAAGTTATGGAGCAGTAACAGCACACTTTTCAAAACGTGTTTTTCAGCCCGAAATAAACGCGTTTTTTCAGACAACTGAATACCCATGTAACAGCAAGGCTCAAAAGAGCCCACACACTCAGCTCTTAACCCCAGTGTGCAGAAAGGGTCAAAACGTGTTTTTCAGCAGAAAAAAACATGTTTCTGCAAGTTTGGTCAACCCCATGTAAGTTATGGGGCAGTAACAGCACACTTTTCAAAACGTGTTTTTCAGCCCGAAATAAACGCGTTTTTTCAGACAACTGAATCCCCATGTAACAGCAAAGCTCAGAAGAGCCCACACACTCAGCTCTTAACCCCAGTGTGCAGAAAGGGTCAAAACGTGTTTTTCAGCAGAAATAAACATGTTTCTGCAAGTTTGGTCAACCCCATGTAAGTTATGGGGCAGTAACAGCACACTTTTCAAAATGTGTTTTTCAGCCCGAAATAAACACGTTTTTTCAGACAACTGACTCCCCATGTAACAGCAAGGCTCAGAAGAGCCCACACACTCAGCTCTTAACCCCAGTATGCAGAAAGGGTCAAAACGTGTTTTTCAGCAGAAATAAACATGTTTCTGCAAGTTTGGTCAACCCCATGTAAGTTATGGGGCAGTAACAGCACACTTTTCAAAATGTGTTTTTCAGCCCGAAATAAACACGTTTTTTCAGACAACTGACTCCCCATGTAACAGCAAGGCTCAGAAGAGCCCACACACTCAGCTCTTAACCCCAGTGTGCAGAAAGGGTCAAAACGTGTTTTTCAACAGAAATAAACATGTTTCTGCAAGTTTGGTCAACCCCATGTAAGTTATGGAGCAGTAACAGCACACTTTTCAAAACGTGTTTTTCAGCCCGAAATAAACGCGTTTTTTCAGACAACTGAATCCCCATGTAACAGCAAAGCTCAGAAGAGCCCACACACTCAGCTCTTAACCCCAGTGTGCAGAAAGGGTCAAAACGTGTTTTTCAGCAGAAATAAACATGTTTCTGCAAGTTTGGTCAACCCCATGTAAGTTATGGGGCAGTAACAGCACACTTTTCAAAACGTGTTTTTCAGCCCGAAATAAACGCGTTTTTTCAGACAACTGAATCCCCATGTAACAGCAAGGCTCAGAAGAGCCCACACACTCAGCTCTTAACCCCAGTGTGCAGAAAGGGTCAAAACGTGTTTTTCAGCAGAAATAAACATGTTTCTGCAAGTTTGGTCAACCCCATGTAAGTTATGGGGCAGTAACAGCACACTTTTCAAAACGTGTTTTTCAGCCCGAAATAAACGCGTTTTTTCAGACAACTGAATCCCCATGTAACAGCAAGGCTCAGAAGAGCCCACACACTCAGCTCTTAACCCCAGTGTGCAGAAAGGGTCAAAACGTGTTTTTCAGCAGAAATAAACATGTTTCTGCAAGTTTGGTCAACCCCATGTAAGTTATGGGGCAGTAACAGCACACTTTTCAAAACGTGTTTTTCAGCCCGAAATAAACGCGTTTTTTCAGACAACTGAATCCCCATGTAACAGCAAGGCTCAGAAGAGCCCACACACTAAGCTCTTAACCCCAGTGTGCAGAAAGCGTCAAAACGTGTTTTTCAGCAGAAATAAACATGTTTCTGCAAGTTTGGTCAACCCCATGTAAGTTATGGGGCAGTAACAGCACACTTTTCAAAATGTGTTTTTCAGCCCGAAATAAACACGTTTTTTCAGACAACTGACTCCCCATGTAACAGCAAGGCTCAGAAGAGCCCACACACTCAGCTCTTAACCCCAGTGTGCAGAAAGGGTCAAAACGTGTTTTTCAGCAGAAATAAACATGTTTCTGCAAGTTTGGTCAACCCCATGTAAGTTATGGAGCAGTAACAGCACACTTTTCAAAACGTGTTTTTCAGCCCGAAATAAACGCGTTTTTTCAGACAACTGAATCCCCATGTAACAGCAAGGCTCAAAAGAGCCCACACACTCAGCTCTTAACCCCAGTGTGCAGAAAGGGTCAAAACGTGTTTTTCAGCAGAAAAAAACATGTTTCTACAAGTTTGGTCAACCCCATGTAAGTTATGGGGCAGTAACAGCACACTTTTCAAAACGTGTTTTTCAGCCCGAAATAAACGCGTTTTTTCAGACAACTGAATCCCCATGTAACAACAAGGCTCAGAAGAGCCCACACACTCAGCTCTTAACCCCAGTGTGCAGAAAGGTTCAAAACGTGTTTTTCAGCAGAAATAAACATGTTTCTGCAAGTTTGGTCAACCCCATGTAAGTTATGGGGCAGTAACAGCACACTTTTCAAAATGTGTTTTTCAGCCCGAAATAAACACGTTTTTTCAGACAACTGACTCCCCATGTAACAGCAAGGCTCAGAAGAGCCCACAAACTCAGCTCTTAACCCCAGTATGCAGAAAGGGTCAAAACGTGTTTTTCAGCAGAAATAAACATGTTTCTGCAAGTTTGGTCAACCCCATGTAAGTTATGGGGCAGTAACAGCACACTTTTCAAAATGTGTTTTTCAGCCCGAAATAAACACGTTTTTTCAGACAACTGACTCCCCATGTAACAGCAAGGCTCAGAAGAGCCCACACACTCAGCTCTTAACCCCAGTGTGCAGAAAGGGTCAAAACGTGTTTTTCAGCAGAAATAAACGTTTCTGCAAGTTTGGTCAACCCCATGTAAGTTATGGAGCAGTAACAGCACACTTTTCAAAACGTGTTTTTCAGCCCGAAATAAACGCGTTTTTTCAGACAACTGAATACCCATGTAACAGCAAGGCTCAAAAGAGCCCACACACTCAGCTCTTAACCCCAGTGTGCAGAAAGGGTCAAAACGTGTTTTTCAGCAGAAAAAAACATGTTTCTGCAAGTTTGGTCAACCCCATGTAAGTTATGGGGCAGTAACAGCACACTTTTCAAAACGTGTTTTTCAGCCCGAAATAAACGCGTTTTTTCAGACAACTGAATCCCCATGTAACAGCAAAGCTCAGAAGAGCCCACACACTCAGCTCTTAACCCCAGTGTGCAGAAAGGGTCAAAACGTGTTTTTCAGCAGAAATAAACATGTTTCTGCAAGTTTGGTCAACCCCATGTAAGTTATGGGGCAGTAACAGCACACTTTTCAAAATGTGTTTTTCAGCCCGAAATAAACACGTTTTTTCAGACAACTGACTCCCCATGTAACAGCAAGGCTCAGAAGAGCCCACACACTCAGCTCTTAACCCCAGTGTGCAGAAAGGGTCAAAACGTGTTTTTCAGCAGAAATAAACATGTTTCTGCAAGTTTGGTCAACCCCATGTAAGTTATGGAGCAGTAACAGCACACTTTTCAAAACGTGTTTTTCAGCCCGAAATAAACGCGTTTTTTCAGACAACTGAATACCCATGTAACAGCAAGGCTCAAAAGAGCCCACACACTCAGCTCTTAACCCCAGTGTGCAGAAAGGGTCAAAACGTGTTTTTCAGCAGAAAAAAACATGTTTCTGCAAGTTTGGTCAACCCCATGTAAGTTATGGGGCAGTAACAGCACACTTTTCAAAACGTGTTTTTCAGCCCGAAATAAACGCGTTTTTTCAGACAACTGAATCCCCATGTAACAGCAAAGCTCAGAAGAGCCCACACACTCAGCTCTTAACCCCAGTGTGCAGAAAGGGTCAAAACGTGTTTTTCAGCAGAAATAAACATGTTTCTGCAAGTTTGGTCAACCCCATGTAAGTTATGGGGCAGTAACAGCACACTTTTCAAAATGTGTTTTTCAGCCCGAAATAAACACGTTTTTTCAGACAACTGACTCCCCATGTAACAGCAAGGCTCAGAAGAGCCCACACACTCAGCTCTTAACCCCAGTATGCAGAAAGGGTCAAAACGTGTTTTTCAGCAGAAATAAACATGTTTCTGCAAGTTTGGTCAACCCCATGTAAGTTATGGGGCAGTAACAGCACACTTTTCAAAATGTGTTTTTCAGCCCGAAATAAACACGTTTTTTCAGACAACTGACTCCCCATGTAACAGCAAGGCTCAGAAGAGCCCACACACTCAGCTCTTAACCCCAGTGTGCAGAAAGGGTCAAAACGTGTTTTTCAACAGAAATAAACATGTTTCTGCAAGTTTGGTCAACCCCATGTAAGTTATGGAGCAGTAACAGCACACTTTTCAAAACGTGTTTTTCAGCCCGAAATAAACGCGTTTTTTCAGACAACTGAATCCCCATGTAACAGCAAGGCTCAGAAGAGCCCACACACTCAGCTCTTAACCCCAGTGTGCAGAAAGGGTCAAAACGTGTTTTTCAGCAGAAATAAACATGTTTCTGCAAGTTTGGTCAACCCCATATAAGTTATGGAGCAGTAACAGCACACTTTTCAAAACGTGTTTTTCAGCCCGAAATAAACGCGTTTTTTCAGACAACTGAATCCCCATGTAACAGCAAGGCTCAGAAGAGCCCACACACTCAGCTCTTAACCCCAGTGTGCAGAAAGGGTCAAAACGTGTTTTTCAGCAGAAATAAACATGTTTCTGCAAGTTTGGTCAACCCCATGTAAGTTATGGAGCAGTAACAGCACACTTTTCAAAACGTGTTTTTCAGCCCGAAATAAACGCGTTTTTTCAGACAACTGAATCCCCATGTAACAGCAAGGCTCAGAAGAGCCCACACACTCAGCTCTTAACCCCAGTGTGCAGAAAGCGTCAAAACGTGTTTTTCAGCAGAAATAAACATGTTTCTGCAAGTTTGGTCAACCCCATGTAAGTTATGGGGCAGTAACAGCACACTTTTCAAAATGTGTTTTTCAGCCCGAAATAAACACGTTTTTTCAGACAACTGACTCCCCATGTAACAGCAAGGCTCAGAAGAGCCCACACACTCAGCTCTTAACCCCAGTGTGCAGAAAGGGTCAAAACGTGTTTTTCAGCAGAAATAAACATGTTTCTGCAAGTTTGGTCAACCCCATGTAAGTTATGGAGCAGTAACAGCACACTTTTCAAAATGTGTTTTTCAGCCCGAAATAAACGCGTTTTTTCAGACAACTGAATCCCCATGTAACAGCAAGGCTCAAAAGAGCCCACACACTCAGCTCTTAACCCCAGTGTGCAGAAAGGGTCAAAACGTGTTTTTCAGCAGAAAAAAACATGTTTCTACAAGTTTGGTCAACCCCATGTAAGTTATGGGGCAGTAACAGCACACTTTTCAAAACGTGTTTTTCAGCCCGAAATAAACGCGTTTTTTCAGACAACTGAATCCCCATGTAACAACAAGGCTCAGAAGAGCCCACACACTCAGCTCTTAACCCCAGTGTGCAGAAAGGTTCAAAACGTGTTTTTCAGCAGAAATAAACATGTTTCTGCAAGTTTGGTCAACCCCATGTAAGTTATGGGGTAGTAACAGCACACTTTTCAAAATGTGTTTTTCAGCCCGAAATAAACACGTTTTTTCAGACAACTGACTCCCCATGTAACAGCAAGGCTCAGAAGAGCCCACAAACTCAGCTCTTAACCCCAGTATGCAGAAAGGGTCAAAACGTGTTTTTCAGCAGAAATAAACATGTTTCTGCAAGTTTGGTCAACCCCATGTAAGTTATGGGGCAGTAACAGCACACTTTTCAAAATGTGTTTTTCAGCCCGAAATAAACACGTTTTTTCAGACAACTGACTCCCCATGTAACAGCAAGGCTCAGAAGAGCCCACACACTCAGCTCTTAACCCCAGTGTGCAGAAAGGGTCAAAACGTGTTTTTCAGCAGAAATAAACATGTTTCTGCAAGTTTGGTCAACCCCATGTAAGTTATGGAGCAGTAACAGCACACTTTTCAAAACGTGTTTTTCAGCCCGAAATAAACGCGTTTTTTCAGACAACTGAATACCCATGTAACAGCAAGGCTCAAAAGAGCCCACACACTCAGCTCTTAACCCCAGTGTGCAGAAAGGGTCAAAACGTGTTTTTCAGCAGAAAAAAACATGTTTCTGCAAGTTTGGTCAACCCCATGTAAGTTATGGGGCAGTAACAGCACACTTTTCAAAACGTGTTTTTCAGCCCGAAATAAACGCGTTTTTTCAGACAACTGAATCCCCATGTAACAGCAAAGCTCAGAAGAGCCCACACACTCAGCTCTTAACCCCAGTGTGCAGAAAGGGTCAAAACGTGTTTTTCAGCAGAAATAAACATGTTTCTGCAAGTTTGGTCAACCCCATGTAAGTTATGGGGCAGTAACAGCACACTTTTCAAAATGTGTTTTTCAGCCCGAAATAAACACGTTTTTTCAGACAACTGACTCCCCATGTAACAGCAAGGCTCAGAAGAGCCCACACACTCAGCTCTTAACCCCAGTATGCAGAAAGGGTCAAAACGTGTTTTTCAGCAGAAATAAACATGTTTCTGCAAGTTTGGTCAACCCCATGTAAGTTATGGGGCAGTAACAGCACACTTTTCAAAATGTGTTTTTCAGCCCGAAATAAACACGTTTTTTCAGACAACTGACTCCCCATGTAACAGCAAGGCTCAGAAGAGCCCACACACTCAGCTCTTAACCCCAGTGTGCAGAAAGGGTCAAAACGTGTTTTTCAACAGAAATAAACATGTTTCTGCAAGTTTGGTCAACCCCATGTAAGTTATGGAGCAGTAACAGCACACTTTTCAAAACGTGTTTTTCAGCCCGAAATAAACGCGTTTTTTCAGACAACTGAATCCCCATGTAACAGCAAAGCTCAGAAGAGCCCACACACTCAGCTCTTAACCCCAGTGTGCAGAAAGGGTCAAAACGTGTTTTTCAGCAGAAATAAACATGTTTCTGCAAGTTTGGTCAACCCCATGTAAGTTATGGGGCAGTAACAGCACACTTTTCAAAACGTGTTTTTCAGCCCGAAATAAACGCGTTTTTTCAGACAACTGAATCCCCATGTAACAGCAAGGCTCAGAAGAGCCCACACACTCAGCTCTTAACCCCAGTGTGCAGAAAGGGTCAAAACGTGTTTTTCAGCAGAAATAAACATGTTTCTGCAAGTTTGGTCAACCCCATGTAAGTTATGGGGCAGTAACAGCACACTTTTCAAAACGTGTTTTTCAGCCCGAAATAAACGCGTTTTTTCAGACAACTGAATCCCCATGTAACAGCAAGGCTCAGAAGAGCCCACACACTCAGCTCTTAACCCCAGTGTGCAGAAAGGGTCAAAACGTGTTTTTCAGCAGAAATAAACATGTTTCTGCAAGTTTGGTCAACCCCATGTAAGTTATGGAGCAGTAACAGCACACTTTTCAAAACGTGTTTTTCAGCCCGAAATAAACGCGTTTTTTCAGACAACTGAATCCCCATGTAACAGCAAGGCTCAGAAGAGCCCACACACTCAGCTCTTAACCCCAGTGTGCAGAAAGGGTCAAAACGTGTTTTTCAGCAGAAATAAACATGTTTCTGCAAGTTTGGTCAACCCCATGTAAGTTATGGAGCAGTAACAGCACACTTTTCAAAACGTGTTTTTCAGCCCGAAATTAACGCGTTTTTTCAGACAACTGAATCCCCATGTAACAGCAAGGCTCAAAAGAGCCCACACACTCAGCTCTTAACCCCAGTGTGCAGAAAGGGTCAAAACGTGTTTTTCAGCAGAAAAAAACATGTTTCTGCAAGTTTGGTCAACCCCATGTAAGTTATGGGGCAGTAACAGCACACTTTTCAAATCGTGTTTTTCAGCCCGAAATAAACGCGTTTTTTCAGACATCTGAATCCCCATGTAACAGCAAGGCTCAGAAGAGCCCACACACTCAGCTCTTAACCCCAGTGTGCAGAAAGCGTCAAAACGTGTTTTTCAGCAGAAATAAACATGTTTCTGCAAGTTTGGTCAACCCCATGTAAGTTATGGGGCAGTAACAGCACACTTTTCAAAATGTGTTTTTCAGCCCGAAATAAACACGTTTTTTCAGACAACTGACTCCCCATGTAACAGCAAGGCTCAGAAGAGCCCACACACTCAGCTCTTAACCCCAGTGTGCAGAAAGGGTCAAAACGTGTTTTTTCAGCAGAAATAAACATGTTTCTGCAAGTTTGGTCAACCCCATGTAAGTTATGGAGCAGTAACAGCACACTTTTCAAAACGTGTTTTTCAGCCCGAAATAAACGCGTTTTTTCAGACAACTGAATCCCCATGTAACAGCAAGGCTCAAAAGAGCCCACACACTCAGCTCTTAACCCCAGTGTGCAGAAAGGGTCAAAACGTGTTTTTCAGCAGAAAAAAACATGTTTCTACAAGTTTGGTCAACCCCATGTAAGTTATGGGGCAGTAACAGCACACTTTTCAAAACGTGTTTTTCAGCCCGAAATAAACGCGTTTTTTCAGACAACTGAATCCCCATGTAACAACAAGGCTCAGAAGAGCCCACACACTCAGCTCTTAACCCCAGTGTGCAGAAAGGTTCAAAACGTGTTTTTCAGCAGAAATAAACATGTTTCTGCAAGTTTGGTCAACCCCATGTAAGTTATGGGGCAGTAACAGCACACTTTTCAAAATGTGTTTTTCAGCCCGAAATAAACACGTTTTTTCAGACAACTGACTCCCCATGTAACAGCAAGGCTCAGAAGAGCCCACAAACTCAGCTCTTAACCCCAGTATGCAGAAAGGGTCAAAACGTGTTTTTCAGCAGAAATAAACATGTTTCTGCAAGTTTGGTCAACCCCATGTAAGTTATGGGGCAGTAACAGCACACTTTTCAAAATGTGTTTTTCAGCCCGAAATAAACACGTTTTTTCAGACAACTGACTCCCCATGTAACAGCAAGGCTCAGAAGAGCCCACACACTCAGCTCTTAACCCCAGTGTGCAGAAAGGGTCAAAACGTGTTTTTCAGCAGAAATAAACATGTTTCTGCAAGTTTGGTCAACCCCATGTAAGTTATGGAGCAGTAACAGCACACTTTTCAAAACGTGTTTTTCAGCCCGAAATAAACGCGTTTTTTCAGACAACTGAATACCCATGTAACAGCAAGGCTCAAAAGAGCCCACACACTCAGCTCTTAACCCCAGTGTGCAGAAAGGGTCAAAACGTGTTTTTCAGCAGAAAAAAACATGTTTCTGCAAGTTTGGTCAACCCCATGTAAGTTATGGGGCAGTAACAGCACACTTTTCAAAACGTGTTTTTCAGCCCGAAATAAACGCGTTTTTTCAGACAACTGAATCCCCATGTAACAGCAAGGCTCAGAAGAGCCCACACACTCAGCTCTTAACCCCAGTGTGCAGAAAGGGTCAAAACGTGTTTTTCAGCAGAAATAAACATGTTTCTGCAAGTTTGGTCAACCCCATGTAAGTTATGGAGCAGTAACAGCACACTTTTCAAAACGTGTTTTTCAGCCCGAAATAAACGCGTTTTTTCAGACAACTGAATTCCCATGTAACAGCAAGGCTCAAAAGAGCCCACACACTCAGCTCTTAACCCCAGTGTGCAGAAAGGGTCAAAACGTGTTTTTCAGCAGAAAAAAACATGTTTCTGCAAGTTTGGTCAACCCCATGTAAGTTATGGGGCAGTAACAGCACACTTTTCAAAACGTGTTTTTCAGCCCGAAATAAACGCGTTTTTTCAGACAACTGAATCCCCATGTAAAAGCAAGGCTCAGAAGAGCCCACACACTCAGCTCTTAACCCCAGTGTGCAGAAAGCGTCAAAACGTGTTTTTCAGCAGAAATAAACATGTTTCTGCAAGTTTGGTCAACCCCATGTAAGTTATGGGGCAGTAACAGCACACTTTTCAAAATGTGTTTTTCAGCCCGAAATAAACACGTTTTTTCAGACAACTGACTCCCCATGTAACAGCAAGGCTCAGAAGAGCCCACACACTCAGCTCTTAACCCCAGTGTGCATAAAGGGTCAAAACGTGTTTTTCAGCAGAAATAAATATGTTTCTGCAAGTTTGGTCAACCCCATGTAAGTTATGGAGCAGTAACAGCACACTTTTCAAAACGTGTTTTTCAGCCCGAAATAAACACGTTTTTTCAGACAACTGAATCCCCATGTAACAGCAAAGCTCAGAAGAGCCCACACACTCAGCTCTTAACCCCAGTGTGCAGAAAGGGTCAAAACGTGTTTTTCAGCAGAAATAAACATGTTTCTGCAAGTTTGGTCAACCCCATGTAAGTTATGGGGCAGTAACAGCACATTTTTCAAAATGTGTTTTTCAGCCCGAAATAAACACGTTTTTTCAGAAAACTGACTCCCCATGTAACAGCAAGGCTCAGAAGAGCCCACACACTCAGCTCTTAACCCCAGTGAGCAGAAAGGGTCAAAACGTGTTTTTCAGCAGAAATAAACATGTTTCTGCAAGTTTGGTCAACCCCATGTAAGTTATGGAGCAGTAACAGCACACTTTTCAAAACGTGTTTTTCAGCCCGAAATAAACGCGTTTTTTCAGACAACTGAATCCCCATGTAACAGCAAAGCTCAGAAGAGCCCACACACTCAGCTCTTAACCCCAGTGTGCAGAAAGGGTCAAAACGTGTTTTTCAGCAGAAATAAACATGTTTCTGCAAGTTTGGTCAACCCCATGTAAGTTATGGGGCAGTAACAGCACACTTTTCAAAACGTGTTTTTCAGCCCGAAATAAACGCGTTTTTTCAGACAACTGAATCCCCATGTAACAGCAAGGCTCAGAAGAGCCCACACACTCAGCTCTTAACCCCAGTGTGCAGAAAGGGTCAAAACGTGTTTTTCAGCAGAAATAAACATGTTTCTGCAAGTTTGGTCAACCCCATGTAAGTTATGGGGCAGTAACAGCACACTTTTCAAAATGTGTTTTTCAGCCCGAAATAAACACGTTTTTTCAGACAACTGAATCCCCATGTAACAGCAAGGCTCAGAAGAGCCCACACACTCAGCTCTTAACCCCAGTGTGCAGAAAGGGTCAAAACGTGTTTTTCAGCAGAAATAAACATGTTTCTGCAAGTTTGGTCAACCCCATGTAAGTTATGGGGCAGTAACAGCACACTTTTCAAAATGTGTTTTTCAGCCCGAAATAAACACGTTTTTTCAGACAACTGACTCCCCATGTAACAGCAAGGCTCAGAAGAGCCCACACACTCAGCTCTTAACCCCAGTGTGCAGAAAGGGTCAAAACGTGTTTTTCAGCAGAAATAAACATGTTTCTGCAAGTTTGGTCAACCCCATGTAAGTTATGGAGCAGTAACAGCACACTTTTCAAAACGTGTTTTTCAGCCCGAAATAAACGCGTTTTTTCAGACAACTGAATACCCATGTAACAGCAAGGCTCAAAAGAGCCCACACACTCAGCTCTTAACCCCAGTGTGCAGAAAGGGTCAAAACGTGTTTTTCAGCAGAAAAAAACATGTTTCTGCAAGTTTGGTCAACCCCATGTAAGTTATGGGGCAGTAACAGCACACTTTTCAAAACGTGTTTTTCAGCCCGAAATAAACGCGTTTTTTCAGACAACTGAATCCCCATGTAACAGCAAGGCTCAGAAGAGCCCACACACTCAGCTCTTAACCCCAGTGTGCAGAAAGGGTCAAAACGTGTTTTTCAACAGAAATAAACATGTTTCTGCAAGTTTGGTCAACCCCATGTAAGTTATGGAGCAGTAACAGCACACTTTTCAAAACGTGTTTTTCAGCCCGAAATAAACGCGTTTTTTCAGACAACTGAATCCCCATGTAACAGCAAAGCTCAGAAGAGCCCACACACTCAGCTCTTAATCCCAGTGTGCAGAAAGGGTCAAAACGTGTTTTTCAGCAGAAATAAACATGTTTCTGCAAGTTTGGTCAACCCCATGTAAGTTATGGGGCAGTAACAGCACACTTTTCAAAATGTGTTTTTCAGCCCGAAATAAACACGTTTTTTCAGACAACTGACTCCCCATGTAACAGCAAGGCTCAGAAGAGCCCACACACTCAGCTCTTAACCCCAGTATGCAGAAAGGGTCAAAACGTGTTTTTCAGCAGAAATAAACATGTTTCTGCAAGTTTGGTCAACCCCATGTAAGTTATGGGGCAGTAACAGCACACTTTTCAAAATGTGTTTTTCAGCCCGAAATAAACACGTTTTTTCAGACAACTGACTCCCCATGTAACAGCAAGGCTCAGAAGAGCCCACACACTCAGCTCTTAACCCCAGTGTGCAGAAAGGGTCAAAACGTGTTTTTCAACAGAAATAAACATGTTTCTGCAAGTTTGGTCAACCCCATGTAAGTTATGGAGCAGTAACAGCACACTTTTCAGAACGTGTTTTTCAGCCCGAAATAAACGCGTTTTTTCAGACAACTGAATCCCCATGTAACAGCAAAGCTCAGAAGAGCCCACACACTCAGCTCTTAACCCCAGTGTGCAGAAAGGGTCAAAACGTGTTTTTCAGCAGAAATAAACATGTTTCTGCAAGTTTGGTCAACCCCATGTAAGTTATGGGGCAGTAACAGCACACTTTTCAAAACGTGTTTTTCAGCCCGAAATAAACGCGTTTTTTCAGACAACTGAATCCCCATGTAACAGCAAGGCTCAGAAGAGCCCACACACTCAGCTCTTAACCCCAGTGTGCAGAAAGGGTCAAAACGTGTTTTTCAGCAGAAATAAACATGTTTCTGCAAGTTTGGTCAACCCCATGTAAGTTATGGGGCAGTAACAGCACACTTTTCAAAACGTGTTTTTCAGCCCGAAATAAACGCGTTTTTTCAGACAACTGAATCCCCATGTAACAGCAAGGCTCAGAAGAGCCCACACACTCAGCTCTTAACCCCAGTGTGCAGAAAGGGTCAAAACGTGTTTTTCAGCAGAAATAAACATGTTTCTGCAAGTTTGGTCAACCCCATGTAAGTTATGGAGCAGTAACAGCACACTTTTCAAAACGTGTTTTTCAGCCCGAAATAAACGCGTTTTTTCAGACAACTGAATCCCCATGTAACAGCAAGGCTCAGAAGAGCCCACACACTCAGCTCTTAACCCCAGTGTGCAGAAAGGGTCAAAACGTGTTTTTCAGCAGAAATAAACATGTTTCTGCAAGTTTGGTCAACCCCATGTAAGTTATGGAGCAGTAACAGCACACTTTTCAAAACGTGTTTTTCAGCCCGAAATAAACGCGTTTTTTCAGACAACTGAATCCCCATGTAACAGCAAGGCTCAGAAGAGCCCACACACTCAGCTCTTAACCCCAGTGTGCAGAAAGCGTCAAAACGTGTTTTTCAGCAGAAATAAACATGTTTCTGCAAGTTTGGTCAACCCCATGTAAGTTATGGGGCAGTAACAGCACACTTTTCAAAATGTGTTTTTCAGCCCGAAATAAACACGTTTTTTCAGACAACTGACTCCCCATGTAACAGCAAGGCTCAGAAGAGCCCACACACTCAGCTCTTAACCCCAGTGTGCAGAAAGGGTCAAAACGTGTTTTTCAGCAGAAATAAACATGTTTCTGCAAGTTTGGTCAACCCCATGTAAGTTATGGAGCAGTAACAGCACACTTTTCAAAACGTGTTTTTCAGCCCGAAATAAACGCGTTTTTTCAGACAACTGAATCCCCATGTAACAGCAAGGCTCAAAAGAGCCCACACACTCAGCTCTTAACCCCAGTGTGCAGAAAGGGTCAAAACGTGTTTTTCAGCAGAAAAAAACATGTTTCTACAAGTTTGGTCAACCCCATGTAAGTTATGGGGCAGTAACAGCACACTTTTCAAAACGTGTTTTTCAGCCCGAAATAAACGCGTTTTTTCAGACAACTGAATCCCCATGTAACAACAAGGCTCAGAAGAGCCCACACACTCAGCTCTTAACCCCAGTGTGCAGAAAGGTTCAAAACGTGTTTTTCAGCAGAAATAAACATGTTTCTGCAAGTTTGGTCAACCCCATGTAAGTTATGGGGCAGTAACAGCACACTTTTCAAAATGTGTTTTTCAGCCCGAAATAAACACGTTTTTTCAGACAACTGACTCCCCATGTAACAGCAAGGCTCAGAAGAGCCCACAAACTCAGCTCTTAACCCCAGTATGCAGAAAGGGTCAAAACGTGTTTTTCAGCAGAAATAAACATGTTTCTGCAAGTTTGGTCAACCCCATGTAAGTTATGGGGCAGTAACAGCACACTTTTCAAAATGTGTTTTTCAGCCCGAAATAAACACGTTTTTTCAGACAACTGACTCCCCATGTAACAGCAAGGCTCAGAAGAGCCCACACACTCAGCTCTTAACCCCAGTGTGCAGAAAGGGTCAAAACGTGTTTTTCAGCAGAAATAAACATGTTTCTGCAAGTTTGGTCAACCCCATGTAAGTTATGGAGCAGTAACAGCACACTTTTCAAAACGTGTTTTTCAGCCCGAAATAAACGCGTTTTTTCAGACAACTGAATACCCATGTAACAGCAAGGCTCAAAAGAGCCCACACACTCAGCTCTTAACCCCAGTGTGCAGAAAGGGTCAAAACGTGTTTTTCAGCAGAAAAAAACATGTTTCTGCAAGTTTGGTCAACCCCATGTAAGTTATGGGGCAGTAACAGCACACTTTTCAAAACGTGTTTTTCAGCCCGAAATAAACGCGTTTTTTCAGACAACTGAATCCCCATGTAACAGCAAAGCTCAGAAGAGCCCACACACTCAGCTCTTAACCCCAGTGTGCAGAAAGGGTCAAAACGTGTTTTTCAGCAGAAATAAACATGTTTCTGCAAGTTTGGTCAACCCCATGTAAGTTATGGGGCAGTAACAGCACACTTTTCAAAATGTGTTTTTCAGCCCGAAATAAACACGTTTTTTCAGACAACTGACTCCCCATGTAACAGCAAGGCTCAGAAGAGCCCACACACTCAGCTCTTAACCCCAGTATGCAGAAAGGGTCAAAACGTGTTTTTCAGCAGAAATAAACATGTTTCTGCAAGTTTGGTCAACCCCATGTAAGTTATGGGGCAGTAACAGCACACTTTTCAAAATGTGTTTTTCAGCCCGAAATAAACACGTTTTTTCAGACAACTGACTCCCCATGTAACAGCAAGGCTCAAAAGAGCCCACACACTCAGCTCTTAACCCCAGTGTGCAGAAAGGGTCAAAACGTGTTTTTCAGCAGAAAAAAACATGTTTCTACAAGTTTGGTCAACCCCATGTAAGTTATGGGGCAGTAACAGCACACTTTTCAAAACGTGTTTTTCAGCCCGAAATAAACGCGTTTTTTCAGACAACTGACTCCCCATGTAACAGCAAGGCTCAGAAGAGCCCACAAACTCAGCTCTTAACCCCAGTATGCAGAAAGGGTCAAAACGTGTTTTTCAGCAGAAATAAACATGTTTCTGCAAGTTTGGTCAACCCCATGTAAGTTATGGGGCAGTAACAGCACACTTTTCAAAATGTGTTTTTCAGCCCGAAATAAACACGTTTTTTCAGACAACTGACTCCCCATGTAACAGCAAGGCTCAGAAGAGCCCACACACTCAGCTCTTAACCCCAGTGTGCAGAAAGGGTCAAAACGTGTTTTTCAGCAGAAATAAACATGTTTCTGCAAGTTTGGTCAACCCCATGTAAGTTATGGAGCAGTAACAGCACACTTTTCAAAACGTGTTTTTCAGCCCGAAATAAACGCGTTTTTTCAGACAACTGAATACCCATGTAACAGCAAGGCTCAAAAGAGCCCACACACTCAGCTCTTAACCCCAGTGTGCAGAAAGGGTCAAAACGTGTTTTTCAGCAGAAAAAAACATGTTTCTGCAAGTTTGGTCAACCCCATGTAAGTTATGGGGCAGTAACAGCACACTTTTCAAAACGTGTTTTTCAGCCCGAAATAAACGCGTTTTTTCAGACAACTGAATCCCCATGTAACAGCAAAGCTCAGAAGAGCCCACACACTCAGCTCTTAACCCCAGTGTGCAGAAAGGGTCAAAACGTGTTTTTCAGCAGAAATAAACATGTTTCTGCAAGTTTGGTCAACCCCATGTAAGTTATGGGGCAGTAACAGCACACTTTTCAAAATGTGTTTTTCAGCCCGAAATAAACACGTTTTTTCAGACAACTGACTCCCCATGTAACAGCAAGGCTCAGAAGAGCCCACACACTCAGCTCTTAACCCCAGTATGCAGAAAGGGTCAAAACGTGTTTTTCAGCAGAAATAAACATGTTTCTGCAAGTTTGGTCAACCCCATGTAAGTTATGGGGCAGTAACAGCACACTTTTCAAAATGTGTTTTTCAGCCCGAAATAAACACGTTTTTTCAGACAACTGACTCCCCATGTAACAGCAAGGCTCAGAAGAGCCCACACACTCAGCTCTTAACCCCAGTGTGCAGAAAGGGTCAAAACGTGTTTTTCAACAGAAATAAACATGTTTCTGCAAGTTTGGTCAACCCCATGTAAGTTATGGAGCAGTAACAGCACACTTTTCAAAACGTGTTTTTCAGCCCGAAATAAACGCGTTTTTTCAGACAACTGAATCCCCATGTAACAGCAAAGCTCAGAAGAGCCCACACACTCAGCTCTTAACCCCAGTGTGCAGAAAGGGTCAAAACGTGTTTTTCAGCAGAAATAAACATGTTTCTGCAAGTTTGGTCAACCCCATGTAAGTTATGGGGCAGTAACAGCACACTTTTCAAAACGTGTTTTTCAGCCCGAAATAAACGCGTTTTTTCAGACAACTGAATCCCCATGTAACAGCAAGGCTCAGAAGAGCCCACACACTCAGCTCTTAACCCCAGTGTGCAGAAAGGGTCAAAACGTGTTTTTCAGCAGAAATAAACATGTTTCTGCAAGTTTGGTCAACCCCATGTAAGTTATGGGGCAGTAACAGCACACTTTTCAAAACGTGTTTTTCAGCCCGAAATAAACGCGTTTTTTCAGACAACTGAATCCCCATGTAACAGCAAGGCTCAGAAGAGCCCACACACTCAGCTCTTAACCCCAGTGTGCAGAAAGGGTCAAAACGTGTTTTTCAGCAGAAATAAACATGTTTCTGCAAGTTTGGTCAACCCCATGTAAGTTATGGAGCAGTAACAGCACACTTTTCAAAACGTGTTTTTCAGCCCGAAATAAACGCGTTTTTTCAGACAACTGAATCCCCATGTAACAGCAAGGCTCAGAAGAGCCCACACACTCAGCTCTTAACCCCAGTGTGCAGAAAGGGTCAAAACGTGTTTTTCAGCAGAAATAAACATGTTTCTGCAAGTTTGGTCAACCCCATGTAAGTTATGGAGCAGTAACAGCACACTTTTCAAAACGTGTTTTTCAGCCCGAAATTAACGCGTTTTTTCAGACAACTGAATCCCCATGTAACAGCAAGGCTCAAAAGAGCCCACACACTCAGCTCTTAACCCCAGTGTGCAGAAAGGGTCAAAACGTGTTTTTCAGCAGAAAAAAACATGTTTCTGCAAGTTTGGTCAACCCCATGTAAGTTATGGGGCAGTAACAGCACACTTTTCAAATCGTGTTTTTCAGCCCGAAATAAACGCGTTTTTTCAGACATCTGAATCCCCATGTAACAGCAAGGCTCAGAAGAGCCCACACACTCAGCTCTTAACCCCAGTGTGCAGAAAGCGTCAAAACGTGTTTTTCAGCAGAAATAAACATGTTTCTGCAAGTTTGGTCAACCCCATGTAAGTTATGGGGCAGTAACAGCACACTTTTCAAAATGTGTTTTTCAGCCCGAAATAAACACGTTTTTTCAGACAACTGACTCCCCATGTAACAGCAAGGCTCAGAAGAGCCCACACACTCAGCTCTTAACCCCAGTGTGCAGAAAGGGTCAAAACGTGTTTTTCAGCAGAAATAAACATGTTTCTGCAAGTTTGGTCAACCCCATGTAAGTTATGGAGCAGTAACAGCACACTTTTCAAAACGTGTTTTTCAGCCCGAAATAAACGCGTTTTTTCAGACAACTGAATCCCCATGTAACAGCAAGGCTCAAAAGAGCCCACACACTCAGCTCTTAACCCCAGTGTGCAGAAAGGGTCAAAACGTGTTTTTCAGCAGAAAAAAACATGTTTCTACAAGTTTGGTCAACCCCATGTAAGTTATGGGGCAGTAACAGCACACTTTTCAAAACGTGTTTTTCAGCCCGAAATAAACGCGTTTTTTCAGACAACTGAATCCCCATGTAACAACAAGGCTCAGAAGAGCCCACACACTCAGCTCTTAACCCCAGTGTGCAGAAAGGTTCAAAACGTGTTTTTCAGCAGAAATAAACATGTTTCTGCAAGTTTGGTCAACCCCATGTAAGTTATGGGGCAGTAACAGCACACTTTTCAAAATGTGTTTTTCAGCCCGAAATAAACACGTTTTTTCAGACAACTGACTCCCCATGTAACAGCAAGGCTCAGAAGAGCCCACAAACTCAGCTCTTAACCCCAGTATGCAGAAAGGGTCAAAACGTGTTTTTCAGCAGAAATAAACATGTTTCTGCAAGTTTGGTCAACCCCATGTAAGTTATGGGGCAGTAACAGCACACTTTTCAAAATGTGTTTTTCAGCCCGAAATAAACACGTTTTTTCAGACAACTGACTCCCCATGTAACAGCAAGGCTCAGAAGAGCCCACACACTCAGCTCTTAACCCCAGTGTGCAGAAAGGGTCAAAACGTGTTTTTCAGCAGAAATAAACATGTTTCTGCAAGTTTGGTCAACCCCATGTAAGTTATGGAGCAGTAACAGCACACTTTTCAAAACGTGTTTTTCAGCCCGAAATAAACGCGTTTTTTCAGACAACTGAATACCCATGTAACAGCAAGGCTCAAAAGAGCCCACACACTCAGCTCTTAACCCCAGTGTGCAGAAAGGGTCAAAACGTGTTTTTCAGCAGAAAAAAACATGTTTCTGCAAGTTTGGTCAACCCCATGTAAGTTATGGGGCAGTAACAGCACACTTTTCAAAATGTGTTTTTCAGCCCGAAATAAACACGTTTTTTCAGACAACTGACTCCCCATGTAACAGCAAGGCTCAGAAGAGCCCACACACTCAGCTCTTAACCCCAGTATGCAGAAAGGGTCAAAACGTGTTTTTCAGCAGAAATAAACATGTTTCTGCAAGTTTGGTCAACCCCATGTAAGTTATGGGGCAGTAACAGCACACTTTTCAAAATGTGTTTTTCAGCCCGAAATAAACACGTTTTTTCAGACAACTGACTCCCCATGTAACAGCAAGGCTCAGAAGAGCCCACACACTCAGCTCTTAACCCCAGTGTGCAGAAAGGGTCAAAACGTGTTTTTCAACAGAAATAAACATGTTTCTGCAAGTTTGGTCAACCCCATGTAAGTTATGGAGCAGTAACAGCACACTTTTCAAAACGTGTTTTTCAGCCCGAAATAAACGCGTTTTTTCAGACAACTGAATCCCCATGTAACAGCAAAGCTCAGAAGAGCCCACACACTCAGCTCTTAACCCCAGTGTGCAGAAAGGGTCAAAACGTGTTTTTCAGCAGAAATAAACATGTTTCTGCAAGTTTGGTCAACCCCATGTAAGTTATGGGGCAGTAACAGCACACTTTTCAAAACGTGTTTTTCAGCCCGAAATAAACGCGTTTTTTCAGACAACTGAATCCCCATGTAACAGCAAGGCTCAGAAGAGCCCACACACTCAGCTCTTAACCCCAGTGTGCAGAAAGGGTCAAAACGTGTTTTTCAGCAGAAATAAACATGTTTCTGCAAGTTTGGTCAACCCCATGTAAGTTATGGGGCAGTAACAGCACACTTTTCAAAACGTGTTTTTCAGCCCGAAATAAACGCGTTTTTTCAGACAACTGAATCCCCATGTAACAGCAAGGCTCAGAAGAGCCCACACACTCAGCTCTTAACCCCAGTGTGCAGAAAGGGTCAAAACGTGTTTTTCAGCAGAAATAAACATGTTTCTGCAAGTTTGGTCAACCCCATGTAAGTTATGGAGCAGTAACAGCACACTTTTCAAAACGTGTTTTTCAGCCCGAAATAAACGCGTTTTTTCAGACAACTGAATCCCCATGTAACAGCAAGGCTCAGAAGAGCCCACACACTCAGCTCTTAACCCCAGTGTGCAGAAAGGGTCAAAACGTGTTTTTCAGCAGAAATAAACATGTTTCTGCAAGTTTGGTCAACCCCATGTAAGTTATGGAGCAGTAACAGCACACTTTTCAAAACGTGTTTTTCAGCCCGAAATAAACGCGTTTTTTCAGACAACTGAATCCCCATGTAACAGCAAGGCTCAGAAGAGCCCACACACTCAGCTCTTAACCCCAGTGTGCAGAAAGCGTCAAAACGTGTTTTTCAGCAGAAATAAACATGTTTCTGCAAGTTTGGTCAACCCCATGTAAGTTATGGGGCAGTAACAGCACACTTTTCAAAATGTGTTTTTCAGCCCGAAATAAACACGTTTTTTCAGACAACTGACTCCCCATGTAACAGCAAGGCTCAGAAGAGCCCACACACTCAGCTCTTAACCCCAGTGTGCAGAAAGGGTCAAAACGTGTTTTTCAGCAGAAATAAACATGTTTCTGCAAGTTTGGTCAACCCCATGTAAGTTATGGAGCAGTAACAGCACACTTTTCAAAACGTGTTTTTCAGCCCGAAATAAACGCGTTTTTTCAGACAACTGAATCCCCATGTAACAGCAAGGCTCAAAAGAGCCCACACACTCAGCTCTTAACCCCAGTGTGCAGAAAGGGTCAAAACGTGTTTTTCAGCAGAAAAAAACATGTTTCTACAAGTTTGGTCAACCCCATGTAAGTTATGGGGCAGTAACAGCACACTTTTCAAAACGTGTTTTTCAGCCCGAAATAAACGCGTTTTTTCAGACAACTGAATCCCCATGTAACAACAAGGCTCAGAAGAGCCCACACACTCAGCTCTTAACCCCAGTGTGCAGAAAGGTTCAAAACGTGTTTTTCAGCAGAAATAAACATGTTTCTGCAAGTTTGGTCAACCCCATGTAAGTTATGGGGCAGTAACAGCACACTTTTCAAAATGTGTTTTTCAGCCCGAAATAAACACGTTTTTTCAGACAACTGACTCCCCATGTAACAGCAAGGCTCAGAAGAGCCCACACACTCAGCTCTTAACCCCAGTGTGCAGAAAGGGTCAAAACGTGTTTTTCAACAGAAATAAACATGTTTCTGCAAGTTTGGTCAACCCCATGTAAGTTATGGAGCAGTAACAGCACACTTTTCAAAACGTGTTTTTCAGCCCGAAATAAACGCGTTTTTTCAGACAACTGAATCCCCATGTAACAGCAAAGCTCAGAAGAGCCCACACACTCAGCTCTTAACCCCAGTGTGCAGAAAGGGTCAAAACGTGTTTTTCAGCAGAAATAAACATGTTTCTGCAAGTTTGGTCAACCCCATGTAAGTTATGGGGCAGTAACAGCACACTTTTCAAAACGTGTTTTTCAGCCCGAAATAAACGCGTTTTTTCAGACAACTGAATCCCCATGTAACAGCAAGGCTCAGAAGAGCCCACACACTCAGCTCTTAACCCCAGTGTGCAGAAAGGGTCAAAACGTGTTTTTCAGCAGAAATAAACATGTTTCTGCAAGTTTGGTCAACCCCATGTAAGTTATGGGGCAGTAACAGCACACTTTTCAAAACGTGTTTTTCAGCCCGAAATAAACGCGTTTTTTCAGACAACTGAATCCCCATGTAACAGCAAGGCTCAGAAGAGCCCACACACTCAGCTCTTAACCCCAGTGTGCAGAAAGGGTCAAAACGTGTTTTTCAGCAGAAATAAACATGTTTCTGCAAGTTTGGTCAACCCCATGTAAGTTATGGAGCAGTAACAGCACACTTTTCAAAACGTGTTTTTCAGCCCGAAATAAACGCGTTTTTTCAGACAACTGAATCCCCATGTAACAGCAAGGCTCAGAAGAGCCCACACACTCAGCTCTTAACCCCAGTGTGCAGAAAGGGTCAAAACGTGTTTTTCAGCAGAAATAAACATGTTTCTGCAAGTTTGGTCAACCCCATGTAAGTTATGGAGCAGTAACAGCACACTTTTCAAAACGTGTTTTTCAGCCCGAAATTAACGCGTTTTTTCAGACAACTGAATCCCCATGTAACAGCAAGGCTCAAAAGAGCCCACACACTCAGCTCTTAACCCCAGTGTGCAGAAAGGGTCAAAACGTGTTTTTCAGCAGAAAAAAACATGTTTCTGCAAGTTTGGTCAACCCCATGTAAGTTATGGGGCAGTAACAGCACACTTTTCAAATCGTGTTTTTCAGCCCGAAATAAACGCGTTTTTTCAGACATCTGAATCCCCATGTAACAGCAAGGCTCAGAAGAGCCCACACACTCAGCTCTTAACCCCAGTGTGCAGAAAGCGTCAAAACGTGTTTTTCAGCAGAAATAAACATGTTTCTGCAAGTTTGGTCAACCCCATGTAAGTTATGGGGCAGTAACAGCACACTTTTCAAAATGTGTTTTTCAGCCCGAAATAAACACGTTTTTTCAGACAACTGACTCCCCATGTAACAGCAAGGCTCAGAAGAGCCCACACACTCAGCTCTTAACCCCAGTGTGCAGAAAGGGTCAAAACGTGTTTTTCAGCAGAAATAAACATGTTTCTGCAAGTTTGGTCAACCCCATGTAAGTTATGGAGCAGTAACAGCACACTTTTCAAAACGTGTTTTTCAGCCCGAAATAAACGCGTTTTTTCAGACAACTGAATCCCCATGTAACAGCAAGGCTCAAAAGAGCCCACACACTCAGCTCTTAACCCCAGTGTGCAGAAAGGGTCAAAACGTGTTTTTCAGCAGAAAAAAACATGTTTCTACAAGTTTGGTCAACCCCATGTAAGTTATGGGGCAGTAACAGCACACTTTTCAAAACGTGTTTTTCAGCCCGAAATAAACGCGTTTTTTCAGACAACTGAATCCCCATGTAACAACAAGGCTCAGAAGAGCCCACACACTCAGCTCTTAACCCCAGTGTGCAGAAAGGTTCAAAACGTGTTTTTCAGCAGAAATAAACATGTTTCTGCAAGTTTGGTCAACCCCATGTAAGTTATGGGGCAGTAACAGCACACTTTTCAAAATGTGTTTTTCAGCCCGAAATAAACACGTTTTTTCAGACAACTGACTCCCCATGTAACAGCAAGGCTCAGAAGAGCCCACAAACTCAGCTCTTAACCCCAGTATGCAGAAAGGGTCAAAACGTGTTTTTCAGCAGAAATAAACATGTTTCTGCAAGTTTGGTCAACCCCATGTAAGTTATGGGGCAGTAACAGCACACTTTTCAAAATGTGTTTTTCAGCCCGAAATAAACACGTTTTTTCAGACAACTGACTCCCCATGTAACAGCAAGGCTCAGAAGAGCCCACACACTCAGCTCTTAACCCCAGTGTGCAGAAAGGGTCAAAACGTGTTTTTCAGCAGAAATAAACATGTTTCTGCAAGTTTGGTCAACCCCATGTAAGTTATGGAGCAGTAACAGCACACTTTTCAAAACGTGTTTTTCAGCACGAAATAAACGCGTTTTTTCAGACAACTGAATACCCATGTAACAGCAAGGCTCAAAAGAGCCCACACACTCAGCTCTTAACCCCAGTGTGCAGAAAGGGTCAAAACGTGTTTTTCAGCAGAAAAAAACATGTTTCTGCAAGTTTGGTCAACCCCATGTAAGTTATGGGGCAGTAACAGCACACTTTTCAAAACGTGTTTTTCAGCCCGAAATAAACGCGTTTTTTCAGACAACTGAATCCCCATGTAACAGCAAGGCTCAGAAGAGCCCACACACTCAGCTCTTAACCCCAGTGTGCAGAAAGGGTCAAAACGTGTTTTTCAGCAGAAATAAACATGTTTCTGCAAGTTTGGTCAACCCCATGTAAGTTATGGAGCAGTAACAGCACACTTTTCAAAACGTGTTTTTCAGCCCGAAATAAACGCGTTTTTTCAGACAACTGAATTCCCATGTAACAGCAAGGCTCAAAAGAGCCCACACACTCAGCTCTTAACCCCAGTGTGCAGAAAGGGTCAAAACGTGTTTTCCAGCAGAAAAAAACATGTTTCTGCAAGTTTGGTCAACCCCATGTAAGTTATGGGGCAGTAACAGCACACTTTTCAAAACGTGTTTTTCAGCCCGAAATAAACGCGTTTTTTCAGACAACTGAATCCCCATGTAACAGCAAGGCTCAGAAGAGCCCACACACTCAGCTCTTAACCCCAGTGTGCAGAAAGCGTCAAAACGTGTTTTTCAGCAGAAATAAACATGTTTCTGCAAGTTTGGTCAACCCCATGTAAGTTATGGGGCAGTAACAGCACACTTTTCAAAATGTGTTTTTCAGCCCGAAATAAACACGTTTTTTCAGACAACTGACTCCCCATGTAACAGCAAGGCTCAGAAGAGCCCACACACTCAGCTCTTAACCCCAGTGTGCATAAAGGGTCAAAACGTGTTTTTCAGCAGAAATAAATATGTTTCTGCAAGTTTGGTCAACCCCATGTAAGTTATGGAGCAGTAACAGCACACTTTTCAAAACGTGTTTTTCAGCCCGAAATAAACACGTTTTTTCAGACAACTGAATCCCCATGTAACAGCAAAGCTCAGAAGAGCCCACACACTCAGCTCTTAACCCCAGTGTGCAGAAAGGGTCAAAACGTGTTTTTCAGCAGAAATAAACATGTTTCTGCAAGTTTGGTCAACCCCATGTAAGTTATGGGGCAGTAACAGCACATTTTTCAAAATGTGTTTTTCAGCCCGAAATAAACGCGTTTTTTCAGACAACTGAATTCCCATGTAACAGCAAGGCTCAAAAGAGCCCACACACTCAGCTCTTAACCCCAGTGTGCAGAAAGGGTCAAAACGTGTTTTTCAGCAGAAAAAAACATGTTTCTGCAAGTTTGGTCAACCCCATGTAAGTTATGGGGCAGTAACAGCACACTTTTCAAAACGTGTTTTTCAGCCCGAAATAAACGCGTTTTTTCAGACAACTGAATCCCCATGTAACAGCAAGGCTCAGAAGAGCCCACACACTCAGCTCTTAACCCCAGTGTGCAGAAAGCGTCAAAACGTGTTTTTCAGCAGAAATAAACATGTTTCTGCAAGTTTGGTCAACCCCATGTAAGTTATGGGGCAGTAACAGCACACTTTTCAAAATGTGTTTTTCAGCCCGAAATAAACACGTTTTTTCAGACAACTGACTCCCCATGTAACAGCAAGGCTCAGAAGAGCCCACACACTCAGCTCTTAACCCCAGTGTGCATAAAGGGTCAAAACGTGTTTTTCAGCAGAAATAAATATGTTTCTGCAAGTTTGGTCAACCCCATGTAAGTTATGGAGCAGTAACAGCACACTTTTCAAAACGTGTTTTTCAGCCCGAAATAAACACGTTTTTTCAGACAACTGAATCCCCATGTAACAGCAAAGCTCAGAAGAGCCCACACACTCAGCTCTTAACCCCAGTGTGCAGAAAGGGTCAAAACGTGTTTTTCAGCAGAAATAAACATGTTTCTGCAAGTTTGGTCAACCCCATGTAAGTTATGGGGCAGTAACAGCACATTTTTCAAAATGTGTTTTTCAGCCCGAAATAAACACGTTTTTTCAGAAAACTGACTCCCCATGTAACAGCAAGGCTCAGAAGAGCCCACACACTCAGCTCTTAACCCCAGTGAGCAGAAAGGGTCAAAACGTGTTTTTCAGCAGAAATAAACATGTTTCTGCAAGTTTGGTCAACCCCATGTAAGTTATGGAGCAGTAACAGCACACTTTTCAAAACGTGTTTTTCAGCCCGAAATAAACGCGTTTTTTCAGACAACTGAATCCCCATGTAACAGCAAAGCTCAGAAGAGCCCACACACTCAGCTCTTAACCCCAGTGTGCAGAAAGGGTCAAAACGTGTTTTTCAGCAGAAATAAACATGTTTCTGCAAGTTTGGTCAACCCCATGTAAGTTATGGGGCAGTAACAGCACACTTTTCAAAACGTGTTTTTCAGCCCGAAATAAACGCGTTTTTTCAGACAACTGAATCCCCATGTAACAGCAAGGCTCAGAAGAGCCCACACACTCAGCTCTTAACCCCAGTGTGCAGAAAGGGTCAAAACGTGTTTTTCAGCAGAAATAAACATGTTTCTGCAAGTTTGGTCAACCCCATGTAAGTTATGGGGCAGTAACAGCACACTTTTCAAAATGTGTTTTTCAGCCCGAAATAAACACGTTTTTTCAGACAACTGAATCCCCATGTAACAGCAAGGCTCAGAAGAGCCCACACACTCAGCTCTTAACCCCAGTGTGCAGAAAGGGTCAAAACGTGTTTTTCAGCAGAAATAAACATGTTTCTGCAAGTTTGGTCAACCCCATGTAAGTTATGGGGCAGTAACAGCACACTTTTCAAAATGTGTTTTTCAGCCCGAAATAAACACGTTTTTTCAGACAACTGACTCCCCATGTAACAGCAAGGCTCAGAAGAGCCCACACACTCAGCTCTTAACCCCAGTGTGCAGAAAGGGTCAAAACGTGTTTTTCAGCAGAAATAAACATGTTTCTGCAAGTTTGGTCAACCCCATGTAAGTTATGGAGCAGTAACAGCACACTTTTCAAAACGTGTTTTTCAGCCCGAAATAAACGCGTTTTTTCAGACAACTGAATACCCATGTAACAGCAAGGCTCAAAAGAGCCCACACACTCAGCTCTTAACCCCAGTGTGCAGAAAGGGTCAAAACGTGTTTTTCAGCAGAAAAAAACATGTTTCTGCAAGTTTGGTCAACCCCATGTAAGTTATGGGGCAGTAACAGCACACTTTTCAAAACGTGTTTTTCAGCCCGAAATAAACGCGTTTTTTCAGACAACTGAATCCCCATGTAACAGCAAGGCTCAGAAGAGCCCACACACTCAGCTCTTAACCCCAGTGTGCAGAAAGGGTCAAAACGTGTTTTTCAACAGAAATAAACATGTTTCTGCAAGTTTGGTCAACCCCATGTAAGTTATGGAGCAGTAACAGCACACTTTTCAAAACGTGTTTTTCAGCCCGAAATAAACGCGTTTTTTCAGACAACTGAATCCCCATGTAACAGCAAAGCTCAGAAGAGCCCACACACTCAGCTCTTAACCCCAGTGTGCAGAAAGGGTCAAAACGTGTTTTTCAGCAGAAATAAACATGTTTCTGCAAGTTTGGTCAACCCCATGTAAGTTATGGGGCAGTAACAGCACACTTTTCAAAATGTGTTTTTCAGCCCGAAATAAACACGTTTTTTCAGACAACTGACTCCCCATGTAACAGCAAGGCTCAGAAGAGCCCACACACTCAGCTCTTAACCCCAGTATGCAGAAAGGGTCAAAACGTGTTTTTCAGCAGAAATAAACATGTTTCTGCAAGTTTGGTCAACCCCATGTAAGTTATGGGGCAGTAACAGCACACTTTTCAAAATGTGTTTTTCAGCCCGAAATAAACACGTTTTTTCAGACAACTGACTCCCCATGTAACAGCAAGGCTCAGAAGAGCCCACACACTCAGCTCTTAACCCCAGTGTGCAGAAAGGGTCAAAACGTGTTTTTCAACAGAAATAAACATGTTTCTGCAAGTTTGGTCAACCCCATGTAAGTTATGGAGCAGTAACAGCACACTTTTCAAAACGTGTTTTTCAGCCCGAAATAAACGCGTTTTTTCAGACAACTGAATCCCCATGTAACAGCAAAGCTCAGAAGAGCCCACACACTCAGCTCTTAACCCCAGTGTGCAGAAAGGGTCAAAACGTGTTTTTCAGCAGAAATAAACATGTTTCTGCAAGTTTGGTCAACCCCATGTAAGTTATGGGGCAGTAACAGCACACTTTTCAAAACGTGTTTTTCAGCCCGAAATAAACGCGTTTTTTCAGACAACTGAATCCCCATGTAACAGCAAGGCTCAGAAGAGCCCACACACTCAGCTCTTAACCCCAGTGTGCAGAAAGGGTCAAAACGTGTTTTTCAGCAGAAATAAACATGTTTCTGCAAGTTTGGTCAACCCCATGTAAGTTATGGGGCAGTAACAGCACACTTTTCAAAACGTGTTTTTCAGCCCGAAATAAACGCGTTTTTTCAGACAACTGAATCCCCATGTAACAGCAAGGCTCAGAAGAGCCCACACACTCAGCTCTTAACCCCAGTGTGCAGAAAGGGTCAAAACGTGTTTTTCAGCAGAAATAAACATGTTTCTGCAAGTTTGGTCAACCCCATGTAAGTTATGGAGCAGTAACAGCACACTTTTCAAAACGTGTTTTTCAGCCCGAAATAAACGCGTTTTTTCAGACAACTGAATCCCCATGTAACAGCAAGGCTCAGAAGAGCCCACACACTCAGCTCTTAACCCCAGTGTGCAGAAAGGGTCAAAACGTGTTTTTCAGCAGAAATAAACATGTTTCTGCAAGTTTGGTCAACCCCATGTAAGTTATGGAGCAGTAACAGCACACTTTTCAAAACGTGTTTTTCAGCCCGAAATTAACGCGTTTTTTCAGACAACTGAATCCCCATGTAACAGCAAGGCTCAGAAGAGCCCACACACTCAGCTCTTAACCCCAGTGTGCAGAAAGGGTCAAAACGTGTTTTTCAACAGAAATAAACATGTTTCTGCAAGTTTGGTCAACCCCATGTAAGTTATGGAGCAGTAACAGCACACTTTTCAAAACGTGTTTTTCAGCCCGAAATAAACGCGTTTTTTCAGACAACTGAATCCCCATGTAACAGCAAAGCTCAGAAGAGCCCACACACTCAGCTCTTAACCCCAGTGTGCAGAAAGGGTCAAAACGTGTTTTTCAGCAGAAATAAACATGTTTCTGCAAGTTTGGTCAACCCCATGTAAGTTATGGGGCAGTAACAGCACACTTTTCAAAATGTGTTTTTCAGCCCGAAATAAACACGTTTTTTCAGACAACTGACTCCCCATGTAACAGCAAGGCTCAGAAGAGCCCACACACTCAGCTCTTAACCCCAGTATGCAGAAAGGGTCAAAACGTGTTTTTCAGCAGAAATAAACATGTTTCTGCAAGTTTGGTCAACCCCATGTAAGTTATGGGGCAGTAACAGCACACTTTTCAAAATGTGTTTTTCAGCCCGAAATAAACACGTTTTTTCAGACAACTGACTCCCCATGTAACAGCAAGGCTCAGAAGAGCCCACACACTCAGCTCTTAACCCCAGTGTGCAGAAAGGGTCAAAACGTGTTTTTCAACAGAAATAAACATGTTTCTGCAAGTTTGGTCAACCCCATGTAAGTTATGGAGCAGTAACAGCACACTTTTCAAAACGTGTTTTTCAGCCCGAAATAAACGCGTTTTTTCAGACAACTGAATCCCCATGTAACAGCAAAGCTCAGAAGAGCCCACACACTCAGCTCTTAACCCCAGTGTGCAGAAAGGGTCAAAACGTGTTTTTCAGCAGAAATAAACATGTTTCTGCAAGTTTGGTCAACCCCATGTAAGTTATGGGGCAGTAACAGCACACTTTTCAAAACGTGTTTTTCAGCCCGAAATAAACGCGTTTTTTCAGACAACTGAATCCCCATGTAACAGCAAGGCTCAGAAGAGCCCACACACTCAGCTCTTAACCCCAGTGTGCAGAAAGGGTCAAAACGTGTTTTTCAGCAGAAATAAACATGTTTCTGCAAGTTTGGTCAACCCCATGTAAGTTATGGGGCAGTAACAGCACACTTTTCAAAACGTGTTTTTCAGCCCGAAATAAACGCGTTTTTTCAGACAACTGAATCCCCATGTAACAGCAAGGCTCAGAAGAGCCCACACACTCAGCTCTTAACCCCAGTGTGCAGAAAGGGTCAAAACGTGTTTTTCAGCAGAAATAAACATGTTTCTGCAAGTTTGGTCAACCCCATGTAAGTTATGGGGCAGTAACAGCACACTTTTCAAAACGTGTTTTTCAGCCCGAAATAAACACGTTTTTTCAGACAACTGACTCCCCATGTAACAGCAAGGCTCAGAAGAGCTCACACACTCAGCTCTTAATCCCAGTGTGCAGAAAGGGTCAAAACGTGTTTTTCAGCAGAAATAAACATGTTTCTGCAAGTTTGGTCAACCCCATGTAAGTTATGGAGCAGTAACAGCACACTTTTCAAAACGTGTTTTTCAGCCCGAAATAAACGCGTTTTTTCAGACAACTGAATCCCCATGTAACAGCAAAGCTCAGAAGAGCCCACACACTCAGCTCTTAACCCCAGTGTGCAGAAAGGGTCAAAACGTGTTTTTCAGCAGAAATAAACATGTTTCTGCAAGTTTGGTCAACCCCATGTAAGTTATGGGGCAGTAACAGCACACTTTTCAAAACGTGTTTTTCAGCCCGAAATAAACACGTTTTTTCATACAACTGACTCCCCATGTAACAGCAAGGCTCAGAAGAGCCCACACACTCAGCTCTTAACCCCAGTGTGCAGAAAGCGTCAAAACGTGTTTTTCAGCAGAAATAAACATGTTTCTGCAAGTTTGGTCAACCCCATGTAAGTTATGGAGCAGTAACAACACACTTTTCAAAACGTGTTTTTCAGCCCGAAATAAACGCGTTTTTTCAGACAACTGAATCCCCATGTAACAGCAAAGCTCAGAAGAGCCCACACACTCAGCTCTTAACCCCAGTGTGCAGAAAGGGTCAAAACGTGTTTTTCAGCAGAAATAAACATGTTTCTGCAAGTTTGGTCAACCCCATGTAAGTTATGGGGCAGTAACAGCACACTTTTCAAAACGTGTTTTTCAGCCCGAAATAAACGCGTTTTTTCAGACAACTGAATCCCCATGTAACAGCAAGGCTCAGAAGAGCCCACACACTCAGCTCTTAACCCCAGTGTGCAGAAAGGGACAAAACGTGTTTTTCAGCAGAAATAAACATGTTTCTGCAAGTTTGGTCAACCCCATGTAAGTTATGGAGCAGTAACAGCACACTTTTCAAAACGTGTTTTTCAGCCCGAAATTAACGCGTTTTTTCAGACAACTGAATCCCCATTTAACAGCAAGGCTCAAAAGAGCCCACACACTCAGCTCTTAACCCCAGTGTGCAGAAAGGGTCAAAACGTGTTTTTCAGCAGAAAAAAACATGTTTCTGCAAGTTTGGTCAACCCCATGTAAGTTATGGGGCAGTAACAGCACACTTTTCAAATCGTGTTTTTCAGCCCGAAATAAACGCGTTTTTTCAGACAACTGAATCCCCATGTAACAGCAAGGCTCAGAAGAGCCCACACACTCAGCTCTTAACCCCAGTGTGCAGAAAGCGTCAAAACGTGTTTTTCAGCAGAAATAAACATGTTTCTGCAAGTTTGGTCAACCCCATGTAAGTTATGGGGCAGTAACAGCACACTTTTCAAAATGTGTTTTTCAGCCCGAAATAAACACGTTTTTTCAGACAACTGACTCCCCATGTAACAGCAAGGCTCAGAAGAGCCCACACACTCAGCTCTTAACCCCAGTGTGCAGAAAGGGTCAAAACGTGTTTTTCAGCAGAAATAAACATGTTTCTGCAAGTTTGGTCAACCCCATGTAAGTTATGGAGCAGTAACAGCACACTTTTCAAAACGTGTTTTTCAGCCCGAAATAAACGCGTTTTTTCAGACAACTGAATCCCCATGTAACAGCAAGGCTCAAAAGAGCCCACACACTCAGCTCTTAACCCCAGTGTGCAGAAAGGGTCAAAACGTGTTTTTCAGCAGAAAAAAACATGTTTCTACAAGTTTGGTCAACCCCATGTAAGTTATGGGGCAGTAACAGCACACTTTTCAAAACGTGTTTTTCAGCCCGAAATAAACGCGTTTTTTCAGACAACTGAATCCCCATGTAACAACAAGGCTCAGAAGAGCCCACACACTCAGCTCTTAACCCCAGTGTGCAGAAAGGTTCAAAACGTGTTTTTCAGCAGAAATAAACATGTTTCTGCAAGTTTGGTCAACCCCATGTAAGTTATGGGGCAGTAACAGCACACTTTTCAAAATGTGTTTTTCAGCCCGAAATAAACACGTTTTTTCAGACAACTGACTCCCCATGTAACAGCAAGGCTCAGAAGAGCCCACAAACTCAGCTCTTAACCCCAGTATGCAGAAAGGGTCAAAACGTGTTTTTCAGCAGAAATAAACATGTTTCTGCAAGTTTGGTCAACCCCATGTAAGTTATGGGGCAGTAACAGCACACTTTTCAAAATGTGTTTTTCAGCCCGAAATAAACACGTTTTTTCAGACAACTGACTCCCCATGTAACAGCAAGGCTCAGAAGAGCCCACACACTCAGCTCTTAACCCCAGTGTGCAGAAAGGGTCAAAACGTGTTTTTCAGCAGAAATAAACATGTTTCTGCAAGTTTGGTCAACCCCATGTAAGTTATGGAGCAGTAACAGCACACTTTTCAAAACGTGTTTTTCAGCCCGAAATAAACGCGTTTTTTCAGACAACTGAATACCCATGTAACAGCAAGGCTCAAAAGAGCCCACACACTCAGCTCTTAACCCCAGTGTGCAGAAAGGGTCAAAACGTGTTTTTCAGCAGAAAAAAACATGTTTCTGCAAGTTTGGTCAACCCCATGTAAGTTATGGGGCAGTAACAGCACACTTTTCAAAACGTGTTTTTCAGCCCGAAATAAACGCGTTTTTTCAGACAACTGAATCCCCATGTAACAGCAAGGCTCAGAAGAGCCCACACACTCAGCTCTTAACCCCAGTGTGCAGAAAGCGTCAAAACGTGTTTTTCAGCAGAAATAAACATGTTTCTGCAAGTTTGGTCAACCCCATGTAAGTTATGGAGCAGTAACAGCACACTTTTCAAAACGTGTTTTTCAGCCCGAAATAAACGCGTTTTTTCAGACAACTGAATTCCCATGTAACAGCAAGGCTCAAAAGAGCCCACACACTCAGCTCTTAACCCCAGTGTGCAGAAAGGGTCAAAACGTGTTTTTCAGCAGAAATAAACATGTTTCTGCAAGTTTGGTCAACCCCATGTAAGTTATGGAGCAGTAACAGCACACTTTTCAAAACGTGTTTTTCAGCCCGAAATAAACACGTTTTTTCAGACAACTGAATCCCCATGTAACAGCAAAGCTCAGAAGAGCCCACACACTCAGCTCTTAACCCCAGTGTGCAGAAAGGGTCAAAACGTGTTTTTCAGCAGAAATAAACATGTTTCTGCAAGTTTGGTCAACCCCATGTAAGTTATGGGGCAGTAACAGCACATTTTTCAAAATGTGTTTTTCAGCCCGAAATAAACACGTTTTTTCAGAAAACTGACTCCCCATGTAACAGCAAGGCTCAGAAGAGCCCACACACTCAGCTCTTAACCCCAGTGAGCAGAAAGGGTCAAAACGTGTTTTTCAGCAGAAATAAACATGTTTCTGCAAGTTTGGTCAACCCCATGTAAGTTATGGAGCAGTAACAGCACACTTTTCAAAACGTGTTTTTCAGCCCGAAATAAACGCGTTTTTTCAGACAACTGAATCCCCATGTAACAGCAAAGCTCAGAAGAGCCCACACACTCAGCTCTTAACCCCAGTGTGCAGAAAGGGTCAAAACGTGTTTTTCAGCAGAAATAAACATGTTTCTGCAAGTTTGGTCAACCCCATGTAAGTTATGGGGCAGTAACAGCACACTTTTCAAAACGTGTTTTTCAGCCCGAAATAAACGCGTTTTTTCAGACAACTGAATCCCCATGTAACAGCAAGGCTCAGAAGAGCCCACACACTCAGCTCTTAACCCCAGTGTGCAGAAAGGGTCAAAACGTGTTTTTCAGCAGAAATAAACATGTTTCTGCAAGTTTGGTCAACCCCATGTAAGTTATGGGGCAGTAACAGCACACTTTTCAAAACGTGTTTTTCAGCCCGAAATAAACGCGTTTTTTCAGACAACTGAATCCCCATGTAACAGCAAGGCTCAGAAGAGCCCACACACTCAGCTCTTAACCCCAGTGTGCAGAAAGGGTCAAAACGTGTTTTTCAGCAGAAATAAACATGTTTCTGCAAGTTTGGTCAACCCCATGTAAGTTATGGGGCAGTAACAGCACACTTTTCAAAACGTGTTTTTCAGCCCGAAATAAACGCGTTTTTTCAGACAACTGAATCCCCATGTAACAGCAAGGCTCAGAAGAGCCCACACACTCAGCTCTTAACCCCAGTGTGCAGAAAGGGTCAAAACGTGTTTTTCAGCAGAAATAAACATGTTTCTGCAAGTTTGGTCAACCCCATGTAAGTTATGGAGCAGTAACAGCACACTTTTCAAAACGTGTTTTTCAGCCCGAAATAAACGCGTTTTTTCAGACAACTGAATCCCCATGTAACAGCAAGGCTCAGAAGAGCCCACACACTCAGCTCTTAACCCCAGTGTGCAGAAAGGGTCAAAACGTGTTTTTCAGCAGAAATAAACATGTTTCTGCAAGTTTGGTCAACCCCATGTAAGTTATGGAGCAGTAACAGCACACTTTTCAAAACGTGTTTTTCAGCCCGAAATTAACGCGTTTTTTCAGACAACTGAATCCCCATGTAACAGCAAGGCTCAGAAGAGCCCACACACTCAGCTCTTAACCCCAGTGTGCAGAAAGGGTCAAAACGTGTTTTTCAACAGAAATAAACATGTTTCTGCAAGTTTGGTCAACCCCATGTAAGTTATGGAGCAGTAACAGCACACTTTTCAAAACGTGTTTTTCAGCCCGAAATAAACGCGTTTTTTCAGACAACTGAATCCCCATGTAACAGCAAAGCTCAGAAGAGCCCACACACTCAGCTCTTAACCCCAGTGTGCAGAAAGGGTCAAAACGTGTTTTTCAGCAGAAATAAACATGTTTCTGCAAGTTTGGTCAACCCCATGTAAGTTATGGGGCAGTAACAGCACACTTTTCAAAATGTGTTTTTCAGCCCGAAATAAACACGTTTTTTCAGACAACTGACTCCCCATGTAACAGCAAGGCTCAGAAGAGCCCACACACTCAGCTCTTAACCCCAGTATGCAGAAAGGGTCAAAACGTGTTTTTCAGCAGAAATAAACATGTTTCTGCAAGTTTGGTCAACCCCATGTAAGTTATGGGGCAGTAACAGCACACTTTTCAAAATGTGTTTTTCAGCCCGAAATAAACACGTTTTTTCAGACAACTGACTCCCCATGTAACAGCAAGGCTCAGAAGAGCCCACACACTCAGCTCTTAACCCCAGTGTGCAGAAAGGGTCAAAACGTGTTTTTCAACAGAAATAAACATGTTTCTGCAAGTTTGGTCAACCCCATGTAAGTTATGGAGCAGTAACAGCACACTTTTCAAAACGTGTTTTTCAGCCCGAAATAAACGCGTTTTTTCAGACAACTGAATCCCCATGTAACAGCAAAGCTCAGAAGAGCCCACACACTCAGCTCTTAACCCCAGTGTGCAGAAAGGGTCAAAACGTGTTTTTCAGCAGAAATAAACATGTTTCTGCAAGTTTGGTCAACCCCATGTAAGTTATGGGGCAGTAACAGCACACTTTTCAAAACGTGTTTTTCAGCCCGAAATAAACGCGTTTTTTCAGACAACTGAATCCCCATGTAACAGCAAGGCTCAGAAGAGCCCACACACTCAGCTCTTAACCCCAGTGTGCAGAAAGGGTCAAAACGTGTTTTTCAGCAGAAATAAACATGTTTCTGCAAGTTTGGTCAACCCCATGTAAGTTATGGAGCAGTAACAGCACACTTTTCAAAACGTGTTTTTCAGCCCGAAATAAACGCGTTTTTTCAGACAACTGAATCCCCATGTAACAGCAAGGCTCAGAAGAGCCCACACACTCAGCTCTTAACCCCAGTGTGCAGAAAGGGTCAAAACGTGTTTTTCAGCAGAAATAAACATGTTTCTGCAAGTTTGGTCAACCCCATGTAAGTTATGGAGCAGTAACAGCACACTTTTCAAAACGTGTTTTTCAGCCCGAAATTAACGCGTTTTTTCAGACAACTGAATCCCCATGTAACAGCAAGGCTCAAAAGAGCCCACACACTCAGCTCTTAACCCCAGTGTGCAGAAAGGGTCAAAACGTGTTTTTCAGCAGAAAAAAACATGTTTCTGCAAGTTTGGTCAACCCCATGTAAGTTATGGGGCAGTAACAGCACACTTTTCAAATCGTGTTTTTCAGCCCGAAATAAACGCGTTTTTTCAGACAACTGAATCCCCATGTAACAGCAAGGCTCAGAAGAGCCCACACACTCAGCTCTTAACCCCAGTGTGCAGAAAGCGTCAAAACGTGTTTTTCAGCAGAAATAAACATGTTTCTGCAAGTTTGGTCAACCCCATGTAAGTTATGGGGCAGTAACAGCACACTTTTCAAAATGTGTTTTTCAGCCCGAAATAAACACGTTTTTTCAGACAACTGACTCCCCATGTAACAGCAAGGCTCAGAAGAGCCCACACACTCAGCTCTTAACCCCAGTGTGCAGAAAGGGTCAAAACGTGTTTTTCAGCAGAAATAAACATGTTTCTGCAAGTTTGGTCAACCCCATGTAAGTTATGGAGCAGTAACAGCACACTTTTCAAAACGTGTTTTTCAGCCCGAAATAAACGCGTTTTTTCAGACAACTGAATCCCCATGTAACAACAAGGCTCAGAAGAGCCCACACACTCAGCTCTTAACCCCAGTGTGCAGAAAGGTTCAAAACGTGTTTTTCAGCAGAAATAAACATGTTTCTGCAAGTTTGGTCAACCCCATGTAAGTTATGGGGCAGTAACAGCACACTTTTCAAAATGTGTTTTTCAGCCCGAAATAAACACGTTTTTTCAGACAACTGACTCCCCATGGAACAGCAAGGCTCAGAAGAGCCCACAAACTCAGCTCTTAACCCCAGTATGCAGAAAGGGTCAAAACGTGTTTTTCAGCAGAAATAAACATGTTTCTGCAAGTTTGGTCAACCCCATGTAAGTTATGGGGCAGTAACAGCACACTTTTCAAAATGTGTTTTTCAGCCCGAAATAAACACGTTTTTTCAGACAACTGACTCCCCATGTAACAGCAAGGCTCAGAAGAGCCCACACACTCAGCTCTTAACCCCAGTGTGCAGAAAGGGTCAAAACGTGTTTTTCAGCAGAAAAAAACATGTTTCTGCAAGTTTGGTCAACCCCATGTAAGTTATGGAGCAGTAACAGCACACTTTTCAAAACGTGTTTTTCAGCCCGAAATAAACGCGTTTTTTCAGACAACTGAATACCCATGTAACAGCAAGGCTCAAAAGAGCCCACACACTCAGCTCTTAACCCCAGTGTGCAGAAAGGGTCAAAACGTGTTTTTCAGCAGAAAAAAACATGTTTCTGCAAGTTTGGTCAACCCCATGTAAGTTATGGGGCAGTAACAGCACACTTTTCAAAACGTGTTTTTCAGCCCGAAATAAACGCGTTTTTTCAGACAACTGAATCCCCATGTAACAGCAAGGCTCAGAAGAGCCCACACACTCAGCTCTTAACCCCAGTGTGCAGAAAGGGTCAAAACGTGTTTTTCAGCAGAAATAAACATGTTTCTGCAAGTTTGGTCAACCCCATGTAAGTTATGGAGCAGTAACAGCACACTTTTCAAAACGTGTTTTTCAGCCCGAAATAAACGCGTTTTTTCAGACAACTGAATTCCCATGTAACAGCAAGGCTCAAAAGAGCCCACACACTCAGCTCTTAACCCCAGTGTGCAGAAAGGGTCAAAACGTGTTTTTCAGCAGAAAAAAACATGTTTCTGCAAGTTTGGTCAACCCCATGTAAGTTATGGGGCAGTAACAGCACACTTTTCAAAACGTGTTTTTCAGCCCGAAATAAACGCGTTTTTTCAGACAACTGAATCCCCATGTAACAGCAAGGCTCAGAAGAGCCCACACACTCAGCTCTTAACCCCAGTGTGCAGAAAGCGTCAAAACGTGTTTTTCAGCAGAAATAAACATGTTTCTGCAAGTTTGGTCAACCCCATGTAAGTTATGGGGCAGTAACAGCACACTTTTCAAAATGTGTTTTTCAGCCCGAAATAAACACGTTTTTTCAGACAACTGACTCCCCATGTAACAGCAAGGCTCAGAAGAGCCCACACACTCAGCTCTTAACCCCAGTGTGCATAAAGGGTCAAAACGTGTTTTTCAGCAGAAATAAACATGTTTCTGCAAGTTTGGTCAACCCCATGTAAGTTATGGGGCAGTAACAGCACACTTTTCAAAACGTGTTTTTCAGCCCGAAATAAACGCGTTTTTTCAGACAACTGAATCCCCATGTAACAGCAAGGCTCAGAAGAGCCCACACACTCAGCTCTTAACCCCAGTGTGCAGAAAGGGTCAAAACGTGTTTTTCAGCAGAAATAAACATGTTTCTGCAAGTTTGGTCAACCCCATGTAAGTTATGGAGCAGTAACAGCACACTTTTCAAAACGTGTTTTTCAGCCCGAAATAAACGCGTTTTTTCAGACAACTGAATCCCCATGTAACAGCAAAGCTCAGAAGAGCCCACACACTCAGCTCTTAACCCCAGTGTGCAGAAAGGGTCAAAACGTGTTTTTCAGCAGAAATAAACATGTTTCTGCAAGTTTGGTCAACCCCATGTAAGTTATGGGGCAGTAACAGCACACTTTTCAAAACGTGTTTTTCAGCCCGAAATAAACGCGTTTTTTCAGACAACTGAATCCCCATGTAACAGCAAGGCTCAGAAGAGCCCACACACTCAGCTCTTAACCCCAGTGTGCAGAAAGGGTCAAAACGTGTTTTTCAGCAGAAATAAACATGTTTCTGCAAGTTTGGTCAACCCCATGTAAGTTATGGGGCAGTAACAGCACACTTTTCAAAACGTGTTTTTCAGCCCGAAATAAACGCGTTTTTTCAGACAACTGAATCCCCATGTAACAGCAAGGCTCAGAAGAGCCCACACACTCAGCTCTTAACCCCAGTGTGCAGAAAGGGTCAAAACGTGTTTTTCAGCAGAAATAAACATGTTTCTGCAAGTTTGGTCAACCCCATGTAAGTTATGGAGCAGTAACAGCACACTTTTCAAAACGTGTTTTTCAGCCCGAAATAAACGCGTTTTTTCAGACAACTGAATCCCCATGTAACAGCAAGGCTCAGAAGAGCCCACACACTCAGCTCTTAACCCCAGTGTGCAGAAAGGGTCAAAACGTGTTTTTCAGCAGAAATAAACATGTTTCTGCAAGTTTGGTCAACCCCATGTAAGTTATGGAGCAGTAACAGCACACTTTTCAAAACGTGTTTTTCAGCCCGAAATTAACGCGTTTTTTCAGACAACTGAATCCCAATGTAACAGCAAGGCTCAAAAGAGCCCACACACTCAGCTCTTAACCCCAGTGTGCAGAAAGGGTCAAAACGTGTTTTTCAGCAGAAAAAAACATGTTTCTGCAAGTTTGGTCAACCCCATGTAAGTTATGGGGCAGTAACAGCACACCTTTCAAATCGTGTTTTTCAGCCCGAAATAAACGCGTTTTTTCAGACAACTGAATCCCCATGTAACAGCAAGGCTCAGAAGAGCCCACACACTCAGCTCTTAACCCCAGTGTGCAGAAAGCGTCAAAACGTGTTTTTCAGCAGAAATAAACATGTTTCTGCAAGTTTGGTCAACCCCATGTAAGTTATGGGGCAGTAACAGCACACTTTTCAAAATGTGTTTTTCAGCCCGAAATAAACACGTTTTTTCAGACAACTGACTCCCCATGTAACAGCAAGGCTCAGAAGAGCCCACACACTCAGCTCTTAACCCCAGTGTGCAGAAAGGGTCAAAACGTGTTTTTCAGCAGAAATAAACATGTTTCTGCAAGTTTGGTCAACCCCATGAAAGTTATGGAGCAGTAACAGCACACTTTTCAAAACGTGTTTTTCAGCCCGAAATAAACGCGTTTTTTCAGACAACTGAATCCCCATGTAACAGCAAGGCTCAAAAGAGCCCACACACTCAGCTCTTAACCCCAGTGTGCAGAAAGGGTCAAAACGTGTTTTTCAGCAGAAAAAAACATGTTTCTACAAGTTTGGTCAACCCCATGTAAGTTATGGGGCAGTAACAGCACACTTTTCAAAACGTGTTTTTCAGCCCGAAATAAACGCGTTTTTTCAGACAACTGAATCCCCATGTAACAACAAGGCTCAGAAGAGCCCACACACTCACCTCTTAACCCCAGTGTGCAGAAAGGTTCAAAACGTGTTTTTCAGCAGAAATAAACATGTTTCTGCAAGTTTGGTCAACCCCATGTAAGTTATGGGGCAGTAACAGCACACTTTTCAAAATGTGTTTTTCAGCCCGAAATAAACACGTTTTTTCAGACAACTGACTCCCCATGTAACAGCAAGGCTCAGAAGAGCCCACAAACTCAGCTCTTAACCCCAGTATGCAGAAAGGGTCAAAACGTGTTTTTCAGCAGAAATAAACATGTTTCTGCAAGTTTGGTCAACCCCATGTAAGTTATGGGGCAGTAACAGCACACTTTTCAAAATGTGTTTTTCAGCCCGAAATAAACACGTTTTTTCAGACAACTGACTCCCCATGTAACAGCAAGGCTCAGAAGAGCCCACACACTCAGCTCTTAACCCCAGTGTGCAGAAAGGGTCAAAACGTGTTTTTCAGCAGAAATAAACATGTTTCTGCAAGTTTGGTCAACCCCATGTAAGTTATGGAGCAGTAACAGCACACTTTTCAAAACGTGTTTTTCAGCCCGAAATAAACGCGTTTTTTCAGACAACTGAATACCCATGTAACAGCAAGGCTCAAAAGAGCCCACACACTCAGCTCTTAACCCCAGTGTGCAGAAAGGGTCAAAACGTGTTTTTCAGCAGAAAAAAACATGTTTCTGCAAGTTTGGTCAACCCCATGTAAGTTATGGGGCAGTAACAGCACACTTTTCAAAACGTGTTTTTCAGCCCGAAATAAACGCGTTTTTTCAGACAACTGAATCCCCATGTAACAGCAAGGCTCAGAAGAGCCCACACACTCAGCTCTTAACCCCAGTGTGCAGAAAGGGTCAAAACGTGTTTTTCAGCAGAAATAAACATGTTTCTGCAAGTTTGGTCAACCCCATGTAAGTTATGGAGCAGTAACAGCACACTTTTCAAAACGTGTTTTTCAGCCCGAAATAAACGCGTTTTTTCAGACAACTGAATTCCCATGTAACAGCAAGGCTCAAAAGAGCCCACACACTCAGCTCTTAACCCCAGTGTGCAGAAAGGGTCAAAACGTGTTTTTCAGCAGAAAAAAACATGTTTCTGCAAGTTTGGTCAACCCCATGTAAGTTATGGGGCAGTAACAGCACACTTTTCAAAACGTGTTTTTCAGCCCGAAATAAACGCGTTTTTTCAGACAACTGAATCCCCATGTAACAGCAAGGCTCAGAAGAGCCCACACACTCAGCTCTTAACCCCAGTGTGCAGAAAGCGTCAAAACGTGTTTTTCAGCAGAAATAAACATGTTTCTGCAAGTTTGGTCAACCCCATGTAAGTTATGGGGCAGTAACAGCACACTTTTCAAAATGTGTTTTTCAGCCCGAAATAAACACGTTTTTTCAGACAACTGACTCCCCATGTAACAGCAAGGCTCAGAAGAGCCCACACACTCAGCTCTTAACCCCAGTGTGCATAAAGGGTCAAAACGTGTTTTTCAGCAGAAATAAACATGTTTCTGCAAGTTTGGTCAACCCCATGTAAGTTATGGAGCAGTAACAGCACACTTTTCAAAACGTGTTTTTCAGCCCGAAATAAACACGTTTTTTCAGACAACTGAATCCCCATGTAACAGCAAAGCTCAGAAGAGCCCACACACTCAGCTCTTAACCCCAGTGTGCAGAAAGGGTCAAAACGTGTTTTTCAGCAGAAATAAACATGTTTCTGCAAGTTTGGTCAACCCCATGTAAGTTATGGGGCAGTAACAGCACATTTTTCAAAATGTGTTTTTCAGCCCGAAATAAACACGTTTTTTCAGAAAACTGACTCCCCATGTAACAGCAAGGCTCAGAAGAGCCCACACACTCAGCTCTTAACCCCAGTGAGCAGAAAGGGTCAAAACGTGTTTTTCAGCAGAAATAAACATGTTTCTGCAAGTTTGGTCAACCCCATGTAAGTTATGGAGCAGTAACAGCACACTTTTCAAAACGTGTTTTTCAGCCCGAAATAAACGCGTTTTTTCAGACAACTGAATCCCCATGTAACAGCAAAGCTCAGAAGAGCCCACACACTCAGCTCTTAACCCCAGTGTGCAGAAAGGGTCAAAACGTGTTTTTCAGCAGAAATAAACATGTTTCTGCAAGTTTGGTCAACCCCATGTAAGTTATGGGGCAGTAACAGCACACTTTTCAAAACGTGTTTTTCAGCCCGAAATAAACGCGTTTTTTCAGACAACTGAATCCCCATGTAACAGCAAGGCTCAGAAGAGCCCACACACTCAGCTCTTAACCCCAGTGTGCAGAAAGGGTCAAAACGTGTTTTTCAGCAGAAATAAACATGTTTCTGCAAGTTTGGTCAACCCCATGTAAGTTATGGGGCAGTAACAGCACACTTTTCAAAATGTGTTTTTCAGCCCGAAATAAACACGTTTTTTCAGACAACTGAATCCCCATGTAACAGCAAGGCTCAGAAGAGCCCACACACTCAGCTCTTAACCCCAGTGTGCAGAAAGGGTCAAAACGTGTTTTTCAGCAGAAATAAACATGTTTCTGCAAGTTTGGTCAACCCCATGTAAGTTATGGAGCAGTAACAGCACACTATTCAAAACGTGTTTTTCAGCCCGAAATAAACGCGTTTTTTCAGACAACTGAATCCCCATGTAACAGCAAGGCTCAGAAGAGCCCACACACTCAGCTCTTAACCCCAGTGTGCAGAAAGGGTCAAAACGTGTTTTTCAGCAGAAATAAACATGTTTCTGCAAGTTTGGTCAACCCCATGTAAGTTATGGAGCAGTAACAGCACACTTTTCAAAACGTGTTTTTCAGCCCGAAATAAACGCGTTTTTTCAGACAACTGAATTCCCATGTAACAGCAAGGCTCAAAAGAGCCCACACACTCAGCTCTTAACCCCAGTGTGCAGAAAGGGTCAAAACGTGTTTTTCAGCAGAAAAAAACATGTTTCTGTAAGTTTGGTCAACCCCATGTAAGTTATGGGGCAGTAACAGCACACTTTTCAAAACGTGTTTTTCAGCCCGAAATAAACGCGTTTTTTCAGACAACTGAATCCCCATGTAACAGCAAGGCTCAGAAGAGCCCACACACTCAGCTCTTAACCCCAGTGTGCAGAAAGCGTCAAAACGTGTTTTTCAGCAGAAATAAACATGTTTCTGCAAGTTTGGTCAACCCCATGTAAGTTATGGGGCAGTAACAGCACACTTTTCAAAATGTGTTTTTCAGCCCGAAATAAACACGTTTTTTCAGACAACTGACTCCCCATGTAACAGCAAGGCTCAGAAGAGCCCACACACTCAGCTCTTAACCCCAGTGTGCATAAAGGGTCAAAACGTGTTTTTCAGCAGAAATAAACATGTTTCTGCAAGTTTGGTCAACCCCATGTAAGTTATGGAGCAGTAACAGCACACTTTTCAAAACGTGTTTTTCAGCCCGAAATAAACACGTTTTTTCAGACAACTGAATCCCCATGTAACAGCAAAGCTCAGAAGAGCCCACACACTCAGCTCTTAACCCCAGTGTGCAGAAAGGGTCAAAACGTGTTTTTCAGCAGAAATAAACATGTTTCTGCAAGTTTGGTCAACCCCATGTAAGTTATGGGGCAGTAACAGCACATTTTTCAAAATGTGTTTTTCAGCCCGAAATAAACACGTTTTTTCAGAAAACTGACTCCCCATGTAACAGCAAGGCTCAGAAGAGCCCACACACTCAGCTCTTAACCCCAGTGAGCAGAAAGGGTCAAAACGTGTTTTTCAGCAGAAATAAACATGTTTCTGCAAGTTTGGTCAACCCCATGTAAGTTATGGAGCAGTAACAGCACACTTTTCAAAACGTGTTTTTCAGCCCGAAATAAACGCGTTTTTTCAGACAACTGAATCCCCATGTAACAGCAAAGCTCAGAAGAGCCCACACACTCAGCTCTTAACCCCAGTGTGCAGAAAGGGTCAAAACGTGTTTTTCAGCAGAAATAAACATGTTTCTGCAAGTTTGGTCAACCCCATGTAAGTTATGGGGCAGTAACAGCACACTTTTCAAAACGTGTTTTTCAGCCCGAAATAAACGCGTTTTTTCAGACAACTGAATCCCCATGTAACAGCAAGGCTCAGAAGAGCCCACACACTCAGCTCTTAACCCCAGTGTGCAGAAAGGGTCAAAACGTGTTTTTCAGCAGAAATAAACATGTTTCTGCAAGTTTGGTCAACCCCATGTAAGTTATGGAGCAGTAACAGCACACTATTCAAAACGTGTTTTTCAGCCCGAAATAAACGCGTTTTTTCAGACAACTGAATCCCCATGTAACAGCAAGGCTCAGAAGAGCCCACACACTCAGCTCTTAACCCCAGTGTGCAGAAAGGGTCAAAACGTGTTTTTCAGCAGAAATAAACATGTTTCTGCAAGTTTGGTCAACCCCATGTAAGTTATGGGGCAGTAACAGCACACTTTTCAAAATGTGTTTTTCAGCCCGAAATAAACACGTTTTTTCAGACAACTGACTCCCCATGTAACAGCAAGGCTCAGAAGAGCCCACACACTCAGCTCTTAACCCCAGTGTGCAGAAAGGGTCAAAACGTGTTTTTCAGCAGAAATAAACATGTTTTGCAAGTTTGGTCAACCCCATGTAAGTTATGGAGCAGTAACAGCACACTTTTCAAAACGTGTTTTTCAGCCCGAAATAAACGCGTTTTCTCAGACAACTGAATCCCCATGTAACAGCAGGGCTAAAAAGAGCCCACACACTCAGCTCTTAACCCCAGTGTGCAGAAAGGGTCAAAACGTGTTTTTCAGCAGAAAAAAACATGTTTCTGCTAGTTTGGTCAACCCCATGTAAGTTATGGGGCAGTAACAGCACACTTTTCAAAACGTGTTTTTCAGCCCGAAATAAACGCGTTTTTTCAGACAACTGAATCCCCATGTAACAGCAAGGCTCAGAAGAGCCCACACACTCAGCTCTTAACCCCAGTGTGCAGAAAGGGTCAAAACGTGTTTTTCAGCAGAAATAAACATGTTTCTGCAAGTTTGGTCAACCCCATGTAAGTTATGGGGCAGTAACAGCACACTTTTCAAAATGTGTTTTTCAGCCCGAAATAAACACGTTTTTTCAGACAACTGACTCCCCATGTAACAGCAAGGCTCAGAAGAGCCCACACACTCAGCTCTTAACCCCAGTGTGCAGAAAGCGTCAAAACGTGTTTTTCAGCAGAAATAAACATGTTTCTGCAAGTTTGGTCAACCCCATGTAAGTTATGGGGCAGTAACAGCACACTTTTCAAAATGTGTTTTTCAGCCCGAAATAAACACGTTTTTTCAGACAACTGACTCCCCATGTAACAGCAAGGCTCAGAAGAGCCCACACACTCAGCTCTTAACCCCAGTGTGCATAAAGGGTCAAAACGTGTTTTTCAGCAGAAATAAACATGTTTCTGCAAGTTTGGTCAACCCCATGTAAGTTATGGAGCAGTAACAGCACACTTTTCAAAACGTGTTTTTCAGCCCGAAATAAACACGTTTTTTCAGACAACTGAATCCCCATGTAACAGCAAAGCTCAGAAGAGCCCACACACTCAGCTCTTAACCCCAGTGTGCAGAAAGGGTCAAAACGTGTTTTTCAGCAGAAATAAACATGTTTCTGCAAGTTTGGTCAACCCCATGTAAGTTATGGGGCAGTAACAGCACACTTTTCAAAATGTGTTTTTCAGCCCGAAATAAACACGTTTTTTCAGAAAACTGACTCCCCATGTAACAGCAAGGCTCAGAAGAGCCCACACACTCAGCTCTTAACCCCAGTGAGCAGAAAGGGTCAAAACGTGTTTTTCAGCAGAAATAAACATGTTTCTGCAAGTTTGGTCAACCCCATGTAAGTTATGGAGCAGTAACAGCACACTTTTCAAAACGTGTTTTTCAGCCCGAAATAAACGCGTTTTTTCAGACAACTGAATCCCCATGTAACAGCAAAGCTCAGAAGAGCCCACACACTCAGCTCTTAACCCCAGTGTGCAGAAAGCGTCAAAACGTGTTTTTCAGCAGAAATAAACATGTTTCTGCAAGTTTGGTCAACCCCATGTAAGTTATGGAGCAGTAACAGCACACTTTTCAAAACGTGTTTTTCAGCCCGAAATAAACGCGTTTTTTCAGACAACTGAATCCCCATGTAACAGCAAAGCTCAGAAGAGCCCACACACTCAGCTCTTAACCCCAGTGTGCAGAAAGGGTCAAAACGTGTTTTTCAGCAGAAATAAACATGTTTCTGCAAGTTTGGTCAACCCCATGTAAGTTATGGGGCAGTAACAGCACACTTTTCAAAATGTGTTTTTCAGCCCGAAATAAACACGTTTTTTCAGAAATCTGACTCCCCATGTAACAGCAAGGCTCAGAAGAGCCCACACACTCAGCTCTTAACCCCAGTGAGCAGAAAGGGTCAAAACGTGTTTTTCAGCAGAAATAAACATGTTTCTGCAAGTTTGGTCAACCCCATGTAAGTTATGGAGCAGTAACAGCACACTTTTCAAAACGTGTTTTTCAGCCCGAAATAAACGCGTTTTTTCAGACAACTGAATCCCCATGTAACAGCAAGGCTCAGAAGAGCCCACACACTCAGCTCTTAACCCCAGTGTGCAGAAAGGGTCAAAACGTGTTTTTCAGCAGAAATAAACATGTTTCTGCAAGTTTGGTCAACCCCATGTAAGTTATGGGGCAGTAACAGCACACTTTTCAAAATGTGTTTTTCAGCCCGAAATAAACACGTTTTTTCAGACAATTGACTCCCCATGTAACAGCAAGGCTCAGAAGAGCCCACACACTCAGCTCTTAACCCCAGTGTGCAGAAAGGGTCAAAACGTGTTTTTCAGCAGAAATAAACATGTTTTGCAAGTTTGGTCAACCCCATGTAAGTTATGGAGCAGTAACAGCACACTTTTCAAAACGTGTTTTTCAGCCCGAAATAAACGCGTTTTTTCAGACAACTGAATCCCCATGTAACAGCAGGGCTAAAAAGAGCCCACACACTCAGCTCTTAACCCCAGTGTGCAGAAAGGGTCAAAACGTATTTTTCAGCAGAAAAAAACATGTTTCTGCAAGTTTGGTCAACCCCATGTAAGTTATGGGGCAGTAACAGCACACTTTTCAAAACGTGTTTTTCAGCCCGAAATAAACGCGTTTTTTCAGACAACTGAATCCCCATGTAACAGCAAGGCTCAGAAGAGCCCACACACTCAGCTCTTAACCCCAGTGTGCAGAAAGGGTCAAAACGTGTTTTTCAGCAGAAATAAACATGTTTCTGCAAGTTTGGTCAACCCCATGTAAGTTATGGGGCAGTAACAGCACACTTTTCAAAATGTGTTTTTCAGCCCGAAATAAACACGTTTTTTCAGACAACTGACTCCCCATGTAACAGCAAGGCTCAGAAGAGCCCACACACTCAGCTCTTAACCCCAGTGTGCAGAAAGGGTCAAAACGTGTTTTTCAACAGAAATAAACATGTTTCTGCAAGTTTGGTCAACCCCATGTAAGTTATGGAGCAGTAACAGCACACTTTTCAAAACGTGTTTTTCAGCCCGAAATAAACGCGTTTTTTCAGACAACTGAATCCCCATGTAACAGCAAAGCTCAGAAGAGCCCACACACTCAGCTCTTAACCCCAGTGTGCAGAAAGGGTCAAAACGTGTTTTTCAGCAGAAATAAACATGTTTCTGCAAGTTTGGTCAACCCCATGTAAGTTATGGGGCAGTAACAGCACACTTTTCAAAACGTGTTTTTCAGCCCGAAATAAACGCGTTTTTTCAGACAACTGAATCCCCATGTAACAGCTAGGCTCAGAAGAGCCCACACACTCAGCTCTTAACCCCAGTGTGCAGAAAGGGTCAAAACGTGTTTTTCAGCAGAAATAAACATGTTTCTGCAAGTTTGGTCAACCCCATGTAAGTTATGGGGCAGTAACAGCACACTTTTCAAAACGTGTTTTTCAGCCCGAAATAAACACGTTTTTTCAGACAACTGACTCCCCATGTAACAGCAAGGCTCAGAAGAGCCCACACACTCAGCTCTTAACCCCAGTGTGCAGAAAGCGTCAAAACGTGTTTTTCAGCAGAAATAAACATGTTTCTGCAAGTTTGGTCAACCCCATGTAAGTTATGGGGCAGTAACAGCACACTTTTCAAAATGTGTTTTTCAGCCCGAAATAAACACGTTTTTTCAGACAACTGACTCCCCATGTAACAGCAAGGCTCAGAAGAGCCCACACACTCAGCTCTTAACCCCAGTGTGCATAAAGGGTCAAAACGTGTTTTTCAGTAGAAATAAACATGTTTCTGCAAGTTTGGTCAACCCCATGTAAGTTATGGAGCAGTAACAGCACACTTTTCAAAACGTGTTTTTCAGCCCGAAATAAACGCGTTTTTTCAGACAACTGAATCCCCATGTAACAGCAGGGCTAAAAAGAGCCCACACACTCAGCTCTTAACCCCAGTGTGCAGAAAGGGTCAAAACGTGTTTTTCAGCAGAAAAAAACATGTTTCTGCAAGTTTGGTCAACCCCATGTAAGTTATGGGGCAGTAACAGCACACTTTTCAAAACGTGTTTTTCAGCCCGAAATAAACGCGTTTTTTCAGACAACTGAATCCCCATGTAACAGCAAGGCTCAGAAGAGCCCACACACTCAGCTCTTAACCCCAGTGTGCAGAAAGGGCCAAACGTGTTTTTCAGCAGAAATAAACATGTTTCTGCAAGTTTGGTCAACCCCATGTAAGTTATGGGGCAGTAACAGCACACTTTTCAAAATGTGTTTTTCAGCCCGAAATAAACACGTTTTTTCAGACAACTGACTCCCCATGTAACAGCAAGGCTCAGAAGAGCCCACACACTCAGCTCTTAACCCCAGTGTGCAGAAAGCGTCAAAACGTGTTTTTCAGCAGAAATAAACATGTTTCTGCAAGTTTGGTCAACCCCATGTAAGTTATGGGGCAGTAACAGCACACTTTTCAAAATGTGTTTTTCAGCCCGAAATAAACACGTTTTTTCAGAAAACTGACTCCCCATGTAACAGCAAGGCTCAGAAGAGCCCACACACTCAGCTCTTAACCCCAGTGAGCAGAAAGGGTCAAAACGTGTTTTTCAGCAGAAATAAACATGTTTCTGCATGTTTGGTCAACCCCATGTAAGTTATGGAGCAGTAACAGCACACTTTTCAAAACGTGTTTTTCAGCCCGAAATAAACGCGTTTTTTCAGACAACTGAATCCCCATGTAACAGCAAAGCTCAGAAGAGCCCACACACTCAGCTCTTAACCCCAGTGTGCAGAAAGCGTCAAAACGTGTTTTTCAGCAGAAATAAACATGTTTCTGCAAGTTTGGTCAACCCCATGTAAGTTATGGAGCAGTAACAGCACACTTTTCAAAACGTGTTTTTCAGCCCGAAATAAACGCGTTTTTTCAGACAACTGAATCCCCATGTAACAGCAGGGCTAAAAAGAGCCCACACACTCAGCTCTTAACCCCAGTGTGCAGAAAGGGTCAAAACGTTTTTTTCAGCAGAAAAAAACATGTTTCTGCAAGTTTGGTCAACCCCATGTAAGTTATGGGGCAGTAACAGCACACTTTTCAAAACGTGTTTTTCAGCCCGAAATAAACGCGTTTTTTCAGACAACTGAATCCCCATGTAACAGCAAGGCTCAGAAGAGCCCACACACTCAGCTCTTAACCCCAGTGTGCAGAAAGGGTCAAAACGTGTTTTTCAGCAGAAATAAACATGTTTCTGCAAGTTTGGTCAACCCCATGTAAGTTATGGGGCATTAACAGCACACTTTTCAAAATGTGTTTTTCAGCCCGAAATAAACACGTTTTTTCAGACAACTGACTCCCCATGTAACAGCAAGGCTCAGAAGAGCCCACACACTCAGCTCTTAACCCCAGTGTGCAGAAAGCGTCAAAACGTGTTTTTCAGCAGAAATAAACGTGTTTCTGCAAGTTTGGTCAACCCCATGTAAGTTATGGGGCAGTAACAGCACACTTTTCAAAATGTGTTTTTCAGCCCGAAATAAACACGTTTTTTCAGACAACTGACTCCCCATGTAACAGCAAGGCTCAGAAGAGCCCACACACTCAGCTCTTAACCCCAGTGTGCAGAAAGGGTCAAAACGTGTTTTTCAGCAGAAATAAACATGTTTCTGCAAGTTTGGTCAACCCCATGTAAGTTATGGGGCAGTAACAGCACACTTTTCAAAATGTGTTTTTCAGCCCGAAATAAACACGTTTTTTCAGACAATTGACTCCCCATGTAACAGCAAGGCTCAGAAGAGCCCACACACTCAGCTCTTAACCCCAGTGTGCAGAAAGGGTCAAAACGTGTTTTTCAGCAGAAATAAACATGTTTTGCAAGTTTGGTCAACCCCATGTAAGTTATGGAGCAGTAACAGCACACTTTTCAAAACGTGTTTTTCAGCCCGAAATAAACGCGTTTTTTCAGACAACTGAATCCCCATGTAACAGCAGGGCTAAAAAGAGCCCACACACTCAGCTCTTAACCCCAGTGTGCAGAAAGGGTCAAAACGTATTTTTCAGCAGAAAAAAACATGTTTCTGCAAGTTTGGTCAACCCCATGTAAGTTATGGGGCAGTAACAGCACACTTTTCAAAACGTGTTTTTCAGCCCGAAATAAACGCGTTTTTTCAGACAACTGAATCCCCATGTAACAGCAAGGCTCAGAAGAGCCCACACACTCAGCTCTTAACCCCAGTGTGCAGAAAGGGTCAAAACGTGTTTTTCAGCAGAAATAAACATGTTTCTGCAAGTTTGGTCAACCCCATGTAAGTTATGGGGCAGTAACAGCACACTTTTCAAAATGTGTTTTTCAGCCCGAAATAAACACGTTTTTTCAGACAACTGACTCCCCATGTAACAGCAAGGCTCAGAAGAGCCCACACACTCAGCTCTTAACCCCAGTGTGCAGAAAGGGTCAAAACGTGTTTTTCAACAGAAATAAACATGTTTCTGCAAGTTTGGTCAACCCCATGTAAGTTATGGAGCAGTAACAGCACACTTTTCAAAACGTGTTTTTCAGCCCGAAATAAACGCGTTTTTTCAGACAACTGAATCCCCATGTAACAGCAAAGCTCAGAAGAGCCCACACACTCAGCTCTTAACCCCAGTGTGCAGAAAGGGTCAAAACGTGTTTTTCAGCAGAAATAAACATGTTTCTGCAAGTTTGGTCAACCCCATGTAAGTTATGGGGCAGTAACAGCACACTTTTCAAAACGTGTTTTTCAGCCCGAAATAAACGCGTTTTTTCAGACAACTGAATCCCCATGTAACAGCTAGGCTCAGAAGAGCCCACACACTCAGCTCTTAACCCCAGTGTGCAGAAAGGGTCAAAACGTGTTTTTCAGCAGAAATAAACATGTTTCTGCAAGTTTGGTCAACCCCATGTAAGTTATGGGGCAGTAACAGCACACTTTTCAAAACGTGTTTTTCAGCCCGAAATAAACACGTTTTTTCAGACAACTGACTCCCCATGTAACAGCAAGGCTCAGAAGAGCCCACACACTCAGCTCTTAACCCCAGTGTGCAGAAAGCGTCAAAACGTGTTTTTCAGCAGAAATAAACATGTTTCTGCAAGTTTGGTCAACCCCATGTAAGTTATGGGGCAGTAACAGCACACTTTTCAAAATGTGTTTTTCAGCCCGAAATAAACACGTTTTTTCAGACAACTGACTCCCCATGTAACAGCAAGGCTCAGAAGAGCCCACACACTCAGCTCTTAACCCCAGTGTGCATAAAGGGTCAAAACGTGTTTTTCAGTAGAAATAAACATGTTTCTGCAAGTTTGGTCAACCCCATGTAAGTTATGGAGCAGTAACAGCACACTTTTCAAAACGTGTTTTTCAGCCCGAAATAAACGCGTTTTTTCAGACAACTGAATCCCCATGTAACAGCAGGGCTAAAAAGAGCCCACACACTCAGCTCTTAACCCCAGTGTGCAGAAAGGGTCAAAACGTGTTTTTCAGCAGAAAAAAACATGTTTCTGCAAGTTTGGTCAACCCCATGTAAGTTATGGGGCAGTAACAGCACACTTTTCAAAACGTGTTTTTCAGCCCGAAATAAACGCGTTTTTTCAGACAACTGAATCCCCATGTAACAGCAAGGCTCAGAAGAGCCCACACACTCAGCTCTTAACCCCAGTGAGCAGAAAGGGTCAAAACGTGTTTTTCAGCAGAAATAAACATGTTTCTGCATGTTTGGTCAACCCCATGTAAGTTATGGAGCAGTAACAGCACACTTTTCAAAACGTGTTTTTCAGCCCGAAATAAACGCGTTTTTTCAGACAACTGAATCCCCATGTAACAGCAAAGCTCAGAAGAGCCCACACACTCAGCTCTTAACCCCAGTGTGCAGAAAGCGTCAAAACGTGTTTTTCAGCAGAAATAAACATGTTTCTGCAAGTTTGGTCAACCCCATGTAAGTTATGGAGCAGTAACAGCACACTTTTCAAAACGTGTTTTTCAGCCCGAAATAAACGCGTTTTTTCAGACAACTGAATCCCCATGTAACAGCAGGGCTAAAAAGAGCCCACACACTCAGCTCTTAACCCCAGTGTGCAGAAAGGGTCAAAACGTTTTTTTCAGCAGAAAAAAACATGTTTCTGCAAGTTTGGTCAACCCCATGTAAGTTATGGGGCAGTAACAGCACACTTTTCAAAACGTGTTTTTCAGCCCGAAATAAACGCGTTTTTTCAGACAACTGAATCCCCATGTAACAGCAAGGCTCAGAAGAGCCCACACACTCAGCTCTTAACCCCAGTGTGCAGAAAGGGTCAAAACGTGTTTTTCAGCAGAAATAAACATGTTTCTGCAAGTTTGGTCAACCCCATGTAAGTTATGGGGCATTAACAGCACACTTTTCAAAATGTGTTTTTCAGCCCGAAATAAACACGTTTTTTCAGACAACTGACTCCCCATGTAACAGCAAGGCTCAGAAGAGCCCACACACTCAGCTCTTAACCCCAGTGTGCAGAAAGCGTCAAAACGTGTTTTTCAGCAGAAATAAACGTGTTTCTGCAAGTTTGGTCAACCCCATGTAAGTTATGGGGCAGTAACAGCACACTTTTCAAAATGTGTTTTTCAGCCCGAAATAAACACGTTTTTTCAGACAACTGACTCCCCATGTAACAGCAAGGCTCAGAAGAGCCCACACACTCAGCTCTTAACCCCAGTGTGCAGAAAGGGTCAAAACGTGTTTTTCAGCAGAAATAAACATGTTTCTGCAAGTTTGGTCAACCCCATGTAAGTTATGGAGCAGTAACAGCACACTTTTCAAAACGTGTTTTTCAGCCCGAAATAAACACGTTTTTTCAGACAACTGAATCCCCATGTAACAGCGAAGCTCAGAAGAGCCCACACACTCAGCTCTTAACCCCAGTGTGCAGAAAGGGTCAAAACGTGTTTTTCAGCAGAAATAAACATGTTTCTGCAAGTTTGGTCAACCCCATGAAAGTTATGGAGCAGTAACAGCACACTTTTCAAAACGTGTTTTTCAGCCCGAAATAAACGCGTTTTTTCAGACAACTGAATCCCCATGTAACAGCAAGGCTCAAAAGAGCCCACACACTCAGCTCTTAACCCCAGTGTGCAGAAAGGGTCAAAACGTGTTTTTCAGCAGAAAAAAACATGTTTCTACAAGTTTGGTCAACCCCATGTAAGTTATGGGGCAGTAACAGCACACTTTTCAAAACGTGTTTTTCAGCCCGAAATAAACGCGTTTTTTCAGACAACTGAATCCCCATGTAACAACAAGGCTCAGAAGAGCCCACACACTCACCTCTTAACCCCAGTGTGCAGAAAGGTTCAAAACGTGTTTTTCAGCAGAAATAAACATGTTTCTGCAAGTTTGGTCAACCCCATGTAAGTTATGGGGCAGTAACAGCACACTTTTCAAAATGTGTTTTTCAGCCCGAAATAAACACGTTTTTTCAGACAACTGACTCCCCATGTAACAGCAAGGCTCAGAAGAGCCCACAAACTCAGCTCTTAACCCCAGTATGCAGAAAGGGTCAAAACGTGTTTTTCAGCAGAAATAAACATGTTTCTGCAAGTTTGGTCAACCCCATGTAAGTTATGGGGCAGTAACAGCACACTTTTCAAAATGTGTTTTTCAGCCCGAAATAAACACGTTTTTTCAGACAACTGACTCCCCATGTAACAGCAAGGCTCAGAAGAGCCCACACACTCAGCTCTTAACCCCAGTGTGCAGAAAGGGTCAAAACGTGTTTTTCAGCAGAAATAAACATGTTTCTGCAAGTTTGGTCAACCCCATGTAAGTTATGGAGCAGTAACAGCACACTTTTCAAAACGTGTTTTTCAGCCCGAAATAAACGCGTTTTTTCAGACAACTGAATACCCATGTAACAGCAAGGCTCAAAAGAGCCCACACACTCAGCTCTTAACCCCAGTGTGCAGAAAGGGTCAAAACGTGTTTTTCAGCAGAAAAAAACATGTTTCTGCAAGTTTGGTCAACCCCATGTAAGTTATGGGGCAGTAACAGCACACTTTTCAAAACGTGTTTTTCAGCCCGAAATAAACGCGTTTTTTCAGACAACTGAATCCCCATGTAACAGCAAGGCTCAGAAGAGCCCACACACTCAGCTCTTAACCCCAGTGTGCAGAAAGGGTCAAAACGTGTTTTTCAGCAGAAATAAACATGTTTCTGCAAGTTTGGTCAACCCCATGTAAGTTATGGAGCAGTAACAGCACACTTTTCAAAACGTGTTTTTCAGCCCGAAATAAACGCGTTTTTTCAGACAACTGAATTCCCATGTAACAGCAAGGCTCAAAAGAGCCCACACACTCAGCTCTTAACCCCAGTGTGCAGAAAGGGTCAAAACGTGTTTTTCAGCAGAAAAAAACTCTGCAAGTTTGGTCAACCCCATGTAAGTTATGGGGCAGTAACAGCACACTTTTCAAAACGTGTTTTTCAGCCCGAAATAAACGCGTTTTTTCAGACAACTGAATCCCCATGTAACAGCAAGGCTCAGAAGAGCCCACACACTCAGCTCTTAACCCCAGTGTGCAGAAAGCGTCAAAACGTGTTTTTCAGCAGAAATAAACATGTTTCTGCAAGTTTGGTCAACCCCATGTAAGTTATGGGGCAGTAACAGCACACTTTTCAAAATGTGTTTTTCAGCCCGAAATAAACACGTTTTTTCAGACAACTGACTCCCCATGTAACAGCAAGGCTCAGAAGAGCCCACACACTCAGCTCTTAACCCCAGTGTGCATAAAGGGTCAAAACGTGTTTTTCAGCAGAAATAAACATGTTTCTGCAAGTTTGGTCAACCCCATGTAAGTTATGGAGCAGTAACAGCACACTTTTCAAAACGTGTTTTTCAGCCCGAAATAAACACGTTTTTTCAGACAACTGAATCCCCATGTAACAGCAAAGCTCAGAAGAGCCCACACACTCAGCTCTTAACCCCAGTGTGCAGAAAGGGTCAAAACGTGTTTTTCAGCAGAAATAAACATGTTTCTGCAAGTTTGGTCAACCCCATGTAAGTTATGGGGCAGTAACAGCACATTTTTCAAAATGTGTTTTTCAGCCCGAAATAAACACGTTTTTTCAGAAAACTGACTCCCCATGTAACAGCAAGGCTCAGAAGAGCCCACACACTCAGCTCTTAACCCCAGTGAGCAGAAAGGGTCAAAACGTGTTTTTCAGCAGAAATAAACATGTTTCTGCAAGTTTGGTCAACCCCATGTAAGTTATGGAGCAGTAACAGCACACTTTTCAAAACGTGTTTTTCAGCCCGAAATAAACGCGTTTTTTCAGACAACTGAATCCCCATGTAACAGCAAAGCTCAGAAGAGCCCACACACTCAGCTCTTAACCCCAGTGTGCAGAAAGGGTCAAAACGTGTTTTTCAGCAGAAATAAACATGTTTCTGCAAGTTTGGTCAACCCCATGTAAGTTATGGGGCAGTAACAGCACACTTTTCAAAACGTGTTTTTCAGCCCGAAATAAACGCGTTTTTTCAGACAACTGAATCCCCATGTAACAGCAAGGCTCAGAAGAGCCCACACACTCAGCTCTTAACCCCAGTGTGCAGAAAGGGTCAAAACGTGTTTTTCAGCAGAAATAAACATGTTTCTGCAAGTTTGGTCAACCCCATGTAAGTTATGGGGCAGTAACAGCACACTTTTCAAAATGTGTTTTTCAGCCCGAAATAAACACGTTTTTTCAGACAACTGAATCCCCATGTAACAGCAAGGCTCAGAAGAGCCCACACACTCAGCTCTTAACCCCAGTGTGCAGAAAGGGTCAAAACGTGTTTTTCAGCAGAAATAAACATGTTTCTGCAAGTTTGGTCAACCCCATGTAAGTTATGGAGCAGTAACAGCACACTATTCAAAACGTGTTTTTCAGCCCGAAATAAACGCGTTTTTTCAGACAACTGAATCCCCATGTAACAGCAAGGCTCAAAAGAGCCCACACACTCAGCTCTTAACCCCAGTGTGCAGAAAGGGTCAAAACGTGTTTTTCAGCAGAAAAAAACATGTTTCTGCAAGTTTGGTCAACCCCATGTAAGTTATGGGGCAGTAACAGCACACTTTTCAAAACGTGTTTTTCAGCCCGAAATAAACGCGTTTTTTCAGACAACTGAATCCCCATGTAACAGCAAGGCTCAGAAGAGCCCACACACTCAGCTCTTAACCCCAGTGTGCAGAAAGGGTCAAAACGTGTTTTTCAGCAGAAATAAACATGTTTCTGCAAGTTTGGTCAACCCCATGTAAGTTATGGAGCAGTAACAGCACACTTTTCAAAACGTGTTTTTCAGCCCGAAATAAACGCGTTTTTTCAGACAACTGAATTCCCATGTAACAGCAAGGCTCAAAAGAGCCCACACACTCAGCTCTTAACCCCAGTGTGCAGAAAGGGTCAAAACGTGTTTTTCAGCAGAAAAAAACTCTGCAAGTTTGGTCAACCCCATGTAAGTTATGGGGCAGTAACAGCACACTTTTCAAAACGTGTTTTTCAGCCCGAAATAAACGCGTTTTTTCAGACAACTGAATCCCCATGTAACAGCAAGGCTCAGAAGAGCCCACACACTCAGCTCTTAACCCCAGTGTGCAGAAAGCGTCAAAACGTGTTTTTCAGCAGAAATAAACATGTTTCTGCAAGTTTGGTCAACCCCATGTAAGTTATGGGGCAGTAACAGCACACTTTTCAAAATGTGTTTTTCAGCCCGAAATAAACACGTTTTTTCAGACAACTGACTCCCCATGTAACAGCAAGGCTCAGAAGAGCCCACACACTCAGCTCTTAACCCCAGTGTGCATAAAGGGTCAAAACGTGTTTTTCAGCAGAAATAAACATGTTTCTGCAAGTTTGGTCAACCCCATGTAAGTTATGGAGCAGTAACAGCACACTTTTCAAAACGTGTTTTTCAGCCCGAAATAAACACGTTTTTTCAGACAACTGAATCCCCATGTAACAGCAAAGCTCAGAAGAGCCCACACACTCAGCTCTTAACCCCAGTGTGCAGAAAGGGTCAAAACGTGTTTTTCAGCAGAAATAAACATGTTTCTGCAAGTTTGGTCAACCCCATGTAAGTTATGGGGCAGTAACAGCACATTTTTCAAAATGTGTTTTTCAGCCCGAAATAAACACGTTTTTTCAGAAAACTGACTCCCCATGTAACAGCAAGGCTCAGAAGAGCCCACACACTCAGCTCTTAACCCCAGTGAGCAGAAAGGGTCAAAACGTGTTTTTCAGCAGAAATAAACATGTTTCTGCAAGTTTGGTCAACCCCATGTAAGTTATGGAGCAGTAACAGCACACTTTTCAAAACGTGTTTTTCAGCCCGAAATAAACGCGTTTTTTCAGACAACTGAATCCCCATGTAACAGCAAAGCTCAGAAGAGCCCACACACTCAGCTCTTAACCCCAGTGTGCAGAAAGGGTCAAAACGTGTTTTTCAGCAGAAATAAACATGTTTCTGCAAGTTTGGTCAACCCCATGTAAGTTATGGGGCAGTAACAGCACACTTTTCAAAACGTGTTTTTCAGCCCGAAATAAACGCGTTTTTTCAGACAACTGAATCCCCATGTAACAGCAAGGCTCAGAAGAGCCCACACACTCAGCTCTTAACCCCAGTGTGCAGAAAGGGTCAAAACGTGTTTTTCAGCAGAAATAAACATGTTTCTGCAAGTTTGGTCAACCCCATGTAAGTTATGGGGCAGTAACAGCACACTTTTCAAAATGTGTTTTTCAGCCCGAAATAAACACGTTTTTTCAGACAACTGAATCCCCATGTAACAGCAAGGCTCAGAAGAGCCCACACACTCAGCTCTTAACCCCAGTGTGCAGAAAGGGTCAAAACGTGTTTTTCAGCAGAAATAAACATGTTTCTGCAAGTTTGGTCAACCCCATGTAAGTTATGGAGCAGTAACAGCACACTATTCAAAACGTGTTTTTCAGCCCGAAATAAACGCGTTTTTTCAGACAACTGAATCCCCATGTAACAGCAAGGCTCAGAAGAGCCCACACACTCAGCTCTTAACCCCAGTGTGCAGAAAGGGTCAAAACGTGTTTTTCAGCAGAAATAAACATGTTTCTGCAAGTTTGGTCAACCCCATGTAAGTTATGGAGCAGTAACAGCACACTTTTCAAAACGTGTTTTTCAGCCCGAAATAAACGCGTTTTTTCAGACAACTGAATTCCCATGTAACAGCAAGGCTCAAAAGAGCCCACACACTCAGCTCTTAACCCCAGTGTGCAGAAAGGGTCAAAACGTGTTTTTCAGCAGAAAAAAACATGTTTCTGTAAGTTTGGTCAACCCCATGTAAGTTATGGGGCAGTAACAGCACACTTTTCAAAACGTGTTTTTCAGCCCGAAATAAACGCGTTTTTTCAGACAACTGAATCCCCATGTAACAGCAAGGCTCAGAAGAGCCCACACACTCAGCTCTTAACCCCAGTGTGCAGAAAGCGTCAAAACGTGTTTTTCAGCAGAAATAAACATGTTTCTGCAAGTTTGGTCAACCCCATGTAAGTTATGGGGCAGTAACAGCACACTTTTCAAAATGTGTTTTTCAGCCCGAAATAAACACGTTTTTTCAGACAACTGACTCCCCATGTAACAGCAAGGCTCAGAAGAGCCCACACACTCAGCTCTTAACCCCAGTGTGCATAAAGGGTCAAAACGTGTTTTTCAGCAGAAATAAACATGTTTCTGCAAGTTTGGTCAACCCCATGTAAGTTATGGAGCAGTAACAGCACACTTTTCAAAACGTGTTTTTCAGCCCGAAATAAACACGTTTTTTCAGACAACTGAATCCCCATGTAACAGCAAAGCTCAGAAGAGCCCACACACTCAGCTCTTAACCCCAGTGTGCAGAAAGGGTCAAAACGTGTTTTTCAGCAGAAATAAACATGTTTCTGCAAGTTTGGTCAACCCCATGTAAGTTATGGGGCAGTAACAGCACATTTTTCAAAATGTGTTTTTCAGCCCGAAATAAACACGTTTTTTCAGAAAACTGACTCCCCATGTAACAGCAAGGCTCAGAAGAGCCCACACACTCAGCTCTTAACCCCAGTGAGCAGAAAGGGTCAAAACGTGTTTTTCAGCAGAAATAAACATGTTTCTGCAAGTTTGGTCAACCCCATGTAAGTTATGGAGCAGTAACAACACACTTTTCAAAACGTGTTTTTCAGCCCGAAATAAACGCGTTTTTTCAGACAACTGAATCCCCATGTAACAGCAAAGCTCAGAAGAGCCCACACACTCAGCTCTTAACCCCAGTGTGCAGAAAGGGTCAAAACGTGTTTTTCAGCAGAAATAAACATGTTTCTGCAAGTTTGGTCAACCCCATGTAAGTTATGGGGCAGTAACAGCACACTTTTCAAAACGTGTTTTTCAGCCCGAAATAAAAGCGTTTTTTCAGACAACTGAATCCCCATGTAACAGCAAGGCTCAGAAGAGCCCACACACTCAGCTCTTAACCCCAGTGTGCAGAAAGGGTCAAAACGTGTTTTTCAGCAGAAATAAACATGTTTCTGCAAGTTTGGTCAACCCCATGTAAGTTATGGAGCAGTAACAGCACACTATTCAAAACGTGTTTTTCAGCCCGAAATAAACGCGTTTTTTCAGACAACTGAATCCCCATGTAACAGCAAGGCTCAGAAGAGCCCACACACTCAGCTCTTAACCCCAGTGTGCAGAAAGGGTCAAAACGTGTTTTTCAGCAGAAATAAACATGTTTCTGCAAGTTTGGTCAACCCCATGTAAGTTATGGGGCAGTAACAGCACACTTTTCAAAATGTGTTTTTCAGCCCGAAATAAACACGTTTTTTCAGACAACTGACTCCCCATGTAACAGCAAGGCTCAGAAGAGCCCACACACTCAGCTCTTAACCCCAGTGTGCAGAAAGGGTCAAAACGTGTTTTTCAGCAGAAATAAACATGTTTTGCAAGTTTGGTCAACCCCATGTAAGTTATGGAGCAGTAACAGCACACTTTTCAAAACGTGTTTTTCAGCCCGAAATAAACGCGTTTTCTCAGACAACTGAATCCCCATGTAACAGCAGGGCTAAAAAGAGCCCACACACTCAGCTCTTAACCCCAGTGTGCAGAAAGGGTCAAAACGTGTTTTTCAGCAGAAAAAAACATGTTTCTGCTAGTTTGGTCAACCCCATGTAAGTTATGGGGCAGTAACAGCACACTTTTCAAAACGTGTTTTTCAGCCCGAAATAAACGCGTTTTTTCAGACAACTGAATCCCCATGTAACAGCAAGGCTCAGAAGAGCCCACACACTCAGCTCTTAACCCCAGTGTGCAGAAAGGGTCAAAACGTGTTTTTCAGCAGAAATAAACATGTTTCTGCAAGTTTGGTCAACCCCATGTAAGTTATGGGGCAGTAACAGCACACTTTTCAAAATGTGTTTTTCAGCCCGAAATAAACACGTTTTTTCAGACAACTGACTCCCCATGTAACAGCAAGGCTCAGAAGAGCCCACACACTCAGCTCTTAACCCCAGTGTGCAGAAAGCGTCAAAACGTGTTTTTCAGCAGAAATAAACATGTTTCTGCAAGTTTGGTCAACCCCATGTAAGTTATGGGGCAGTAACAGCACACTTTTCAAAATGTGTTTTTCAGCCCGAAATAAACACGTTTTTTCAGACAACTGACTCCCCATGTAACAGCAAGGCTCAGAAGAGCCCACACACTCAGCTCTTAACCCCAGTGTGCATAAAGGGTCAAAACGTGTTTTTCAGCAGAAATAAACATGTTTCTGCAAGTTTGGTCAACCCCATGTAAGTTATGGAGCAGTAACAGCACACTTTTCAAAACGTGTTTTTCAGCCCGAAATAAACACGTTTTTTCAGACAACTGAATCCCCATGTAACAGCAAAGCTCAGAAGAGCCCACACACTCAGCTCTTAACCCCAGTGTGCAGAAAGGGTCAAAACGTGTTTTTCAGCAGAAATAAACATGTTTCTGCAAGTTTGGTCAACCCCATGTAAGTTATGGGGCAGTAACAGCACACTTTTCAAAATGTGTTTTTCAGCCCGAAATAAACACGTTTTTTCAGAAAACTGACTCCCCATGTAACAGCAAGGCTCAGAAGAGCCCACACACTCAGCTCTTAACCCCAGTGAGCAGAAAGGGTCAAAACGTGTTTTTCAGCAGAAATAAACATGTTTCTGCAAGTTTGGTCAACCCCATGTAAGTTATGGAGCAGTAACAGCACACTTTTCAAAACGTGTTTTTCAGCCCGAAATAAACGCGTTTTTTCAGACAACTGAATCCCCATGTAACAGCAAAGCTCAGAAGAGCCCACACACTCAGCTCTTAACCCCAGTGTGCAGAAAGCGTCAAAACGTGTTTTTCAGCAGAAATAAACATGTTTCTGCAAGTTTGGTCAACCCCATGTAAGTTATGGAGCAGTAACAGCACACTTTTCAAAACGTGTTTTTCAGCCCGAAATAAACGCGTTTTTTCAGACAACTGAATCCCCATGTAACAGCAGGGCTAAAAAGAGCCCACACACTCAGCTCTTAACCCCAGTGTGCAGAAAGGGTCAAAACGTATTTTTCAGCAGAAAAAAACATGTTTCTGCAAGTTTGGTCAACCCCATGTAAGTTATGGGGCAGTAACAGCACACTTTTCAAAACGTGTTTTTCAGCCCGAAATAAACGCGTTTTTTCAGACAACTGAATCCCCATGTAACAGCAAAGCTCAGAAGAGCCCACACACTCAGCTCTTAACCCCAGTGTGCAGAAAGGGTCAAAACGTGTTTTTCAGCAGAAATAAACATGTTTCTGCAAGTTTGGTCAACCCCATGTAAGTTATGGGGCAGTAACAGCACACTTTTCAAAATGTGTTTTTCAGCCCGAAATAAACACGTTTTTTCAGAAATCTGACTCCCCATGTAACAGCAAGGCTCAGAAGAGCCCACACACTCAGCTCTTAACCCCAGTGAGCAGAAAGGGTCAAAACGTGTTTTTCAGCAGAAATAAACATGTTTCTGCAAGTTTGGTCAACCCCATGTAAGTTATGGAGCAGTAACAGCACACTTTTCAAAACGTGTTTTTCAGCCCGAAATAAACGCGTTTTTTCAGACAACTGAATCCCCATGTAACAGCAAGGCTCAGAAGAGCCCACACACTCAGCTCTTAACCCCAGTGTGCAGAAAGGGTCAAAACGTGTTTTTCAGCAGAAATAAACATGTTTCTGCAAGTTTGGTCAACCCCATGTAAGTTATGGGGCAGTAACAGCACACTTTTCAAAATGTGTTTTTCAGCCCGAAATAAACACGTTTTTTCAGACAATTGACTCCCCATGTAACAGCAAGGCTCAGAAGAGCCCACACACTCAGCTCTTAACCCCAGTGTGCAGAAAGGGTCAAAACGTGTTTTTCAGCAGAAATAAACATGTTTTGCAAGTTTGGTCAACCCCATGTAAGTTATGGAGCAGTAACAGCACACTTTTCAAAACGTGTTTTTCAGCCCGAAATAAACGCGTTTTTTCAGACAACTGAATCCCCATGTAACAGCAGGGCTAAAAAGAGCCCACACACTCAGCTCTTAACCCCAGTGTGCAGAAAGGGTCAAAACGTATTTTTCAGCAGAAAAAAACATGTTTCTGCAAGTTTGGTCAACCCCATGTAAGTTATGGGGCAGTAACAGCACACTTTTCAAAACGTGTTTTTCAGCCCGAAATAAACGCGTTTTTTCAGACAACTGAATCCCCATGTAACAGCAAGGCTCAGAAGAGCCCACACACTCAGCTCTTAACCCCAGTGTGCAGAAAGGGTCAAAACGTGTTTTTCAGCAGAAATAAACATGTTTCTGCAAGTTTGGTCAACCCCATGTAAGTTATGGGGCAGTAACAGCACACTTTTCAAAATGTGTTTTTCAGCCCGAAATAAACACGTTTTTTCAGACAACTGACTCCCCATGTAACAGCAAGGCTCAGAAGAGCCCACACACTCAGCTCTTAACCCCAGTGTGCAGAAAGGGTCAAAACGTGTTTTTCAACAGAAATAAACATGTTTCTGCAAGTTTGGTCAACCCCATGTAAGTTATGGAGCAGTAACAGCACACTTTTCAAAACGTGTTTTTCAGCCCGAAATAAACGCGTTTTTTCAGACAACTGAATCCCCATGTAACAGCAAAGCTCAGAAGAGCCCACACACTCAGCTCTTAACCCCAGTGTGCAGAAAGGGTCAAAACGTGTTTTTCAGCAGAAATAAACATGTTTCTGCAAGTTTGGTCAACCCCATGTAAGTTATGGGGCAGTAACAGCACACTTTTCAAAACGTGTTTTTCAGCCCGAAATAAACGCGTTTTTTCAGACAACTGAATCCCCATGTAACAGCTAGGCTCAGAAGAGCCCACACACTCAGCTCTTAACCCCAGTGTGCAGAAAGGGTCAAAACGTGTTTTTCAGCAGAAATAAACATGTTTCTGCAAGTTTGGTCAACCCCATGTAAGTTATGGGGCAGTAACAGCACACTTTTCAAAACGTGTTTTTCAGCCCGAAATAAACACGTTTTTTCAGACAACTGACTCCCCATGTAACAGCAAGGCTCAGAAGAGCCCACACACTCAGCTCTTAACCCCAGTGTGCAGAAAGCGTCAAAACGTGTTTTTCAGCAGAAATAAACATGTTTCTGCAAGTTTGGTCAACCCCATGTAAGTTATGGGGCAGTAACAGCACACTTTTCAAAATGTGTTTTTCAGCCCGAAATAAACACGTTTTTTCAGACAACTGACTCCCCATGTAACAGCAAGGCTCAGAAGAGCCCACACACTCAGCTCTTAACCCCAGTGTGCATAAAGGGTCAAAACGTGTTTTTCAGTAGAAATAAACATGTTTCTGCAAGTTTGGTCAACCCCATGTAAGTTATGGAGCAGTAACAGCACACTTTTCAAAACGTGTTTTTCAGCCCGAAATAAACGCGTTTTTTCAGACAACTGAATCCCCATGTAACAGCAGGGCTAAAAAGAGCCCACACACTCAGCTCTTAACCCCAGTGTGCAGAAAGGGTCAAAACGTGTTTTTCAGCAGAAAAAAACATGTTTCTGCAAGTTTGGTCAACCCCATGTAAGTTATGGGGCAGTAACAGCACACTTTTCAAAACGTGTTTTTCAGCCCGAAATAAACGCGTTTTTTCAGACAACTGAATCCCCATGTAACAGCAAGGCTCAGAAGAGCCCACACACTCAGCTCTTAACCCCAGTGTGCAGAAAGGGCCAAACGTGTTTTTCAGCAGAAATAAACATGTTTCTGCAAGTTTGGTCAACCCCATGTAAGTTATGGGGCAGTAACAGCACACTTTTCAAAATGTGTTTTTCAGCCCGAAATAAACACGTTTTTTCAGACAACTGACTCCCCATGTAACAGCAAGGCTCAGAAGAGCCCACACACTCAGCTCTTAACCCCAGTGTGCAGAAAGCGTCAAAACGTGTTTTTCAGCAGAAATAAACATGTTTCTGCAAGTTTGGTCAACCCCATGTAAGTTATGGGGCAGTAACAGCACACTTTTCAAAATGTGTTTTTCAGCCCGAAATAAACACGTTTTTTCAGAAAACTGACTCCCCATGTAACAGCAAGGCTCAGAAGAGCCCACACACTCAGCTCTTAACCCCAGTGAGCAGAAAGGGTCAAAACGTGTTTTTCAGCAGAAATAAACATGTTTCTGCATGTTTGGTCAACCCCATGTAAGTTATGGAGCAGTAACAGCACACTTTTCAAAACGTGTTTTTCAGCCCGAAATAAACGCGTTTTTTCAGACAACTGAATCCCCATGTAACAGCAAAGCTCAGAAGAGCCCACACACTCAGCTCTTAACCCCAGTGTGCAGAAAGCGTCAAAACGTGTTTTTCAGCAGAAATAAACATGTTTCTGCAAGTTTGGTCAACCCCATGTAAGTTATGGAGCAGTAACAGCACACTTTTCAAAACGTGTTTTTCAGCCCGAAATAAACGCGTTTTTTCAGACAACTGAATCCCCATGTAACAGCAGGGCTAAAAAGAGCCCACACACTCAGCTCTTAACCCCAGTGTGCAGAAAGGGTCAAAACGTTTTTTTCAGCAGAAAAAAACATGTTTCTGCAAGTTTGGTCAACCCCATGTAAGTTATGGGGCAGTAACAGCACACTTTTCAAAACGTGTTTTTCAGCCCGAAATAAACGCGTTTTTTCAGACAACTGAATCCCCATGTAACAGCAAGGCTCAGAAGAGCCCACACACTCAGCTCTTAACCCCAGTGTGCAGAAAGGGTCAAAACGTGTTTTTCAGCAGAAATAAACATGTTTCTGCAAGTTTGGTCAACCCCATGTAAGTTATGGGGCATTAACAGCACACTTTTCAAAATGTGTTTTTCAGCCCGAAATAAACACGTTTTTTCAGACAACTGACTCCCCATGTAACAGCAAGGCTCAGAAGAGCCCACACACTCAGCTCTTAACCCCAGTGTGCAGAAAGCGTCAAAACGTGTTTTTCCGCAGAAATAAACGTGTTTCTGCAAGTTTGGTCAACCCCATGTAAGTTATGGGGCAGTAACAGCACACTTTTCAAAATGTGTTTTTCAGCCCGAAATAAACACGTTTTTTCAGACAACTGACTCCCCATGTAACAGCAAGGCTCAGAAGAGCCCACACACTCAGCTCTTAACCCCAGTGTGCAGAAAGGGTCAAAACGTGTTTTTCAGCAGAAATAAACATGTTTCTGCAAGTTTGGTCAACCCCATGTAAGTTATGGAGCAGTAACAGCACACTTTTCAAAACGTGTTTTTCAGCCCGAAATAAACACGTTTTTTCAGACAACTGAATCCCCATGTAACAGCGAAGCTCAGAAGAGCCCACACACTCAGCTCTTAACCCCAGTGTGCAGAAAGGGTCAAAACGTGTTTTTCAGCAGAAATAAACATGTTTCTGCAAGTTTGGTCAACCCCATGTAAGTTATGGGGCAGTAACAGCACACTTTTCAAAATGTGTTTTTCAGCCCGAAATAAACACGTTTTTTCAGAAAACTGACTCCCCATGTAACAGCAAGGCTCAGAAGAGCCCACACACTCAGCTCTTAACCCCAGTGAGCAGAAAGGGTCAAAACGTGTTTTTCAGCAGAAATAAACATGTTTCTGCAAGTTTGGTCAACCCCATGTAAGTTATGGAGCAGTAACAGCACACTTTTCAAAACGTGTTTTTCAGCCCGAAATAAACGCGTTTTTTCAGACAACTGAATCCCCATGTAACAGCAAAGCTCAGAAGAGCCCACACACTCAGCTCTTAACCCCAGTGTGCAGAAAGGGTCAAAACGTGTTTTTCAGCAGAAATAAACATGTTTCTGCAAGTTTGGTCAACCCCATGTAAGTTATGGGGCAGTAACAGCACACTTTTCAAAACGTGTTTTTCAGCCCGAAATAAACGCGTTTTTTCAGACAACTGAATCCCCATGTAACAGCAAGGCTCAGAAGAGCCCACACACTCAGCTCTTAACCCCAGTGTGCAGAAAGGGTCAAAACGTGTTTTTCAGCAGAAATAAACATGTTTCTGCAAGTTTGGTCAACCCCATGTAAGTTATGGGGCAGTAACAGCACACTTTTCAAAATGTGTTTTTCAGCCCGAAATAAACACGTTTTTTCAGACAACTGAATCCCCATGTAACAGCAAGGCTCAGAAGAGCCCACACACTCAGCTCTTAACCCCAGTGTGCAGAAAGGGTCAAAACGTGTTTTTCAGCAGAAATAAACATGTTTCTGCAAGTTTGGTCAACCCCATGTAAGTTATGGAGCAGTAACAGCACACTATTCAAAACGTGTTTTTCAGCCCGAAATAAACGCGTTTTTTCAGACAACTGAATCCCCATGTAACAGCAAGGCTCAGAAGAGCCCACACACTCAGCTCTTAACCCCAGTGTGCAGAAAGGGTCAAAACGTGTTTTTCAGCAGAAATAAACATGTTTCTGCAAGTTTGGTCAACCCCATGTAAGTTATGGGGCAGTAACAGCACACTTTTCAAAATGTGTTTTTCAGCCCGAAATAAACACGTTTTTTCAGACAACTGACTCCCCATGTAACAGCAAGGCTCAGAAGAGCCCACACACTCAGCTCTTAACCCCAGTGTGCAGAAAGGGTCAAAACGTGTTTTTCAACAGAAATAAACATGTTTCTGCAAGTTTGGTCAACCCCATGTAAGTTATGGAGCAGTAACAGCACACTTTTCAAAACGTGTTTTTCAGCCCGAAATAAACGCGTTTTTTCAGACAACTGAATCCCCATGTAACAGCAAAGCTCAGAAGAGCCCACACACTCAGCTCTTAACCCCAGTGTGCAGAAAGGGTCAAAACGTGTTTTTCAGCAGAAATAAACATGTTTCTGCAAGTTTGGTCAACCCCATGTAAGTTATGGGGCAGTAACAGCACACTTTTCAAAATGTGTTTTTCAGCCCGAAATAAACACGTTTTTTCAGACAACTGACTCCCCATGTAACAGCAAGGCTCAGAAGAGCCCACACACTCAGCTCTTAACCCCAGTATGCAGAAAGGGTCAAAACGTGTTTTTCAGCAGAAATAAACATGTTTCTGCAAGTTTGGTCAACCCCATGTAAGTTATGGGGCAGTAACAGCACACTTTTCAAAATGTGTTTTTCAGCCCGAAATAAACACGTTTTTTCAGACAACTGACTCCCCATGTAACAGCAAGGCTCAGAAGAGCCCACACACTCAGCTCTTAACCCCAGTGTGCAGAAAGGGTCAAAACGTGTTTTTCAACAGAAATAAACATGTTTCTGCAAGTTTGGTCAACCCCATGTAAGTTATGGAGCAGTAACAGCACACTTTTCAAAACGTGTTTTTCAGCCCGAAATAAACGCGTTTTTTCAGACAACTGAATCCCCATGTAACAGCAAAGCTCAGAAGAGCCCACACACTCAGCTCTTAACCCCAGTGTGCAGAAAGGGTCAAAACGTGTTTTTCAGCAGAAATAAACATGTTTCTGCAAGTTTGGTCAACCCCATGTAAGTTATGGGGCAGTAACAGCACACTTTTCAAAACGTGTTTTTCAGCCCGAAATAAACGCGTTTTTTCAGACAACTGAATCCCCATGTAACAGCAAGGCTCAGAAGAGCCCACACACTCAGCTCTTAACCCCAGTGTGCAGAAAGGGTCAAAACGTGTTTTTCAGCAGAAATAAACATGTTTCTGCAAGTTTGGTCAACCCCATGTAAGTTATGGGGCAGTAACAGCACACTTTTCAAAACGTGTTTTTCAGCCCGAAATAAACGCGTTTTTTCAGACAACTGAATCCCCATGTAACAGCAAGGCTCAGAAGAGCCCACACACTCAGCTCTTAACCCCAGTGTGCAGAAAGGGTCAAAACGTGTTTTTCAGCAGAAATAAACATGTTTCTGCAAGTTTGGTCAACCCCATGTAAGTTATGGAGCAGTAACAGCACACTTTTCAAAACGTGTTTTTCAGCCCGAAATAAACGCGTTTTTTCAGACAACTGAATCCCCATGTAACAGCAAGGCTCAGAAGAGCCCACACACTCAGCTCTTAACCCCAGTGTGCAGAAAGGGTCAAAACGTGTTTTTCAGCAGAAATAAACATGTTTCTGCAAGTTTGGTCAACCCCATGTAAGTTATGGAGCAGTAACAGCACACTTTTCAAAACGTGTTTTTCAGCCCGAAATTAACGCGTTTTTTCAGACAACTGAATCCCCATGTAACAGCAAGGCTCAAAAGAGCCCACACACTCAGCTCTTAACCCCAGTGTGCAGAAAGGGTCAAAACGTGTTTTTCAGCAGAAAAAAACATGTTTCTGCAAGTTTGGTCAACCCCATGTAAGTTATGGGGCAGTAACAGCACACTTTTCAAATCGTGTTTTTCAGCCCGAAATAAACGCGTTTTTTCAGACAACTGAATCCCCATGTAACAGCAAGGCTCAGAAGAGCCCACACACTCAGCTCTTAACCCCAGTGTGCAGAAAGCGTCAAAACGTGTTTTTCAGCAGAAATAAACATGTTTCTGCAAGTTTGGTCAACCCCATGTAAGTTATGGGGCAGTAACAGCACACTTTTCAAAATGTGTTTTTCAGCCCGAAATAAACACGTTTTTTCAGACAACTGACTCCCCATGTAACAGCAAGGCTCAGAAGAGCCCACACACTCAGCTCTTAACCCCAGTGTGCAGAAAGGGTCAAAACGTGTTTTTCAGCAGAAATAAACATGTTTCTGCAAGTTTGGTCAACCCCATGTAAGTTATGGAGCAGTAACAGCACACTTTTCAAAACGTGTTTTTCAGCCCGAAATAAACGCGTTTTTTCAGACAACTGAATCCCCATGTAACAGCAAGGCTCAAAAGAGCCCACACACTCAGCTCTTAACCCCAGTGTGCAGAAAGGGTCAAAACGTGTTTTTCAGCAGAAAAAAACATGTTTCTACAAGTTTGGTCAACCCCATGTAAGTTATGGGGCAGTAACAGCACACTTTTCAAAACGTGTTTTTCAGCCCGAAATAAACGCGTTTTTTCAGACAACTGAATCCCCATGTAACAACAAGGCTCAGAAGAGCCCACACACTCAGCTCTTAACCCCAGTGTGCAGAAAGGGTCAAAACGTGTTTTTCAGCAGAAATAAACATGTTTCTGCAAGTTTGGTCAACCCCATGTAAGTTATGGGGCAGTAACAGCACACTTTTCAAAATGTATTTTTCAGCCCGAAATAAACACGTTTTTTCAGACAACTGACTCCCCATGTAACAGCAAGGCTCAGAAGAGCCCACAAACTCAGCTCTTAACCCCAGTATGCAGAAAGGGTCAAAACGTGTTTTTCAGCAGAAATAAACATGTTTCTGCAAGTTTGGTCAACCCCATGTAAGTTATGGGGCAGTAACAGCACACTTTTCAAAATGTGTTTTTCAGCCCGAAATAAACACGTTTTTTCAGACAACTGACTCCCCATGTAACAGCAAGGCTCAGAAGAGCCCACACACTCAGCTCTTAACCCCAGTGTGCAGAAAGGGTCAAAACGTGTTTTTCAGCAGAAATAAACATGTTTCTGCAAGTTTGGTCAACCCCATGTAAGTTATGGAGCAGTAACAGCACACTTTTCAAAACGTGTTTTTCAGCCCGAAATAAACGCGTTTTTTCAGACAACTGAATACCCATGTAACAGCAAGGCTCAAAAGAGCCCACACACTCAGCTCTTAACCCCAGTGTGCAGAAAGGGTCAAAACGTGTTTTTCAGCCCGAAATAAACGCGTTTTTTCAGACAACTGAATCCCCATGTAACAGCAGGGCTAAAAAGAGCCCACACACTCAGCTCTTAACCCCAGTGTGCAGAAAGGGTCAAAACGTGTTTTTCAGCAGAAAAAAACATGTTTCTGCAAGTTTGGTCAACCCCATGTAAGTTATGGGGCAGTAACAGCACACTTTTCAAAATGTGTTTTTCAGCCCGAAATAAACACGTTTTTTCAGACAACTGAATCCCCATGTAACAGCAAAGCTCAGAAGAGCCCACACACTCAGCTCTTAACCCCAGTGTGCAGAAAGGGTCAAAACGTGTTTTTCAGCAGAAATAAACATGTTTCTGCAAGTTTGGTCAACCCCATGTAAGTTATGGGGCAGTAACAGCACACTATTCAAAACGTGTTTTTCAGCCCGAAATAAACGCGTTTTTTCAGACAACTGAATCCCCATGTAACAGCAAGGCTCAGAAGAGCCCACACACTCAGCTCTTAACCCCAGTGTGCAGAAAGGGTCAAAACGTGTTTTTCAGCAGAAATAAACATGTTTCTGCAAGTTTGGTCAACCCCATGTAAGTTATGGGGCAGTAACAGCACACTTTTCAAAATGTGTTTTTCAGCCCGAAATAAACACGTTTTTTCAGACAGCTGACTCCCCATGTAACAGCAAGGCTCAGAAGAGCCCACACACTCAGCTCTTAACCCCAGTGTGCAGAAAGGGTCAAAACGTGTTTTTCAGCAGAAATAAACATGTTTTGCAAGTTTGGTCAACCCCATGTAAGTTATGGAGCAATAACAGCACAATTTTCAAAACGTGTTTTTCAGCCCGAAATAAACGCGTTTTTTCAGACAACTGAATCCCCATGTAACAGCAGGGCTAAAAAGAGCCCACACACTCAGCTCTTAACCCCAGTGTGCAGAAAGGGTCAAAAAGTGTTTTTCAGCAGAAAAAAACATGTTTCTGCAAGTTTGGTCAACCCCATGTAAGTTATGGGGCAGTAACAGCACACTTTTCAAAATGTGTTTTTCAGCCCGAAATAAACACGTTTTTTCAGACAACTGAATCCCCATGTAACAGCAAAGCTCAGAAGAGCCCACACACTCAGCTCTTAACCCCAGTGTGCAGAAAGGGTCAAAACGTGTTTTTCAGCAGAAATAAACATGTTTCTGCAAGTTTGGTCAACCCCATGTAAGTTATGGGGCAGTAACAGCACACTTTTCAAAATGTGTTTTTCAGCCCGAAATAAACACGTTTTTTCAGAAAACTGACTCCCCATGTAACAGCAAGGCTCAGAAGAGCCCACACACTCAGCTCTTAACCCCAGTGAGCAGAAAGGGTCAAAACGTGTTTTTCAGCAGAAATAAACATGTTTCTGCAAGTTTGGTCAACCCCATGTAAGTTATGGAGCAGTAACAGCACACTTTTCAAAACGTGTTTTTCAGCCCGAAATAAACGCGTTTTTTCAGACAACTGAATCCCCATGTAACAGCAAAGCTCAGAAGAGCCCACACACTCAGCTCTTAACCCCAGTGTGCAGAAAGCGTCAAAACGTGTTTTTCAGCAGAAATAAACATGTTTCTGCAAGTTTGGTCAACCCCATGTAAGTTATGGAGCAGTAACAGCACACTTTTCAAAACGTGTTTTTCAGCCCGAAATAAACGCGTTTTTTCAGACAACTGAATCCCCATGTAACAGCAGGGCTAAAAAGAGCCCACACACTCAGCTCTTAACCCCAGTGTGCAGAAAGGGTCAAAACGTGTTTTTCAGCAGAAAAAAACATGTTTCTGCAAGTTTGGTCAACCCCATGTAAGTTATGGGGCAGTAACAGCACACTTTTCAAAACGTGTTTTTCAGCCCGAAATAAACGCGTTTTTTCAGACAACTGAATCCCCATGTAACAGCAAGGCTCAGAAGAGCCCACACACTCAGCTCTTAACCCCAGTGTGCAGAAAGGGTCAAAACGTGTTTTTCAGCAGAAATAAACGTTTCTGCAAGTTTGGTCAACCCATGTAAGTTATGGGGCAGTAACAGCACACTTTTCAAAATGTGTTTTTCAGCCCGAAATAAACACGTTTTTTCAGACAACTGACTCCCCATGTAACAGCAAGGCTCAGAAGAGCCCACACACTCAGCTCTTAACCCCAGTGTGCAGAAAGCGTCAAAACGTGTTTTTCAGCAGAAATAAACATGTTTCTGCAAGTTTGGTCAACCCCATGTAAGTTAAGGGGCAGTAACAGCACACTTTTCAAAATGTGTTTTTCAGCCCGAAATAAACACGTTTTTTCAGACAACTGACTCCCCATGTAACAGCAAGGCTCAGAAGAGCCCACACACTCAGCTCTTAACCCCAGTGTGCATAAAGGTTCAAAACGTGTTTTTCAGCAGAAATAAACATGTTTCTGCAAGTTTGGTCAACCCCATGTAAGTTATGGAGCAGTAACAGCACACTTTTCAAAACGTGTTTTTCAGCCCGAAATAAACACGTTTTTTCAGACAACTGAATCCCCATGTAACAGCAAAGCTCAGAAGAGCCCACACACTCAGCTCTTAACCCCAGTGAGCAGAAACGGTCAAAACGTGTTTTTCAGCAGAAATAAACATGTTTCTGCAAGTTTGGTCAACCCCATGTAAGTTATGGAGCAGTAACAGCACACTATTCAAAACGTGTTTTTCAGCCCGAAATAAACGCGTTTTTTCAGACAACTGAATCCCCATGTAACAGCAAGGCTCAGAAGAGCCCACACACTCAGCTCTTAACCCCAGTGTGCAGAAAGGGTCAAAACGTGTTTTTCAGCAGAAATAAACATGTTTCTGCAAGTTTGGTCAACCCCATGTAAGTTATGGGGCAGTAACAGCACACTTTTCAAAATGTGTTTTTCACCCCGAAATAAACACGTTTTTTCAGACAACTGACTCCCCATGTAACAGCAAGGCTCAGAAGAGCCCACACACTCAGCTCTTAACCCCAGTGTGCAGAAAGGGTCAAAACGTGTTTTTCAGCAGAAATAAACATGTTTTGCAAGTTTGGTCAACCCCATGTAAGTTATGGAGCAGTAACAGCACACTTTTCAAAACGTGTTTTTCAGCCCGAAATAAACGCGTTTTTTCAGACAACTGAATCCCCATGTAACAGCAGGGCTAAAAAGAGCCCACACACTCAGCTCTTAACCCCAGTGTGCAGAAAGGGTCAAAACGTGTTTTTCAGCAGAAAAAAACATGTTTCTGCAAGTTTGGTCAACCCCATGTAAGTTATGGGGCAGTAACAGCACACTTTTCAAAACGTGTTTTTCAGCCCGAAATAAACGCGTTTTTTCAGACAACTGAATCCCTATGTAACAGCAAGGCTCAGAAGAGCCCACACACTCAGCTCTTAACCCCAGTGTGCAGAAAGGGTCAAAACGTGTTTTTCAGCAGAAATAAACGTTTCTGCAAGTTTGGTCAACCCATGTAAGTTATGGGGCAGTAACAGCACACTTTTCAAAATGTGTTTTTCAGCCCGAAATAAACACGTTTTTTCAGACAACTGACTCCCCATGTAACAGCAAGGCTCAGAAGAGCCCACACACTCAGCTCTTAACCCCAGTGTGCAGAAAGCGTCAAAACGTGTTTTTCAGCAGAAATAAACATGTTTCTGCAAGTTTGGTCAACCCCATGTAAGTTATGGGGCAGTAACAGCACACTTTTCAAAATGTGTTTTTCAGCCCGAAATAAACACGTTTTTTCAGACAACTGACTCCCCATGTAACAGCAAGGCTCAGAAGAGCCCACACACTAGCTCTTAACCCCAGTGTGCATAAAGGGTCAAAACGTGTTTTTCAGCAGAAATAAACATGTTTCTGCAAGTTTGGTCAACCCCATGTAAGTTATGGAGCAGTAACAGCACACTTTTCAAAACGTGTTTTTCAGCCCGAAATAAACACGTTTTTTCAGACAACTGAATCCCCATGTAACAGCAAAGCTCAGAAGAGCCCACACACTCAGCTCTTAACCCCAGTGAGCAGAAAGGGTCAAAACGTGTTTTTCAGCAGAAATAAACATGTTTCTGCAAGTTTGGTCAACCCCATGTAAGTTATGGAGCAGTAACAGCACACTATTCAAAACGTGTTTTTCAGCCCGAAATAAACGCGTTTTTTCAGACAACTGAATCCCCATGTAACAGCAAGGCTCAGAAGAGCCCACACACTCAGCTCTTAACCCCAGTGTGCAGAAAGGGTCAAAACGTGTTTTTCAGCAGAAATAAACATGTTTCTGCAAGTTTGGTCAACCCCATGTAAGTTATGGGGCAGTAACAGCACACTTTTCAAAATGTGTTTTTCAGCCCGAAATAAACACGTTTTTTCAGACAACTGACTCCCCATGTAACAGCAAGGCTCAGAAGAGCCCACACACTCAGCTCTTAACCCCAGTGTGCAGAAAGGGTCAAAACGTGTTTTTCAGCAGAAATAAACATGTTTTGCAAGTTTGGTCAACCCCATGTAAGTTATGGAGCAGTAACAGCACACTTTTCAAAACGTGTTTTTCAGCCCGAAATAAACGCGTTTTTTCAGACAACTGAATCCCCATGTAACAGCAGGGCTAAAAAGAGCCCACACACTCAGCTCTTAACCCCAGTGTGCAGAAAGGGTCAAAACGTGTTTTTCAGCAGAAATAAACATGTTTCTGCAAGTTTGGTCAACCCCATGTAAGTTATGGGGCAGTAACAGCACACTTTTCAAAACGTGTTTTTCAGCCCGAAATAAACACGTTTTTTCAGACAACTGACTCCCCATGTAACAGCAAGGCTCAGAAGAGCCCACACACTCAGCTCTTAACCCCAGTGTGCAGAAAGGGTCAAAACGTGTTTTTCAGCAGAAATAAACATGTTTCTGCAAGTTTGGTCAACCCCATGTAAGTTATGGGGCAGTAACAGCACACTTTTCAAAATGTGTTTTACAGCCCGAAATAAACACGTTTTTTCAGACAACTGACTCCCCATGTAACAGCAAGGCTCAGAAGAGCCCACACACTCAGCTCTTAACCCCAGTGTGCAGAAAGCGTCAAAACGTGTTTTTCAGCAGAAATAAACATGTTTCTGCAAGTTTGGTCAACCCCATGTAAGTTATGGGGCAGTAACAGCACACTTTTCAAAATGTGTTTTTCAGCCCGAAATAAACACGTTTTTTCAGACAACTGACTCCCCATGTAACAGCAAGGCTCAGAAGAGCCCACACACTCAGCTCTTAACCCCAGTGTGCATAAAGGGTCAAAACGTGTTTTTCAGCAGAAATAAACATGTTTCTGCAAGTTTGGTCAACCCCATGTAAGTTATGGGGCAGTAACAGCACACTTTTCAAAATGTGTTTTTCAGCCCGAAATAAACACGTTTTTTCAGAAAACTGACTCCCCATGTAACAGCAAGGCTCAGAAGAGCCCACACACTCAGCTCTTAACCCCAGTGAGCAGAAAGGGTCAAAACGTGTTTTTCAGCAGAAATAAACATGTTTCTGCAAGTTTGGTCAACCCCATGTAAGTTATGGAGCAGTAACAGCACACTTTTCAAAACGTGTTTTTCAGCCCGAAATAAACGCGTTTTTTCAGACAACTGAATCCCCATGTAACAGCAAAGCTCAGAAGAGCCCACACACTCAGCTCTTAACCCCAGTGTGCAGAAAGCGTCAAAACGTGTTTTTCAGCAGAAATAAACATGTTTCTGCAAGTTTGGTCAACCCCATGTAAGTTATGGAGCAGTAACAGCACACTTTTCAAAACGTGTTTTTCAGCCCGAAATAAACGCGTTTTTTCAGACAACTGAATCCCCATGTAACAGCAGGGCTAAAAAGAGCCCACACACTCAGCTCTTAACCCCAGTGTGCAGAAAGGGTCAAAACGTGTTTTTCAGCAGAAATAAACATGTTTCTGCAAGTTTGGTCAACCCCATGTAAGTTATGGGGCAGTAACAGCACACTTTTCAAAATGTGTTTTTCAGCCCGAAATAAACACGTTTTTTCAGACAACTGACTCCCCATGTAACAGCAAGGCTCAGAAGAGCCCACACACTCAGCTCTTAACCCCAGTGTGCAGAAAGCGTCAAAACGTGTTTTTCAGCAGAAATAAACATGTTTCTGCAAGTTTGGTCAACCCCATGTAAGTTATGGGGCAGTAACAGCACACTTTTCAAAATGTGTTTTTCAGCCCGAAATAAACACGTTTTTTCAGACAACTGACTCCCCATGTAACAGCAAGGCTCAGAAGAGCCCACACACTCAGCTCTTAACCCCAGTGTGCATAAAGGGTCAAAACGTGTTTTTCAGCAGAAATAAACATGTTTCTGCAAGTTTGGTCAACCCCATGTAAGTTATGGAGCAGTAACAGCACACTTTTCAAAACGTGTTTTTCAGCCCGAAATAAACACGTTTTTTCAGACAACTGAATCCCCATGTAACAGCAAAGCTCAGAAGAGCCCACACACTCAGCTCTTAACCCCAGTGTGCAGAAAGGGTCAAAACGTGTTTTTCAGCAGAAATAAACATGTTTCTGCAAGTTTGGTCAACCCCATGTAAGTTATGGGGCAGTAACAGCACACTTTTCAAAATGTGTTTTTCAGCCCGAAATAAACACGTTTTTTCAGAAAACTGACTCCCCATGTAACAGCAAGGCTCAGAAGAGCCCACACACTCAGCTCTTAACCCCAGTGAGCAGAAAGGGTCAAAACGTGTTTTTCAGCAGAAATAAACATGTTTCTGCAAGTTTGGTCAACCCCATGTAAGTTATGGAGCAGTAACAGCACACTTTTCAAAACATGTTTTTCAGCCTGAAATAAACGCGTTTTTTCAGACAACTGAATCCCCATGTAACAGCAAAGCTCAGAAGAGCCCACACACTCAGCTCTTAACCCCAGTGTGCAGAAAGGGTCAAAACGTGTTTTTCAGCAGAAATAAACATGTTTCTGCAAGTTTGGTCAACCCCATGTAAGTTATGGGGCAGTAACAGCACACTTTTCAAAACGTGTTTTTCAGCCCGAAATAAACGCGTTTTTTCAGACAACTGAATCCCCATGTAACAGCAGGGCTAAAAAGAGCCCACACACTCAGCTCTTAACCCCAGTGTGCAGAAAGGGTCAAAACGTGTTTTTCAGCAGAAATAAACATGTTTCTGCAAGTTTGGTCAACCCCATGTAAGTTATGGGGCAGTAACAGCACACTTTTCAAAACGTGTTTTTCAGCCCGAAATAAACACGTTTTTTCAGACAACTGACTCCCCATGTAACAGCAAGGCTCAGAAGAGCCCACACACTCAGCTCTTAACCCCAGTGTGCAGAAAGCGTCAAAACGTGTTTTTCAGCAGAAATAAACATGTTTCTGCAAGTTTGGTCAACCCCATGTAAGTTATGGGGCAGTAACAGCACACTTTTCAAAATGTGTTTTTCAGCCCGAAATAAACACGTTTTTTCAGACAACTGACTCCCCATGTAACAGCAAGGCTCAGAAGAGCCCACACACTCAGCTCTTAACCCCAGTGTGCATAAAGGGTCAAAACGTGTTTTTCAGCAGAAATAAACATGTTTCTGCAAGTTTGGTCAACCCCATGTAAGTTATGGGGCAGTAACAGCACACTTTTCAAAATGTGTTTTTCAGCCCGAAATAAACACGTTTTTTCAGAAAACTGACTCCCCATGTAACAGCAAGGCTCAGAAGAGCCCACACACTCAGCTCTTAACCCCAGTGAGCAGAAAGGGTCAAAACGTGTTTTTCAGCAGAAATAAACATGTTTCTGCAAGTTTGGTCAACCCCATGTAAGTTATGGAGCAGTAACAGCACACTTTTCAAAACGTGTTTTTCAGCCCGAAATAAACGCGTTTTTTCAGACAACTGAATCCCCATGTAACAGCAAAGCTCAGAAGAGCCCACACACTCAGCTCTTAACCCCAGTGTGCAGAAAGCGTCAAAACGTGTTTTTCAGCAGAAATAAACATGTTTCTGCAAGTTTGGTCAACCCCATGTAAGTTATGGAGCAGTAACAGCACACTTTTCAAAACGTGTTTTTCAGCCCGAAATAAACGCGTTTTTTCAGACAACTGAATCCCCATGTAACAGCAGGGCTAAAAAGAGCCCACACACTCAGCTCTTAACCCCAGTGTGCAGAAAGGGTCAAAACGTGTTTTTCAGCAGAAATAAACATGTTTCTGCAAGTTTGGTCAACCCCATGTAAGTTATGGGGCAGTAACAGCACACTTTTCAAAACGTGTTTTTCAGCCCGAAATAAACGCGTTTTTTCAGACAACTGAATCCCCATGTAACAGCAAGGCTCAGAAGAGCCCACACACTCAGCTCTTAACCCCAGTGTGCAGAAAGGGTCAAAACGTGTTTTTCAGCAGAAATAAACATGTTTCTGCAAGTTTGGTCAACCCCATGTAAGTTATGGGGCAGTAACAGCACACTTTTCAAAATGTGTTTTTCAGCCCGAAATAAACACGTTTTTTCAGACAACTGACTCCCCATGTAACAGCAAGGCTCAGAAGAGCCCACACACTCAGCTCTTAACCCCAGTGTGCAGAAAGCGTCAAAACGTGTTTTTCAGCAGAAATAAACATGTTTCTGCAAGTTTGGTCAACCCCATGTAAGTTATGGGGCAGTAACAGCACACTTTTCAAAATGTGTTTTTCAGCCCGAAATAAACACGTTTTTTCAGACAACTGACTCCCCATGTAACAGCAAGGCTCAGAAGAGCCCACACACTCAGCTCTTAACCCCAGTGTGCATAAAGGGTCAAAACGTGTTTTTCAGCAGAAATAAACATGTTTCTGCAAGTTTGGTCAACCCCATGTAAGTTATGGAGCAGTAACAGCACACTTTTCAAAACATGTTTTTCAGCCTGAAATAAACGCGTTTTTTCAGACAACTGAATCCCCATGTAACAGCAAAGCTCAGAAGAGCCCACACACTCAGCTCTTAACCCCAGTGTGCAGAAAGGGTCAAAACGTGTTTTTCAGCAGAAATAAACATGTTTCTGCAAGTTTGGTCAACCCCATGTAAGTTATGGGGCAGTAACAGCACACTTTTCAAAACGTGTTTTTCAGCCCGAAATAAACGCGTTTTTTCAGACAACTGAATCCCCATGTAACAGCAAGGCTCAGAAGAGCCCACACACTCAGCTCTTAACCCCAGTGTGCAGAAAGGGTCAAAACGTGTTTTTCAGCAGAAATAAACATGTTTCTGCAAGTTTGGTCAACCCCATGTAAGTTATGGGGCAGTAACAGCACACTTTTCAAAATGTGTTTTTCAGCCCGAAATAAACACGTTTTTTCAGACAACTGAATCCCCATGTAACAGCAAGGCTCAGAAGAGCCCACACACTCAGCTCTTAACCCCAGTGTGCAGAAAGGGTCAAAACGTGTTTTTCAGCAGAAATAAACATGTTTCTGCAAGTTTGGTCAACCCCATGTAAGTTATGGAGCAGTAACAGCACACTATTCAAAACGTGTTTTTCAGCCCGAAATAAACGCGTTTTTTCAGACAACTGAATCCCCATGTAACAGCAAGGCTCAGAAGAGCCCACACACTCAGCTCTTAACCCCAGTGTGCAGAAAGGGTCAAAACGTGTTTTTCAGCAGAAATAAACATGTTTCTGCAAGTTTGGTCAACCCCATGTAAGTTATGGGGCAGTAACAGCACACTTTTCAAAATGTGTTTTTCAGCCCGAAATAAACACGTTTTTTCAGACAACTGACTCCCCATGTAACAGCAAGGCTCAGAAGAGCCCACACACTCAGCTCTTAACCCCAGTGTGCAGAAAGGGTCAAAACGTGTTTTTCAGCAGAAATAAACATGTTTTGCAAGTTTGGTCAACCCCATGTAAGTTATGGAGCAGTAACAGCACACTTTTCAAAACGTGTTTTTCAGCCCGAAATAAACGCTTTTTTTCAGACAACTGAATCCCCATGTAACAGCAGGGCTAAAAAGAGCCCACACACTCAGCTCTTAACCCCAGTGTGCAGAAAGGGTCAAAACGTGTTTTTCAGCAGAAAAAAACATGTTTCTGCAAGTTTGGTCAACCCCATGTAAGTTATGGGGCAGTAACAGCACACTTTTCAAAACGTGTTTTTCAGCCCGAAATAAACGCGTTTTTTCAGACAACTGAATCCCCATGTAACAGCAAGGCTCAGAAGAGCCCACACACTCAGCTCTTAACCCCAGTGTGCAGAAAGGGTCAAAACGTGTTTTTCAGCAGAAATAAACATGTTTCTGCAAGTTTGGTCAACCCCATGTAAGTTATGGGGCAGTAACAGCACACTTTTCAAAATGTGTTTTTCAGCCCGAAATAAACACGTTTTTTCAGACAACTGACTCCCCATGTAACAGCAAGGCTCAGAAGAGCCCACACACTCAGCTCTTAACCCCAGTGTGCAGAAAGGGTCAAAACGTGTTTTTCAGCAGAAATAAACATGTTTCTGCAAGTTTGGTCAACCCCATGTAAGTTATGGAGCAGTAACAGCACACTTTTCAAAACGTGTTTTTCAGCCCGAAATAAACGCGTTTTTTCAGACAACTGAATCCCCATGTAACAGCAAAGCTCAGAAGAGCCCACACACTCAGCTCTTAACCCCAGTGTGCAGAAAGGGTCAAAACGTGTTTTTCAGCAGAAGTAAACATGTTTCTGCAAGTTTGGTCAACCCCATGTAAGTTATGGAGCAGTAACAGCACACTATTCAAAACGTGTTTTTCAGCCCGAAATAAACGCGTTTTTTCAGACAACTGAATCCCCATGTAACAGCAAGGCTCAGAAGAGCCCACACACTCAGCTCTTAACCCCAGTGTGCAGAAAGGGTCAAAACGTGTTTTTCAGCAGAAATAAACATGTTTCTGCAAGTTTGGTCAACCCCATGTAAGTTATGGGGCAGTAACAGCACACTTTTCAAAATGTGTTTTTCAGCCCGAAATAAACACGTTTTTTCAGACAACTGACTCCCCATGTAACAGCAAGGCTCAGAAGAGCCCACACACTCAGCTCTTAACCCCAGTGTGCAGAAAGGGTCAAAACGTGTTTTTCAGCAGAAATAAACATGTTTTGCAAGTTTGGTCAACCCCATGTAAGTTATGGAGCAGTAACAGCACACTTTTCAAAACGTGTTTTTCAGCCCGAAATAAACGCGTTTTTTCAGACAACTGAATCCCCATGTAACAGCAGGGCTAAAAAGAGCCCACACACTCAGCTCTTAACCCCAGTGTGCAGAAAGGGTCAAAACGTGTTTTTCAGCAGAAAAAAACATGTTTCTGCAAGTTTGGTCAACCCCATGTAAGTTATGGGGCAGTAACAGCACACTTTTCAAAACGTGTTTTTCAGCCCGAAATAAACGCGTTTTTTCAGACAACTGAATCCCCATGTAACAGCAAGGCTCAGAAGAGCCCACACACTCAGCTCTTAACCCCAGTGTGTAGAAAGGGTCAAAACGTGTTTTTCAGCAGAAATAAACATGTTTCTGCAAGTTTGGTCAACCCCATGTAAGTTATGGGGCAGTAACAGCACACTTTTCAAAATGTGTTTTTCAGCCCGAAATAAACACGTTTTTTCAGACAACTGACTCCCCATGTAACAGCAAGGCTCAGAAGAGCCCAAACACTCAGCTCTTAACCCCAGTGTGCAGAAAGGGTCAAAACGTGTTTTTCAACAGAAATAAACATGTTTCTGCAAGTTTGGTCAACCCCATGTAAGTTATGGAGCAGTAACAGCACACTTTTCAAAACGTGTTTTTCAGCCCGAAATAAACGCGTTTTTTCAGACAACTGAATCCCCATGTAACAGCAAAGCTCAGAAGAGCCCACACACTCAGCTCTTAACCCCAGTGTGCAGAAAGGGTCAAAACGTGTTTTTCAGCAGAAATAAACATGTTTCTGCAAGTTTGGTCAACCCCATGTAAGTTATGGGGCAGTAACAGCACACTTTTCAAAACGTGTTTTTCAGCCCGAAATAAACGCGTTTTTTTCAGACAACTGAATCCCCATGTAACAGCTAGGCTCAGAAGAGCCCACACACTCAGCTCTTAACCCCAGTGTGCAGAAAGGGTCAAAACGTGTTTTTCAGCAGAAATAAACATGTTTCTGCAAGTTTGGTCAACCCCATGTAAGTTATGGGGCAGTAACAGCACACTTTTCAAAACGTGTTTTTCAGCCCGAAATAAACGCGTTTTTTCAGACAACTGAATCCCCATGTAACAGCAAGGCTCAGAAGAGCCCACACACTCAGCTCTTAACCCCAGTGTGCAGAAAGGGTCAAAACGTGTTTTTCAGCAGAAATAAACATGTTTCTGCAAGTTTGGTCAACCCCATGTAAGTTATGGGGCAGTAACAGCACACTTTTCAAAATGTGTTTTTCAGCCCGAAATAAACACGTTTTTTCAGACAACTGACTCCCCATGTAACAGCAAGGCTCAGAAGAGCCCACACACTCAGCTCTTAACCCCAGTGTGCAGAAAGCGTCAAAACGTGTTTTTCAGCAGAAATAAACATGTTTCTGCAAGTTTGGTCAACCCCATGTAAGTTATGGGGCAGTAACAGCACACTTTTCAAAATGTGTTTTTCAGCCCGAAATAAACACGTTTTTTCAGACAACTGACTCCCCATGTAACAGCAAGGCTCAGAAGAGCCCACACACTCAGCTCTTAACCCCAGTGTGCATAAAGGGTCAAAACGTGTTTTTCAGCAGAAATAAACATGTTTCTGCAAGTTTGGTCAACCCCATGTAAGTTATGGAGCAGTAACAGCACACTTTTCAAAACGTGTTTTTCAGCCCGAAATAAACACGTTTTTTCAGACAACTGAATCCCCATGTAACAGCAAAGCTCAGAAGAGCCCACACACTCAGCTCTTAACCCCAGTGTGCAGAAAGGGTCAAAACGTGTTTTTCAGCAGAAAAAAACATGTTTCTGCAAGTTTGGTCAACCCCATGTAAGTTATGGGGCAGTAACAGCACACTTTTCAAAACGTGTTTTTCAGCCCGAAATAAACGCGTTTTTTCAGACAACTGAATCCCCATGTAACAGCAAGGCTCAGAAGAGCCCACACACTCAGCTCTTAACCCCAGTGTGTAGAAAGGGTCAAAACGTGTTTTTCAGCAGAAATAAACATGTTTCTGCAAGTTTGGTCAACCCCATGTAAGTTATGGGGCAGTAACAGCACACTTTTCAAAATGTGTTTTTCAGCCCGAAATAAACACGTTTTTTCAGACAACTGACTCCCCATGTAACAGCAAGGCTCAGAAGAGCCCAAACACTCAGCTCTTAACCCCAGTGTGCAGAAAGGGTCAAAACGTGTTTTTCAACAGAAATAAACATGTTTCTGCAAGTTTGGTCAACCCCATGTAAGTTATGGAGCAGTAACAGCACACTTTTCAAAACGTGTTTTTCAGCCCGAAATAAACGCGTTTTTTCAGACAACTGAATCCCCATGTAACAGCAAAGCTCAGAAGAGCCCACACACTCAGCTCTTAACCCCAGTGTGCAGAAAGGGTCAAAACGTGTTTTTCAGCAGAAATAAACATGTTTCTGCAAGTTTGGTCAACCCCATGTAAGTTATGGGGCAGTAACAGCACACTTTTCAAAACGTGTTTTTCAGCCCGAAATAAACGCGTTTTTTTCAGACAACTGAATCCCCATGTAACAGCTAGGCTCAGAAGAGCCCACACACTCAGCTCTTAACCCCAGTGTGCAGAAAGGGTCAAAACGTGTTTTTCAGCAGAAATAAACATGTTTCTGCAAGTTTGGTCAACCCCATGTAAGTTATGGGGCAGTAACAGCACACTTTTCAAAACGTGTTTTTCAGCCCGAAATAAACGCGTTTTTTCAGACAACTGAATCCCCATGTAACAGCAAGGCTCAGAAGAGCCCACACACTCAGCTCTTAACCCCAGTGTGCAGAAAGGGTCAAAACGTGTTTTTCAGCAGAAATAAACATGTTTCTGCAAGTTTGGTCAACCCCATGTAAGTTATGGGGCAGTAACAGCACACTTTTCAAAATGTGTTTTTCAGCCCGAAATAAACACGTTTTTTCAGACAACTGACTCCCCATGTAACAGCAAGGCTCAGAAGAGCCCACACACTCAGCTCTTAACCCCAGTGTGCAGAAAGCGTCAAAACGTGTTTTTCAGCAGAAATAAACATGTTTCTGCAAGTTTGGTCAACCCCATGTAAGTTATGGGGCAGTAACAGCACACTTTTCAAAATGTGTTTTTCAGCCCGAAATAAACACGTTTTTTCAGACAACTGAATCCCCATGTAACAGCAAGGCTCAGAAGAGCCCACACACTCAGCTCTTAACCCCAGTGTGCATAAAGGGTCAAAACGTGTTTTTCAGCAGAAATAAACATGTTTCTGCAAGTTTGGTCAACCCCATGTAAGTTATGGAGCAGTAACAGCACACTTTTCAAAACGTGTTTTTCAGCCCGAAATAAACGCGTTTTTTCAGACAACTGAATCCCCATGTAACAGCAAGGCTCAGAAGAGCCCACACACTCAGCTCTTAACCCCAGTGTGCAGAAAGGGTCAAAACGTGTTTTTCAGCAGAAATAAACATGTTTCTGCAAGTTTGGTCAACCCCATGTAAGTTATGGGGCAGTAACAGCACACTTTTCAAAATGTGTTTTTCAGCCCGAAATAAACACGTTTTTTCAGAAAACTGACTCCCCATGTAACAGCAAGGCTCAGAAGAGCCCACACACTCAGCTCTTAACCCCAGTGAGCAGAAAGGGTCAAAACGTGTTTTTCAGCAGAAATAAACATGTTTCTGCAAGTTTGGTCAACCCCATGTAAGTTATGGAGCAGTAACAGCACACTTTTCAAAACATGTTTTTCAGCCTGAAATAAACGCGTTTTTTCAGACAACTGAATCCCCATGTAACAGCAAAGCTCAGAAGAGCCCACACACTCAGCTCTTAACCCCAGTGTGCAGAAAGGGTCAAAACGTGTTTTTCAGCAGAAATAAACATGTTTCTGCAAGTTTGGTCAACCCCATGTAAGTTATGGGGCAGTAACAGCACACTTTTCAAAACGTGTTTTTCAGCCCGAAATAAACGCGTTTTTTCAGACAACTGAATCCCCATGTAACAGCAAGGCTCAGAAGAGCCCACACACTCAGCTCTTAACCCCAGTGTGCAGAAAGGGTCAAAACGTGTTTTTCAGCAGAAATAAACATGTTTCTGCAAGTTTGGTCAACCCCATGTAAGTTATGGGGCAGTAACAGCACACTTTTCAAAATGTGTTTTTCAGCCCGAAATAAACACGTTTTTTCAGACAACTGAATCCCCATGTAACAGCAAGGCTCAGAAGAGCCCACACACTCAGCTCTTAACCCCAGTGTGCAGAAAGGGTCAAAACGTGTTTTTCAGCAGAAATAAACATGTTTCTGCAAGTTTGGTCAACCCCATGTAAGTTATGGAGCAGTAACAGCACACTATTCAAAACGTGTTTTTCAGCCCGAAATAAACGCGTTTTTTCAGACAACTGAATCCCCATGTAACAGCAAGGCTCAGAAGAGCCCACACACTCAGCTCTTAACCCCAGTGTGCAGAAAGGGTCAAAACGTGTTTTTCAGCAGAAATAAACATGTTTCTGCAAGTTTGGTCAACCCCATGTAAGTTATGGGGCAGTAACAGCACACTTTTCAAAATGTGTTTTTCAGCCCGAAATAAACACGTTTTTTCAGACAACTGACACCCCATGTAACAGCAAGGCTCAGAAGAGCCCACACACTCAGCTCTTAACCCCAGTGTGCAGAAAGGGTCAAAACGTGTTTTTCAGCAGAAATAAACATGTTTTGCAAGTTTGGTCAACCCCATGTAAGTTATGGAGCAGTAACAGCACACTTTTCAAAACGTGTTTTTCAGCCCGAAATAAACGCGTTTTTTCAGACAACTGAATCCCCATGTAACAGCAGGGCTAAAAAGAGCCCACACACTCAGCTCTTAACCCCAGTGTGCAGAAAGGGTCAAAACGTGTTTTTCAGCAGAAAAAAACATGTTTCTGCAAGTTTGGTCAACCCCATGTAAGTTATGGGGCAGTAACAGCACACTTTTCAAAACGTGTTTTTCAGCCCGAAATAAACGCGTTTTTTCAGACAACTGAATCCCCATGTAACAGCAAGGCTCAGAAGAGCCCACACACTCAGCTCTTAACCCCAGTGTGCAGAAAGGGTCAAAACGTGTTTTTCAGCAGAAATAAACATGTTTCTGCAAGTTTGGTCAACCCCATGTAAGTTATGGGGCAGTAACAGCACACTTTTCAAAATGTGTTTTTCAGCCCGAAATAAACACGTTTTTTCAGACATCTGACTCCCCATGTAACAGCAAGGCTCAGAAGAGCCCACACACTCAGCTCTTAACCCCAGTGTGCAGAAAGGGTCAAAACGTGTTTTTCAGCAGAAATAAACATGTTTTGCAAGTTTGGTCAACCCCATGTAAGTTATGGAGCAGTAACAGCACAATTTTCAAAACGTGTTTTTCAGCCCGAAATAAACGCGTTTTTTCAGACAACTGAATCCCCATATAACAGCAGGGCTAAAAAGAGCCCACACACTCAGCTCTTAACCCCAGTGTGCAGAAAGGGTCAAAACGTGTTTTTCAGCAGAAATAAACATGTTTCTGCAAGTTTGGTCAACCCCATGTAAGTTATGGGGCAGTAACAGCACACTTTTCAAAACGTGTTTTTCAGCCCGAAATAAACGCGTTTTTTCAGACAACTGAATCCCCATGTAACAGCAAGGCTCAGAAGAGCCCACACACTCAGCTATTAACCCCAGTGTGCAGAAAGGGTCAAAACGTGTTTTTCAGCAGAAATAAACATGTTTCTGCAAGTTTGGTCAACCCCATGTAAGTTATGGGGCAGTAACAGCACACTTTTCAAAATGTGTTTTTCAGCCCGAAATAAACACGTTTTTTCAGACAACTGAATCCCCATGTAACAGCAAGGCTCAGAAGAGCCCACACACTCAGCTCTTAACCCCAGTGTGCAGAAAGGGTCAAAACGTGTTTTTCAGCAGAAATAAACATGTTTCTGCAAGTTTGGTCAACCCCATGTAAGTTATGGAGCAGTAACAGCACACTATTCAAAACGTGTTTTTCAGCCCGAAATAAACGCGTTTTTTCAGACAACTGAATCCCCATGTAACAGCAAGGCTCAGAAGAGCCCACACACTCAGCTCTTAACCCCAGTGTGCAGAAAGGGTCAAAACGTGTTTTTCAGCAGAAATAAACATGTTTCTGCAAGTTTGGTCAACCCCATGTAAGTTATGGGGCAGTAACAGCACACTTTTCAAAATGTGTTTTTCAGCCCGAAATAAACACGTTTTTTCAGACAACTGACTCCCCATGTAACAGCAAGGCTCAGAAGAGCCCACACACTCAGCTCTTAACCCCAGTGTGCAGAAAGGGTCAAAACGTGTTTTTCAGCAGAAATAAACATGTTTTGCAAGTTTGGTCAACCCCATGTAAGTTATGGAGCAGTAACAGCACACTTTTCAAAACGTGTTTTTCAGCCCGAAATAAACGCTTTTTTTCAGACAACTGAATCCCCATGTAACAGCAGGGCTAAAAAGAGCCCACACACTCAGCTCTTAACCCCAGTGTGCAGAAAGGGTCAAAACGTGTTTTTCAGCAGAAAAAAACATGTTTCTGCAAGTTTGGTCAACCCCATGTAAGTTATGGGGCAGTAACAGCACACTTTTCAAAACGTGTTTTTCAGCCCGAAATAAACGCGTTTTTTCAGACAACTGAATCCCCATGTAACAGCAAGGCTCAGAAGAGCCCACACACTCAGCTCTTAACCCCAGTGTGCAGAAAGGGTCAAAACGTGTTTTTCAGCAGAAATAAACATGTTTCTGCAAGTTTGGTCAACCCCATGTAAGTTATGGGGCAGTAACAGCACACTTTTCAAAATGTGTTTTTCAGCCCGAAATAAACACGTTTTTTCAGACAACTGACTCCCCATGTAACAGCAAGGCTCAGAAGAGCCCACACACTCAGCTCTTAACCCCAGTGTGCAGAAAGGGTCAAAACGTGTTTTTCAGCAGAAATAAACATGTTTCTGCAAGTTTGGTCAACCCCATGTAAGTTATGGAGCAGTAACAGCACACTTTTCAAAACGTGTTTTTCAGCCCGAAATAAACGCGTTTTTTCAGACAACTGAATCCCCATGTAACAGCAAAGCTCAGAAGAGCCCACACACTCAGCTCTTAACCCCAGTGTGCAGAAAGGGTCAAAACGTGTTTTTCAGCAGAAGTAAACATGTTTCTGCAAGTTTGGTCAACCCCATGTAAGTTATGGAGCAGTAACAGCACACTATTCAAAACGTGTTTTTCAGCCCGAAATAAACGCGTTTTTTCAGACAACTGAATCCCCATGTAACAGCAAGGCTCAGAAGAGCCCACACACTCAGCTCTTAACCCCAGTGTGCAGAAAGGGTCAAAACGTGTTTTTCAGCAGAAATAAACATGTTTCTGCAAGTTTGGTCAACCCCATGTAAGTTATGGGGCAGTAACAGCACACTTTTCAAAATGTGTTTTTCAGCCCGAAATAAACACGTTTTTTCAGACAACTGACTCCCCATGTAACAGCAAGGCTCAGAAGAGCCCACACACTCAGCTCTTAACCCCAGTGTGCAGAAAGGGTCAAAACGTGTTTTTCAGCAGAAATAAACATGTTTTGCAAGTTTGGTCAACCCCATGTAAGTTATGGAGCAGTAACAGCACACTTTTCAAAACGTGTTTTTCAGCCCGAAATAAACGCGTTTTTTCAGACAACTGAATCCCCATGTAACAGCAGGGCTAAAAAGAGCCCACACACTCAGCTCTTAACCCCAGTGTGCAGAAAGGGTCAAAACGTGTTTTTCAGCAGAAAAAAACATGTTTCTGCAAGTTTGGTCAACCCCATGTAAGTTATGGGGCAGTAACAGCACACTTTTCAAAACGTGTTTTTCAGCCCGAAATAAACGCGTTTTTTCAGACAACTGAATCCCCATGTAACAGCAAGGCTCAGAAGAGCCCACACACTCAGCTCTTAACCCCAGTGTGTAGAAAGGGTCAAAACGTGTTTTTCAGCAGAAATAAACATGTTTCTGCAAGTTTGGTCAACCCCATGTAAGTTATGGGGCAGTAACAGCACACTTTTCAAAATGTGTTTTTCAGCCCGAAATAAACACGTTTTTTCAGACAACTGACTCCCCATGTAACAGCAAGGCTCAGAAGAGCCCAAACACTCAGCTCTTAACCCCAGTGTGCAGAAAGGGTCAAAACGTGTTTTTCAACAGAAATAAACATGTTTCTGCAAGTTTGGTCAACCCCATGTAAGTTATGGAGCAGTAACAGCACACTTTTCAAAACGTGTTTTTCAGCCCGAAATAAACGCGTTTTTTCAGACAACTGAATCCCCATGTAACAGCAAAGCTCAGAAGAGCCCACACACTCAGCTCTTAACCCCAGTGTGCAGAAAGGGTCAAAACGTGTTTTTCAGCAGAAATAAACATGTTTCTGCAAGTTTGGTCAACCCCATGTAAGTTATGGGGCAGTAACAGCACACTTTTCAAAACGTGTTTTTCAGCCCGAAATAAACGCGTTTTTTCAGACAACTGAATCCCCATGTAACAGCAAGGCTCAGAAGAGCCCACACACTCAGCTCTTAACCCCAGTGTGCAGAAAGGGTCAAAACGTGTTTTTCAGCAGAAATAAACATGTTTCTGCAAGTTTGGTCAACCCCATGTAAGTTATGGGGCAGTAACAGCACACTTTTCAAAATGTGTTTTTCAGCCCGAAATAAACACGTTTTTTCAGACAACTGACTCCCCATGTAACAGCAAGGCTCAGAAGAGCCCACACACTCAGCTCTTAACCCCAGTGTGCATAAAGGGTCAAAACGTGTTTTTCAGCAGAAATAAACATGTTTCTGCAAGTTTGGTCAACCCCATGTAAGTTATGGAGCAGTAACAGCACACTTTTCAAAACGTGTTTTTCAGCCCGAAATAAACACGTTTTTTCAGACAACTGAATCCCCATGTAACAGCAAAGCTCAGAAGAGCCCACACACTCAGCTCTTAACCCCAGTGTGCAGAAAGGGTCAAAACGTGTTTTTCAGCAGAAATAAACATGTTTCTGCAAGTTTGGTCAACCCCATGTAAGTTATGGGGCAGTAACAGCACACTTTTCAAAATGTGTTTTTCAGCCCGAAATAAACACGTTTTTTCAGAAAACTGACTCCCCATGTAACAGCAAGGCTCAGAAGAGCCCACACACTCAGCTCTTAACCCCAGTGAGCAGAAAGGGTCAAAACGTGTTTTTCAGCAGAAATAAACATGTTTCTGCAAGTTTGGTCAACCCCATGTAAGTTATGGAGCAGTAACAGCACACTTTTCAAAACATGTTTTTCAGCCTGAAATAAACGCGTTTTTTCAGACAACTGAATCCCCATGTAACAGCAAAGCTCAGAAGAGCCCACACACTCAGCTCTTAACCCCAGTGTGCAGAAAGGGTCAAAACGTGTTTTTCAGCAGAAATAAACATGTTTCTGCAAGTTTGGTCAACCCCATGTAAGTTATAGGGCAGTAACAGCACACTTTTCAAAACGTGTTTTTCAGCCCGAAATAAACGCGTTTTTTCAGACAATTGAATACCTATGTAACTGCAAAGCTCATAAGAGCCCACACACTCAGCTCTTAACCCCAGTGTGCAGAAAGTGTCAAAACATGTTTTTCAGCAGAAATAAACATGTTTCTGCAAGTTTGGTCAACCCCATGTAAGTTATGGGGCAGTAACAGCACACTTTTCAAAATGTGTTTTTCAGCCCGAAATAAACACGTTTTTTCAGAAAACTGACTCCCCATGTAACAGCAAGGCTCAGAAGAGCCCACACACTCAGCTCTTAACCCCAGTGAGCAGAAAGGGTCAAAACGTGTTTTTCAGCAGAAATAAACATGTTTCTGCAAGTTTGGTCAACCCCATGTAAGTTATGGAGCAGTAACAGCACACTTTTCAAAACGTGTTTTTCAGCCCGAAATAAACGCGTTTTTTCAGACAACTGAATCCCCATGTAACAGCAAAGCTCAGAAGAGCCCACACACTCAGCTCTTAACCCCAGTGTGCAGAAAGCGTCAAAACGTGTTTTTCAGCAGAAATAAACATGTTTCTGCAAGTTTGGTCAACCCCATGTAAGTTATGGAGCAGTAACAGCACACTTTTCAAAACGTGTTTTTCAGCCCGAAATAAACGCGTTTTTTCAGACAACTGAATCCCCATGTAACAGCAGGGCTAAAAAGAGCCCACACACTCAGCTCTTAACCCCAGTGTGCAGAAAGGGTCAAAACGTGTTTTTCAGCAGAAATAAACATGTTTCTGCAAGTTTGGTCAACCCCATGTAAGTTATGGGGCAGTAACAGCACACTTTTCAAAACGTGTTTTTCAGCCCGAAATAAACGCGTTTTTTCAGACAACTGAATCCCCATGTAACAGCAAGGCTCAGAAGAGCCCACACACTCAGCTCTTAACCCCAGTGTGCAGAAAGGGTCAAAACGTGTTTTTCAGCAGAAATAAACATGTTTCTGCAAGTTTGGTCAACCCCATGTAAGTTATGGGGCAGTAACAGCACACTTTTCAAAATGTGTTTTTCAGCCCGAAATAAACACGTTTTTTCAGAAAACTGACTCCCCATGTAACAGCAAGGCTCAGAAGAGCCCACACACTCAGCTCTTAACCCCAGTGAGCAGAAAGGGTCAAAACGTGTTTTTCAGCAGAAATAAACATGTTTCTGCAAGTTTGGTCAACCCCATGTAAGTTATGGAGCAGTAACAGCACACTTTTCAAAACATGTTTTTCAGCCTGAAATAAACGCGTTTTTTCAGACAACTGAATCCCCATGTAACAGCAAAGCTCAGAAGAGCCCACACACTCAGCTCTTAACCCCAGTGTGCAGAAAGGGTCAAAACGTGTTTTTCAGCAGAAATAAACATGTTTCTGCAAGTTTGGTCAACCCCATGTAAGTTATGGGGCAGTAACAGCACACTTTTCAAAACGTGTTTTTCAGCCCGAAATAAACGCGTTTTTTCAGACAACTGAATCCCCATGTAACAGCAAGGCTCAGAAGAGCCCACACACTCAGCTCTTAACCCCAGTGTGCAGAAAGGGTCAAAACGTGTTTTTCAGCAGAAATAAACATGTTTCTGCAAGTTTGGTCAACCCCATGTAAGTTATGGGGCAGTAACAGCACACTTTTCAAAATGTGTTTTTCAGCCCGAAATAAACACGTTTTTTCAGACAACTGAATCCCCATGTAACAGCAAGGCTCAGAAGAGCCCACACACTCAGCTCTTAACCCCAGTGTGCAGAAAGGGTCAAAACGTGTTTTTCAGCAGAAATAAACATGTTTCTGCAAGTTTGGTCAACCCCATGTAAGTTATGGAGCAGTAACAGCACACTATTCAAAACGTGTTTTTCAGCCCGAAATAAACGCGTTTTTTCAGACAACTGAATCCCCATGTAACAGCAAGGCTCAGAAGAGCCCACACACTCAGCTCTTAACCCCAGTGTGCAGAAAGGGTCAAAACGTGTTTTTCAGCAGAAATAAACATGTTTCTGCAAGTTTGGTCAACCCCATGTAAGTTATGGGGCAGTAACAGCACACTTTTCAAAATGTGTTTTTCAGCCCGAAATAAACACGTTTTTTCAGACAACTGACTCCCCATGTAACAGCAAGGCTCAGAAGAGCCCACACACTCAGCTCTTAACCCCAGTGTGCAGAAAGCGTCAAAACGTGTTTTTCAGCAGAAATAAACATGTTTCTGCAAGTTTGGTCAACCCCATGTAAGTTATGGGGCAGTAACAGCACACTTTTCAAAATGTGTTTTTCAGCCCGAAATAAACACGTTTTTTCAGAAAACTGACTCCCCATGTAACAGCAAGGCTCAGAAGAGCCCACACACTCAGCTCTTAACCCCAGTGAGCAGAAAGGGTCAAAACGTGTTTTTCAGCAGAAATAAACATGTTTCTGCAAGTTTGGTCAACCCCATGTAAGTTATGGAGCAGTAACAGCACACTTTTCAAAACATGTTTTTCAGCCTGAAATAAACGCGTTTTTTCAGACAACTGAATCCCCATGTAACAGCAAAGCTCAGAAGAGCCCACACACTCAGCTCTTAACCCCAGTGTGCAGAAAGGGTCAAAACGTGTTTTTCAGCAGAAATAAACATGTTTCTGCAAGTTTGGTCAACCCCATGTAAGTTATGGGGCAGTAACAGCACACTTTTCAAAACGTGTTTTTCAGCCCGAAATAAACGCGTTTTTTCAGACAACTGAATCCCCATGTAACAGCAAGGCTCAGAAGAGCCCACACACTCAGCTCTTAACCCCAGTGTGCAGAAAGGGTCAAAACGTGTTTTTCAGCAGAAATAAACATGTTTCTGCAAGTTTGGTCAACCCCATGTAAGTTATGGGGCAGTAACAGCACACTTTTCAAAATGTGTTTTTCAGCCCGAAATAAACACGTTTTTTCAGACAACTGAATCCCCATGTAACAGCAAGGCTCAGAAGAGCCCACACACTCAGCTCTTAACCCCAGTGTGCAGAAAGGGTCAAAACGTGTTTTTCAGCAGAAATAAACATGTTTCTGCAAGTTTGGTCAACCCCATGTAAGTTATGGAGCAGTAACAGCACACTATTCAAAACGTGTTTTTCAGCCCGAAATAAACGCGTTTTTTCAGACAACTGAATCCCCATGTAACAGCAAGGCTCAGAAGAGCCCACACACTCAGCTCTTAACCCCAGTGTGCAGAAAGGGTCAAAACGTGTTTTTCAGCAGAAATAAACATGTTTCTGCAAGTTTGGTCAACCCCATGTAAGTTATGGGGCAGTAACAGCACACTTTTCAAAATGTGTTTTTCAGCCCGAAATAAACACGTTTTTTCAGACAACTGACTCCCCATGTAACAGCAAGGCTCAGAAGAGCCCACACACTCAGCTCTTAACCCCAGTGTGCAGAAAGGGTCAAAACGTGTTTTTCAGCAGAAATAAACATGTTTTGCAAGTTTGGTCAACCCCATGTAAGTTATGGAGCAGTAACAGCACACTTTTCAAAACGTGTTTTTCAGCCCGAAATAAACGCGTTTTTTCAGACAACTGAATCCCCATGTAACAGCAGGGCTAAAAAGAGCCCACACACTCAGCTCTTAACCCCAGTGTGCAGAAAGGGTCAAAACGTGTTTTTCAGCAGAAAAAAACATGTTTCTGCAAGTTTGGTCAACCCCATGTAAGTTATGGGGCAGTAACAGCACACTTTTCAAAACGTGTTTTTCAGCCCGAAATAAACGCGTTTTTTCAGACAACTGAATCCCCATGTAACAGCAAGGCTCAGAAGAGCCCACACACTCAGCTCTTAACCCCAGTGTGCAGAAAGGGTCAAAACGTGTTTTTCAGCAGAAATAAACATGTTTCTGCAAGTTTGGTCAACCCCATGTAAGTTATGGGGCAGTAACAGCACACTTTTCAAAATGTGTTTTTCAGCCCGAAATAAACACGTTTTTTCAGACATCTGACTCCCCATGTAACAGCAAGGCTCAGAAGAGCCCACACACTCAGCTCTTAACCCCAGTGTGCAGAAAGGGTCAAAACGTGTTTTTCAGCAGAAATAAACATGTTTCTGCAAGTTTGGTCAACCCCATGTAAGTTATGGAGCAGTAACAGCACACTTTTCAAAACGTGTTTTTCAGCCCGAAATAAACGCGTTTTTTCAGACAACTGAATCCCCATGTAACAGCAAAGCTCAGAAGAGCCCACACACTCAGCTCTTAACCCCAGTGTGCAGAAAGCGTCAAAACGTGTTTTTCAGCAGAAATAAACATGTTTCTGCAAGTTTGGTCAACCCCATGTAAGTTATGGAGCAGTAACAGCACACTTTTCAAAACGTGTTTTTCAGCCCGAAATAAACGCGTTTTTTCAGACAACTGAATCCCCATGTAACAGCAGGGCTAAAAAGAGCCCACACACTCAGCTCTTAACCCCAGTGTGCAGAAAGGGTCAAAACGTGTTTTTCAGCAGAAAAAAACATGTTTCTGCAAGTTTGGTCAACCCCATGTAAGTTATGGGGCAGTAACAGCACACTTTTCAAAACGTGTTTTTCAGCCCGAAATAAACGCGTTTTTTCAGACAACTGAATCCCCATGTAACAGCAAGGCTCAGAAGAGCCCACACACTCAGCTCTTAACCCCAGTGTGCAGAAAGGGTCAAAACGTGTTTTTCAGCAGAAATAAACGTTTCTGCAAGTTTGGTCAACCCATGTAAGTTATGGGGCAGTAACAGCACACTTTTCAAAATGTGTTTTTCAGCCCGAAATAAACACGTTTTTTCAGACAACTGACTCCCCATGTAACAGCAAGGCTCAGAAGAGCCCACACACTCAGCTCTTAACCCCAGTGTGCAGAAAGCGTCAAAACGTGTTTTTCAGCAGAAATAAACATGTTTCTGCAAGTTTGGTCAACCCCATGTAAGTTATGGGGCAGTAACAGCACACTTTTCAAAATGTGTTTTTCAGCCCGAAATAAACACGTTTTTTCAGACAACTGACTCCCCATGTAACAGCAAGGCTCAGAAGAGCCCACACACTCAGCTCTTAACCCCAGTGTGCATAAAGGGTCAAAACGTGTTTTTCAGCAGAAATAAACATGTTTCTGCAAGTTTGGTCAACCCCATGTAAGTTATGGAGCAGTAACAGCACACTTTTCAAAACGTGTTTTTCAGCCCGAAATAAACACGTTTTTTCAGACAACTGAATCCCCATGTAACAGCAAAGCTCAGAAGAGCCCACACACTCAGCTCTTAACCCCAGTGAGCAGAAAGGGTCAAAACGTGTTTTTCAGCAGAAATAAACATGTTTCTGCAAGTTTGGTCAACCCCATGTAAGTTATGGAGCAGTAACAGCACACTATTCAAAACGTGTTTTTCAGCCCGAAATAAACGCGTTTTTTCAGACAACTGAATCCCCATGTAACAGCAAGGCTCAGAAGAGCCCACACACTCAGCTCTTAACCCCAGTGTGCAGAAAGGGTCAAAACGTGTTTTTCAGCAGAAATAAACATGTTTCTGCAAGTTTGGTCAACCCCATGTAAGTTATGGGGCAGTAACAGCACACTTTTCAAAATGTGTTTTTCAGCCCGAAATAAACACGTTTTTTCAGACAACTGACTCCCCATGTAACAGCAAGGCTCAGAAGAGCCCACACACTCAGCTCTTAACCCCAGTGTGCAGAAAGGGTCAAAACGTGTTTTTCAGCAGAAATAAACATGTTTTGCAAGTTTGGTCAATCCCATGTAAGTTATGGAGCAGTAACAGCACACTTTTCAAAACGTGTTTTTCAGCCCGAAATAAACGCGTTTTTTCAGACAACTGAATCCCCATGTAACAGCAGGGCTAAAAAGAGCCCACACACTCAGCTCTTAACCCCAGTGTGCAGAAAGGGTCAAAACGTGTTTTTCAGCAGAAAAAAACATGTTTCTGCAAGTTTGGTCAACCCCATGTAAGTTATGGGGCAGTAACAGCACACTTTTCAAAACGTGTTTTTCAGCCCGAAATAAACGCGTTTTTTCAGACAACTGAATCCCCATGTAACAGCAAGGCTCAGAAGAGCCCACACACTCAGCTCTTAACCCCAGTGTGTAGAAAGGGTCAAAACGTGTTTTTCAGCAGAAATAAACATGTTTCTGCAAGTTTGGTCAACCCCATGTAAGTTATGGGGCAGTAACAGCACACTTTTCAAAACGTGTTTTTCAGCCCGAAATAAACACGTTTTTTCAGACAACTGAATCCCCATGTAACAGCAAAGCTCAGAAGAGCCCACACACTCAGCTCTTAACCCCAGTGAGCAGAAAGGGTCAAAACGTGTTTTTCAGCAGAAATAAACATGTTTCTGCAAGTTTGGTCAACCCCATGTAAGTTATGGAGCAGTAACAGCACACTATTCAAAACGTGTTTTTCAGCCCGAAATAAACGCGTTTTTTCAGACAACTGAATCCCCATGTAACAGCAAGGCTCAGAAGAGCCCACACACTCAGCTCTTAACCCCAGTGTGCAGAAAGGGTCAAAACGTGTTTTTCAGCAGAAATAAACATGTTTCTGCAAGTTTGGTCAACCCCATGTAAGTTATGGGGCAGTAACAGCACACTTTTCAAAATGTGTTTTTCAGCCCGAAATAAACACGTTTTTTCAGACAACTGACTCCCCATGTAACAGCAAGGCTCAGAAGAGCCCACACACTCAGCTCTTAACCCCAGTGTGCAGAAAGGGTCAAAACGTGTTTTTCAGCAGAAATAAACATGTTTTGCAAGTTTGGTCAATCCCATGTAAGTTATGGAGCAGTAACAGCACACTTTTCAAAACGTGTTTTTCAGCCCGAAATAAACGCGTTTTTTCAGACAACTGAATCCCCATGTAACAGCAGGGCTAAAAAGAGCCCACACACTCAGCTCTTAACCCCAGTGTGCAGAAAGGGTCAAAACGTGTTTTTCAGCAGAAAAAAACATGTTTCTGCAAGTTTGGTCAACCCCATGTAAGTTATGGGGCAGTAACAGCACACTTTTCAAAACGTGTTTTTCAGCCCGAAATAAACGCGTTTTTTCAGACAACTGAATCCCCATGTAACAGCAAGGCTCAGAAGAGCCCACACACTCAGCTCTTAATCCCAGTGTGTAGAAAGGGTCAAAACGTGTTTTTCAGCAGAAATAAACATGTTTCTGCAAGTTTGGTCAACCCCATGTAAGTTATGGAGCAGTAACAGCACACTATTCAAAACGTGTTTTTCAGCCCGAAATAAACGCGTTTTTTCAGACAACTGAATCCCCATGTAACAGCAAGGCTCAGAAGAGCCCACACACTCAGCTCTTAACCCCAGTGTGCAGAAAGGGTCAAAACGTGTTTTTCAGCAGAAATAAACATGTTTCTGCAAGTTTGGTCAACCCCATGTAAGTTATGGGGCAGTAACAGCACACTTTTCAAAATGTGTTTTTCAGCCCGAAATAAACACGTTTTTTCAGACAACTGACTCCCCATGTAACAGCAAGGCTCAGAAGAGCCCACACACTCAGCTCTTAACCCCAGTGTGCAGAAAGGGTCAAAACGTGTTTTTCAGCAGAAATAAACATGTTTCTGCAAGTTTGGTCAACCCCATGTAAGTTATGGGGCAGTAACAGCACACTTTTCAAAACGTGTTTTTCAGCCCGAAATAAACGCGTTTTTTCAGACAACTGAATCCCCATGTAACAGCAAGGCTCAGAAGAGCCCACACACTCAGCTCTTAACCCCAGTGTGTAGAAAGGGTCAAAACGTGTTTTTCAGCAGAAATAAACATGTTTCTGCAAGTTTGGTCAACCCCATGTAAGTTATGGGGCAGTAACAGCACACTTTTCAAAATGTGTTTTTCAGCCCGAAATAAACACGTTTTTTCAGACAACTGACTCCCCATGTAACAGCAAGGCTCAGAAGAGCCCAAACACTCAGCTCTTAACCCCAGTGTGCAGAAAGGGTCAAAACGTGTTTTTCAACAGAAATAAACATGTTTCTGCAAGTTTGGTCAACCCCATGTAAGTTATGGAGCAGTAACAGCACACTTTTCAAAACCTGTTTTTCAGCCCGAAATAAACGCGTTTTTTCAGACAACTGAATCCCCATGTAACAGCAAAGCTCAGAAGAGCCCACACACTCAGCTCTTAACCCCAGTGTGCAGAAAGGGTCAAAACGTGTTTTTCAGCAGAAATAAACATGTTTCTGCAAGTTTGGTCAACCCCATGTAAGTTATGGGGCAGTAACAGCACACTTTTCAAAACGTGTTTTTCAGCCCGAAATAAACGCGTTTTTTCAGACAACTGAATCCCCATGTAACAGCAAGGCTCAGAAGAGCCCACACACTCAGCTCTTAACCCCAGTGTGCAGAAAGGGTCAAAACGTGTTTTTCAGCAGAAATAAACATGTTTCTGCAAGTTTGGTCAACCCCATGTAAGTTATGGGGCAGTAACAGCACACTTTTCAAAATGTGTTTTTCAGCCCGAAATAAACACGTTTTTTCAGACAACTGACTCCCCATGTAACAGCAAGGCTCAGAAGAGCCCACACACTCAGCTCTTAACCCCAGTGTGCAGAAAGCGTCAAAACGTGTTTTTCAGCAGAAATAAACATGTTTCTGCAAGTTTGGTCAACCCCATGTAAGTTATGGGGCAGTAACAGCACACTTTTCAAAATGTGTTTTTCAGCCCGAAATAAACACGTTTTTTCAGACAACTGACTCCCCATGTAACAGCAAGGCTCAGAAGAGCCCACACACTCAGCTCTTAACCCCAGTGTGCATAAAGGGTCAAAACGTGTTTTTCAGCAGAAATAAACATGTTTCTGCAAGTTTGGTCAACCCCATGTAAGTTATGGGGCAGTAACAGCACACTTTTCAAAATGTGTTTTTCAGCCCGAAATAAACACGTTTTTTCAGAAAACTGACTCCCCATGTAACAGCAAGGCTCAGAAGAGCCCACACACTCAGCTCTTAACCCCAGTGAGCAGAAAGGGTCAAAACGTGTTTTTCAGCAGAAATAAACATGTTTCTGCAAGTTTGGTCAACCCCATGTAAGTTATGGAGCAGTAACAGCACACTTTTCAAAACGTGTTTTTCAGCCCGAAATAAACGCGTTTTTTCAGACAACTGAATCCCCATGTAACAGCAAAGCTCAGAAGAGCCCACACACTCAGCTCTTAACCCCAGTGTGCAGAAAGCGTCAAAACGTGTTTTTCAGCAGAAATAAACATGTTTCTGCAAGTTTGGTCAACCCCATGTAAGTTATGGAGCAGTAACAGCACACTTTTCAAAACGTGTTTTTCAGCCCGAAATAAACGCGTTTTTTCAGACAACTGAATCCCCATGTAACAGCAGGGCTAAAAAGAGCCCACACACTCAGCTCTTAACCCCAGTGTGCAGAAAGGGTCAAAACGTGTTTTTCAGCAGAAAAAAACATGTTTCTGCAAGTTTGGTCAACCCCATGTAAGTTATGGGGCAGTAACAGCACACTTTTCAAAACGTGTTTTTCAGCCCGAAATAAACGCGTTTTTTCAGACAACTGAATCCCCATGTAACAGCAAGGCTCAGAAGAGCCCACACACTCAGCTCTTAACCCCAGTGTGCAGAAAGGGTCAAAACGTGTTTTTCAGCAGAAATAAACATGTTTCTGCAAGTTTGGTCAACCCCATGTAAGTTATGGGGCAGTAACAGCACACTTTTCAAAATGTGTTTTTCAGCCCGAAATAAACACGTTTTTTCAGACAACTGACTCCCCATGTAACAGCAAGGCTCAGAAGAGCCCACACACTCAGCTCTTAACCCCAGTGTGCAGAAAGCGTCAAAACGTGTTTTTCAGCAGAAATAAACATGTTTCTGCAAGTTTGGTCAACCCCATGTAAGTTATGGGGCAGTAACAGCACACTTTTCAAAATGTGTTTTTCAGCCCGAAATAAACACGTTTTTTCAGACAACTGACTCCCCATGTAACAGCAAGGCTCAGAAGAGCCCACACACTCAGCTCTTAACCCCAGTGTGCATAAAGGGTCAAAACGTGTTTTTCAGCAGAAATAAACATGTTTCTGCAAGTTTGGTCAACCCCATGTAAGTTATGGAGCAGTAACAGCACACTTTTCAAAACGTGTTTTTCAGCCCGAAATAAACACGTTTTTTCAGACAACTGAATCCCCATGTAACAGCAAAGCTCAGAAGAGCCCACACACTCAGCTCTTAACCCCAGTGTGCAGAAAGGGTCAAAACGTGTTTTTCAGCAGAAATAAACATGTTTCTGCAAGTTTGGTCAACCCCATGTAAGTTATGGGGCAGTAACAGCACACTTTTCAAAATGTGTTTTTCAGCCCGAAATAAACACGTTTTTTCAGAAAACTGACTCCCCATGTAACAGCAAGGCTCAGAAGAGCCCACACACTCAGCTCTTAACCCCAGTGAGCAGAAAGGGTCAAAACGTGTTTTTCAGCAGATATAAACATGTTTCTGCAAGTTTGGTCAACCCCATGTAAGTTATGGAGCAGTAACAGCACACTTTTCAAAACATGTTTTTCAGCCTGAAATAAACGCGTTTTTTCAGACAACTGAATCCCCATGTAACAGCAAAGCTCAGAAGAGCCCACACACTCAGCTCTTAACCCCAGTGTGCAGAAAGGGTCAAAACGTGTTTTTCAGCAGAAATAAACATGTTTCTGCAAGTTTGGTCAACCCCATGTAAGTTATGGGGCAGTAACAGCACACTTTTCAAAACGTGTTTTTCAGCCCGAAATAAACGCGTTTTTTCAGACAACTGAATCCCCATGTAACAGCAAGGCTCAGAAGAGCCCACACACTCAGCTCTTAACCCCAGTGTGCAGAAAGGGTCAAAACGTGTTTTTCAGCAGAAATAAACATGTTTCTGCAAGTTTGGTCAACCCCATGTAAGTTATGGGGCAGTAACAGCACACTTTTCAAAATGTGTTTTTCAGCCCGAAATAAACACGTTTTTTCAGACAACTGAATCCCCATGTAACAGCAAGGCTCAGAAGAGCCCACACACTCAGCTCTTAACCCCAGTGTGCAGAAAGGGTCAAAACGTGTTTTTCAGCAGAAATAAACATGTTTCTGCAAGTTTGGTCAACCCCATGTAAGTTATGGAGCAGTAACAGCACACTATTCAAAACGTGTTTTTCAGCCCGAAATAAACGCGTTTTTTCAGACAACTGAATCCCCATGTAACAGCAAGGCTCAGAAGAGCCCACACACTCAGCTCTTAACCCCAGTGTGCAGAAAGGGTCAAAACGTGTTTTTCAGCAGAAATAAACATGTTTCTGCAAGTTTGGTCAACCCCATGTAAGTTATGGGGCAGTAACAGCACACTTTTCAAAATGTGTTTTTCAGCCCGAAATAAACACGTTTTTTCAGACAACTGACTCCCCATGTAACAGCAAGGCTCAGAAGAGCCCACACACTCAGCTCTTAACCCCAGTGTGCAGAAAGGGTCAAAACGTGTTTTTCAGCAGAAATAAACATGTTTTGCAAGTTTGGTCAACCCCATGTAAGTTATGGAGCAGTAACAGCACACTTTTCAAAACGTGTTTTTCAGCCCGAAATAAACGCGTTTTTTCAGACAACTGAATCCCCATGTAACAGCAGGGCTAAAAAGAGCCCACACACTCAGCTCTTAACCCCAGTGTGCAGAAAGGGTCAAAACGTGTTTTTCAGCAGAAAAAAACATGTTTCTGCAAGTTTGGTCAACCCCATGTAAGTTATGGGGCAGTAACAGCACACTTTTCAAAACGTGTTTTTCAGCCCGAAATAAACGCGTTTTTTCAGACAACTGAATCCCCATGTAACAGCAAGGCTCAGAAGAGCCCACACACTCAGCTCTTAACCCCAGTGTGCAGAAAGGGTCAAAACGTGTTTTTCAGCAGAAATAAACATGTTTCTGCAAGTTTGGTCAACCCCATGTAAGTTATGGGGCAGTAACAGCACACTTTTCAAAATGTGTTTTTCAGCCCGAAATAAACACGTTTTTTCAGACATCTGACTCCCCATGTAACAGCAAGGCTCAGAAGAGCCCACACACTCAGCTCTTAACCCCAGTGTGCAGAAAGGGTCAAAACGTGTTTTTCAGCAGAAATAAACATGTTTTGCAAGTTTGGTCAACCCCATGTAAGTTATGGAGCAGTAACAGCACAATTTTCAAAACGTGTTTTTCAGCCCGAAATAAACGCGTTTTTTCAGACAACTGAATCCCCATGTAACAGCAGGGCTAAAAAGAGCCCACACACTCAGCTCTTAACCCCAGTGTGCAGAAAGGGTCAAAACGTGTTTTTCAGCAGAAAAAAACATGTTTCTGCAAGTTTGGTCAACCCCATGTAAGTTATGGGGCAGTAACAGCACACTTTTCAAAATGTGTTTTTCAGCCCGAAATAAACACGTTTTTTCAGACAACTGAATCCCCATGTAACAGCAAAGCTCAGAAGAGCCCACACACTCAGCTCTTAACCCCAGTGTGCAGAAAGGGTCAAAACGTGTTTTTCAGCAGAAATAAACATGTTTCTGCAAGTTTGGTCAACCCCATGTAAGTTATGGGGCAGTAACAGCACACTTTTCAAAATGTGTTTTTCAGCCCGAAATAAACACGTTTTTTCAGACAGCTGACTCCCCATGTAACAGCAAGGCTCAGAAGAGCCCACACACTCAGCTCTTAACCCCAGTGTGCAGAAAGGGTCAAAACGTGTTTTTCAGCAGAAATAAACATGTTTTGCAAGTTTGGTCAACCCCATGTAAGTTATGGAGCAATAACAGCACAATTTTCAAAACGTGTTTTTCAGCCCGAAATAAACGCGTTTTTTCAGACAACTGAATCCCCATGTAACAGCAGGGCTAAAAAGAGCCCACACACTCAGCTCTTAACCCCAGTGTGCAGAAAGGGTCAAAACGTGTTTTTCAGCAGAAAAAAACATGTTTCTGCAAGTTTGGTCAACCCCATGTAAGTTATGGGGCAGTAACAGCACACTTTTCAAAATGTGTTTTTCAGCCCGAAATAAACACGTTTTTTCAGACAACTGAATTCCCATGTAACAGCAAAGCTCAGAAGAGCCCACACACTCAGCTCTTAACCCCAGTGTGCAGAAAGGGTCAAAACGTGTTTTTCAGCAGAAATAAACATGTTTCTGCAAGTTTGGTCAACCCCATGTAAGTTATGGGGCAGTAACAGCACACTTTTCAAAATGTGTTTTTCAGCCCGAAATAAACACGTTTTTTCAGAAAACTGACTCCCCATGTAACAGCAAGGCTCAGAAGAGCCCACACACTCAGCTCTTAACCCCAGTGAGCAGAAAGGGTCAAAACGTGTTTTTCAGCAGAAATAAACATGTTTCTGCAAGTTTGGTCAACCCCATGTAAGTTATGGGGCAGTAACAGCACACTTTTCAAAATGTGTTTTTCAGCCCGAAATAAACACGTTTTTTCAGACAACTGACTCCCCATGTAACAGCAAGGCTCAGAAGAGCCCACACACTCAGCTCTTAACCCCAGTGTGCAGAAAGGGTCAAAACGTGTTTTTCAGCAGAAATAAACATGTTTTGCAAGTTTGGTCAACCCCATGTAAGTTATGGAGCAGTAACAGCACACTTTTCAAAACGTGTTTTTCAGCCCGAAATAAACGCGTTTTTTCAGACAACTGAATCCCCATGTAACAGCAGGGCTAAAAAGAGCCCACACACTCAGCTCTTAACCCCAGTGTGCAGAAAGGGTCAAAACGTGTTTTTCAGCAGAAAAAAACATGTTTCTGCAAGTTTGGTCAACCCCATGTAAGTTATGGGGCAGTAACAGCACACTTTTCAAAACGTGTTTTTCAGCCCGAAATAAACGCGTTTTTTCAGACAACTGAATCCCCATGTAACAGCAAGGCTCAGAAGAGCCCACACACTCAGCTCTTAACCCCAGTGTGCAGAAAGGGTCAAAACGTGTTTTTCAGCAGAAATAAACATGTTTCTGCAAGTTTGGTCAACCCCATGTAAGTTATGGGGCAGTAACAGCACACTTTTCAAAATGTGTTTTTCAGCCCGAAATAAACACGTTTTTTCAGACATCTGACTCCCCATGTAACAGCAAGGCTCAGAAGAGCCCACACACTCAGCTCTTAACCCCAGTGTGCAGAAAGGGTCAAAACGTGTTTTTCAGCAGAAATAAACATGTTTTGCAAGTTTGGTCAACCCCATGTAAGTTATGGAGCAGTAACAGCACAATTTTCAAAACGTGTTTTTCAGCCCGAAATAAACGCGTTTTTTCAGACAACTGAATCCCCATGTAACAGCAGGGCTAAAAAGAGCCCACACACTCAGCTCTTAACCCCAGTGTGCAGAAAGGGTCAAAACGTGTTTTTCAGCAGAAAAAAACATGTTTCTGCAAGTTTGGTCAACCCCATGTAAGTTATGGGGCAGTAACAGCACACTTTTCAAAATGTGTTTTTCAGCCCGAAATAAACACGTTTTTTCAGACAACTGAATCCCCATGTAACAGCAAAGCTCAGAAGAGCCCACACACTCAGCTCTTAACCCCAGTGTGCAGAAAGGGTCAAAACGTGTTTTTCAGCAGAAATAAACATGTTTCTGCAAGTTTGGTCAACCCCATGTAAGTTATGGGGCAGTAACAGCACACTTTTCAAAATGTGTTTTTCAGCCCGAAATAAACACGTTTTTTCAGACAGCTGACTCCCCATGTAACAGCAAGGCTCAGAAGAGCCCACACACTCAGCTCTTAACCCCAGTGTGCAGAAAGGGTCAAAACGTGTTTTTCAGCAGAAATAAACATGTTTTGCAAGTTTGGTCAACCCCATGTAAGTTATGGAGCAATAACAGCACAATTTTCAAAACGTGTTTTTCAGCCCGAAATAAACGCGTTTTTTCAGACAACTGAATCCCCATGTAACAGCAGGGCTAAAAAGAGCCCACACACTCAGCTCTTAACCCCAGTGTGCAGAAAGGGTCAAAACGTGTTTTTCAGCAGAAAAAAACATGTTTCTGCAAGTTTGGTCAACCCCATGTAAGTTATGGGGCAGTAACAGCACACTTTTCAAAATGTGTTTTTCAGCCCGAAATAAACACGTTTTTTCAGACAACTGAATTCCCATGTAACAGCAAAGCTCAGAAGAGCCCACACACTCAGCTCTTAACCCCAGTGTGCAGAAAGGGTCAAAACGTGTTTTTCAGCAGAAATAAACATGTTTCTGCAAGTTTGGTCAACCCCATGTAAGTTATGGGGCAGTAACAGCACACTTTTCAAAATGTGTTTTTCAGCCCGAAATAAACACGTTTTTTCAGAAAACTGACTCCCCATGTAACAGCAAGGCTCAGAAGAGCCCACACACTCAGCTCTTAACCCCAGTGAGCAGAAAGGGTCAAAACGTGTTTTTCAGCAGAAATAAACATGTTTCTGCAAGTTTGGTCAACCCCATGTAAGTTATGGAGCAGTAACAGCACACTTTTCAAAACGTGTTTTTCAGCCCGAAATAAACGCGTTTTTTCAGACAACTGAATCCCCATGTAACAGCAAAGCTCAGAAGAGCCCACACACTCAGCTCTTAACCCCAGTGTGCAGAAAGCGTCAAAACGTGTTTTTCAGCAGAAATAAACATGTTTCTGCAAGTTTGGTCAACCCCATGTAAGTTATGGAGCAGTAACAGCACACTTTTCAAAACGTGTTTTTCAGCCCGAAATAAACGCGTTTTTTCAGACAACTGAATCCCCATGTAACAGCAGGGCTAAAAAGAGCCCACACACTCAGCTCTTAACCCCAGTGTGCAGAAAGGGTCAAAACGTGTTTTTCAGCAGAAAAAAACATGTTTCTGCAAGTTTGGTCAACCCCATGTAAGTTATGGGGCAGTAACAGCACACTTTTCAAAACGTGTTTTTCAGCCCGAAATAAACGCGTTTTTTCAGACAACTGAATCCCCATGTAACAGCAAGGCTCAGAAGAGCCCACACACTCAGCTCTTAACCCCAGTGTGCAGAAAGGGTCAAAACGTGTTTTTCAGCAGAAATAAACGTTTCTGCAAGTTTGGTCAACCCATGTAAGTTATGGGGCAGTAACAGCACATTTTTCAAAATGTGTTTTTCAGCCCGAAATAAACACGTTTTTTCAGACAACTGACTCCCCATGTAACAGCAAGGCTCAGAAGAGCCCACACACTCAGCTCTTAACCCCAGTGTGCAGAAAGCGTCAAAACGTGTTTTTCAGCAGAAATAAACATGTTTCTGCAAGTTTGGTCAACCCCATGTAAGTTATGGGGCAGTAACAGCACACTTTTCAAAACGTGTTTTTCAGCCCGAAATAAACGCGTTTTTTCAGACAACTGAATCCCCATGTAACAGCAAGGCTCAGAAGAGCCCACACACTCAGCTCTTAACCCCAGTGTGCAGAAAGGGTCAAAACGTGTTTTTCAGCAGAAATAAACATGTTTCTGCAAGTTTGGTCAACCCCATGTAAGTTATGGGGCAGTAACAGCACACTTTTCAAAATGTGTTTTTCAGCCCGAAATAAACACGTTTTTTCAGACATCTGACTCCCCATGTAACAGCAAGGCTCAGAAGAGCCCACACACTCAGCTCTTAACCCCAGTGTGCAGAAAGGGTCAAAACGTGTTTTTCAGCAGAAATAAACATGTTTTGCAAGTTTGGTCAACCCCATGTAAGTTATGGAGCAGTAACAGCACAATTTTCAAAACGTGTTTTTCAGCCCGAAATAAACGCGTTTTTTCAGACAACTGAATCCCCATGTAACAGCAGGGCTAAAAAGAGCCCACACACTCAGCTCTTAACCCCAGTGTGCAGAAAGGGTCAAAACGTGTTTTTCAGCAGAAAAAAACATGTTTCTGCAAGTTTGGTCAACCCCATGTAAGTTATGGGGCAGTAACAGCACACTTTTCAAAATGTGTTTTTCAGCCCGAAATAAACACGTTTTTTCAGACAACTGAATCCCCATGTAACAGCAAAGCTCAGAAGAGCCCACACACTCAGCTCTTAACCCCAGTGTGCAGAAAGGGTCAAAACGTGTTTTTCAGCAGAAAAAAACATGTTTCTGCAAGTTTGGTCAACCCCATGTAAGTTATGGGGCAGTAACAGCACACTTTTCAAAATGTGTTTTTCAGCCCGAAATAAACACGTTTTTTCAGACAACTGAATTCCCATGTAACAGCAAAGCTCAGAAGAGCCCACACACTCAGCTCTTAACCCCAGTGTGCAGAAAGGGTCAAAACGTGTTTTTCAGCAGAAATAAACATGTTTCTGCAAGTTTGGTCAACCCCATGTAAGTTATGGGGCAGTAACAGCACACTTTTCAAAATGTGTTTTTCAGCCCGAAATAAACACGTTTTTTCAGACAACTGAATTCCCATGTAACAGCAAAGCTCAGAAGAGCCCACACACTCAGCTCTTAACCCCAGTGTGCAGAAAGGGTCAAAACGTGTTTTTCAGCAGAAATAAACATGTTTCTGCAAGTTTGGTCAACCCCATGTAAGTTATGGGGCAGTAACAGCACACTTTTCAAAATGTGTTTTTCAGCCCGAAATAAACACGTTTTTTCAGAAAACTGACTCCCCATGTAACAGCAAGGCTCAGAAGAGCCCACACACTCAGCTCTTAACCCCAGTGAGCAGAAAGGGTCAAAACGTGTTTTTCAGCAGAAATAAACATGTTTCTGCAAGTTTGGTCAACCCCATGTAAGTTATGGAGCAGTAACAGCACACTTTTCAAAACGTGTTTTTCAGCCCGAAATAAACGCGTTTTTTCAGACAACTGAATCCCCATGTAACAGCAAAGCTCAGAAGAGCCCACACACTCAGCTCTTAACCCCAGTGTGCAGAAAGCGTCAAAACGTGTTTTTCAGCAGAAATAAACATGTTTCTGCAAGTTTGGTCAACCCCATGTAAGTTATGGAGCAGTAACAGCACACTTTTCAAAACGTGTTTTTCAGCCCGAAATAAACGCGTTTTTTCAGACAACTGAATCCCCATGTAACAGCAGGGCTAAAAAGAGCCCACACACTCAGCTCTTAACCCCAGTGTGCAGAAAGGGTCAAAACGTGTTTTTCAGCAGAAAAAAACATGTTTCTGCAAGTTTGGTCAACCCCATGTAAGTTATGGGGCAGTAACAGCACACTTTTCAAAACGTGTTTTTCAGCCCGAAATAAACGCGTTTTTTCAGACAACTGAATCCCCATGTAACAGCAAGGCTCAGAAGAGCCCACACACTCAGCTCTTAACCCCAGTGTGCAGAAAGGGTCAAAACGTGTTTTTCAGCAGAAATAAACGTTTCTGCAAGTTTGGTCAACCCATGTAAGTTATGGGGCAGTAACAGCACATTTTTCAAAATGTGTTTTTCAGCCCGAAATAAACACGTTTTTTCAGACAACTGACTCCCCATGTAACAGCAAGGCTCAGAAGAGCCCACACACTCAGCTCTTAACCCCAGTGTGCAGAAAGCGTCAAAACGTGTTTTTCAGCAGAAATAAACATGTTTCTGCAAGTTTGGTCAACCCCATGTAAGTTATGGGGCAGTAACAGCACACTTTTCAAAACGTGTTTTTCAGCCCGAAATAAACGCGTTTTTTCAGACAACTGAATCCCCATGTAACAGCAAGGCTCAGAAGAGCCCACACACTCAGCTCTTAACCCCAGTGTGCAGAAAGGGTCAAAACGTGTTTTTCAGCAGAAATAAACATGTTTCTGCAAGTTTGGTCAACCCCATGTAAGTTATGGGGCAGTAACAGCACACTTTTCAAAATGTGTTTTTCAGCCCGAAATAAACACGTTTTTTCAGACATCTGACTCCCCATGTAACAGCAAGGCTCAGAAGAGCCCACACACTCAGCTCTTAACCCCAGTGTGCAGAAAGGGTCAAAACGTGTTTTTCAGCAGAAATAAACATGTTTTGCAAGTTTGGTCAACCCCATGTAAGTTATGGAGCAGTAACAGCACAATTTTCAAAACGTGTTTTTCAGCCCGAAATAAACGCGTTTTTTCAGACAACTGAATCCCCATGTAACAGCAGGGCTAAAAAGAGCCCACACACTCAGCTCTTAACCCCAGTGTGCAGAAAGGGTCAAAACGTGTTTTTCAGCAGAAAAAAACATGTTTCTGCAAGTTTGGTCAACCCCATGTAAGTTATGGGGCAGTAACAGCACACTTTTCAAAATGTGTTTTTCAGCCCGAAATAAACACGTTTTTTCAGACAACTGAATCCCCATGTAACAGCAAAGCTCAGAAGAGCCCACACACTCAGCTCTTAACCCCAGTGTGCAGAAAGGGTCAAAACGTGTTTTTCAGCAGAAATAAACATGTTTCTGCAAGTTTGGTCAACCCCATGTAAGTTATGGAGCAGTAACAGCACACTATTCAAAACGTGTTTTTCAGCCCGAAATAAACGCGTTTTTTCAGACAACTGAATCCCCATGTAACAGCAAGGCTCAGAAGAGCCCACACACTCAGCTCTTAACCCCAGTGTGCAGAAAGGGTCAAAACGTGTTTTTCAGCAGAAATAAACATGTTTCTGCAAGTTTGGTCAACCCCATGTAAGTTATGGGGCAGTAACAGCACACTTTTCAAAATGTGTTTTTCAGCCCGAAATAAACACGTTTTTTCAGACAGCTGACTCCCCATGTAACAGCAAGGCTCAGAAGAGCCCACACACTCAGCTCTTAACCCCAGTGTGCAGAAAGGGTCAAAACGTGTTTTTCAGCAGAAATAAACATGTTTTGCAAGTTTGGTCAACCCCATGTAAGTTATGGAGCAATAACAGCACAATTTTCAAAACGTGTTTTTCAGCCCGAAATAAACGCGTTTTTTCAGACAACTGAATCCCCATGTAACAGCAGGGCTAAAAAGAGCCCACACACTCAGCTCTTAACCCCAGTGTGCAGAAAGGGTCAAAACGTGTTTTTCAGCAGAAAAAAACATGTTTCTGCAAGTTTGGTCAACCCCATGTAAGTTATGGGGCAGTAACAGCACACTTTTCAAAATGTGTTTTTCAGCCCGAAATAAACACGTTTTTTCAGACAACTGAATCCCCATGTAACAGCAAAGCTCAGAAGAGCCCACACACTCAGCTCTTAACCCCAGTGTGCAGAAAGGGTCAAAACGTGTTTTTCAGCAGAAATAAACATGTTTCTGCAAGTTTGGTCAACCCCATGTAAGTTATGGGGCAGTAACAGCACACTTTTCAAAATGTGTTTTTCAGCCCGAAATAAACACGTTTTTTCAGAAAACTGACTCCCCATGTAACAGCAAGGCTCAGAAGAGCCCACACACTCAGCTCTTAACCCCAGTGAGCAGAAAGGGTCAAAACGTGTTTTTCAGCAGAAATAAACATGTTTCTGCAAGTTTGGTCAACCCCATGTAAGTTATGGAGCAGTAACAGCACACTTTTCAAAACGTGTTTTTCAGCCCGAAATAAACGCGTTTTTTCAGACAACTGAATCCCCATGTAACAGCAAAGCTCAGAAGAGCCCACACACTCAGCTCTTAACCCCAGTGTGCAGAAAGCGTCAAAACGTGTTTTTCAGCAGAAATAAACATGTTTCTGCAAGTTTGGTCAACCCCATGTAAGTTATGGAGCAGTAACAGCACACTTTTCAAAACGTGTTTTTCAGCCCGAAATAAACGCGTTTTTTCAGACAACTGAATCCCCATGTAACAGCAGGGCTAAAAAGAGCCCACACACTCAGCTCTTAACCCCAGTGTGCAGAAAGGGTCAAAACGTGTTTTTCAGCAGAAAAAAACATGTTTCTGCAAGTTTGGTCAACCCCATGTAAGTTATGGGGCAGTAACAGCACACTTTTCAAAACGTGTTTTTCAGCCCGAAATAAACGCGTTTTTTCAGACAACTGAATCCCCATGTAACAGCAAGGCTCAGAAGAGCCCACACACTCAGCTCTTAACCCCAGTGTGCAGAAAGGGTCAAAACGTGTTTTTCAGCAGAAATAAACGTTTCTGCAAGTTTGGTCAACCCATGTAAGTTATGGGGCAGTAACAGCACACTTTTCAAAATGTGTTTTTCAGCCCGAAATAAACACGTTTTTTCAGACAACTGACTCCCCATGTAACAGCAAGGCTCAGAAGAGCCCACACACTCAGCTCTTAACCCCAGTGTGCAGAATGCGTCAAAACGTGTTTTTCAGCAGAAATAAACATGTTTCTGCAAGTTTGGTCAACCCCATGTAAGTTATGGGGCAGTAACAGCACACTTTTCAAAATGTGTTTTTCAGCCCGAAATAAACACGTTTTTTCAGACAACTGACTCCCCATGTAACAGCAAGGCTCAGAAGAGCCCACACACTCAGCTCTTAACCCCAGTGTGCATAAAGGGTCAAAACGTGTTTTTCAGCAGAAATAAACATGTTTCTGCAAGTTTGGTCAACCCCATGTAAGTTATGGAGCAGTAACAGCACACTTTTCAAAACGTGTTTTTCAGCCCGAAATAAACACGTTTTTTCAGACAACTGAATCCCCATGTAACAGCAAAGCTCAGAAGAGCCCACACACTCAGCTCTTAACCCCAGTGAGCAGAAAGGGTCAAAACGTGTTTTTCAGCAGAAATAAACATGTTTCTGCAAGTTTGGTCAACCCCATGTAAGTTATGGAGCAGTAACAGCACACTATTCAAAACGTGTTTTTCAGCCCGAAATAAACGCGTTTTTTCAGACAACTGAATCCCCATGTAACAGCAAGGCTCAGAAGAGCCCAAACACTCAGCTCTTAACCCCAGTGTGCAGAAAGGGTCAAAACGTGTTTTTCAGCAGAAATAAACATGTTTCTGCAAGTTTGGTCAACCCCATGTAAGTTATGGGGCAGTAACAGCACACTTTTCAAAATGTGTTTTTCAGCCCGAAATAAACACGTTTTTTCAGACAACTGACTCCCCATGTAACAGCAAGGCTCAGAAGAGCCCACACACTCAGCTCTTAACCCCAGTGTGCAGAAAGGGTCAAAACGTGTTTTTCAGCAGAAATAAACATGTTTTGCAAGTTTGGTCAACCCCATGTAAGTTATGGAGCAGTAACAGCACACTTTTCAAAACGTGTTTTTCAGCCCGAAATAAACGCGTTTTTTCAGACAACTGAATCCCCATGTAACAGCAGGGCTAAAAAGAGCCCACACACTCAGCTCTTAACCCCAGTGTGCAGAAAGGGTCAAAACGTGTTTTTCAGCAGAAAAAAACATGTTTCTGCAAGTTTGGTCAACCCCATGTAAGTTATGGGGCAGTAACAGCACACTTTTCAAAACGTGTTTTTCAGCCCGAAATAAACGCGTTTTTTCAGACAACTGAATCCCCATGTAACAGCAAGGCTCAGAAGAGCCCACACACTCAGCTCTTAACCCCAGTGTGTAGAAAGGGTCAAAACGTGTTTTTCAGCAGAAATAAACATGTTTCTGCAAGTTTGGTCAACCCCATGTAAATTATGGAGCAGTAACAGCACACTATTCAAAACGTGTTTTTCAGCCCGAAATAAACGCGTTTTTTCAGACAACTGAATCCCCATGTAACAGCAAGGCTCAGAAGAGCCCACACACTCAGCTCTTAACCCCAGTGTGCAGAAAGGGTCAAAACGTGTTTTTCAGCAGAAAAAAACATGTTTCTGCAAGTTTGGTCAACCCCATGTAAGTTATGGGGCAGTAACAGCACACTTTTCAAAACGTGTTTTTCAGCCCGAAATAAACGCGTTTTTTCAGACAACTGAATCCCCATGTAACAGCAAGGCTCAGAAGAGCCCACACACTCAGCTCTTAACCCCAGTGTGCAGAAAGGGTCAAAACGTGTTTTTCAGCAGAAATAAACATGTTTCTGCAAGTTTGGTCAACCCCATGTAAGTTATGGGGCAGTAACAGCACACTTTTCAAAATGTGTTTTTCAGCCCGAAATAAACACGTTTTTTCAGACATCTGACTCCCCATGTAACAGCAAGGCTCAGAAGAGCCCACACACTCAGCTCTTAACCCCAGTGTGCAGAAAGGGTCAAAACGTGTTTTTCAGCAGAAATAAACATGTTTTGCAAGTTTGGTCAACCCCATGTAAGTTATGGAGCAGTAACAGCACAATTTTCAAAACGTGTTTTTCAGCCCGAAATAAACGCGTTTTTTCAGACAACTGAATCCCCATGTAACAGCAGGGCTAAAAAGAGCCCACACACTCAGCTCTTAACCCCAGTGTGCAGAAAGGGTCAAAACGTGTTTTTCAGCAGAAAAAAACATGTTTCTGCAAGTTTGGTCAATCCCATGTAAGTTATGGGGCAGTAACAGCACACTTTTCAAAATGTGTTTTTCAGCCCGAAATAAACACGTTTTTTCAGACAACTGAATCCCCATGTAACAGCAAAGCTCAGAAGAGCCCACACAATCAGCTCTTAACCCCAGTGTGCAGAAAGGGTCAAAACGTGTTTTTCAGCAGAAATAAACATGTTTCTGCAAGTTTGGTCAACCCCATGTAAGTTATGGAGCAGTAACAGCACACTATTCAAAACGTGTTTTTCAGCCCGAAATAAACGCGTTTTTTCAGACAACTGAATCCCCATGTAACAGCAAGGCTCAGAAGAGCCCACACACTCAGCTCTTAAGCCCAGTGTGCAGAAAGGGTCAAAACGTGTTTTTCAGCAGAAATAAACATGTTTCTGCAAGTTTGGTCAACCCCATGTAAGTTATGGGGCAGTAACAGCACACTTTTCAAAATGTGTTTTTCAGCCCGAAATAAACACGTTTTTTCAGACAGCTGACTCCCCATGTAACAGCAAGGCTCAGAAGAGCCCACACACTCAGCTCTTAACCCCAGTGTGCAGAAAGGGTCAAAACGTGTTTTTCAGCAGAAATAAACATGTTTTGCAAGTTTGGTCAACCCCATGTAAGTTATGGAGCAATAACAGCACAATTTTCAAAACGTGTTTTTCAGCCCGAAATAAACGCGTTTTTTCAGACAACTGAATCCCCATGTAACAGCAGGGCTAAAAAGAGCCCACACACTCAGCTCTTAACCCCAGTGTGCAGAAAGGGTCAAAACGTGTTTTTCAGCAGAAAAAAACATGTTTCTGCAAGTTTGGTCAACCCCATGTAAGTTATGGGGCAGTAACAGCACACTTTTCAAAATGTGTTTTTCAGCCCGAAATAAACACTTTTCAGACAACTGAATCCCCATGTAACAGCAAAGCTCAGAAGAGCCCACACACTCAGCTCTTAACCCCAGTGTGCAGAAAGGGTCAAAACGTGTTTTTCAGCAGAAATAAACATGTTTCTGCAAGTTTGGTCAACCCCATGTAAGTTATGGGGCAGTAACAGCACACTTTTCAAAATGTGTTTTTCAGCCCGAAATAAACACGTTTTTTCAGAAAACTGACTCCCCATGTAACAGCAAGGCTCAGAAGAGCCCACACACTCAGCTCTTAACCCCAGTGAGCAGAAAGGGTCAAAACGTGTTTTTCAGCAGAAATAAACATGTTTCTGCAAGTTTGGTCAACCCCATGTAAGTTATGGAGCAGTAACAGCACACTTTTCAAAACGTGTTTTTCAGCCCGAAATAAACGCGTTTTTTCAGACAACTGAATCCCCATGTAACAGCAAAGCTCAGAAGAGCCCACACACTCAGCTCTTAACCCCAGTGTGCAGAAAGCGTCAAAACGTGTTTTTCAGCAGAAATAAACATGTTTCTGCAAGTTTGGTCAACCCCATGTAAGTTATGGAGCAGTAACAGCACACTTTTCAAAACGTGTTTTTCAGCCCGAAATAAACGCGTTTTTTCAGACAACTGAATCCCCATGTAACAGCAGGGCTAAAAAGAGCCCACACACTCAGCTCTTAACCCCAGTGTGCAGAAAGGGTCAAAACGTGTTTTTCAGCAGAAAAAAACATGTTTCTGCAAGTTTGGTCAACCCCATGTAAGTTATGGGGCAGTAACAGCACACTTTTCAAAACGTGTTTTTCAGCCCGAAATAAACGCGTTTTTTCAGACAACTGAATCCCCATGTAACAGCAAGGCTCAGAAGAGCCCACACACTCAGCTCTTAACCCCAGTGTGCAGAAAGGGTCAAAACGTGTTTTTCAGCAGAAATAAACGTTTCTGCAAGTTTGGTCAACCCATGTAAGTTATGGGGCAGTAACAGCACACTTTTCAAAATGTGTTTTTCAGCCCGAAATAAACACGTTTTTTCAGACAACTGACTCCCCATGTAACAGCAAGGCTCAGAAGAGCCCACACACTCAGCTCTTAACCCCAGTGTGCAGAAAGCGTCAAAACGTGTTTTTCAGCAGAAATAAACATGTTTCTGCAAGTTTGGTCAACCCCATGTAAGTTATGGGGCAGTAACAGCACACTTTTCAAAATGTGTTTTTCAGCCCGAAATAAACACGTTTTTTCAGACAACTGACTCCCCATGTAACAGCAAGGCTCAGAAGAGCCCACACACTCAGCTCTTAACCCCAGTGTGCATAAAGGGTCAAAACGTGTTTTTCAGCAGAAATAAACATGTTTCTGCAAGTTTGGTCAACCCCATGTAAGTTATGGAGCAGTAACAGCACACTTTTCAAAACGTGTTTTTCAGCCCGAAATAAACACGTTTTTTCAGACAACTGAATCCCCATGTAACAGCAAAGCTCAGAAGAGCCCACACACTCAGCTCTTAACCCCAGTGAGCAGAAAGGGTCAAAACGTGTTTTTCAGCAGAAATAAACATGTTTCTGCAAGTTTGGTCAACCCCATGTAAGTTATGGAGCAGTAACAGCACACTATTCAAAACGTGTTTTTCAGCCCGAAATAAACGCGTTTTTTCAGACAACTGAATCCCCATGTAACAGCAAGGCTCAGAAGAGCCCACACACTCAGCTCTTAACCCCAGTGTGCAGAAAGGGTCAAAACGTGTTTTTCAGCAGAAATAAACATGTTTCTGCAAGTTTGGTCAACCCCATGTAAGTTATGGGGCAGTAACAGCACACTTTTCAAAATGTGTTTTTCAGCCCGAAATAAACACGTTTTTTCAGACAACTGACTCCCCATGTAACAGCAAGGCTCAGAAGAGCCCACACACTCAGCTCTTAACCCCAGTGTGCAGAAAGGGTCAAAACGTGTTTTTCAGCAGAAATAAACATGTTTTGCAAGTTTGGTCAATCCCATGTAAGTTATGGAGCAGTAACAGCACACTTTTCAAAACGTGTTTTTCAGCCCGAAATAAACGCGTTTTTTCAGACAACTGAATCCCCATGTAACAGCAGGGCTAAAAAGAGCCCACACACTCAGCTCTTAACCCCAGTGTGCAGAAAGGGTCAAAACGTGTTTTTCAGCAGAAAAAAACATGTTTCTGCAAGTTTGGTCAACCCCATGTAAGTTATGGGGCAGTAACAGCACACTTTTCAAAACGTGTTTTTCAGCCCGAAATAAACGCGTTTTTTCAGACAACTGAATCCCCATGTAACAGCAAGGCTCAGAAGAGCCCACACACTCAGCTCTTAATCCCAGTGTGTAGAAAGGGTCAAAACGTGTTTTTCAGCAGAAATAAACATGTTTCTGCAAGTTTGGTCAACCCCATGTAAGTTATGGAGCAGTAACAGCACACTATTCAAAACGTGTTTTTCAGCCCGAAATAAACGCGTTTTTTCAGACAACTGAATCCCCATGTAACAGCAAGGCTCAGAAGAGCCCACACACTCAGCTCTTAACCCCAGTGTGCAGAAAGGGTCAAAACGTGTTTTTCAGCAGAAATAAACATGTTTCTGCAAGTTTGGTCAACCCCATGTAAGTTATGGGGCAGTAACAGCACACTTTTCAAAATGTGTTTTTCAGCCCGAAATAAACACGTTTTTTCAGACAACTGACTCCCCATGTAACAGCAAGGCTCAGAAGAGCCCACACACTCAGCTCTTAACCCCAGTGTGCAGAAAGGGTCAAAACGTGTTTTTCAGCAGAAATAAACATGTTTTGCAAGTTTGGTCAACCCCATGTAAGTTATGGAGCAGTAACAGCACACTTTTCAAAACGTGTTTTTCAGCCCGAAATAAACGCGTTTTTTCAGACAACTGAATCCCCATGTAACAGCAAGGCTCAGAAGAGCCCACACACTCAGCTCTTAACCCCAGTGTGCAGAAAGGGTCAAAACGTGTTTTTCAGCAGAAATAAACATGTTTCTGCAAGTTTGGTCAACCCCATGTAAGTTATGGGGCAGTAACAGCACACTTTTCAAAATGTGTTTTTCAGCCCGAAATAAACACGTTTTTTCAGACAACTGACTCCCCATGTAACAGCAAGGCTCAGAAGAGCCCACACACTCAGCTCTTAACCCCAGTGTGTAGAAAGGGTCAAAACGTGTTTTTCAGCAGAAATAAACATGTTTCTGCAAGTTTGGTCAACCCCATGTAAGTTATGGGGCAGTAACAGCACACTTTTCAAAATGTGTTTTTCAGCCCGAAATAAACACGTTTTTTCAGACAACTGACTCCCCATGTAACAGCAAGGCTCAGAAGAGCCCAAACACTCAGCTCTTAACCCCAGTGTGCAGAAAGGGTCAAAACGTGTTTTTCAACAGAAATAAACATGTTTCTGCAAGTTTGGTCAACCCCATGTAAGTTATGGAGCAGTAACAGCACACTTTTCAAAACGTGTTTTTCAGCCCGAAATAAACGCGTTTTTTCAGACAACTGAATCCCCATGTAACAGCAAAGCTCAGAAGAGCCCACACACTCAGCTCTTAACCCCAGTGTGCAGAAAGGGTCAAAACGTGTTTTTCAGCAGAAATAAACATGTTTCTGCAAGTTTGGTCAACCCCATGTAAGTTATGGGGCAGTAACAGCACACTTTTCAAAACGTGTTTTTCAGCCCGAAATAAACGCGTTTTTTCAGACAACTGAATCCCCATGTAACAGCAAGGCTCAGAAGAGCCCACACACTCAGCTCTTAACCCCAGTGTGCAGAAAGGGTCAAAACGTGTTTTTCAGCAGAAATAAACATGTTTCTGCAAGTTTGGTCAACCCCATGTAAGTTATGGGGCAGTAACAGCACACATTTCAAAATGTGTTTTTCAGCCCGAAATAAACACGTTTTTTCAGACAACTGACTCCCCATGTAACAGCAAGGCTCAGAAGAGCCCACACACTCAGCTCTTAACCCCAGTGTGCAGAAAGCGTCAAAACGTGTTTTTCAGCAGAAATAAACATGTTTCTGCAAGTTTGGTCAAACCCATGTAAGTTATGGGGCAGTAACAGCACACTTTTCAAAATGTGTTTTTCAGCCCGAAATAAACACGTTTTTTCAGACAACTGACTCCCCATGTAACAGCAAGGCTCAGAAGAGCCCACACACTCAGCTCTTAACCCCAGTGTGCATAAAGGGTCAAAACGTGTTTTTCAGCAGAAATAAACATGTTTCTGCAAGTTTGGTCAACCCCATGTAAGTTATGGGGCAGTAACAGCACACTTTTCAAAATGTGTTTTTCAGCCCGAAATAAACACGTTTTTTCAGAAAACTGACTCCCCATGTAACAGCAAGGCTCAGAAGAGCCCACACACTCAGCTCTTAACCCCAGTGTGCAGAAAGCGTCAAAACGTGTTTTTCAGCAGAAATAAACATGTTTCTGCAAGTTTGGTCAACCCCATGTAAGTTATGGAGCAGTAACAGCACACTTTTCAAAACGTGTTTTTCAGCCCGAAATAAACGCGTTTTTTCAGACAACTGAATCCCCATGTAACAGCAGGGCTAAAAAGAGCCCACACACTCAGCTCTTAACCCCAGTGTGCAGAAAGGGTCAAAACGTGTTTTTCAGCAGAAAAAAACATGTTTCTGCAAGTTTGGTCAACCCCATGTAAGTTATGGGGCAGTAACAGCACACTTTTCAAAACGTGTTTTTCAGCCCGAAATAAACGCGTTTTTTCAGACAACTGAATCCCCATGTAACAGCAAGGCTCAGAAGAGCCCACACACTCAGCTCTTAACCCCAGTGTGCAGAAAGGGTCAAAACGTGTTTTTCAGCAGAAATAAACATGTTTCTGCAAGTTTGGTCAACCCCATGTAAGTTATGGGGCAGTAACAGCACACTTTTCAAAATGTGTTTTTCAGCCCGAAATAAACACGTTTTTTCAGACAACTGACTCCCCATGTAACAGCAAGGCTCAGAAGAGCCCACACACTCAGCTCTTAACCCCAGTGTGCAGAAAGCGTCAAAACGTGTTTTTCAGCAGAAATAAACATGTTTCTGCAAGTTTGGTCAACCCCATGTAAGTTATGGGGCAGTAACAGCACACTTTTCAAAATGTGTTTTTCAGCCCGAAATAAACACGTTTTTTCAGACAACTGACTCCCCATGTAACAGCAAGGCTCAGAAGAGCCCACACACTCAGCTCTTAACCCCAGTGTGCATAAAGGGTCAAAACGTGTTTTTCATTAGAAATAAACATGTTTCTGCAAGTTTGGTCAACCCCATGTAAGTTATGGAGCAGTAACAGCACACTTTTCAAAACGTGTTTTTCAGCCCGAAATAAACACGTTTTTTCAGACAACTGAATCCCCATGTAACAGCAAAGCTCAGAAGAGCCCACACACTCAGCTCTTAACCCCAGTGTGCAGAAAGGGTCAAAACGTGTTTTTCAGCAGAAATAAACATGTTTCTGCAAGTTTGGTCAACCCCATGTAAGTTATGGGGCAGTAACAGCACACTTTTCAAAATGTGTTTTTCAGCCCGAAATAAACACGTTTTTTCAGAAAACTGACTCCCCATGTAACAGCAAGGCTCAGAAGAGCCCACACACTCAGCTCTTAACCCCAGTGAGCAGAAAGGGTCAAAACGTGTTTTTCAGCAGAAATAAACATGTTTCTGCAAGTTTGGTCAACCCCATGTAAGTTATGGAGCAGTAACAGCACACTTTTCAAAACATGTTTTTCAGCCTGAAATAAACGCGTTTTTTCAGACAACTGAATCCCCATGTAACAGCAAAGCTCAGAAGAGCCCACACACTCAGCTCTTAACCCCAGTGTGCAGAAAGGGTCAAAACGTGTTTTTCAGCAGAAATAAACATGTTTCTGCAAGTTTGGTCAACCCCATGTAAGTTATGGGGCAGTAACAGCACACTTTTCAAAACGTGTTTTTCAGCCCGAAATAAACGCGTTTTTTCAGACAACTGAATCCCCATGTAACAGCAAGGCTCAGAAGAGCCCACACACTCAGCTCTTAACCCCAGTGTGCAGAAAGGGTCAAAACGTGTTTTTCAGCAGAAATAAACATGTTTCTGCAAGTTTGGTCAACCCCATGTAAGTTATGGGGCAGTAACAGCACACTTTTCAAAATGTGTTTTTCAGCCCGAAATAAACACGTTTTTTCAGACAACTGAATCCCCATGTAACAGCAAGGCTCAGAAGAGCCCACACACTCAGCTCTTAACCCCAGTGTGCAGAAAGGGTCAAAACGTGTTTTTCAGCAGAAATAAACATGTTTCTGCAAGTTTGGTCAACCCCATGTAAGTTATGGAGCAGTAACAGCACACTATTCAAAACGTGTTTTTCAGCCCGAAATAAACGCGTTTTTTCAGACAACTGAATCCCCATGTAACAGCAAGGCTCAGAAGAGCCCACACACTCAGCTCTTAACCCCAGTGTGCAGAAAGGGTCAAAACGTGTTTTTCAGCAGAAATAAACATGTTTCTGCAAGTTTGGTCAACCCCATGTAAGTTATGGGGCAGTAACAGCACACTTTTCAAAATGTGTTTTTCAGCCCGAAATAAACACGTTTTTTCAGACAACTGACTCCCCATGTAACAGCAAGGCTCAGAAGAGCCCACACACTCAGCTCTTAACCCCAGTGTGCAGAAAGGGTCAAAACGTGTTTTTCAGCAGAAATAAACATGTTTTGCAAGTTTGGTCAACCCCATGTAAGTTATGGAGCAGTAACAGCACACTTTTCAAAACGTGTTTTTCAGCCCGAAATAAACGCGTTTTTTCAGACAACTGAATCCCCATGTAACAGCAGGGCTAAAAAGAGCCCACACACTCAGCTCTTAACCCCAGTGTGCAGAAAGGGTCAAAACGTGTTTTTCAGCAGAAAAAAACATGTTTCTGCAAGTTTGGTCAACCCCATGTAAGTTATGGGGCAGTAACAGCACACTTTTCAAAACGTGTTTTTCAGCCCGAAATAAACGCGTTTTTTCAGACAACTGAATCCCCATGTAACAGCAAGGCTCAGAAGAGCCCACACACTCAGCTCTTAACCCCAGTGTGCAGAAAGGGTCAAAACGTGTTTTTCAGCAGAAATAAACATGTTTCTGCAAGTTTGGTCAACCCCATGTAAGTTATGGGGCAGTAACAGCACACTTTTCAAAATGTGTTTTTCAGCCCGAAATAAACACGTTTTTTCAGACATCTGACTCCCCATGTAACAGCAAGGCTCAGAAGAGCCCACACACTCAGCTCTTAACCCCAGTGTGCAGAAAGGGTCAAAACGTGTTTTTCAGCAGAAATAAACATGTTTTGCAAGTTTGGTCAACCCCATGTAAGTTATGGAGCAGTAACAGCACAATTTTCAAAACGTGTTTTTCAGCCCGAAATAAACGCGTTTTTTCAGACAACTGAATCCCCATGTAACAGCAGGGCTAAAAAGAGCCCACACACTCAGCTCTTAACCCCAGTGTGCAGAAAGGGTCAAAACGTGTTTTTCAGCAGAAAAAAACATGTTTCTGCAAGTTTGGTCAACCCCATGTAAGTTATGGGGCAGTAACAGCACACTTTTCAAAATGTGTTTTTCAGCCCGAAATAAACACGTTTTTTCAGACAACTGAATCCCCATGTAACAGCAAAGCTCAGAAGAGCCCACACACTCAGCTCTTAACCCCAGTGTGCAGAAAGGGTCAAAACGTGTTTTTCAGCAGAAATAAACATGTTTCTGCAAGTTTGGTCAACCCCATGTAAGTTATGGAGCAGTAACAGCACACTATTCAAAACGTGTTTTTCAGCCCGAAATAAACGCGTTTTTTCAGACAACTGAATCCCCATGTAACAGCAAGGCTCAGAAGAGCCCACACACTCAGCTCTTAACCCCAGTGTGCAGAAAGGGTCAAAACGTGTTTTTCAGCAGAAATAAACATGTTTCTGCAAGTTTGGTCAACCCCATGTAAGTTATGGGGCAGTAACAGCACACTTTTCAAAATGTGTTTTTCAGCCCGAAATAAACACGTTTTTTCAGACAGCTGACTCCCCATGTAACAGCAAGGCTCAGAAGAGCCCACACACTCAGCTCTTAACCCCAGTGTGCAGAAAGGGTCAAAACGTGTTTTTCAGCAGAAATAAACATGTTTTGCAAGTTTGGTCAACCCCATGTAAGTTATGGAGCAATAACAGCACAATTTTCAAAACGTGTTTTTCAGCCCGAAATAAACGCGTTTTTTCAGACAACTGAATCCCCATGTAACAGCAGGGCTAAAAAGAGCCCACACACTCAGCTCTTAACCCCAGTGTGCAGAAAGGGTCAAAACGTGTTTTTCAGCAGAAAAAAACATGTTTCTGCAAGTTTGGTCAACCCCATGTAAGTTATGGGGCAGTAACAGCACACTTTTCAAAATGTGTTTTTCAGCCCGAAATAAACACGTTTTTTCAGACAACTGAATCCCCATGTAACAGCAAAGCTCAGAAGAGCCCACACACTCAGCTCTTAACCCCAGTGTGCAGAAAGGGTCAAAACGTGTTTTTCAGCAGAAATAAACATGTTTCTGCAAGTTTGGTCAACCCCATGTAAGTTATGGGGCAGTAACAGCACACTTTTCAAAATGTGTTTTTCAGCCCGAAATAAACACGTTTTTTCAGAAAACTGACTCCCCATGTAACAGCAAGGCTCAGAAGAGCCCACACACTCAGCTCTTAACCCCAGTGAGCAGAAAGGGTCAAAACGTGTTTTTCAGCAGAAATAAACATGTTTCTGCAAGTTTGGTCAACCCCATGTAAGTTATGGAGCAGTAACAGCACACTTTTCAAAACGTGTTTTTCAGCCCGAAATAAACGCGTTTTTTCAGACAACTGAATCCCCATGTAACAGCAAAGCTCAGAAGAGCCCACACACTCAGCTCTTAACCCCAGTGTGCAGAAAGCGTCAAAACGTGTTTTTCAGCAGAAATAAACATGTTTCTGCAAGTTTGGTCAACCCCATGTAAGTTATGGAGCAGTAACAGCACACTTTTCAAAACGTGTTTTTCAGCCCGAAATAAACGCGTTTTTTCAGACAACTGAATCCCCATGTAACAGCAGGGCTAAAAAGAGCCCACACACTCAGCTCTTAACCCCAGTGTGCAGAAAGGGTCAAAACGTGTTTTTCAGCAGAAAAAAACATGTTTCTGCAAGTTTGGTCAACCCCATGTAAGTTATGGGGCAGTAACAGCACACTTTTCAAAACGTGTTTTTCAGCCCGAAATAAACGCGTTTTTTCAGACAACTGAATCCCCATGTAACAGCAAGGCTCAGAAGAGCCCACACACTCAGCTCTTAACCCCAGTGTGCAGAAAGGGTCAAAACGTGTTTTTCAGCAGAAATAAACGTTTCTGCAAGTTTGGTCAACCCATGTAAGTTATGGGGCAGTAACAGCACATTTTTCAAAATGTGTTTTTCAGCCCGAAATAAACACGTTTTTTCAGACAACTGACTCCCCATGTAACAGCAAGGCTCAGAAGAGCCCACACACTCAGCTCTTAACCCCAGTGTGCAGAAAGCGTCAAAACGTGTTTTTCAGCAGAAATAAACATGTTTCTGCAAGTTTGGTCAACCCCATGTAAGTTATGGGGCAGTAACAGCACACTTTTCAAAATGTGTTTTTCAGCCCGAAATAAACACGTTTTTTCAGACAACTGACTCCCCATGTAACAGCAAGGCTCAGAAGAGCCCACACACTCAGCTCTTAACCCCAGTGTGCATAAAGGGTCAAAACGTGTTTTTCAGCAGAAATAAACATGTTTCTGCAAGTTTGGTCAACCCCATGTAAGTTATGGAGCAGTAACAGCACACTTTTCAAAACGTGTTTTTCAGCCCGAAATAAACACGTTTTTTCAGACAACTGAATCCCCATGTAACAGCAAAGCTCAGAAGAGCCCACACACTCAGCTCTTAACCCCAGTGAGCAGAAAGGGTCAAAACGTGTTTTTCAGCAGAAATAAACATGTTTCTGCAAGTTTGGTCAACCCCATGTAAGTTATGGAGCAGTAACAGCACACTATTCAAAACGTGTTTTTCAGCCCGAAATAAACGCGTTTTTTCAGACAACTGAATCCCCATGTAACAGCAAGGCTCAGAAGAGCCCACACACTCAGCTCTTAACCCCAGTGTGCAGAAAGGGTCAAAACGTGTTTTTCAGCAGAAATAAACATGTTTCTGCAAGTTTGGTCAACCCCATGTAAGTTATGGGGCAGTAACAGCACACTTTTCAAAATGTGTTTTTCAGCCCGAAATAAACACGTTTTTTCAGACAACTGACTCCCCATGTAACAGCAAGGCTCAGAAGAGCCCACACACTCAGCTCTTAACCCCAGTGTGCAGAAAGGGTCAAAACGTGTTTTTCAGCAGAAATAAACATGTTTTGCAAGTTTGGTCAACCCCATGTAAGTTATGGAGCAGTAACAGCACACTTTTCAAAACGTGTTTTTCAGCCCGAAATAAACGCGTTTTTTCAGACAACTGAATCCCCATGTAACAGCAGGGCTAAAAAGAGCCCACACACTCAGCTCTTAACCCCAGTGTGCAGAAAGGGTCAAAACGTGTTTTTCAGCAGAAAAAAACATGTTTCTGCAAGTTTGGTCAACCCCATGTAAGTTATGGGGCAGTAACAGCACACTTTTCAAAACGTGTTTTTCAGCCCGAAATAAACGCGTTTTTTCAGACAACTGAATCCCCATGTAACAGCAAGGCTCAGAAGAGCCCACACACTCAGCTCTTAACCCCAGTGTGCAGAAAGCGTCAAAACGTGTTTTTCAGCAGAAATAAACATGTTTCTGCAAGTTTGGTCAACCCCATGTAAGTTATGGGGCAGTAACAGCACACTTTTCAAAATGTGTTTTTCAGCCCGAAATAAACACGTTTTTTCAGACAACTGACTCCCCATGTAACAGCAAGGCTCAGAAGAGCCCACACACTCAGCTCTTAACCCCAGTGTGCATAAAGGGTCAAAACGTGTTTTTCAGCAGAAATAAACATGTTTCTGCAAGTTTGGTCAACCCCATGTAAGTTATGGAGCAGTAACAGCACACTTTTCAAAACGTGTTTTTCAGCCCGAAATAAACACGTTTTTTCAGACAACTGAATCCCCATGTAACAGCAAAGCTCAGAAGAGCCCACACACTCAGCTCTTAACCCCAGTGAGCAGAAAGGGTCAAAACGTGTTTTTCAGCAGAAATAAACATGTTTCTGCAAGTTTGGTCAACCCCATGTAAGTTATGGAGCAGTAACAGCACACTATTCAAAACGTGTTTTTCAGCCCGAAATAAACGCGTTTTTTCAGACAACTGAATCCCCATGTAACAGCAAGGCTCAGAAGAGCCCACACACTCAGCTCTTAACCCCAGTGTGCAGAAAGGGTCAAAACGTGTTTTTCAGCAGAAATAAACATGTTTCTGCAAGTTTGGTCAACCCCATGTAAGTTATGGGGCAGTAACAGCACACTTTTCAAAATGTGTTTTTCAGCCCGAAATAAACACGTTTTTTCAGACAACTGACTCCCCATGTAACAGCAAGGCTCAGAAGAGCCCACACACTCAGCTCTTAACCCCAGTGTGCAGAAAGGGTCAAAACGTGTTTTTCAGCAGAAATAAACATGTTTTGCAAGTTTGGTCAACCCCATGTAAGTTATGGAGCAGTAACAGCACACTTTTCAAAACGTGTTTTTCAGCCCGAAATAAACGCGTTTTTTCAGACAACTGAATCCCCATGTAACAGCAGGGCTAAAAAGAGCCCACACACTCAGCTCTTAACCCCAGTGTGCAGAAAGGGTCAAAACGTGTTTTTCAGCAGAAAAAAACATGTTTCTGCAAGTTTGGTCAACCCCATGTAAGTTATGGGGCAGTAACAGCACACTTTTCAAAACGTGTTTTTCAGCCCGAAATAAACGCGTTTTTTCAGACAACTGAATCCCCATGTAACAGCAAGGCTCAGAAGAGCCCACACACTCAGCTCTTAACCCCAGTGTGCAGAAAGGGTCAAAACGTGTTTTTCAGCAGAAATAAACATGTTTCTGCAAGTTTGGTCAACCCCATGTAAGTTATGGGGCAGTAACAGCACACTTTTCAAAATGTGTTTTTCAGCCCGAAATAAACACGTTTTTTCAGACAACTGACTCCCCATGTAACAGCAAGGCTCAGAAGAGCCCAAACACTCAGCTCTTAACCCCAGTGTGCAGAAAGGGTCAAAACGTGTTTTTCAACAGAAATAAACATGTTTCTGCAAGTTTGGTCAACCCCATGTAAGTTATGGAGCAGTAACAGCACACTTTTCAAAACGTGTTTTTCAGCCCGAAATAAACGCGTTTTTTCAGACAACTGAATCCCCATGTAACAGCAAAGCTCAGAAGAGCCCACACACTCAGCTCTTAACCCCAGTGTGCAGAAAGGGTCAAAACGTGTTTTTCAGCAGAAATAAACATGTTTCTGCAAGTTTGGTCAACCCCATGTAAGTTATGGGGCAGTAACAGCACACTTTTCAAAACGTGTTTTTCAGCCCGAAATAAACGCGTTTTTTTCAGACAACTGAATCCCCATGTAACAGCAAAGCTCAGAAGAGCCCACACACTCAGCTCTTAACCCCAGTGTGCAGAAAGGGTCAAAACGTGTTTTTCAGCAGAAATAAACATGTTTCTGCAAGTTTGGTCAACCCCATGTAAGTTATGGGGCAGTAACAGCACACTTTTCAAAATGTGTTTTTCAGCCCGAAATAAACACGTTTTTTCAGACAACTGACTCCCCATGTAACAGCAAGGCTCAGAAGAGCCCACACACTCAGCTCTTAACCCCAGTGTGCAGAAAGGGTCAAAACGTGTTTTTCAGCAGAAATAAACATGTTTTGCAAGTTTGGTCAACCCCATGTAAGTTATGGAGCAGTAACAGCACACTTTTCAAAACGTGTTTTTCAGCCCGAAATAAACGCGTTTTTTCAGACAACTGAATCCCCATGTAACAGCAGGGCTAAAAAGAGCCCACACACTCAGCTCTTAACCCCAGTGTGCAGAAAGGGTCAAAACGTGTTTTTCAGCAGAAAAAAACATGTTTCTGCAAGTTTGGTCAACCCCATGTAAGTTATGGGGCAGTAACAGCACACTTTTCAAAACGTGTTTTTCAGCCCGAAATAAACGCGTTTTTTCAGACAACTGAATCCCCATGTAACAGCAAGGCTCAGAAGAGCCCACACACTCAGCTCTTAACCCCAGTGTGCAGAAAGGGTCAAAACGTGTTTTTCAGCAGAAATAAACGTTTCTGCAAGTTTGGTCAACCCATGTAAGTTATGGGGCAGTAACAGCACACTTTTCAAAATGTGTTTTTCAGCCCGAAATAAACACGTTTTTTCAGACAACTGACTCCCCATGTAACAGCAAGGCTCAGAAGAGCCCACACACTCAGCTCTTAACCCCAGTGTGCAGAAAGCGTCAAAACGTGTTTTTCAGCAGAAATAAACATGTTTCTGCAAGTTTGGTCAACCCCATGTAAGTTATGGGGCAGTAACAGCACACTTTTCAAAATGTGTTTTTCAGCCCGAAATAAACACGTTTTTTCAGACAACTGACTCCCCATGTAACAGCAAGGCTCAGAAGAGCCCACACACTCAGCTCTTAACCCCAGTGTGCATAAAGGGTCAAAACGTGTTTTTCAGCAGAAATAAACATGTTTCTGCAAGTTTGGTCAACCCCATGTAAGTTATGGAGCAGTAACAGCACACTTTTCAAAACGTGTTTTTCAGCCCGAAATAAACACGTTTTTTCAGACAACTGAATCCCCATGTAACAGCAAAGCTCAGAAGAGCCCACACACTCAGCTCTTAACCCCAGTGAGCAGAAAGGGTCAAAACGTGTTTTTCAGCAGAAATAAACATGTTTCTGCAAGTTTGGTCAACCCCATGTAAGTTATGGAGCAGTAACAGCACACTATTCAAAACGTGTTTTTCAGCCCGAAATAAACGCGTTTTTTCAGACAACTGAATCCCCATGTAACAGCAAGGCTCAGAAGAGCCCACACACTCAGCTCTTAACCCCAGTGTGCAGAAAGGGTCAAAACGTGTTTTTCAGCAGAAATAAACATGTTTCTGCAAGTTTGGTCAACCCCATGTAAGTTATGGGGCAGTAACAGCACACTTTTCAAAATGTGTTTTTTCAGCCCGAAATAAACACGTTTTTTCAGACAACTGACTCCCCATGTAACAGCAAGGCTCAGAAGAGCCCACACACTCAGCTCTTAACCCCAGTGTGCAGAAAGGGTCAAAACGTGTTTTTCAGCAGAAATAAACATGTTTTGCAAGTTTGGTCAACCCCATGTAAGTTATGGAGCAGTAACAGCACACTTTTCAAAACGTGTTTTTCAGCCCGAAATAAACGCGTTTTTTCAGACAACTGAATCCCCATGTAACAGCAGGGCTAAAAAGAGCCCACACACTCAGCTCTTAACCCCAGTGTGCAGAAAGGGTCAAAACGTGTTTTTCAGCAGAAAAAAACATGTTTCTGCAAGTTTGGTCAACCCCATGTAAGTTATGGGGCAGTAACAGCACACTTTTCAAAACGTGTTTTTCAGCCCGAAATAAACGCGTTTTTTCAGACAACTGAATCCCCATGTAACAGCAAGGCTCAGAAGAGCCCACACACTCAGCTCTTAACCCCAGTGTGCAGAAAGGGTCAAAACGTGTTTTTCAGCAGAAATAAACATGTTTCTGCAAGTTTGGTCAACCCCATGTAAGTTATGGGGCAGTAACAGCACACTTTTCAAAATGTGTTTTTCAGCCCGAAATAAACACGTTTTTTCAGACAACTGACTCCCCATGTAACAGCAAGGCTCAGAAGAGCCCAAACACTCAGCTCTTAACCCCAGTGTGCAGAAAGGGTCAAAACGTGTTTTTCAACAGAAATAAACATGTTTCTGCAAGTTTGGTCAACCCCATGTAAGTTATGGAGCAGTAACAGCACACTTTTCAAAACGTGTTTTTCAGCCCGAAATAAACGCGTTTTTTCAGACAACTGAATCCCCATGTAACAGCAAAGCTCAGAAGAGCCCACACACTCAGCTCTTAACCCCAGTGTGCAGAAAGGGTCAAAACGTGTTTTTCAGCAGAAATAAACATGTTTCTGCAAGTTTGGTCAACCCCATGTAAGTTATGGGGCAGTAACAGCACACTTTTCAAAACGTGTTTTTCAGCCCGAAATAAACGCGTTTTTTTCAGACAACTGAATCCCCATGTAACAGCTAGGCTCAGAAGAGCCCACACACTCAGCTCTTAACCCCAGTGTGCAGAAAGGGTCAAAACGTGTTTTTCAGCAGAAATAAACATGTTTCTGCAAGTTTGGTCAACCCCATGTAAGTTATGGGGCAGTAACAGCACACTTTTCAAAACGTGTTTTTCAGCCCGAAATAAACGCGTTTTTTCAGACAACTGAATCCCCATGTAACAGCAAGGCTCAGAAGAGCCCACACACTCAGCTCTTAACCCCAGTGTGCAGAAAGGGTCAAAACGTGTTTTTCAGCAGAAATAAACATGTTTCTGCAAGTTTGGTCAACCCCATGTAAGTTATGGGGCAGTAACAGCACACTTTTCAAAATGTGTTTTTCAGCCCGAAATAAACACGTTTTTTCAGACAACTGACTCCCCATGTAACAGCAAGGCTCAGAAGAGCCCACACACTCAGCTCTTAACCCCAGTGTGCAGAAAGCGTCAAAACGTGTTTTTCAGCAGAAATAAACATGTTTCTGCAAGTTTGGTCAACCCCATGTAAGTTATGGGGCAGTAACAGCACACTTTTCAAAATGTGTTTTTCAGCCCGAAATAAACACGTTTTTTCAGACAACTGACTCCCCATGTAACAGCAAGGCTCAGAAGAGCCCACACACTCAGCTCTTAACCCCAGTGTGCATAAAGGGTCAAAACGTGTTTTTCAGCAGAAATAAACATGTTTCTGCAAGTTTGGTCAACCCCATGTAAGTTATGGGGCAGTAACAGCACACTTTTCAAAATGTGTTTTTCAGCCCGAAATAAACACGTTTTTTCAGAAAACTGACTCCCCATGTAACAGCAAGGCTCAGAAGAGCCCACACACTCAGCTCTTAACCCCAGTGTGCAGAAAGGGTCAAAACGTGTTTTTTCAACAGAAATAAACATGTTTCTGCAAGTTTGGTCAACCCCATGTAAGTTATGGGGCAGTAACAGCACACTATTCAAAACGTGTTTTTCAGCCCGAAATTAACGCGTTTTTTCAGACAACTGAATCCCCATGTAACAGCAAGGCTCAGAAGAGCCCACACACTCAGCTCTTAACCCCAGTGTGCCGAAAGGGTCAAAACGTGTTTTTCAGCAGAAATAAACATGTTTCTGCAAGTTTGGTCAACCCCATGTAAGTTATGGAGCAGTAACAGCACACTTTTCAAAACGTGTTTTTCAGCCCGAAATAAACGCGTTTTTTCAGACAACTGAATCCCCATGTAACAGCAAGGCTCAAAAGAGCCCACACACTCAGCTCTTAACCCCAGTGTGCAGAAAGGGTCAAAACGTGTTTTTCAGCAGAAAAAAACATGTTTCTGCAAGTTTGGTCAACCCCATGTAAGTTATGGGGCATTAACAGCACACTTTTCAAAACGTGTTTTTCAGCCCGAAATAAACGCGTTTTTTCAGACAACTGAATCCCCATGTAACAGCAAGGCTCAGAAGAGCCCACACACTCAGCTCTTAACCCCAGTGTGCAGAAAGGGTCAAAACGTGTTTTTCAGCAGAAATAAACATGTTTCTGCAAGTTTGGTCAACCCCATGTAAGTTATGGGGCAGTAACAGCACACTTTTCAAAATGTGTTTTTCAGCCCGAAATAAACACGTTTTTTCAGACAACTGACTCCCCATGTAACAGCAAGGCTCAGAAGAGCCCACACACTCAGCTCTTAACCCCAGTGTGCAGAAAGGGTCAAAACGTGTTTTTCAGCAGAAATAAACATGTTTCTGCAAGTTTGGTCAACCCCATGTAAGTTATGGAGCAGTAACAGCACACTTTTCAAAACGTGTTTTTCAGCCCGAAATAAACGCGTTTTTTCAGACAACTGAATCCCCATGTAACAGCAAAGCTCAGAAGAGCCCACACACTCAGCTATTAACCCCAGTGTGCAGAAAGGGTCAAAACGTGTTTTTCAGCAGAAATAAACATGTTTCTGCAAGTTTGGTCAACCCCATGTAAGTTATGGGGCAGTAACAGCACACTTTTCAAAATGTGTTTTTCAGCCCGAATTAAACACGTTTTTTCAGACAACTGAATCCCCATGTAACAGCAAGGCTCAGAAGAGCCCACACACTCAGCTCTTAACCCCAGTGTGCAGAAAGGGTCAAAACGTGTTTTTCAGCAGAAATAAACATGTTTTTGCAAGTTTGGTCAACCCCATGTAAGTTATGGAGCAGTAACAGCACACTATTCAAAACGTGTTTTTCAGCCCGAAATAAACGCGTTTTTTCAGACAACTGAATCCCCATGTAACAGCAAGGCTCAGAAGAGCCCACACGCTCAGCTCTTAACCCCAGTGTGCAGAAAGGGTCAAAACGTGTTTTTCAGCAGAAATAAACATGTTTCTGCAAGTTTGGTCAACCCCATGTAAGTTATGGGGCAGTAACAGCACACTTTTCAAAATGTGTTTTTCAGCCCGAAATAAACACGTTTTTTCAGACAACTGACTCCCCATGTAACAGCAAGGCTCAGAAGAGCCCACACACTCAGCTCTTAACCCCAGTGTGCAGAAAGGGTCAAAACGTGTTTTTCAGCAGAAATAAACATGTTTCTGCAAGTTTGGTCAACCCCATGTAAGTTATGGGGCAGTAACAGCACACTTTTCAAAATGTGTTTTTCAGCCCGAAATAAACACGTTTTTTCAGACAACTGAATCCCCATGTAACAGCAAGGCTCAGAAGAGCCCACACACTCAGCTCTTAACCCCAGTGTGCAGAAAGGGTCAAAACGTGTTTTTCAGCAGAAATAAACATGTTTCTGCAAGTTTGGTCAACCCCATGTAAGTTATGGAGCAGTAACTGCACACTTTTCAAAACGTGTTTTTCAGCCCGAAATAAACGCGTTTTTTCGAACAACTGAATCCCCATGTAACAAGCAGGGCTAAAAAGACCCCACACACTCAGCTCTTAACCCCAGTGTGCAGAAAGGGTCAAAACGTGTTTTTCAGCAGAAATAAACATGTTTCTGCAAGTTTGGTCAACCCCATGTAAGTTATGGAGCAGTAACAGCACACTTTTCAAAACGTGTTTTTCAGCCCGAAATAAACGCGTTTTTTCAGACAACTGAATCCCCATGTAACAGCAGGGCTAAAAAGAGCCCACACACTCAGCTCTTAACCCCAGTGTGCAGAAAGGGTCAAAACGTGTTTTTCAGCAGAAAAAAACATGTTTCTGCAAGTTTGGTCAACCCCATGTAAGTTATGGGTCAGTAACAGCACACTTTTCAAAACGTGTTTTTCAGCCCGAAATAAACGCGTTTTTTCAGACAACTGAATCCCCATGTAACAGCAAGGCTCAGAAGAGCCCACACACTCAGCTCTTAACCCCAGTGTGCAGAAAGGGTCAAAACGTGTTTTTCAGCAGAAATAAACATGTTTCTGCAAGTTTGGTCAACCCCATGTAAGTTATGGAGCAGTAACTGCACACTTTTCAAAACGTGTTTTTCAGCCCGAAATAAACGCGTTTTTTCAGACAACTGAATCCCCATGTAACAAGCAGGGCTAAAAAGAGCCCACACACTCAGCTCTTAACCCCAGTGTGCAGAAAGGGTCAAAACGTGTTTTTCAGCAGAAATAAACATGTTTCTGCAAGTTTGGTCAACCCCATGTAAGTTATGGGGCAGTAACAGCACACTTTTCAAAATGTGTTTTTCAGCCCGAAATAAACACGTTTTTTCAGACAACTGAATCCCCATGTAACAGCAAGGCTCAGACGAGCCCACACACTCAGCTCTTAACCCCAGTGTGCAGAAAGGGTCAAAACGTGTTTTTCAGCAGAAATAAACATGTTTCTGCAAGTTTGGTCAACCCCATGTAAGTTATGGGGCAGTAACAGCACACTTTTCAAAACGTGTTTTTCAGCCCGAAATAAACGCGTTTTTTCAGACAACTGAATCCCCATGTAACAGCAAGGCTCAGAAGAGCCCACACACTCAGCTCTTAACCCCAGTGTGCAGAAAGGGTCAAAACGTGTTTTTCAGCAGAAATAAACATGTTTCTGCAAGTTTGGTCAACCCCATGTAAGTTATGGGGCAGTAACAGCACACTTTTCAAAATGTGTTTTTCAGCCCGAAATAAACACGTTTTTTCAGACAACTGAATCCCCATGTAACAGCAAGGCTCAGAAGAGCCCACACACTCAGCTCTTAACCCCAGTGTGCAGAAAGGGTCAAAACGTGTTTTTCAGCAGAAATAAACATGTTTCTGCAAGTTTGGTCAACCCCATGTAAGTTATGGGGCAGTAACAGCACACTTTTCAAAATGTGTTTTTCAGCCCGAAATAAACACGTTTTTTCAGACAACTGAATCCCCATGTAACAGCAAGGCTCAGAAGAGCCCACACACTCAGCTCTTAACCCCAGTGTGCAGAAAGGGTCAAAACGTGTTTTTCAGCAGAAATAAACATGTTTTTGCAAGTTTGGTCAACCCCATGTAAGTTATGGAGCAGTAACAGCACACTATTCAAAACGTGTTTTTCAGCCCGAAATAAACGCGTTTTTTCAGACAACTGAATCCCCATGTAACAGCAAGGCTCAGAAGAGCCCACACACTCAGCTCTTAACCCCAGTGTGCAGAAAGGGTCAAAACGTGTTTTTCAGCAGAAATAAACATGTTTCTGCAAGTTTGGTCAACCCCATGTAAGTTATGGGGCAGTAACAGCACACTTTTCAAAATGTGTTTTTCAGCCCGAAATAAACACGTTTTTTCAGACAACTGACTCCCCATGTAACAGCAAGGCTCAGAAGAGCCCACACACTCAGCTCTTAACCCCAGTGTGCAGAAAGGGTCAAAACGTGTTTTTCAGCAGAAATAAACATGTTTCTGCAAGTTTGGTCAACCCCATGTAAGTTATGGGGCAGTAACAGCACACTTTTCAAAATGTGTTTTTCAGCCCGAAATAAACACGTTTTTTCAGACAACTGAATCCCCATGTAACAGCAAGGCTCAGAAGAGCCCACACACTCAGCTCTTAACCCCAGTGTGCAGAAAGGGTCAAAACGTGTTTTTCAGCAGAAATAAACATGTTTCTGCAAGTTTGGTCAACCCCATGTAAGTTATGGAGCAGTAACAGCACACTATTCAAAACGTGTTTTTCAGCCCGAAATAAACGCGTTTTTTCAGACAACTGAATCCCCATGTAACAGCAAGGCTCAGAAGAGCCCACACACTCAGCTCTTAACCCCAGTGTGCAGAAAGGGTCAAAACGTGTTTTTCAACAGAAATAAACATGTTTCTGCAAGTTTGGTCAACCCCATGTAAGTTATGGGCAGTAACAGCACACTTTTCAAAATGTGTTTTTCAGCCCGAAATAAACACGTTTTTTCAGACAACTGACTTCCCATGTAACAGCAAGGCTCAGAAGAGCCCACACACTCAGCTCTTAACCCCAGTGTGCAGAAAGGGTCAAAACGTGTTTTTCAGCAGAAATAAACATGTTTCTGCAAGTTTGGTCAACCCCATGTAAGTTATGGGGCAGTAACAGCACACTTTTCAAAATGTGTTTTTCAGCCCGAAATAAACACGTTTTTTCAGACAACTGACTCCCCATGTAACAGCAAGGCTCAGAAGAGCCCACACACTCAGCTCTTAACCCCAGTGTGCAGAAAGGGTCAAAACGTGTTTTTCAGCAGAAATAAACATGTTTCTGCAAGTTTGGTCAACCCCATGTAAGTTATGGAGCAGTAACAGCACACTATTCAAAACGTGTTTTTCAGCCCGAAATAAACGCGTTTTTTCAGACAACTGAATCCCCATGTAACAGCAAGGCTCAGAAGAGCCCACACACTCAGCTCTTAACCCCAGTGTGCAGAAAGGGTCAAAACGTGTTTTTCAGCAGAAATAAAGATGTTTCTGCAAGTTTGGTCAACCCCATGTAAGTTATGGAGCAGTAACAGCACACTTTTCAAAACGTGTTTTTCAGCCCGAAATAAACGCGTTTTTTCAGACAACTGAATCCCCATGTAACAGCAAAGCTCAGAAGAGCCCACACACTCAGCTCTTAACCCCAGTGTGCAGAAAGGGTCAAAACGTGTTTTTCAGCAGAAATAAACATGTTTCTGCAAGTTTGGTCAACCCCATGTAAGTTATGGGGCAGTAACAGCACACTTTTCAAAACGTGTTTTTCAGCCCGAAATAAACGCGTTTTTTCAGACAACTGAATCCCCATGTAACAGCAAGGCTCAGAAGAGCCCACACACTCAGCTCTTAACCCCAGTGTGCAGAAAGGGTCAAAACGTGTTTTTCAGCAGAAATAAACATGTTTCTGCAAGTTTGGTCAACCCCATGTAAGTTATGGGGCAGTAACAGCACACTTTTCAAAATGTGTTTTTCAGCCCGAAATAAACACGTTTTTTCAGACAACTGAATCCCCATGTAACAGCAAGGCTCAGAAGAGCCCACACACTCAGCTCTTAACCCCAGTGTGCAGAAAGGGTCAAAACGTGTTTTTCAGCAGAAATAAACATGTTTCTGCAAGATTGGTCAACCCCATGTAAGTTATGGAGCAGTAACAGCACACTTTTCAAAACGTGTTTTTCAGCCCGAAATTAACGCGTTTTTTCAGACAACTGAATCCCCATGTAACAGCAAGGCTCAGAAGAGCCCACACACTCAGCTCTTAACCCCAGTGTGCCGAAAGGGTCAAAACGTGTTTTTCAGCAGAAATAAACATGTTTCTGCAAGTTTGGTCAACCCCATGTAAGTTATGGAGCAGTAACAGCACACTTTTCAAAACGTGTTTTTCAGCCCGAAATAAACGCGTTTTTTCAGACAACTGAATCCCCATGTAACAGCAAGGCTCAAAAGAGCCCACACACTCAGCTCTTAACCCCAGTGTGCAGAAAGGGTCAAAACGTGTTTTTCAGCAGAAAAAAACATGTTTCTGCAAGTTTGGTCAACCCCATGTAAGTTATGGGGCATTAACAGCACACTTTTCAAAACGTGTTTTTCAGCCCGAAATAAACGCGTTTTTTCAGACAACTGAATCCCCATGTAACAGCAAGGCTCAGAAGAGCCCACACACTCAGCTCTTAACCCCAGTGTGCAGAAAGGGTCAAAACGTGTTTTTCAGCAGAAATAAACATGTTTCTGCAAGTTTGGTCAACCCCATGTAAGTTATGGGGCAGTAACAGCACACTTTTCAAAATGTGTTTTTCAGCCCGAAATAAACACGTTTTTTCAGACAACTGACTCCCCATGTAACAGCAAGGCTCAGAAGAGCCCACACACTCAGCTCTTAACCCCAGTGTGCAGAAAGGGTCAAAACGTGTTTTTCAGCAGAAATAAAAATGTTTCTGCAAGTTTGGTCAACCCCATGTAAGTTATGGAGCAGTAACAGCACACTTTTCAAAACGTGTTTTTCAGCCCGAAATAAACGCGTTTTTTCAGACAACTGAATCCCCATGTAACAGCAAAGCTCAGAAGAGCCCACACACTCAGCTATTAACCCCAGTGTGCAGAAAGGGTCAAAACGTGTTTTTCAGCAGAAATAAACATGTTTCTGCAAGTTTGGTCAACCCCATGTAAGTTATGGGGCAGTAACAGCACACTTTTCAAAATGTGTTTTTCAGCCCGAATTAAACACGTTTTTTCAGACAACTGAATCCCCATGTAACAGCAAGGCTCAGAAGAGCCCACACACTCAGCTCTTAACCCCAGTGTGCAGAAAGGGTCAAAACGTGTTTTTCAGCAGAAATAAACATGTTTTTGCAAGTTTGGTCAACCCCATGTAAGTTATGGAGCAGTAACAGCACACTATTCAAAACGTGTTTTTCAGCCCGAAATAAACGCGTTTTTTCAGACAACTGAATCCCCATGTAACAGCAAGGCTCAGAAGAGCCCACACGCTCAGCTCTTAACCCCAGTGTGCAGAAAGGGTCAAAACGTGTTTTTCAGCAGAAATAAACATGTTTCTGCAAGTTTGGTCAACCCCATGTAAGTTATGGGGCAGTAACAGCACACTTTTCAAAATGTGTTTTTCAGCCCGAAATAAACACGTTTTTTCAGACAACTGACTCCCCATGTAACAGCAAGGCTCAGAAGAGCCCACACACTCAGCTCTTAACCCCAGTGTGCAGAAAGGGTCAAAACGTGTTTTTCAGCAGAAATAAACATGTTTCTGCAAGTTTGGTCAACCCCATGTAAGTTATGGGGCAGTAACAGCACACTTTTCAAAATGTGTTTTTCAGCCCGAAATAAACACGTTTTTTCAGACAACTGAATCCCCATGTAACAGCAAGGCTCAGAAGAGCCCACACACTCAGCTCTTAACCCCAGTGTGCAGAAAGGGTCAAAACGTGTTTTTCAGCAGAAATAAACATGTTTCTGCAAGTTTGGTCAACCCCATGTAAGTTATGGAGCAGTAACAGCACACTTTTCAAAACGTGTTTTTCAGCCCGAAATAAACGCGTTTTTTCAGACAACTGAATCCCCATGTAACAGCAGGGCTAAAAAGAGCCCACACACTCAGCTCTTAACCCCAGTGTGCAGAAAGGGTCAAAACGTGTTTTTCAGCAGAAAAAAACATGTTTCTGCAAGTTTGGTCAACCCCATGTAAGTTATGGGGCAGTAACAGCACACTTTTCAAAACGTGTTTTTCAGCCCGAAATAAACGCGTTTTTTCAGACAACTGAATCCCCATGTAACAGCAAGGCTCAGAAGAGCCCACACACTCAGCTCTTAACCCCAGTGTGCAGAAAGGGTCAAAACGTGTTTTTCAGCAGAAATAAACATGTTTCTGCAAGTTTGGTCAACCCCATGTAAGTTATGGAGCAGTAACTGCACACTTTTCAAAACGTGTTTTTCAGCCCGAAATAAACGCGTTTTTTCAGACAACTGAATCCCCATGTAACAAGCAGGGCTAAAAAGAGCCCACACACTCAGCTCTTAACCCCAGTGTGCAGAAAGGGTCAAAACGTGTTTTTCAGCAGAAATAAACATGTTTCTGCAAGTTTGGTCAACCCCATGTAAGTTATGGGGCAGTAACAGCACACTTTTCAAAATGTGTTTTTCAGCCCGAAATAAACACGTTTTTTCAGACAACTGACTCCCCATGTAACAGCAAGGCTCAGACGAGCCCACACACTCAGCTCTTAACCCCAGTGTGCAGAAAGGGTCAAAACGTGTTTTTCAGCAGAAATAAACATGTTTCTGCAAGTTTGGTCAACCCCATGTAAGTTATGGAGCAGTAACAGCACACTTTTCAAAACGTGTTTTTCAGCCCGAAATAAACGCGTTTTTTCAGACAACTGAATCCCCATGTAACAGCAAAGCTCAGAAGAGCCCACACACTCAGCTCTTAACCCCAGTGTGCAGAAAGGGTCAAAACGTGTTTTTCAACAGAAATAAACATGTTTCTGCAAGTTTGGTCAACCCCATGTAAGTTATGGGGCAGTAACAGCACACTTTTCAAAATGTGTTTTTCAGCCCGAAATAAACACGTTTTTTCAGACAACTGACTCCCCATGTAACAGCAAGGCTCAGAAGAGCCCACACACTCAGCTCTTAACCCCAGTGTGCAGAAAGGGTCAAAACGTGTTTTTCAACAGAAATAAACATGTTTCTGCAAGTTTGGTCAACCCCATGTAAGTTATGGAGCAGTAACAGCACACTTTTCAAAACGTGTTTTTCAGCCCGAAATAAACGCGTTTTTTCAGACAACTGAATCCCCATGTAACAGCAAGGCTCAGAAGAGCCCACACACTCAGCTCTTAACCCCAGTGTGCAGAAAGGGTCAAAACGTGTTTTTCAGCAGAAATAAACATGTTTCTGCAAGTTTGGTCAACCCCATGTAAGTTATGGAGCAGTAACAGCACACTTTTCAAAACGTGTTTTTCAGCCCGAAATAAACGCGTTTTTTCAGACAACTGAATCCCCATGTAACAGCAGGGCTAAAAAGAGCCCACACACTCAGCTCTTAACCCCAGTGTGCAGAAAGGGTCAAAACGTGTTTTTCAGCAGAAAAAAACATGTTTCTGCAAGTTTGGTCAACCCCATGTAAGTTATGGGTCAGTAACAGCACACTTTTCAAAACGTGTTTTTCAGCCCGAAATAAACGCGTTTTTTCAGACAACTGAATCCCCATGTAACAGCAAGGCTCAGAAGAGCCCACACACTCAGCTCTTAACCCCAGTGTGCAGAAAGGGTCAAAACGTGTTTTTCAGCAGAAATAAACATGTTTCTGCAAGTTTGGTCAACCCCATGTAAGTTATGGAGCAGTAACTGCACACTTTTCAAAACGTGTTTTTCAGCCCGAAATAAACGCGTTTTTTCAGACAACTGAATCATCATGTAACAAGCAGGGCTAAAAAGAGCCCACACACTCAGCTCTTAACCCCAGTGTGCAGAAAGGGTCAAAACGTGTTTTTCAGCAGAAATAAACATGTTTCTGCAAGTTTGGTCAACCCCATGTAAGTTATGGGGCAGTAACAGCACACTTTTCAAAATGTGTTTTTCAGCCCGAAATAAACACGTTTTTTCAGACAACTGACTCCCCATGTAACAGCAAGGCTCAGACGAGCCCACACACTCAGCTCTTAACCCCAGTGTGCAGAAAGGGTCAAAACGTGTTTTTCAGCAGAAATAAACATGTTTCTGCAAGTTTGGTCAACCCCATGTAAGTTATGGAGCAGTAACAGCACACTTTTCAAAACGTGTTTTTCAGCCCGAAATAAACGCGTTTTTTCAGACAACTGAATCCCCATGTAACAGCAAGGCTCAGAAGAGCCCACACACTCAGCTCTTAACCCCAGTGTGCAGAAAGGGTCAAAACGTGTTTTTCAGCAGAAATAAACATGTTTCTGCAAGTTTGGTCAACCCCATGTAAGTTATGGGGCAGTAACAGCACACTTTTCAAAATGTGTTTTTCAGCCCGAAATAAACACGTTTTTTCAGACAACTGAATCCCCATGTAACAGCAAGGCTCAGAAGAGCCCACACACTCAGCTCTTAACCCCAGTGTGCAGAAAGGGTCAAAACGTGTTTTTCAGCAGAAATAAACATGTTTCTGCAAGTTTGGTCAACCCCATGTAAGTTATGGAGCAGTAACAGCACACTATTCAAAACGTGTTTTTCAGCCCGAAATAAACGCGTTTTTTCAGACAACTGAATCCCCATGTAACAGCAAGGCTCAGAAGAGCCCACACACTCAGCTCTTAACCCCAGTGTGCAGAAAGGGTCAAAACGTGTTTTTCAACAGAAATAAACATGTTTCTGCAAGTTTGGTCAACCCCATGTAAGTTATGGGCAGTAACAGCACACTTTTCAAAATGTGTTTTTCAGCCCGAAATAAACACGTTTTTTCAGACAACTGACTTCCCATGTAACAGCAAGGCTCAGAAGAGCCCACACACTCAGCTCTTAACCCCAGTGTGCAGAAAGGGTCAAAACGTGTTTTTCAGCAGAAATAAACATGTTTCTGCAAGTTTGGTCAACCCCATGTAAGTTATGGGGCAGTAACAGCACACTTTTCAAAATGTGTTTTTCAGCCCGAAATAAACACGTTTTTTCAGACAACTGACTCCCCATGTAACAGCAAGGCTCAGAAGAGCCCACACACTCAGCTCTTAACCCCAGTGTGCAGAAAGGGTCAAAACGTGTTTTTCAGCAGAAATAAACATGTTTCTGCAAGTTTGGTCAACCCCATGTAAGTTATGGAGCAGTAACAGCACACTATTCAAAACGTGTTTTTCAGCCCGAAATAAACGCGTTTTTTCAGACAACTGAATCCCCATGTAACAGCAAGGCTCAGAAGAGCCCACACACTCAGCTCTTAACCCCAGTGTGCAGAAAGGGTCAAAACGTGTTTTTCAGCAGAAATAAAGATGTTTCTGCAAGTTTGGTCAACCCCATGTAAGTTATGGAGCAGTAACAGCACACTTTTCAAAACGTGTTTTTCAGCCCGAAATAAACGCGTTTTTTCAGACAACTGAATCCCCATGTAACAGCAAAGCTCAGAAGAGCCCACACACTCAGCTCTTAACCCCAGTGTGCAGAAAGGGTCAAAACGTGTTTTTCAGCAGAAATAAACATGTTTCTGCAAGTTTGGTCAACCCCATGTAAGTTATGGGGCAGTAACAGCACACTTTTCAAAACGTGTTTTTCAGCCCGAAATAAACGCGTTTTTTCAGACAACTGAATCCCCATGTAACAGCAAGGCTCAGAAGAGCCCACACACTCAGCTCTTAACCCCAGTGTGCAGAAAGGGTCAAAACGTGTTTTTCAGCAGAAATAAACATGTTTCTGCAAGTTTGGTCAACCCCATGTAAGTTATGGGGCAGTAACAGCACACTTTTCAAAATGTGTTTTTCAGCCCGAAATAAACACGTTTTTTCAGACAACTGAATCCCCATGTAACAGCAAGGCTCAGAAGAGCCCACACACTCAGCTCTTAACCCCAGTGTGCAGAAAGGGTCAAAACGTGTTTTTCAGCAGAAATAAACATGTTTCTGCAAGATTGGTCAACCCCATGTAAGTTATGGAGCAGTAACAGCACACTTTTCAAAACGTGTTTTTCAGCCCGAAATTAACGCGTTTTTTCAGACAACTGAATCCCCATGTAACAGCAAGGCTCAGAAGAGCCCACACACTCAGCTCTTAACCCCAGTGTGCCGAAAGGGTCAAAACGTGTTTTTCAGCAGAAATAAACATGTTTCTGCAAGTTTGGTCAACCCATGTAAGTTATGGAGCAGTAACAGCACACTTTTCAAAACGTGTTTTTCAGCCCGAAATAAACGCGTTTTTTCAGACAACTGAATCCCCATGTAACAGCAAGGCTCAAAAGAGCCCACACACTCAGCTCTTAACCCCAGTGTGCAGAAAGGGTCAAAACGTGTTTTTCAGCAGAAAAAAACATGTTTCTGCAAGTTTGGTCAACCCCATGTAAGTTATGGGGCAGTAACAGCACACTTTTCAAAATGTGTTTTTCAGCCCGAATTAAACACGTTTTTTCAGACAACTGAATCCCCATGTAACAGCAAGGCTCAGAAGAGCCCACACACTCAGCTCTTAACCCCAGTGTGCAGAAAGGGTCAAAACGTGTTTTTCAGCAGAAATAAACATGTTTTTGCAAGTTTGGTCAACCCCATGTAAGTTATGGAGCAGTAACAGCACACTATTCAAAACGTGTTTTTCAGCCCGAAATAAACGCGTTTTTTCAGACAACTGAATCCCCATGTAACAGCAAGGCTCAGAAGAGCCCACACGCTCAGCTCTTAACCCCAGTGTGCAGAAAGGGTCAAAACGTGTTTTTCAGCAGAAATAAACATGTTTCTGCAAGTTTGGTCAACCCCATGTAAGTTATGGGGCAGTAACAGCACACTTTTCAAAATGTGTTTTTCAGCCCGAAATAAACACGTTTTTTCAGACAACTGACTCCCCATGTAACAGCAAGGCTCAGAAGAGCCCACACACTCAGCTCTTAACCCCAGTGTGCAGAAAGGGTCAAAACGTGTTTTTCAGCAGAAATAAACATGTTTCTGCAAGTTTGGTCAACCCCATGTAAGTTATGGGGCAGTAACAGCACACTTTTCAAAATGTGTTTTTCAGCCCGAAATAAACACGTTTTTTCAGACAACTGAATACCCATGTAACAGCAAGGCTCAGAAGAGCCCACACACTCAGCTCTTAACCCCAGTGTGCAGAAAGGGTCAAAACGTGTTTTTCAGCAGAAATAAACATGTTTCTGCAAGTTTGGTCAACCCCATGTAAGTTATGGAGCAGTAACAGCACACTTTTCAAAACGTGTTTTTCAGCCCGAAATAAACGCGTTTTTTCAGACAACTGAATCCCCATGTAACAGCAGGGCTAAAAAGAGCCCACACACTCAGCTCTTAACCCCAGTGTGCAGAAAGGGTCAAAACGTGTTTTTCAGCAGAAAAAAACATGTTTCTGCAAGTTTGGTCAACCCCATGTAAGTTATGGGTCAGTAACAGCACACTTTTCAAAACGTGTTTTTCAGCCCGAAATAAACGCGTTTTTTCAGACAACTGAATCCCCATGTAACAGCAAGGCTCAGAAGAGCCCACACACTCAGCTCTTAACCCCAGTGTGCAGAAAGGGTCAAAACGTGTTTTTCAGCAGAAATAAACATGTTTCTGCAAGTTTGGTCAACCCCATGTAAGTTATGGAGCAGTAACTGCACACTTTTCAAAACGTGTTTTTCAGCCCGAAATAAACGCGTTTTTTCAGACAACTGAATCCCCATGTAACAAGCAGGGCTAAAAAGAGCCCACACACTCAGCTCTTAACCCCAGTGTGCAGAAAGGGTCAAAACGTGTTTTTCAGCAGAAATAAACATGTTTCTGCAAGTTTGGTCAACCCCATGTAAGTTATGGGGCAGTAACAGCACACTTTTCAAATTGTGTTTTTCAGCCCGAAATAAACACGTTTTTTCAGACAACTGACTCAACATGTAACAGCAAGGCTCAGACGAGCCCACACACTCAGCTCTTAACCCCAGTGTGCAGAAAGGGTCAAAACGTGTTTTTCAGCAGAAATAAACATGTTTCTGCAAGTTTGGTCAACCCCATGTAAGTTATGGAGCAGTAACAGCACACTTTTCAAAACGTGTTTTTCAGCCCGAAATAAACGCGTTTTTTCAGACAACTGAATCCCCATGTAACAGCAAAGCTCAGAAGAGCCCACACACTCAGCTCTTAACCCCAGTGTGCAGAAAGGGTCAAAACGTGTTTTTCAACAGAAATAAACATGTTTCTGCAAGTTTGGTCAACCCCATGTAAGTTATGGGGCAGTAACAGCACACTTTTCAAAATGTGTTTTTCAGCCCGAAATAAACACGTTTTTTCAGACAACTGACTCCCCATGTAACAGCAAGGCTCAGAAGAGCCCACACACTCAGCTCTTAACCCCAGTGTGCAGAAAGGGTCAAAACGTGTTTTTCAACAGAAATAAACATGTTTCTGCAAGTTTGGTCAACCCCATGTAAGTTATGGAGCAGTAACAGCACACTTTTCAAAACGTGTTTTTCAGCCCGAAATAAACGCGTTTTTTCAGACAACTGAATCCCCATGTAACAGCAAGGCTCAGAAGAGCCCACACACTCAGCTCTTAACCCCAGTGTGCAGAAAGGGTCAAAACGTGTTTTTCAGCAGAAATAAACATGTTTCTGCAAGTTTGGTCAACCCCATGTAAGTTATGGAGCAGTAACTGCACACTTTTCAAAACGTGTTTTTCAGCCCGAAATAAACGCGTTTTTTCAGACAACTGAATCCCCATGTAACAAGCAGGGCTAAAAAGAGCCCACACACTCAGCTCTTAACCCCAGTGTGCAGAAAGGGTCAAAACGTGTTTTTCAGCAGAAATAAACATGTTTCTGCAAGTTTGGTCAACCCCATGTAAGTTATGGGGCAGTAACAGCACACTTTTCAAAATGTGTTTTTCAGCCCGAAATAAACACGTTTTTTCAGACAACTGACTCCCCATGTAACAGCAAGGCTCAGACGAGCCCACACACTCAGCTCTTAACCCCAGTGTGCAGAAAGGGTCAAAACGTGTTTTTCAGCAGAAATAAACATGTTTCTGCAAGTTTGGTCAACCCCATGTAGGTTATGGAGCAGTAACAGCACACTTTTCAAAACGTGTTTTTCAGCCCGAAATAAACGCGTTTTTTCAGACAACTGAATCCCCATGTAACAGCAAGGCTCAGAAGAGCCCACACACTCAGCTCTTAACCCCAGTGTGCAGAAAGGGTCAAAACGTGTTTTTCAGCAGAAATAAACATGTTTCTGCAAGTTTGGTCAACCCCATGTAAGTTATGGAGCAGTAACAGCACACTATTCAAAACGTGTTTTTCAGCCCGAAATAAACGCGTTTTTTCAGACAACTGAATCCCCATGTAACAGCAAGGCTCAGAAGAGCCCACACACTCAGCTCTTAACCCCAGTGTGCAGAAAGGGTCAAAACGTGTTTTTCAACAGAAATAAACATGTTTCTGCAAGTTTGGTCAACCCCATGTAAGTTATGGGCAGTAACAGCACACTTTTCAAAATGTGTTTTTCAGCCCGAAATAAACACGTTTTTTCAGACAACTGACTTCCCATGTAACAGCAAGGCTCAGAAGAGCCCACACACTCAGCTCTTAACCCCAGTGTGCAGAAAGGGTCAAAACGTGTTTTTCAGCAGAAATAAACATGTTTCTGCAAGTTTGGTCAACCCCATGTAAGTTATGGGGCAGTAACAGCACACTTTTCAAAATGTGTTTTTCAGCCCGAAATAAACACGTTTTTTCAGACAACTGACTCCCCATGTAACAGCAAGGCTCAGAAGAGCCCACACACTCAGCTCTTAACCCCAGTGTGCAGAAAGGGTCAAAACGTGTTTTTCAGCAGAAATAAACATGTTTCTGCAAGTTTGGTCAACCCCATGTAAGTTATGGAGCAGTAACAGCACACTATTCAAAACGTGTTTTTCAGCCCGAAATAAACGCGTTTTTTCAGACAACTGAATCCCCATGTAACAGCAAGGCTCAGAAGAGCCCACACACTCAGCTCTTAACCCCAGTGTGCAGAAAGGGTCAAAACGTGTTTTTCAGCAGAAATAAAGATGTTTCTGCAAGTTTGGTCAACCCCATGTAAGTTATGGAGCAGTAACAGCACACTTTTCAAAACGTGTTTTTCAGCCCGAAATAAACGCGTTTTTTCAGACAACTGAATCCCCATGTAACAGCAAAGCTCAGAAGAGCCCACACACTCAGCTCTTAACCCCAGTGTGCAGAAAGGGTCAAAACGTGTTTTTCAGCAGAAATAAACATGTTTCTGCAAGTTTGGTCAACCCCATGTAAGTTATGGGGCAGTAACAGCACACTTTTCAAAACGTGTTTTTCAGCCCGAAATAAACGCGTTTTTTCAGACAACTGAATCCCCATGTAACAGCAAGGCTCAGAAGAGCCCACACACTCAGCTCTTAACCCCAGTGTGCAGAAAGGGTCAAAACGTGTTTTTCAGCAGAAATAAACATGTTTCTGCAAGTTTGGTCAACCCCATGTAAGTTATGGGGCAGTAACAGCACACTTTTCAAAATGTGTTTTTCAGCCCGAAATAAACACGTTTTTTCAGACAACTGAATCCCCATGTAACAGCAAGGCTCAGAAGAGCCCACACACTCAGCTCTTAACCCCAGTGTGCAGAAAGGGTCAAAACGTGTTTTTCAGCAGAAATAAACATGTTTCTGCAAGATTGGTCAACCCCATGTAAGTTATGGAGCAGTAACAGCACACTTTTCAAAACGTGTTTTTCAGCCCGAAATTAACGCGTTTTTTCAGACAACTGAATCCCCATGTAACAGCAAGGCTCAGAAGAGCCCACACACTCAGCTCTTAACCCCAGTGTGCCGAAAGGGTCAAAACGTGTTTTTCAGCAGAAATAAACATGTTTCTGCAAGTTTGGTCAACCCCATGTAAGTTATGGAGCAGTAACAGCACACTTTTCAAAATGTGTTTTTCAAACCGAAATAAACGCGTTTTTTCAGACAACTGAATCCCCATGTAACAGCAAGGCTCAAAAGAGCCCACACACTCAGCTCTTAACCCCAGTGTGCAGAAAGGGTCAAAACGTGTTTTTCAGCAGAAAAAAACATGTTTCTGCAAGTTTGGTCAACCCCATGTAAGTTATGGGGCATTAACAGCACACTTTTCAAAACGTGTTTTTCAGCCCGAAATAAACGCGTTTTTTCAGACAACTGAATCCCCATGTAACAGCAAGGCTCAGAAGAGCCCACACACTCAGCTCTTAACCCCAGTGTGCAGAAAGGGTCAAAACGTGTTTTTCAGCAGAAATAAACATGTTTCTGCAAGTTTGGTCAACCCCATGTAAGTTATGGGGCAGTAACAGCACACTTTTCAAAATGTGTTTTTCAGCCCGAAATAAACACGTTTTTTCAGACAACTGACTCCCCATGTAACAGCAAGGCTCAGAAGAGCCCACACACTCAGCTCTTAACCCCAGTGTGCAGAAAGGGTCAAAACGTGTTTTTCAGCAGAAATAAACATGTTTCTGCAAGTTTGGTCAACCCCATGTAAGTTATGGAGCAGTAACAGCACACTTTTCAAAACGTGTTTTTCAGCCCGAAATAAACGCGTTTTTTCAGACAACTGAATCCCCATGTAACAGCAAAGCTCAGAAGAGCCCACACACTCAGCTATTAACCCCAGTGTGCAGAAAGGGTCAAAACGTGTTTTTCAGCAGAAATAAACATGTTTCTGCAAGTTTGGTCAACCCCATGTAAGTTATGGGGCAGTAACAGCACACTTTTCAAAATGTGTTTTTCAGCCCGAATTAAACACGTTTTTTCAGACAACTGAATCCCCATGTAACAGCAAGGCTCAGAAGAGCCCACACACTCAGCTCTTAACCCCAGTGTGCAGAAAGGGTCAAAACGTGTTTTTCAGCAGAAATAAACATGTTTTTGCAAGTTTGGTCAACCCCATGTAAGTTATGGAGCAGTAACAGCACACTATTCAAAACGTGTTTTTCAGCCCGAAATAAACGCGTTTTTTCAGACAACTGAATCCCCATGTAACAGCAAGGCTCAGAAGAGCCCACACGCTCAGCTCTTTTCCCCAGTGTGCAGAAAGGGTCAAAACGTGTTTTTCAGCAGAAATAAACATGTTTCTGCAAGTTTGGTCAACCCCATGTAAGTTATGGGGCAGTAACAGCACACTTTTCAAAATGTGTTTTTCAGCCCGAAATAAACACGTTTTTTCAGACAACTGACTCCCCATGTAACAGCAAGGCTCAGAAGAGCCCACACACTCAGCTCTTAACCCCAGTGTGCAGAAAGGGTCAAAACGTGTTTTTCAGCAGAAATAAACATGTTTCTGCAAGTTTGGTCAACCCCATGTAAGTTATGGGGCAGTAACAGCACACTTTTCAAAATGTGTTTTTCAGCCCGAAATAAACACGTTTTTTCAGACAACTGAATCCCCATGTAACAGCAAGGCTCAGAAGAGCCCACACACTCAGCTCTTAACCCCAGTGTGCAGAAAGGGTCAAAACGTGTTTTTCAGCAGAAATAAACATGTTTCTGCAAGTTTGGTCAACCCCATGTAAGTTATGGAGCAGTAACAGCACACTTTTCAAAACGTGTTTTTCAGCCCGAAATAAACGCGTTTTTTCAGACAACTGAATCCCCATGTAACAGCAGGGCTAAAAAGAGCCCACACACTCAGCTCTTAACCCCAGTGTGCAGAAAGGGTCAAAACGTGTTTTTCAGCAGAAAAAAACATGTTTCTGCAAGTTTGGTCAACCCCATGTAAGTTATGGGTCAGTAACAGCACACTTTTCAAAACGTGTTTTTCAGCCCGAAATAAACGCGTTTTTTCAGACAACTGAATCCCCATGTAACAGCAAGGCTCAGAAGAGCCCACACACTCAGCTCTTAACCCCAGTGTGCAGAAAGGGTCAAAACGTGTTTTTCAGCAGAAATAAACATGTTTCTGCAAGTTTGGTCAACCCCATGTAAGTTATGGAGCAGTAACTGCACACTTTTCAAAACGTGTTTTTCAGCCCGAAATAAACGCGTTTTTTCAGACAACTGAATCCCCATGTAACAAGCAGGGCTAAAAAGAGCCCACACACTCAGCTCTTAACCCCAGTGTGCAGAAAGGGTCAAAACGTGTTTTTCAGCAGAAATAAACATGTTTCTGCAAGTTTGGTCAACCCCATGTAAGTTATGGGGCAGTAACAGCACACTTTTCAAAATGTGTTTTTCAGCCCGAAATAAACACGTTTTTTCAGACAACTGACTCCCCATGTAACAGCAAGGCTCAGACGAGCCCACACACTCAGCTCTTAACCCCAGTGTGCAGAAAGGGTCAAAACGTGTTTTTCAGCAGAAATAAACATGTTTCTGCAAGTTTGGTCAACCCCATGTAAGTTATGGAGCAGTAACAGCACACTTTTCAAAACGTGTTTTTCAGCCCGAAATAAACGCGTTTTTTCAGACAACTGAATCCCCATGTAACAGCAAAGCTCAGAAGAGCCCACACACTCAGCTCTTAACCCCAGTGTGCAGAAAGGGTCAAAACGTGTTTTTCAACAGAAATAAACATGTTTCTGCAAGTTTGGTCAACCCCATGTAAGTTATGGGGCAGTAACAGCACACTTTTCAAAATGTGTTTTTCAGCCCGAAATAAACACGTTTTTTCAGACAACTGACTCCCCATGTAACAGCAAGGCTCAGAAGAGCCCACACACTCAGCTCTTAACCCCAGTGTGCAGAAAGGGTCAAAACGTGTTTTTCAACAGAAATAAACATGTTTCTGCAAGTTTGGTCAACCCCATGTAAGTTATGGAGCAGTAACAGCACACTTTTCAAAACGTGTTTTTCAGCCCGAAATAAACGCGTTTTTTCAGACAACTGAATCCCCATGTAACAGCAAGGCTCAGAAGAGCCCACACACTCAGCTCTTAACCCCAGTGTGCAGAAAGGGTCAAAACGTGTTTTTCAGCAGAAATAAACATGTTTCTGCAAGTTTGGTCAACCCCATGTAAGTTATGGAGCAGTAACAGCACACTTTTCAAAACGTGTTTTTCAGCCCGAAATAAACGCGTTTTTTCAGACAACTGAATCCCCATGTAACAGCAGGGCTAAAAAGAGCCCACACACTCAGCTCTTAACCCCAGTGTGCAGAAAGGGTCAAAACGTGTTTTTCAGCAGAAAAAAACATGTTTCTGCAAGTTTGGTCAACCCCATGTAAGTTATGGGTCAGTAACAGCACACTTTTCAAAACGTGTTTTTCAGCCCGAAATAAACGCGTTTTTTCAGACAACTGAATCCCCATGTAACAGCAAGGCTCAGAAGAGCCCACACACTCAGCTCTTAACCCCAGTGTGCAGAAAGGGTCAAAACGTGTTTTTCAGCAGAAATAAACATGTTTCTGCAAGTTTGGTCAACCCCATGTAAGTTATGGAGCAGTAACTGCACACTTTTCAAAACGTGTTTTTCAGCCCGAAATAAACGCGTTTTTTCAGACAACTGAATCCCCATGTAACAAGCAGGGCTAAAAAGAGCCCACACACTCAGCTCTTAACCCCAGTGTGCAGAAAGGGTCAAAACGTGTTTTTCAGCAGAAATAAACATGTTTCTGCAAGTTTGGTCAACCCCATGTAAGTTATGGGGCAGTAACAGCACACTTTTCAAAATGTGTTTTTCAGCCCGAAATAAACACGTTTTTTCAGACAACTGACTCCCCATGTAACAGCAAGGCTCAGACGAGCCCACACACTCAGCTCTTAACCCCAGTGTGCAGAAAGGGTCAAAACGTGTTTTTCAGCAGAAATAAACATGTTTCTGCAAGTTTGGTCAACCCCATGTAAGTTATGGAGCAGTAACAGCACACTTTTCAAAACGTGTTTTTCAGCCCGAAATAAACGCGTTTTTTCAGACAACTGAATCCCCATGTAACAGCAAGGCTCAGAAGAGCCCACACACTCAGCTCTTAACCCCAGTGTGCAGAAAGGGTCAAAACGTGTTTTTCAGCAGAAATAAACATGTTTCTGCAAGTTTGGTCAACCCCATGTAAGTTATGGGGCAGTAACAGCACACTTTTCAAAATGTGTTTTTCAGCCCGAAATAAACACGTTTTTTCAGACAACTGAATCCCCATGTAACAGCAAGGCTCAGAAGAGCCCACACACTCAGCTCTTAACCCCAGTGTGCAGAAAGGGTCAAAACGTGTTTTTCAGCAGAAATAAACATGTTTCTGCAAGTTTGGTCAACCCCATGTAAGTTATGGAGCAGTAACAGCACACTATTCAAAACGTGTTTTTCAGCCCGAAATAAACGCGTTTTTTCAGACAACTGAATCCCCATGTAACAGCAAGGCTCAGAAGAGCCCACACACTCAGCTCTTAACCCCAGTGTGCAGAAAGGGTCAAAACGTGTTTTTCAACAGAAATAAACATGTTTCTGCAAGTTTGGTCAACCCCATGTAAGTTATGGGCAGTAACAGCACACTTTTCAAAATGTGTTTTTCAGCCCGAAATAAACACGTTTTTTCAGACAACTGACTTCCCATGTAACAGCAAGGCTCAGAAGAGCCCACACACTCAGCTCTTAACCCCAGTGTGCAGAAAGGGTCAAAACGTGTTTTTCAGCAGAAATAAACATGTTTCTGCAAGTTTGGTCAACCCCATGTAAGTTATGGGGCAGTAACAGCACACTTTTCAAAATGTGTTTTTCAGCCCGAAATAAACACGTTTTTTCAGACAACTGACTCCCCATGTAACAGCAAGGCTCAGAAGAGCCCACACACTCAGCTCTTAACCCCAGTGTGCAGAAAGGGTCAAAACGTGTTTTTCAGCAGAAATAAACATGTTTCTGCAAGTTTGGTCAACCCCATGTAAGTTATGGAGCAGTAACAGCACACTATTCAAAACGTGTTTTTCAGCCCGAAATAAACGCGTTTTTTCAGACAACTGAATCCCCATGTAACAGCAAGGCTCAGAAGAGCCCACACACTCAGCTCTTAACCCCAGTGTGCAGAAAGGGTCAAAACGTGTTTTTCAGCAGAAATAAAGATGTTTCTGCAAGTTTGGTCAACCCCATGTAAGTTATGGAGCAGTAACAGCACACTTTTCAAAACGTGTTTTTCAGCCCGAAATAAACGCGTTTTTTCAGACAACTGAATCCCCATGTAACAGCAAAGCTCAGAAGAGCCCACACACTCAGCTCTTAACCCCAGTGTGCAGAAAGGGTCAAAACGTGTTTTTCAGCAGAAATAAACATGTTTCTGCAAGTTTGGTCAACCCCATGTAAGTTATGGGGCAGTAACAGCACACTTTTCAAAACGTGTTTTTCAGCCCGAAATAAACGCGTTTTTTCAGACAACTGAATCCCCATGTAACAGCAAGGCTCAAAAGAGCCCACACACTCAGCTCTTAACCCCAGTGTGCAGAAAGGGTCAAAACGTGTTTTTCAGCAGAAATAAACATGTTTCTGCAAGTTTGGTCAACCCCATGTAAGTTATGGGGCAGTAACAGCACACTTTTCAAAATGTGTTTTTCAGCCCGAAATAAACACGTTTTTTCAGACAACTGACTCCCCATGTAACAGCAAGGCTCAGAAGAGCCCACACACTCAGCTCTTAACCCCAGTGTGCAGAAAGGGTCAAAACGTGTTTTTCAGCAGAAATAAACATGTTTCTGCAAGTTTGGTCAACCCCATGTAAGTTATGGGGCAGTAACAGCACACTTTTCAAAACGTGTTTTTCAGCCCGAAATAAACGCGTTTTTTCAGACAACTGAATCCCCATGTAACAGCAAGGCTCAGAAGAGCCCACACACTCAGCTCTTAACCCCAGTGTGCAGAAAGGGTCAAAACGTGTTTTTCAGCAGAAATAAACATGTTTCTGCAAGTTTGGTCAACCCCATGTAAGTTATGGAGCAGTAACAGCACACTTTTCAAAACGTGTTTTTCAGCCCGAAATAAACGCGTTTTTTCAGACAACTGACTCCCCATGTAACAGCAAGGCTCAGAAGAGCCCACACACTCAGCTCTTAACCCCAGTGTGCAGAAAGGGTCAAAACGTGTTTTTCAGCAGAAATAAACATGTTTCTGCAAGTTTGGTCAACCCCATGTAAGTTATGGGGCAGTAACAGCACACTTTTCAAAACGTGTTTTTCAGCCCGAAATAAACGCGTTTTTTCAGACAACTGAATCCCCATGTAACAGCAAGGCTCAGAAGAGCCCACACACTCAGCTCTTAACCCCAGTGTGCAGAAAGGGTCAAAACGTGTTTTTCAGCAGAAATAAACATGTTTCTGCAAGTTTGGTCAACCCCATGTAAGTTATGGAGCAGTAACAGCACACTTTTCAAAACGTGTTTTTCAGCCCGAAATAAACGCGTTTTTTCAGACAACTGAATCCCCATGTAACAGCAAAGCTCAGAAGAGCCCACACACTCAGCTCTTAACCCCAGTGTGCAGAAAGGGTCAAAACGTGTTTTTCAGCAGAAATAAACATGTTTCTGCAAGTTTGGTCAACCCCATGTAAGTTATGGGGCAGTAACAGCACACTTTTCAAAATGTGTTTTTCAGCCCGAAATAAACACGTTTTTTCAGACAACTGAATCCCCATGTAACAGCAAGGCTCAGAAGAGCCCACACACTCAGCTCTTAACCCCAGTGTGCAGAAAGGGTCAAAACGTGTTTTTCAGCAGAAATAAACATGTTTTTGCAAGTTTGGTCAACCCCATGTAAGTTATGGAGCAGTTAAAGCACACTATTCAAAACGTGTTTCTCAGCCCGAAATAAACGCGTTTTTTCAGACAACTGAATCCCCATGTAACAGCAAGGCTCAGAAGAGCCCACACACTCAGCTCTTAACCCCAGTGTGCAGAAAGGGTCAAAACGTGTTTTTCAGCAGAAATAAACATGTTTCTGCAAGTTTGGTCAACCCCATGTAAGTTATGGGGCAGTAACAGCACACTTTTCAAAATGTGTTTTTCAGCCCGAAATAAACACGTTTTTTCAGACAACTGACTCCCCATGTAACAGCAAGGCTCAGAAGAGCCCACACACTCAGCTCTTAACCCCAGTGTGCAGAAAGGGTCAAAACGTGTTTTTCAGCAGAAATAAACATGTTTCTGCAAGTTTGGTCAACCCCATGTAAGTTATGGGGCAGTAACAGCACACTTTTCAAAATGTGTTTTTCAGCCCGAAATAAACACGTTTTTTCAGACAACTGAATCCCCATGTAACAGCAAGGCTCAGAAGAGCCCACACACTCAGCTCTTAACCCCAGTGTGCAGAAAGGGTCAAAACGTGTTTTTCAGCAGAAATAAACATGTTTCTGCAAGTTTGGTCAACCCCATGTAAGTTATGGAGCAGTAACAGCACACTATTCAAAACGTGTTTTTTAGCCCGAAATAAACGCGTTTTTTCAGACAACTGAATCCCCATGTAACAGCAAGGCTCAGAAGAGCCCACACACTCAGCTCTTAACCCCAGTGTGCAGAAAGGGTCAAAACGTGTTTTTCAACAGAAATAAACATGTTTCTGCAAGTTTGGTCAACCCCATGTAAGTTATGGGCAGTAACAGCACACTTTTCAAAATGTGTTTTTCAGCCCGAAATAAACACGTTTTTTCAGACAACTGACTTCCCATGTAACAGCAAGGCTCAGAAGAGCCCACACACTCAGCTCTTAACCCCAGTGTGCAGAAAGGGTCAAAACGTGTTTTTCAGCAGAAATAAACATGTTTCTGCAAGTTTGGTCAACCCCATGTAAGTTATGGGGCAGTAACAGCACACTTTTCAAAATGTGTTTTTCAGCCCGAAATAAACACGTTTTTTCAGACAACTGACTCCCCATGTAACAGCAAGGCTCAGAAGAGCCCACACACTCAGCTCTTAACCCCAGTGTGCAGAAAGGGTCAAAACGTGTTTTTCAGCAGAAATAAACATGTTTCTGCAAGTTTGGTCAACCCCATGTAAGTTATGGAGCAGTAACAGCACACTATTCAAAACGTGTTTTTCAGCCCGAAATAAACGCGTTTTTTCAGACAACTGAATCCCCATGTAACAGCAAGGCTCAGAAGAGCCCACACACTCAGCTCTTAACCCCAGTGTGCAGAAAGGGTCAAAACGTGTTTTTCAGCAGAAATAAAGATGTTTCTGCAAGTTTGGTCAACCCCATGTAAGTTATGGAGCAGTAACAGCACACTTTTCAAAACGTGTTTTTCAGCACGAAATAAACGCGTTTTTTCAGACAACTGAATCCCCATGTAACAGCAAAGCTCAGAAGAGCCCACACACTCAGCTCTTAACCCCAGTGTGCAGAAAGGGTCAAAACGTGTTTTTCAGCAGAAATAAACATGTTTCTGCAAGTTTGGTCAACCCCATGTAAGTTATGGGGCAGTAACAGCACACTTTTCAAAACGTGTTTTTCAGCCCGAAATAAACGCGTTTTTTCAGACAACTGAATCCCCATGTAACAGCAAGGCTCAGAAGAGCCCACACACTCAGCTCTTAACCCCAGTGTGCAGAAAGGGTCAAAACGTGTTTTTCAGCAGAAATAAACATGTTTCTGCAATTTTGGTCAACCCCATGTAAGTTATGGGGCAGTAACAGCACACTTTTTAAAATGTGTTTTTCAGCCCGAAATAAACACGTTTTTTCAGACAACTGAATCTCCATGTAACAGCAAGGCTCAGAAGAGCCCACACACTCAGCTCTTAACCCCAGTGTGCAGAAAGGGTCAAAACGTGTTTTTCAGCAGAAATAAACATGTTTCTGCAAGATTGGTCAACCCCATGTAAGTTATGGAGCAGTAACAGCACACTTTTCAAAACGTGTTTTTCAGCCCGAAATTAACGCGTTTTTTCAGACAACAGAATCCCCATGTAACAGCAAGGCTCAGAAGAGCCCACACACTCAGCTCTTAACCCCAGTGTGCCGAAAGGGTCAAAACGTGTTTTTCAGCAGAAATAAACATGTTTCTGCAAGTTTGGTCAACCCCATGTAAGTTATGGAGCAGTAACAGCACACTTTTCAAAACGTGTTTTTCAGCCCGAAATAAACGCGTTTTTTCAGACAACTGAATCCCCATGTAACAGCAAGGCTCAAAAGAGCCCACACACTCAGCTCTTAACCCCAGTGTGCAGAAAGGGTCAAAACGTGTTTTTCAGCAGAAAAAAACATGTTTCTGCAAGTTTGGTCAACCCCATGTAAGTTATGGGGCATTAACAGCACACTTTTCAAAACGTGTTTTTCAGCCCGAAATAAACGCGTTTTTTCAGACAACTGAATCCCCATGTAACAGCAAGGCTCAGAAGAGCCCACACACTCAGCTCTTAACCCCAGTGTGCAGAAAGGGTCAAAACGTGTTTTTCAGCAGAAATAAACATGTTTCTGCAAGTTTGGTAAACCCGTTGTAAGTTATGGGGCAGTAACAGCACACTTTTCAAAATGTGTTTTTCAGCCCGAAATAAACACGTTTTTTCAGACAACTGACTCCCCATGTAACAGCAAGGCTCAGAAGAGCCCACACACTCAGCTCTTAACCCCAGTGTGCAGAAAGGGTCAAAACGTGTTTTTCAGCAGAAATAAACATGTTTCTGCAAGTTTGGTCAACCCCATGTAAGTTATGGAGCAGTAACAGCACACTTTTCAAAACGTGTTTTTCAGCCCGAAATAAACGCGTTTTTTCAGACAACTGAATCCCCATGTAACAGCAAAGCTCAGAAGAGCCCACACACTCAGCTATTAACCCCAGTGTGCAGAAAGGGTCAAAACGTGTTTTTCAGCAGAAATAAACATGTTTCTGCAAGTTTGGTCAACCCCATGTAAGTTATGGGGCAGTAACAGCACACTTTTCAAAATGTGTTTTTCAGCCCGAATTAAACACGTTTTTTCAGACAACTGAATCCCCATGTAACAGCAAGGCTCAGAAGAGCCCACACACTCAGCTCTTAACCCCAGTGTGCAGAAAGGGTCAAAACGTGTTTTTCAGCAGAAAGAAACATGTTTTTGCAAGTTTGGTCAACCCCATGTAAGTTATGGAGCAGTAACAGCACACTATTCAAAACGTGTTTTTCAGCCCGAAATAAACGCGTTTTTTCAGACAACTGAATCCCCATGTAACAGCAAGGCTCAGAAGAGCCCACACGCTCAGCTCTTAACCCCAGTGTGCAGAAAGGGTCAAAACGTGTTTTTCAGCAGAAATAAACATGTTTCTGCAAGTTTGGTCAACCCCATGTAAGTTATGGGGCAGTAACAGCACACTTTTCAAAATGTGTTTTTCAGCCCGAAATAAACACGTTTTTTCAGACAACTGACTCCCCATGTAACAGCAAGGCTCAGAAGAGCCCACACACTCAGCTCTTAACCCCAGTGTGCAGAAAGGGTCAAAACGTGTTTTTCAGCAGAAATAAACATGTTTCTGCAAGTTTGGTCAACCCCATGTAAGTTATGGGGCAGTAACAGCACACTTTTCAAAATGTGTTTTTCAGCCCGAAATAAACACGTTTTTTCAGACAACTGAATCCCCATGTAACAGCAAGGCTCAGAAGAGCCCACACACTCAGCTCTTAACCCCAGTGTGCAGAAAGGGTCAAAACGTGTTTTTCAGCAGAAAAAAACATGTTTCTGCAAGTTTGGTCAACCCCATGTAAGTTATGGGTCAGTAACAGCACACTTTTCAAAACGTGTTTTTCAGCCCGAAATAAACGCGTTTTTTCAGACAACTGAATCCCCATGTAACAGCAAGGCTCAGAAGAGCCCACACACTCAGCTCTTAACCCCAGTGTGCAGAAAGGGTCAAAACGTGTTTTTCAGCAGAAATAAACATGTTTCTGCAAGTTTGGTCAACCCCATGTAAGTTATGGAGCAGTAACTGCACACTTTTCAAAACGTGTTTTTCAGCCCGAAATAAAGGCGTTTTTTCAGACAACTGAATCCCCATGTAACAAGCAGGGCTAAAAAGAGCCCACACACTCAGCTCTTAACCCCAGTGTGCAGAAAGGGTCAAAACGTGTTTTTCAGCAGAAATAAACATGTTTCTGCAAGTTTGGTCAACCCCATGTAAGTTATGGGGCAGTAACAGCACACTTTTCAAAATGTGTTTTTCAGCCCGAAATAAACACGTTTTTTCAGACAACTGACTCCCCATGTAACAGCAAGGCTCAGACGAGCCCACACACTCAGCTCTTAACCCCAGTGTGCAGAAAGGGTCAAAACGTGTTTTTCAGCAGAAATAAACATGTTTCTGCAAGTTTGGTCAACCCCATGTAAGTTATGGAGCAGTAACAGCACACTTTTCAAAACGTGTTTTTCAGCCCGAAATAAACGCGTTTTTTCAGACAACTGAATCCCCATGTAACAGCAAAGCTCAGAAGAGCCCACACACTCAGCTCTTAACCCCAGTGTGCAGAAAGGGTCAAAACGTGTTTTTCAACAGAAATAAACATGTTTCTGCAAGTTTGGTCAACCCCATGTAAGTTATGGGGCAGTAACAGCACACTTTTCAAAACGTGTTTTTCAGCCCGAAATAAACGCGTTTTTTCAGACAACTGAATCCCCATGTAACAGCAAGGCTCAGAAGAGCCCACACACTCAGCTCTTAACCCCAGTGTGCAGAAAGGGTCAAAACGTTTTTTTCAGCAGAAATAAACATGTTTCTGCAAGTTTGGTCAACCCCATGTAAGTTATGGGGCAGTAACAGCACACTTTTCAAAATGTGTTTTTCAGCCCGAAATAAACACGTTTTTTCAGACAACTGACTCCCCATGTAACAGCAAGGCTCAGAAGAGCCCACACACTCAGCTCTTAACCCCAGTGTGCAGAAAGGGTCAAAACGTGTTTTTCAGCAGAAATAAACATGTTTCTGCAAGTTTGGTCAACCCCATGTAAGTTATGGGGCAGTAACAGCACACTTTTCAAAATGTGTTTTTCAGCCCGAAATAAACACGTTTTTTCAGACAACTGACTCCCCATGTAACAGCAAGGCTCAGAAGAGCCCACACACTCAGCTCTTAACCCCAGTGTGCAGAAAGGGTCAAAACGTGTTTTTCAGCAGAAATAAACATGTTTCTGCAAGTTTGGTCAACCCCATGTAAGTTATGGGAGAGTAACAGCACACTTTTCAAAACGTGTTTTTCAGCCCGAAATAAACGCGTTTTTTCAGACAACTGAATCCCCATGTAACAGCAAGGCTCAGAAGAGCCCACACACTCAGCTCTTAACCCCAGTGTGCAGAAAGGGTCAAAACGTGTTTTTCAGCAGAAATAAACATGTTTCTGCAAGTTTGGTCAACCCCATGTAAGTTATGGAGCAGTAACAGCACACTTTTCAAAACGTGTTTTTCAGCCCGAAATAAACGCGTTTTTTCAGACAACTGAATCCCCATGTAACAGCAAAGCTCAGAAGAGCCCACACACTCAGCTCTTAACCCCAGTGTGCAGAAAGGGTCAAAACGTGTTTTTCAACAGAAATAAACATGTTTCTGCAAGTTTGGTCAACCCCATGTAAGTTATGGGGCAGTAACAGCACACTATTCAAAACGTGTTTTTCAGCCCGAAATAAACGCGTTTTTTCAGACAACTGAATCCCCATGTAACAGCAAGGCTCAGAAGAGCCCACACACTCAGCTCTTAACCCCAGTGTGCAGAAAGGGTCAAAACGTGTTTTTCAGCAGAAATAAACATGTTTCTGCAAGTTTGGTCAACCCCATGTAAGTTATGGGGCAGTAACAGCACACTTTTCAAAATGTGTTTTTCAGCCCGAAATAAACACGTTTTTTCAGACAACTGACTCCCCATGTAACAGCAAGGCTCAGAAGAGCCCACACACTCAGCTCTTAACCCCAGTGTGCAGAAAGGGTCAAAACGTGTTTTTCAGCAGAAATAAACATGTTTCTGCAAGTTTGGTCAACCCCATGTAAGTTATGGGGCAGTAACAGCACACTTTTCAAAATGTGTTTTTCAGCCCGAAATAAACACGTTTTTTCAGACAACTGAATCCCCATGTAACAGCAAGGCTCAGAAGAGCCCACACACTCAGCTCTTAACCCCAGTGTGCAGAAAGGGTCAAAACGTGTTTTTCAGCAGAAATAAACATGTTTCTGCAAGTTTGGTCAACCCCATGTAAGTTATGGAGCAGTAACAGCACACTTTTCAAAACGTGTTTTTCAGCCCGAAATAAACGCGTTTTTTCAGACAACTGAATCCCCATGTAACAGCAGGGCTAAAAAGAGCCCACACACTCAGCTCTTAACCCCAGTGTGCAGAAAGGGTCAAAACGTGTTTTTCAGCAGAAAAAAACATGTTTCTGCAAGTTTGGTCAACCCCATGTAAGTTATGGGTCAGTAACAGCACACTTTTCAAAACGTGTTTTTCAGCCCGAAATAAACGCGTTTTTTCAGACAACTGAATCCCCATGTAACAGCAAGGCTCAGAAGAGCCCACACACTCAGCTCTTAACCCCAGTGTGCAGTAAGGGTCAAAACGTGTTTTTCAGCAGAAATAAACATGTTTCTGCAAGTTTGGTCAACCCCATGTAAGTTATGGAGCAGTAACAGCACACTTTTCAAAACGTGTTTTTCAGCCCGAAATAAACGCGTTTTTTCAGACAACTGAATCCCCATGTAACAGCAAAGCTCAGAAGAGCCCACACACTCAGCTCTTAACCCCAGTGTGCAGAAAGGGTCAAAACGTGTTTTTCAACAGAAATAAACATGTTTCTGCAAGTTTGGTCAACCCCATGTAAGTTATGGGGCAGTAACAGCACACTTTTCAAAACGTGTTTTTCAGCCCGAAATAAACGCGTTTTTTCAGACAACTGAATCCCCATGTAACAGCAAGGCTCAGAAGAGCCCACACACTCAGCTCTTAACCCCAGTGTGCAGAAAGGGTCAAAACGTTTTTTTCAGCAGAAATAAACATGTTTCTGCAAGTTTGGTCAACCCCATGTAAGTTATGGGGCAGTAACAGCACACTTTTCAAAATGTGTTTTTCAGCCCGAAATAAACACGTTTTTTCAGACAACTGACTCCCCATGTAACAGCAAGGCTCAGAAGAGCCCACACACTCAGCTCTTAACCCCAGTGTGCAGAAAGGGTCAAAACGTGTTTTTCAGCAGAAATAAACATGTTTCTGCAAGTTTGGTCAACCCCATGTAAGTTATGGAGCAGTAACAGCACACTTTTCAAAACGTGTTTTTCAGCCCGAAATAAACGCGTTTCTTCAGACAACTGAATCCCCATGTAACAGCAAGGCTCAAAAGAGCCCACACACTCAGCTCTTAACCCCAGTGTGCAGAAAGGGTCAAAACGTGTTTTTCAGCAGAAATAAACATGTTTCTGCAAATTTGGTCAACCCCATGTAAGTTATGGGGCAGTAACAGCACACTTTTCAAAATGTGTTTTTCAGCCCGAAATAAACACGTTTTTTCAGACAACTGACTCCCCATGTAACAGCAAGGCTCAGAAGAGCCCACACACTCAGCTCTTAACCCCAGTGTGCAGAAAGGGTCAAAACGTGTTTTTCAGCAGAAATAAACATGTTTCTGCAAGTTTGGTCAACCCCATGTAAGTTATGGGAGAGTAACAGCACACTTTTCAAAACGTGTTTTTCAGCCCGAAATAAACGCGTTTTTTCAGACAACTGAATCCCCATGTAACAGCAAGGCTCAGAAGAGCCCACACACTCAGCTCTTAACCCCAGTGTGCAGAAAGGGTCAAAACGTGTTTTTCAGCAGAAATAAACATGTTTCTGCAAGTTTGGTCAACCCCATGTAAGTTATGGAGCAGTAACAGCACACTTTTCAAAACGTGTTTTTCAGCCCGAAATAAACGCGTTTTTTCAGACAACTGAATCCCCATGTAACAGCAAAGCTCAGAAGAGCCCACACACTCAGCTCTTAACCCCAGTGTGCAGAAAGGGTCAAAACGTGTTTTTCAACAGAAATAAACATGTTTCTGCAAGTTTGGTCAACCCCATGTAAGTTATGGGGCAGTAACAGCACACTATTCAAAACGTGTTTTTCAGCCCGAAATAAACGCGTTTTTTCAGACAACTGAATCCCCATGTAACAGCAAGGCTCAGAAGAGCCCACACACTCAGCTCTTAACCCCAGTGTGCAGAAAGGGTCAAAACGTGTTTTTCAGCAGAAATAAACATGTTTCTGCAAGTTTGGTCAACCCCATGTAAGTTATGGGGCAGTAACAGCACACTTTTCAAAATGTGTTTTTCAGCCCGAAATAAACACGTTTTTTCAGACAACTGAATCCCCATGTAACAGCAAGGCTCAGAAGAGCCCACACACTCAGCTCTTAACCCCAGTGTGCAGAAAGGGTCAAAACGTGTTTTTCAGCAGAAATAAACATGTTTCTGCAAGTTTGGTCAACCCCATGTAAGTTATGGAGCAGTAACAGCACACTATTCAAAACGTGTTTTTCAGCCCGAAATAAACGCGTTTTTTCAGACAACTGAATCCCCATGTAACAGCAAGGCTCAGAAGAGCCCACACACTCAGCTCTTAACCCCAGTGTGCAGAAAGGGTCAAAACGTGTTTTTCAACAGAAATAAACATGTTTCTGCAAGTTTGGTCAACCCCATGTAAGTTATGGGGCAGTAACAGCACACTTTTCAAAATGTGTTTTTCACCCCGAAATAAACACGTTTTTTCAGACAACTGACTCCCCATGTAACAGCAAGGCTCAGAAGAGCCCACACACTCAGCTCTTAACCCCAGTGTGCAGAAAGGGTCAAAACGTGTTTTTCAGCAGAAAAAAACATGTTTCTGCAAGTTTGGTCAACCCCATGTAAGTTATGGGGCATTAACAGCACACTTTTCAAAACGTGTTTTTCAGCCCGAAATAAACGCGTTTTTTCAGACAACTGAATCCCCATGTAACAGCAAGGCTCAGAAGAGCCCACACACTCAGCTCTTAACCCCAGTGTGCAGAAAGGGTCAAAACGTGTTTTTCAGCAGAAATAAACATGTTTCTGCAAGTTTGGTCAACCCCATGTAAGTTATGGGGCAGTAACAGCACACTTTTCAAAATGTGTTTTTCAGCCCGAAATAAACACGTTTTTTCAGACAACTGACTCCCCATGTAACAGCAAGGCTCAGAAGAGCCCACACACACAGCTCTTAACCCCAGTGTGCAGAAAGGGTCAAAACGTGTTTTTCAGCAGAAATAAACATGTTTCTGCAAGTTTGGTCAACCCCATGTAAGTTATGGAGCAGTAACAGCACACTTTTCAAAACGTGTTTTTCAGCCCGAAATAAACGCGTTTTTTCAGACAACTGAATCCCCATGTAACAGCAAGGCTCAGAAGAGCCCACACACTCAGCTCTTAACCCCAGTGTGCAGAAAGGGTCAAAACGTGTTTTTCAGCAGAAATAAACATGTTTCTGCAAGTTTGGTCAACCCCATGTAAGTTATGGAGCAGTAACAGCACACTTTTCAAAACGTGTTTTTCAGCCCGAAATAAACGCGTTTTTTCAGACAACTGAATCCCCATGTAACAGCAAGGCTCAGAAGAGCCCACACACTCAGCTCTTAACCCCAGTGTGCAGAAAGGGTCAAAACGTGTTTTTCAGCAGAAATAAACATGTTTCTGCAAGTTTGGTCAACCCCATGTAAGTTATGGAGCAGTAACAGCACACTTTTCAAAACGTGTTTTTCAGCCCGAAATAAACGCGTTTTTTCAGACAACTGACTCCCCATGTAACAGCAAGGCTCAGAAGAGCCCACACACTCAGCTCTTAACCCCAGTGTGCAGAAAGGGTCAAAACGTGTTTTTCAGCAGAAATAAACATGTTTCTGCAAGTTTGGTCAACCCCATGTAAGTTATGGGGCAGTAACAGCACACTTTTCAAAACGTGTTTTTCAGCCCGAAATAAACGCGTTTTTTCAGACAACTGAATCCCCATGTAACAGCAAGGCTCAGAAGAGCCCACACACTCAGCTCTTAACCCCAGTGTGCAGAAAGGGTCAAAACGTGTTTTTCAGCAGAAATAAACATGTTTCTGCAAGTTTGGTCAACCCCATGTAAGTTATGGAGCAGTAACAGCACACTTTTCAAAACGTGTTTTTCAGCCCGAAATAAACGCGTTTTTTCAGACAACTGAATCCCCATGTAACAGCAAAGCTCAGAAGAGCCCACACACTCAGCTCTTAACCCCAGTGTGCAGAAAGGGTCAAAACGTGTTTTTCAGCAGAAATAAACATGTTTCTGCAAGTTTGGTCAACCCCATGTAAGTTATGGGGCAGTAACAGCACACTTTTCAAAATGTGTTTTTCAGCCCGAAATAAACACGTTTTTTCAGACAACTGAATCCCCATGTAACAGCAAGGCTCAGAAGAGCCCACACACTCAGCTCTTAACCCCAGTGTGCAGAAAGGGTCAAAACGTGTTTTTCAGCAGAAATAAACATGTTTTTGCAAGTTTGGTCAACCCCATGTAAGTTATGGAGCAGTTAAAGCACACTATTCAAAACGTGTTTCTCAGCCCGAAATAAACGCGTTTTTTCAGACAACTGAATCCCCATGTAACAGCAAGGCTCAGAAGAGCCCACACACTCAGCTCTTAACCCCAGTGTGCAGAAAGGGTCAAAACGTGTTTTTCAGCAGAAATAAACATGTTTCTGCAAGTTTGGTCAACCCCATGTAAGTTATGGGGCAGTAACAGCACACTTTTCAAAATGTGTTTTTCAGCCCGAAATAAACACGTTTTTTCAGACAACTGACTCCCCATGTAACAGCAAGGCTCAGAAGAGCCCACACACTCAGCTCTTAACCCCAGTGTGCAGAAAGGGTCAAAACGTGTTTTTCAGCAGAAATAAACATGTTTCTGCAAGTTTGGTCAACCCCATGTAAGTTATGGGGCAGTAACAGCACACTTTTCAAAATGTGTTTTTCAGCCCGAAATAAACACGTTTTTTCAGACAACTGAATCCCCATGTAACAGCAAGGCTCAGAAGAGCCCACACACTCAGCTCTTAACCCCAGTGTGCAGAAAGGGTCAAAACGTGTTTTTCAGCAGAAATAAACATGTTTCTGCAAGTTTGGTCAACCCCATGTAAGTTATGGAGCAGTAACAGCACACTATTCAAAACGTGTTTTTTAGCCCGAAATAAACGCGTTTTTTCAGACAACTGAATCCCCATGTAACAGCAAGGCTCAGAAGAGCCCACACACTCAGCTCTTAACCCCAGTGTGCAGAAAGGGTCAAAACGTGTTTTTCAACAGAAATAAACATGTTTCTGCAAGTTTGGTCAACCCCATGTAAGTTATGGGCAGTAACAGCACACTTTTCAAAATGTGTTTTTCAGCCCGAAATAAACACGTTTTTTCAGACAACTGACTTCCCATGTAACAGCAAGGCTCAGAAGAGCCCACACACTCAGCTCTTAACCCCAGTGTGCAGAAAGGGTCAAAACGTGTTTTTCAGCAGAAATAAACATGTTTCTGCAAGTTTGGTCAACCCCATGTAAGTTATGGGGCAGTAACAGCACACTTTTCAAAATGTGTTTTTCAGCCCGAAATAAACACGTTTTTTCAGACAACTGACTCCCCATGTAACAGCAAGGCTCAGAAGAGCCCACACACTCAGCTCTTAACCCCAGTGTGCAGAAAGGGTCAAAACGTGTTTTTCAGCAGAAATAAACATGTTTCTGCAAGTTTGGTCAACCCCATGTAAGTTATGGAGCAGTAACAGCACACTATTCAAAACGTGTTTTTCAGCCCGAAATAAACGCGTTTTTTCAGACAACTGAATCCCCATGTAACAGCAAGGCTCAGAAGAGCCCACACACTCAGCTCTTAACCCCAGTGTGCAGAAAGGGTCAAAACGTGTTTTTCAGCAGAAATAAAGATGTTTCTGCAAGTTTGGTCAACCCCATGTAAGTTATGGAGCAGTAACAGCACACTTTTCAAAACGTGTTTTTCAGCACGAAATAAACGCGTTTTTTCAGACAACTGAATCCCCATGTAACAGCAAAGCTCAGAAGAGCCCACACACTCAGCTCTTAACCCCAGTGTGCAGAAAGGGTCAAAACGTGTTTTTCAGCAGAAATAAACATGTTTCTGCAAGTTTGGTCAACCCCATGTAAGTTATGGGGCAGTAACAGCACACTTTTCAAAACGTGTTTTTCAGCCCGAAATAAACGCGTTTTTTCAGACAACTGAATCCCCATGTAACAGCAAGGCTCAGAAGAGCCCACACACTCAGCTCTTAACCCCAGTGTGCAGAAAGGGTCAAAACGTGTTTTTCAGCAGAAATAAACATGTTTCTGCAATTTTGGTCAACCCCATGTAAGTTATGGGGCAGTAACAGCACACTTTTTAAAATGTGTTTTTCAGCCCGAAATAAACACGTTTTTTCAGACAACTGAATCTCCATGTAACAGCAAGGCTCAGAAGAGCCCACACACTCAGCTCTTAACCCCAGTGTGCAGAAAGGGTCAAAACGTGTTTTTCAGCAGAAATAAACATGTTTCTGCAAGATTGGTCAACCCCATGTAAGTTATGGAGCAGTAACAGCACACTTTTCAAAACGTGTTTTTCAGCCCGAAATTAACGCGTTTTTTCAGACAACAGAATCCCCATGTAACAGCAAGGCTCAGAAGAGCCCACACACTCAGCTCTTAACCCCAGTGTGCCGAAAGGGTCAAAACGTGTTTTTCAGCAGAAATAAACATGTTTCTGCAAGTTTGGTCAACCCCATGTAAGTTATGGAGCAGTAACAGCACACTTTTCAAAACGTGTTTTTCAGCCCGAAATAAACGCGTTTTTTCAGACAACTGAATCCCCATGTAACAGCAAGGCTCAAAAGAGCCCACACACTCAGCTCTTAACCCCAGTGTGCAGAAAGGGTCAAAACGTGTTTTTCAGCAGAAAAAAACATGTTTCTGCAAGTTTGGTCAACCCCATGTAAGTTATGGGGCATTAACAGCACACTTTTCAAAACGTGTTTTTCAGCCCGAAATAAACGCGTTTTTTCAGACAACTGAATCCCCATGTAACAGCAAGGCTCAGAAGAGCCCACACACTCAGCTCTTAACCCCAGTGTGCAGAAAGGGTCAAAACGTGTTTTTCAGCAGAAATAAACATGTTTCTGCAAGTTTGGTAAACCCGTTGTAAGTTATGGGGCAGTAACAGCACACTTTTCAAAATGTGTTTTTCAGCCCGAAATAAACACGTTTTTTCAGACAACTGACTCCCCATGTAACAGCAAGGCTCAGAAGAGCCCACACACTCAGCTCTTAACCCCAGTGTGCAGAAAGGGTCAAAACGTGTTTTTCAGCAGAAATAAACATGTTTCTGCAAGTTTGGTCAACCCCATGTAAGTTATGGAGCAGTAACAGCACACTTTTCAAAACGTGTTTTTCAGCCCGAAATAAACGCGTTTTTTCAGACAACTGAATCCCCATGTAACAGCAAAGCTCAGAAGAGCCCACACACTCAGCTATTAACCCCAGTGTGCAGAAAGGGTCAAAACGTGTTTTTCAGCAGAAATAAACATGTTTCTGCAAGTTTGGTCAACCCCATGTAAGTTATGGGGCAGTAACAGCACACTTTTCAAAATGTGTTTTTCAGCCCGAATTAAACACGTTTTTTCAGACAACTGAATCCCCATGTAACAGCAAGGCTCAGAAGAGCCCACACACTCAGCTCTTAACCCCAGTGTGCAGAAAGGGTCAAAACGTGTTTTTCAGCAGAAAGAAACATGTTTTTGCAAGTTTGGTCAACCCCATGTAAGTTATGGAGCAGTAACAGCACACTATTCAAAACGTGTTTTTCAGCCCGAAATAAACGCGTTTTTTCAGACAACTGAATCCCCATGTAACAGCAAGGCTCAGAAGAGCCCACACGCTCAGCTCTTAACCCCAGTGTGCAGAAAGGGTCAAAACGTGTTTTTCAGCAGAAATAAACATGTTTCTGCAAGTTTGGTCAACCCCATGTAAGTTATGGGGCAGTAACAGCACACTTTTCAAAATGTGTTTTTCAGCCCGAAATAAACACGTTTTTTCAGACAACTGACTCCCCATGTAACAGCAAGGCTCAGAAGAGCCCACACACTCAGCTCTTAACCCCAGTGTGCAGAAAGGGTCAAAACGTGTTTTTCAGCAGAAATAAACATGTTTCTGCAAGTTTGGTCAACCCCATGTAAGTTATGGGGCAGTAACAGCACACTTTTCAAAATGTGTTTTTCAGCCCGAAATAAACACGTTTTTTCAGACAACTGAATCCCCATGTAACAGCAAGGCTCAGAAGAGCCCACACACTCAGCTCTTAACCCCAGTGTGCAGAAAGGGTCAAAACGTGTTTTTCAGCAGAAAAAAACATGTTTCTGCAAGTTTGGTCAACCCCATGTAAGTTATGGGTCAGTAACAGCACACTTTTCAAAACGTGTTTTTCAGCCCGAAATAAACGCGTTTTTTCAGACAACTGAATCCCCATGTAACAGCAAGGCTCAGAAGAGCCCACACACTCAGCTCTTAACCCCAGTGTGCAGAAAGGGTCAAAACGTGTTTTTCAGCAGAAATAAACATGTTTCTGCAAGTTTGGTCAACCCCATGTAAGTTATGGAGCAGTAACTGCACACTTTTCAAAACGTGTTTTTCAGCCCGAAATAAAGGCGTTTTTTCAGACAACTGAATCCCCATGTAACAAGCAGGGCTAAAAAGAGCCCACACACTCAGCTCTTAACCCCAGTGTGCAGAAAGGGTCAAAACGTGTTTTTCAGCAGAAATAAACATGTTTCTGCAAGTTTGGTCAACCCCATGTAAGTTATGGGGCAGTAACAGCACACTTTTCAAAATGTGTTTTTCAGCCCGAAATAAACACGTTTTTTCAGACAACTGACTCCCCATGTAACAGCAAGGCTCAGACGAGCCCACACACTCAGCTCTTAACCCCAGTGTGCAGAAAGGGTCAAAACGTGTTTTTCAGCAGAAATAAACATGTTTCTGCAAGTTTGGTCAACCCCATGTAAGTTATGGAGCAGTAACAGCACACTTTTCAAAACGTGTTTTTCAGCCCGAAATAAACGCGTTTTTTCAGACAACTGAATCCCCATGTAACAGCAAAGCTCAGAAGAGCCCACACACTCAGCTCTTAACCCCAGTGTGCAGAAAGGGTCAAAACGTGTTTTTCAACAGAAATAAACATGTTTCTGCAAGTTTGGTCAACCCCATGTAAGTTATGGGGCAGTAACAGCACACTTTTCAAAACGTGTTTTTCAGCCCGAAATAAACGCGTTTTTTCAGACAACTGAATCCCCATGTAACAGCAAGGCTCAGAAGAGCCCACACACTCAGCTCTTAACCCCAGTGTGCAGAAAGGGTCAAAACGTTTTTTTCAGCAGAAATAAACATGTTTCTGCAAGTTTGGTCAACCCCATGTAAGTTATGGGGCAGTAACAGCACACTTTTCAAAATGTGTTTTTCAGCCCGAAATAAACACGTTTTTTCAGACAACTGACTCCCCATGTAACAGCAAGGCTCAGAAGAGCCCACACACTCAGCTCTTAACCCCAGTGTGCAGAAAGGGTCAAAACGTGTTTTTCAGCAGAAATAAACATGTTTCTGCAAGTTTGGTCAACCCCATGTAAGTTATGGGGCAGTAACAGCACACTTTTCAAAATGTGTTTTTCAGCCCGAAATAAACACGTTTTTTCAGACAACTGACTCCCCATGTAACAGCAAGGCTCAGAAGAGCCCACACACTCAGCTCTTAACCCCAGTGTGCAGAAAGGGTCAAAACGTGTTTTTCAGCAGAAATAAACATGTTTCTGCAAGTTTGGTCAACCCCATGTAAGTTATGGGAGAGTAACAGCACACTTTTCAAAACGTGTTTTTCAGCCCGAAATAAACGCGTTTTTTCAGACAACTGAATCCCCATGTAACAGCAAGGCTCAGAAGAGCCCACACACTCAGCTCTTAACCCCAGTGTGCAGAAAGGGTCAAAACGTGTTTTTCAGCAGAAATAAACATGTTTCTGCAAGTTTGGTCAACCCCATGTAAGTTATGGAGCAGTAACAGCACACTTTTCAAAACGTGTTTTTCAGCCCGAAATAAACGCGTTTTTTCAGACAACTGAATCCCCATGTAACAGCAAAGCTCAGAAGAGCCCACACACTCAGCTCTTAACCCCAGTGTGCAGAAAGGGTCAAAACGTGTTTTTCAACAGAAATAAACATGTTTCTGCAAGTTTGGTCAACCCCATGTAAGTTATGGGGCAGTAACAGCACACTATTCAAAACGTGTTTTTCAGCCCGAAATAAACGCGTTTTTTCAGACAACTGAATCCCCATGTAACAGCAAGGCTCAGAAGAGCCCACACACTCAGCTCTTAACCCCAGTGTGCAGAAAGGGTCAAAACGTGTTTTTCAGCAGAAATAAACATGTTTCTGCAAGTTTGGTCAACCCCATGTAAGTTATGGGGCAGTAACAGCACACTTTTCAAAATGTGTTTTTCAGCCCGAAATAAACACGTTTTTTCAGACAACTGACTCCCCATGTAACAGCAAGGCTCAGAAGAGCCCACACACTCAGCTCTTAACCCCAGTGTGCAGAAAGGGTCAAAACGTGTTTTTCAGCAGAAATAAACATGTTTCTGCAAGTTTGGTCAACCCCATGTAAGTTATGGGGCAGTAACAGCACACTTTTCAAAATGTGTTTTTCAGCCCGAAATAAACACGTTTTTTCAGACAACTGAATCCCCATGTAACAGCAAGGCTCAGAAGAGCCCACACACTCAGCTCTTAACCCCAGTGTGCAGAAAGGGTCAAAACGTGTTTTTCAGCAGAAATAAACATGTTTCTGCAAGTTTGGTCAACCCCATGTAAGTTATGGAGCAGTAACAGCACACTTTTCAAAACGTGTTTTTCAGCCCGAAATAAACGCGTTTTTTCAGACAACTGAATCCCCATGTAACAGCAGGGCTAAAAAGAGCCCACACACTCAGCTCTTAACCCCAGTGTGCAGAAAGGGTCAAAACGTGTTTTTCAGCAGAAAAAAACATGTTTCTGCAAGTTTGGTCAACCCCATGTAAGTTATGGGTCAGTAACAGCACACTTTTCAAAACGTGTTTTTCAGCCCGAAATAAACGCGTTTTTTCAGACAACTGAATCCCCATGTAACAGCAAGGCTCAGAAGAGCCCACACACTCAGCTCTTAACCCCAGTGTGCAGTAAGGGTCAAAACGTGTTTTTCAGCAGAAATAAACATGTTTCTGCAAGTTTGGTCAACCCCATGTAAGTTATGGAGCAGTAACAGCACACTTTTCAAAACGTGTTTTTCAGCCCGAAATAAACGCGTTTTTTCAGACAACTGAATCCCCATGTAACAGCAAAGCTCAGAAGAGCCCACACACTCAGCTCTTAACCCCAGTGTGCAGAAAGGGTCAAAACGTGTTTTTCAACAGAAATAAACATGTTTCTGCAAGTTTGGTCAACCCCATGTAAGTTATGGGGCAGTAACAGCACACTTTTCAAAACGTGTTTTTCAGCCCGAAATAAACGCGTTTTTTCAGACAACTGAATCCCCATGTAACAGCAAGGCTCAGAAGAGCCCACACACTCAGCTCTTAACCCCAGTGTGCAGAAAGGGTCAAAACGTTTTTTTCAGCAGAAATAAACATGTTTCTGCAAGTTTGGTCAACCCCATGTAAGTTATGGGGCAGTAACAGCACACTTTTCAAAATGTGTTTTTCAGCCCGAAATAAACACGTTTTTTCAGACAACTGACTCCCCATGTAACAGCAAGGCTCAGAAGAGCCCACACACTCAGCTCTTAACCCCAGTGTGCAGAAAGGGTCAAAACGTGTTTTTCAGCAGAAATAAACATGTTTCTGCAAGTTTGGTCAACCCCATGTAAGTTATGGAGCAGTAACAGCACACTTTTCAAAACGTGTTTTTCAGCCCGAAATAAACGCGTTTCTTCAGACAACTGAATCCCCATGTAACAGCAAGGCTCAAAAGAGCCCACACACTCAGCTCTTAACCCCAGTGTGCAGAAAGGGTCAAAACGTGTTTTTCAGCAGAAATAAACATGTTTCTGCAAATTTGGTCAACCCCATGTAAGTTATGGGGCAGTAACAGCACACTTTTCAAAATGTGTTTTTCAGCCCGAAATAAACACGTTTTTTCAGACAACTGACTCCCCATGTAACAGCAAGGCTCAGAAGAGCCCACACACTCAGCTCTTAACCCCAGTGTGCAGAAAGGGTCAAAACGTGTTTTTCAGCAGAAATAAACATGTTTCTGCAAGTTTGGTCAACCCCATGTAAGTTATGGGAGAGTAACAGCACACTTTTCAAAACGTGTTTTTCAGCCCGAAATAAACGCGTTTTTTCAGACAACTGAATCCCCATGTAACAGCAAGGCTCAGAAGAGCCCACACACTCAGCTCTTAACCCCAGTGTGCAGAAAGGGTCAAAACGTGTTTTTCAGCAGAAATAAACATGTTTCTGCAAGTTTGGTCAACCCCATGTAAGTTATGGAGCAGTAACAGCACACTTTTCAAAACGTGTTTTTCAGCCCGAAATAAACGCGTTTTTTCAGACAACTGAATCCCCATGTAACAGCAAAGCTCAGAAGAGCCCACACACTCAGCTCTTAACCCCAGTGTGCAGAAAGGGTCAAAACGTGTTTTTCAACAGAAATAAACATGTTTCTGCAAGTTTGGTCAACCCCATGTAAGTTATGGGGCAGTAACAGCACACTATTCAAAACGTGTTTTTCAGCCCGAAATAAACGCGTTTTTTCAGACAACTGAATCCCCATGTAACAGCAAGGCTCAGAAGAGCCCACACACTCAGCTCTTAACCCCAGTGTGCAGAAAGGGTCAAAACGTGTTTTTCAGCAGAAATAAACATGTTTCTGCAAGTTTGGTCAACCCCATGTAAGTTATGGGGCAGTAACAGCACACTTTTCAAAATGTGTTTTTCAGCCCGAAATAAACACGTTTTTTCAGACAACTGAATCCCCATGTAACAGCAAGGCTCAGAAGAGCCCACACACTCAGCTCTTAACCCCAGTGTGCAGAAAGGGTCAAAACGTGTTTTTCAGCAGAAATAAACATGTTTCTGCAAGTTTGGTCAACCCCATGTAAGTTATGGAGCAGTAACAGCACACTATTCAAAACGTGTTTTTCAGCCCGAAATAAACGCGTTTTTTCAGACAACTGAATCCCCATGTAACAGCAAGGCTCAGAAGAGCCCACACACTCAGCTCTTAACCCCAGTGTGCAGAAAGGGTCAAAACGTGTTTTTCAACAGAAATAAACATGTTTCTGCAAGTTTGGTCAACCCCATGTAAGTTATGGGGCAGTAACAGCACACTTTTCAAAATGTGTTTTTCACCCCGAAATAAACACGTTTTTTCAGACAACTGACTCCCCATGTAACAGCAAGGCTCAGAAGAGCCCACACACTCAGCTCTTAACCCCAGTGTGCAGAAAGGGTCAAAACGTGTTTTTCAGCAGAAAAAAACATGTTTCTGCAAGTTTGGTCAACCCCATGTAAGTTATGGGGCATTAACAGCACACTTTTCAAAACGTGTTTTTCAGCCCGAAATAAACGCGTTTTTTCAGACAACTGAATCCCCATGTAACAGCAAGGCTCAGAAGAGCCCACACACTCAGCTCTTAACCCCAGTGTGCAGAAAGGGTCAAAACGTGTTTTTCAGCAGAAATAAACATGTTTCTGCAAGTTTGGTCAACCCCATGTAAGTTATGGGGCAGTAACAGCACACTTTTCAAAATGTGTTTTTCAGCCCGAAATAAACACGTTTTTTCAGACAACTGACTCCCCATGTAACAGCAAGGCTCAGAAGAGCCCACACACACAGCTCTTAACCCCAGTGTGCAGAAAGGGTCAAAACGTGTTTTTCAGCAGAAATAAACATGTTTCTGCAAGTTTGGTCAACCCCATGTAAGTTATGGAGCAGTAACAGCACACTTTTCAAAACGTGTTTTTCAGCCCGAAATAAACGCGTTTTTTCAGACAACTGAATCCCCATGTAACAGCAAGGCTCAGAAGAGCCCACACACTCAGCTCTTAACCCCAGTGTGCAGAAAGGGTCAAAACGTGTTTTTCAGCAGAAATAAACATGTTTCTGCAAGTTTGGTCAACCCCATGTAAGTTATGGAGCAGTAACAGCACACTTTTCAAAACGTGTTTTTCAGCCCGAAATAAACGCGTTTTTTCAGACAACTGAATCCCCATGTAACAGCAAGGCTCAGAAGAGCCCACACACTTAGCTCTTAACCCCAGTGTGCAGAAAGGGTCAAAACGTGTTTTTCAGCAGAAATAAACATGTTTCTGCAAGTTTGGTCAACCCCATGTAAGTTATGGAGCAGTAACAGCACACTTTTCAAAACGTGTTTTTCAGCCCGAAATAAACGCGTTTTTTCAGACAACTGAATCCCCATGTAACAGCAAGGCTCAAAGGAGCCCACACACTCAGCTCTTAACCCCAGTGTGCAGAAAGGGTCAAAACGTGTTTTTCAGCAGAAAAAAACATGTTTCTGCAAGTTTGGTCAACCCCATGTAAGTTATGGGGCATTAACAGCACACTTTTCAAAACGTGTTTTTCAGCCCGAAATAAACGCGTTTTTTCAGACAACTGAATCCCCATGTAACAGCAAGGCTCAGAAGAGCCCACACACTCAGCTCTTAACCCCAGTGTGCAGAAAGGGTCAAAACGTGTTTTTCAGCAGAAATAAACATGTTTCTGCAAGTTTGGTCAACCCCATGTAAGTTATGGGGCAGTAACAGCACACTTTTCAAAATGTGTTTTTCAGCCCGAAATAAACACGTTTTTTCAGACAACTGACTCCCCATGTAACAGCAAGGCTCAGAAGAGCCCACACACACAGCTCTTAACCCCAGTGTGCAGAAAGGGTCAAAACGTGTTTTTCAGCAGAAATAAACATGTTTCTGCAAGTTTGGTCAACCCCATGTAAGTTATGGAGCAGTAACAGCACACTTTTCAAAACGTGTTTTTCAGCCCGAAATAAACGCGTTTTTTCAGACAACTGAATCCCCATGTAACAGCAAGGCTCAGAAGAGCCCACACACTCAGCTCTTAACCCCAGTGTGCAGAAAGGGTCAAAACGTGTTTTTCAGCAGAAATAAACATGTTTCTGCAAGTTTGGTCAACCCCATGTAAGTTATGGAGCAGTAACAGCACACTTTTCAAAACGTGTTTTTCAGCCCGAAATAAAAGCGTTTTTTCAGACAACTGAATCCCCATGTAACAGCAAGGCTCAGAAGAGCCCACACACTCAGCTCTTAACCCCAGTGTGCAGAAAGGGTCAAAACGTGTTTTTCAGCAGAAATAAACATGTTTCTGCAAGTTTGGTCAACCCCATGTAAGTTATGGGGCAGTAACAGAACACTTTTCAAAACGTGTTTTTCAGCCCGAAATAAACGCGTTTTTTCAGACAACTGAATCCCCATGTAACAGCAAGGCTCAGAAGAGCCCACACACTCAGCTCTTAACCCCAGTGTGCAGAAAGGGTCAAAACGTGTTTTTCAGCAGAAATAAACATGTTTCTGCAAGTTTGGTCAACCCCATGTAAGTTATGGGGCAGTAACAGAACACTTTTCAAAACGTGTTTCTCAGCCCGAAATAAACGCGTTTTTTCAGACAACTGAATCCCCATGTAACAGCAAGGCTCAAAAGAGCCCACACACTCAGCTCTTAACCCCAGTGTGCAGAAAGGGTCAAAACGTGTTTTTCAGCAGAAAAAAACATGTTTCTACAAGTTTGGTCAACCCCATGTAAGTTATGGGGCAGTAACAGCACACTTTTCAAAACGTGTTTTTCAGCCCGAAATAAACGCGTTTTTTCAGACAACTGAATCCCCATGTAACAACAAGGCTCAGAAGAGCCCACACACTCAGCTCTTAACCCCAGTGTGCAGAAAGGTTCAAAACGTGTTTTTCAGCAGAAATAAACATGTTTCTGCAAGTTTGGTCAACCCCATGTAAGTTATGGGGCAGTAACAGCACACTTTTCAAAATGTGTTTTTCAGCCCGAAATAAACACGTTTTTTCAGACAACTGACTCCCCATGTAACAGCAAGGCTCAGAAGAGCCCACACACTCAGCTCTTAACCCCAGTATGCAGAAAGGGTCAAAACGTGTTTTTCAGCAGAAATAAACATGTTTCTGCAAGTTTGGTCAACCCCATGTAAGTTATGGGGCAGTAACAGCACACTTTTCAAAATGTGTTTTTCAGCCCGAAATAAACACGTTTTTTCAGACAACTGACTCCCCATGTAACAGCAAGGCTCAGAAGAGCCCACACACTCAGCTCTTAACCCCAGTGTGCAGAAAGGGTCAAAACGTGTTTTTCAGCAGAAATAAACATGTTTCTGCAAGTTTGGTCAACCCCATGTAAGTTATGGAGCAGTAACAGCACACTTTTCAAAACGTGTTTTTCAGCCCGAAATAAACGCGTTTTTTCAGACAACTGAATCCCCATGTAACAGCAAGGCTCAAAAGAGCCCACACACTCAGCTCTTAACCCCAGTGTGCAGAAAGGGTCAAAACGTGTTTTTCAGCAGAAAAAAACATGTTTCTGCAAGTTTGGTCAACCCCATGTAAGTTATGGGGCAGTAACAGCACACTTTTCAAAATGTGTTTTTCAGCCCGAAATAAACACGTTTTTTCAGACAACTGACTCCCCATGTAACAGCAAGGCTCAGAAGAGCCCACACACTCAGCTCTTAACCCCAGTGTGCAGAAAGGGTCAAAACGTGTTTTTCAGCAGAAATAAACATGTTTTGCAAGTTTGGTCAACCCCATGTAAGTTATGGAGCAGTAACAGCACACTTTTCAAAACGTGTTTTTCAGCCCGAAATAAACGCGTTTTTTCAGACAACTGAATCCCCATGTAACAGCAGGGCTAAAAAGAGCCCACACACTCAGCTCTTAACCCCAGTGTGCAGAAAGGGTCAAAACGTGTTTTTCAGCAGAAAAAAACATGTTTCTGCAAGTTTGGTCAACCCCATGTAAGTTATGGGGCAGTAACAGCACACTTTTCAAAACGTGTTTTTCAGCCCGAAATAAACGCGTTTTTTCAGACAACTGAATCCCCATGTAACAGCAAGGCTCAGAAGAGCCCACACACTCAGCTCTTAACCCCAGTGTGCAGAAAGGGTCAAAACGTGTTTTTCAGCAGAAATAAACATGTTTCTGCAAGTTTGGTCAACCCCATGTAAGTTATGGGGCAGTAACAGCACACTTTTCAAAATGTGTTTTTCAGCCCGAAATAAACACGTTTTTTCAGACAACTGACTCCCCATGTAACAGCAAGGCTCAGAAGAGCCCACACACTCAGCTCTTAACCCCAGTGTGCAGAAAGCGTCAAAACGTGTTTTTCAGCAGAAATAAACATGTTTCTGCAAGTTTGGTCAACCCCATGTAAGTTATGGGGCAGTAACAGCACACTTTTCAAAATGTGTTTTTCAGCCCGAAATAAACACGTTTTTTCAGACAACTGACTCCCCATGTAACAGCAAGGCTCAGAAGAGCCCACACACTCAGCTCTTAACCCCAGTGTGCATAAAGGGTCAAAACGTGTTTTTCAGCAGAAATAAACATGTTTCTGCAAGTTTGGTCAACCCCATGTAAGTTATGGAGCAGTAACAGCACACTTTTCAAAACGTGTTTTTCAGCCCGAAATAAACACGTTTTTTCAGACAACTGAATCCCCATGTAACAGCAAAGCTCAGAAGAGCCCACACACTCAGCTCTTAACCCCAGTGTGCAGAAAGGGTCAAAACGTGTTTTTCAGCAGAAATAAACATGTTTCTGCAAGTTTGGTCAACCCCATGTAAGTTATGGGGCAGTAACAGCACACTTTTCAAAATGTGTTTTTCAGCCCGAAATAAACACGTTTTTTCAGAAAACTGACTCCCCATGTAACAGCAAGGCTCAGAAGAGCCCACACACTCAGCTCTTAACCCCAGTGAGCAGAAAGGGTCAAAACGTGTTTTTCAGCAGAAATAAACATGTTTCTGCAAGTTTGGTCAACCCCATGTAAGTTATGGAGCAGTAACAGCACACTTTTCAAAACGTGTTTTTCAGCCCGAAATAAACGCGTTTTTTCAGACAACTGAATCCCCATGTAACAGCAAAGCTCAGAAGAGCCCACACACTCAGCTCTTAACCCCAGTGTGCAGAAAGCGTCAAAACGTGTTTTTCAGCAGAAATAAACATGTTTCTGCAAGTTTGGTCAACCCCATGTAAGTTATGGAGCAGTAACAGCACACTTTTCAAAACGTGTTTTTCAGCCCGAAATAAACGCGTTTTTTCAGACAACTGAATCCCCATGTAACAGCAGGGCTAAAAAGAGCCCACACACTCAGCTCTTAACCCCAGTGTGCAGAAAGGGTCAAAACGTGTTTTTCAGCAGAAAAAAACATGTTTCTGCAAGTTTGGTCAACCCCATGTAAGTTATGGGGCAGTAACAGCACACTTTTCAAAACGTGTTTTTCAGCCCGAAATAAACGCGTTTTTTCAGACAACTGACTCCCCATGTAACAGCAAGGCTCAGAAGAGCCCACACACACAGCTCTTAACCCCAGTGTGCAGAAAGGGTCAAAACGTGTTTTTCAGCAGAAATAAACATGTTTCTGCAAGTTTGGTCAACCCCATGTAAGTTATGGAGCAGTAACAGCACACTTTTCAAAACGTGTTTTTCAGCCCGAAATAAACGCGTTTTTTCAGACAACTGAATCCCCATGTAACAGCAAGGCTCAGAAGAGCCCACACACTCAGCTCTTAACCCCAGTGTGCAGAAAGGGTCAAAACGTGTTTTTCAGCAGAAATAAACATGTTTCTGCAAGTTTGGTCAACCCCATGTAAGTTATGGAGCAGTAACAGCACACTTTTCAAAACGTGTTTTTCAGCCCGAAATAAAAGCGTTTTTTCAGACAACTGAATCCCCATGTAACAGCAAGGCTCAGAAGAGCCCACACACTCAGCTCTTAACCCCAGTGTGCAGAAAGGGTCAAAACGTGTTTTTCAGCAGAAATAAACATGTTTCTGCAAGTTTGGTCAACCCCATGTAAGTTATGGGGCAGTAACAGAACACTTTTCAAAACGTGTTTTTCAGCCCGAAATAAACGCGTTTTTTCAGACAACTGAATCCCCATGTAACAGCAAGGCTCAGAAGAGCCCACACACTCAGCTCTTAACCCCAGTGTGCAGAAAGGGTCAAAACGTGTTTTTCAGCAGAAATAAACATGTTTCTGCAAGTTTGGTCAACCCCATGTAAGTTATGGGGCAGTAACAGAACACTTTTCAAAACGTGTTTCTCAGCCCGAAATAAACGCGTTTTTTCAGACAACTGAATCCCCATGTAACAGCAAGGCTCAAAAGAGCCCACACACTCAGCTCTTAACCCCAGTGTGCAGAAAGGGTCAAAACGTGTTTTTCAGCAGAAAAAAACATGTTTCTACAAGTTTGGTCAACCCCATGTAAGTTATGGGGCAGTAACAGCACACTTTTCAAAACGTGTTTTTCAGCCCGAAATAAACGCGTTTTTTCAGACAACTGAATCCCCATGTAACAACAAGGCTCAGAAGAGCCCACACACTCAGCTCTTAACCCCAGTGTGCAGAAAGGTTCAAAACGTGTTTTTCAGCAGAAATAAACATGTTTCTGCAAGTTTGGTCAACCCCATGTAAGTTATGGGGCAGTAACAGCACACTTTTCAAAATGTGTTTTTCAGCCCGAAATAAACACGTTTTTTCAGACAACTGACTCCCCATGTAACAGCAAGGCTCAGAAGAGCCCACACACTCAGCTCTTAACCCCAGTATGCAGAAAGGGTCAAAACGTGTTTTTCAGCAGAAATAAACATGTTTCTGCAAGTTTGGTCAACCCCATGTAAGTTATGGGGCAGTAACAGCACACTTTTCAAAATGTGTTTTTCAGCCCGAAATAAACACGTTTTTTCAGACAACTGACTCCCCATGTAACAGCAAGGCTCAGAAGAGCCCACACACTCAGCTCTTAACCCCAGTGTGCAGAAAGGGTCAAAACGTGTTTTTCAGCAGAAATAAACATGTTTCTGCAAGTTTGGTCAACCCCATGTAAGTTATGGAGCAGTAACAGCACACTTTTCAAAACGTGTTTTTCAGCCCGAAATAAACGCGTTTTTTCAGACAACTGAATCCCCATGTAACAGCAAGGCTCAAAAGAGCCCACACACTCAGCTCTTAACCCCAGTGTGCAGAAAGGGTCAAAACGTGTTTTTCAGCAGAAAAAAACATGTTTCTGCAAGTTTGGTCAACCCCATGTAAGTTATGGGGCAGTAACAGCACACTTTTCAAAATGTGTTTTTCAGCCCGAAATAAACACGTTTTTTCAGACAACTGACTCCCCATGTAACAGCAAGGCTCAGAAGAGCCCACACACTCAGCTCTTAACCCCAGTGTGCAGAAAGGGTCAAAACGTGTTTTTCAGCAGAAATAAACATGTTTTGCAAGTTTGGTCAACCCCATGTAAGTTATGGAGCAGTAACAGCACACTTTTCAAAACGTGTTTTTCAGCCCGAAATAAACGCGTTTTTTCAGACAACTGAATCCCCATGTAACAGCAGGGCTAAAAAGAGCCCACACACTCAGCTCTTAACCCCAGTGTGCAGAAAGGGTCAAAACGTGTTTTTCAGCAGAAAAAAACATGTTTCTGCAAGTTTGGTCAACCCCATGTAAGTTATGGGGCAGTAACAGCACACTTTTCAAAACGTGTTTTTCAGCCCGAAATAAACGCGTTTTTTCAGACAACTGAATCCCCATGTAACAGCAAGGCTCAGAAGAGCCCACACACTCAGCTCTTAACCCCAGTGTGCAGAAAGGGTCAAAACGTGTTTTTCAGCAGAAATAAACATGTTTCTGCAAGTTTGGTCAACCCCATGTAAGTTATGGGGCAGTAACAGCACACTTTTCAAAATGTGTTTTTCAGCCCGAAATAAACACGTTTTTTCAGACAACTGACTCCCCATGTAACAGCAAGGCTCAGAAGAGCCCACACACTCAGCTCTTAACCCCAGTGTGCAGAAAGCGTCAAAACGTGTTTTTCAGCAGAAATAAACATGTTTCTGCAAGTTTGGTCAACCCCATGTAAGTTATGGGGCAGTAACAGCACACTTTTCAAAATGTGTTTTTCAGCCCGAAATAAACACGTTTTTTCAGACAACTGACTCCCCATGTAACAGCAAGGCTCAGAAGAGCCCACACACTCAGCTCTTAACCCCAGTGTGCATAAAGGGTCAAAACGTGTTTTTCAGCAGAAATAAACATGTTTCTGCAAGTTTGGTCAACCCCATGTAAGTTATGGAGCAGTAACAGCACACTTTTCAAAACGTGTTTTTCAGCCCGAAATAAACACGTTTTTTCAGACAACTGAATCCCCATGTAACAGCAAAGCTCAGAAGAGCCCACACACTCAGCTCTTAACCCCAGTGTGCAGAAAGGGTCAAAACGTGTTTTTCAGCAGAAATAAACATGTTTCTGCAAGTTTGGTCAACCCCATGTAAGTTATGGGGCAGTAACAGCACACTTTTCAAAATGTGTTTTTCAGCCCGAAATAAACACGTTTTTTCAGAAAACTGACTCCCCATGTAACAGCAAGGCTCAGAAGAGCCCACACACTCAGCTCTTAACCCCAGTGAGCAGAAAGGGTCAAAACGTGTTTTTCAGCAGAAATAAACATGTTTCTGCAAGTTTGGTCAACCCCATGTAAGTTATGGAGCAGTAACAGCACACTTTTCAAAACGTGTTTTTCAGCCCGAAATAAACGCGTTTTTTCAGACAACTGAATCCCCATGTAACAGCAAAGCTCAGAAGAGCCCACACACTCAGCTCTTAACCCCAGTGTGCAGAAAGCGTCAAAACGTGTTTTTCAGCAGAAATAAACATGTTTCTGCAAGTTTGGTCAACCCCATGTAAGTTATGGAGCAGTAACAGCACACTTTTCAAAACGTGTTTTTCAGCCCGAAATAAACGCGTTTTTTCAGACAACTGAATCCCCATGTAACAGCAGGGCTAAAAAGAGCCCACACACTCAGCTCTTAACCCCAGTGTGCAGAAAGGGTCAAAACGTGTTTTTCAGCAGAAAAAAACATGTTTCTGCAAGTTTGGTCAACCCCATGTAAGTTATGGGGCAGTAACAGCACACTTTTCAAAACGTGTTTTTCAGCCCGAAATAAACGCGTTTTTTCAGACAACTGAATCCCCATGTAACAGCAAGGCTCAGAAGAGCCCACACACTCAGCTCTTAACCCCAGTGTGCATAAAGGGTCAAAACGTGTTTTTCAGCAGAAATAAACATGTTTCTGCAAGTTTGGTCAACCCCATGTAAGTTATGGAGCAGTAACAGCACACTTTTCAAAACGTGTTTTTCAGCCCGAAATAAACACGTTTTTTCAGACAACTGAATCCCCATGTAACAGCAAAGCTCAGAAGAGCCCACACACTCAGCTCTTAACCCCAGTGTGCAGAAAGGGTCAAAACGTGTTTTTCAGCAGAAATAAACATGTTTCTGCAAGTTTGGTCAACCCCATGTAAGTTATGGGGCAGTAACAGCACACTTTTCAAAATGTGTTTTTCAGCCCGAAATAAACACGTTTTTTCAGAAAACTGACTCCCCATGTAACAGCAAGGCTCAGAAGAGCCCACACACTCAGCTCTTAACCCCAGTGAGCAGAAAGGTTCAAAACGTGTTTTTCAGCAGAAATAAACATGTTTCTGCAAGTTTGGTCAACCCCATGTAAGTTATGGAGCAGTAACAGCACACTTTTCAAAACGTGTTTTTCAGCCCGAAATAAACGCGTTTTTTCAGACAACTGAATCCCCATGTAACAGCAAAGCTCAGAAGAGCCCACACACTCAGCTCTTAACCCCAGTGTGCAGAAAGGGTCAAAACGTGTTTTTCAGCAGAAATAAACATGTTTCTGCAAGTTTGGTCAACCCCATGTAAGTTATGGGGCAGTAACAGCACACTTTTCAAAATGTGTTTTTCAGCCCGAAATAAACACGTTTTTTCAGACAACTGAATCCCCATGTAACAGCAAGGCTCAGAAGAGCCCACACACTCAGCTCTTAACCCCAGTGTGCAGAAAGGGTCAAAACGTGTTTTTCAGCAGAAATAAACATGTTTCTGCAAGTTTGGTCAACCCCATGTAAGTTATGGAGCAGTAACAGCACACTATTCAAAACGTGTTTTTCAGCCCGAAATAAACGCGTTTTTTCAGCAACTGAATCCCCATGTAACAGCAAGGCTCAGAAGAGCCCACACACTCAGCTCTTAACCCCAGTGTGCAGAAAGGGTCAAAACGTGTTTTTCAGCAGAAATAAACATGTTTCTGCAAGTTTGGTCAACCCCATGTAAGTTATGGAGCAGTAACAGCACACTTTTCAAAACGTGTTTTTCAGCCCGAAATAAACGCGTTTTTTCAGACAACTGAATCCCCATGTAACAGCAAGGCTCAGAAGAGCCCACACACTCAGCTCTTAACCCCAGTGTGCAGAAAGGGTCAAAACGTGTTTTTCAGCAGAAATAAACATGTTTCTGCAAGTTTGGTCAACCCCATGTAAGTTATGGAGCAGTAACAGCACACTTTTCAAAACGTGTTTTTCAGCCCGAAATAAACGCGTTTTTTCAGACAACTGAATCCCCATGTAACAGCAAGGCTCAGAAGAGCCCACACACTCAGCTCTTAACCCCAGTGTGCAGAAAGGGTCAAAACGTGTTTTTCAGCAGAAATAAACATGTTTCTGCAAGTTTGGTCAACCCCATGTAAGTTATGGGGCAGTAACAGAACACTTTTCAAAACGTGTTTTTCAGCCCGAAATAAACGCGTTTTTTCAGACAACTGAATCCCCATGTAACAGCAAGGCTCAGAAGAGCCCACACACTCAGCTCTTAACCCCAGTGTGCAGAAAGGGTCAAAACGTGTTTTTCAGCAGAAATAAACATTTTTCTGCAAGTTTGGTCAACCCCATGTAAGTTATGGGGCAGTAACAGAACACTTTTCAAAACGTGTTTTTCAGCCCGAAATAAACGCGTTTTTTCAGACAACTGAATCCCCATGTAACAGCAAGGCTCAAAAGAGCCCACACACTCAGCTCTTAACCCCAGTGTGCAGAAAGGGTCAAAACGTGTTTTTCAGCAGAAAAAAACATGTTTCTACAAGTTTGGTCAACCCCATGTAATTTATGGGGCAGTAACAGCACACTTTTCAAAACGTGTTTTTCAGCCCGAAATAAACGCGTTTTTTCAGACAACTGAATCCCCATGTAACAACAAGGCTCAGAAGAGCCCACACACTCAGCTCTTAACCCCAGTGTGCAGAAAGGTTCAAAACGTGTTTTTCAGCAGAAATAAACATGTTTCTGCAAGTTTGGTCAACCCCATGTAAGTTATGGGGCAGTAACAGCACACTTTTCAAAATGTGTTTTTCAGCCCGAAATAAACACGTTTTTTCAGACAACTGACTCCCCATGTAACAGCAAGGCTCAGAAGAGCCCACACACTCAGCTCTTAACCCCAGTATGCAGAAAGGGTCAAAACGTGTTTTTCAGCAGAAATAAACATGTTTCTGCAAGTTTGGTCAACCCCATGTAAGTTATGGGGCAGTAACAGCACACTTTTCAAAATGTGTTTTTCAGCCCGAAATAAACACGTTTTTTCAGACAACTGACTCCCCATGTAACAGCAAGGCTCAGAAGAGCCCACACACTCAGCTCTTAACCCCAGTGTGCAGAAAGGGTCAAAACGTGTTTTTCAGCAGAAATAAACATGTTTCTGCAAGTTTGGTCAACCCCATGTAAGTTATGGAGCAGTAACAGCACACTTTTCAAAACGTGTTTTTCAGCCCGAAATAAACGCGTTTTTTCAGACAACTGAATCCCCATGTAACAGCAAGGCTCAAAAGAGCCCACACACTCAGCTCTTAACCCCAGTGTGCAGAAAGGGTCAAAACGTGTTTTTCAGCAGAAAAAAACATGTTTCTGCAAGTTTGGTCAACCCCATGTAAGTTATGGGGCAGTAACAGCACACTTTTCAAAATGTGTTTTTCAGCCCGAAATAAACACGTTTTTTCAGACAACTGACTCCCCATGTAACAGCAAGGCTCAGAAGAGCCCACACACTCAGCTCTTAACCCCAGTGTGCAGAAAGGGTCAAAACGTGTTTTTCAGCAGAAATAAACATGTTTTGCAAGTTTGGTCAACCCCATGTAAGTTATGGAGCAGTAACAGCACACTTTTCAAAACGTGTTTTTCAGCCCGAAATAAACGCGTTTTTTCAGACAACTGAATCCCCATGTAACAGCAGGGCTAAAAAGAGCCCACACACTCAGCTCTTAACCCCAGTGTGCAGAAAGGGTCAAAACGTGTTTTTCAGCTGAAAAAAACATGTTTCTGCAAGTTTGGTCAACCCCATGTAAGTTATGGGGCAGTAACAGCACACTTTTCAAAACGTGTTTTTCAGCCCGAAATAAACGCGTTTTTTCAGACAACTGAATCCCCATGTAACAGCAAGGCTCAGAAGAGCCCACACACTCAGCTCTTAACCCCAGTGTGCAGAAAGGGTCAAAACGTGTTTTTCAGCAGAAATAAACATGTTTCTGCAAGTTTGGTCAACCCCATGTAAGTTATGGGGCAGTAACAGCACACTTTTCAAAATGTGTTTTTCAGCCCGAAATAAACACGTTTTTTCAGACAACTGACTCCCCATGTAACAGCAAGGCTCAGAAGAGCCCACACACTCAGCTCTTAACCCCAGTGTGCAGAAAGCGTCAAAACGTGTTTTTCAGCAGAAATAAACATGTTTCTGCAAGTTTGGTCAACCCCATGTAAGTTATGGGGCAGTAACAGCACACTTTTCAAAATGTGTTTTTCAGCCCGAAATAAACACGTTTTTTCAGACAACTGACTCCCCATGTAACAGCAAGGCTCAGAAGAGCCCACACACTCAGCTCTTAACCCCAGTGTGCATAAAGGGTCAAAACGTGTTTTTCAGCAGAAATAAACATGTTTCTGCAAGTTTGGTCAACCCCATGTAAGTTATGGAGCAGTAACAGCACACTTTTCAAAACGTGTTTTTCAGCCCGAAATAAACACGTTTTTTCAGACAACTGAATCCCCATGTAACAGCAAAGCTCAGAAGAGCCCACACACTCAGCTCTTAACCCCAGTGTGCAGAAAGGGTCAAAACGTATTTTTCAGCAGAAATAAACATGTTTCTGCAAGTTTGGTCAACCCCATGTAAGTTATGGGGCAGTAACAGCACACTTTTCAAAATGTGTTTTTCAGCCCGAAATAAACACGTTTTTTCAGAAAACTGACTCCCCATGTAACAGCAAGGCTCAGAAGAGCCCACACACTCAGCTCTTAACCCCAGTGAGCAGAAAGGGTCAAAACGTGTTTTTCAGCAGAAATAAACATGTTTCTGCAAGTTTGGTCAACCCCATGTAAGTTATGGAGCAGTAACAGCACACTTTTCAAAACGTGTTTTTCAGCCCGAAATAAACGCGTTTTTTCAGACAACTGAATCCCCATGTAACAGCAAAGCTCAGAAGAGCCCACACACTCAGCTCTTAACCCCAGTGTGCAGAAAGCGTCAAAACGTGTTTTTCAGCAGAAATAAACATGTTTCTGCAAGTTTGGTCAACCCCATGTAAGTTATGGAGCAGTAACAGCACACTTTTCAAAACGTGTTTTTCAGCCCGAAATAAACGCGTTTTTTCAGACAACTGAATCCCCATGTAACAGCAGGGCTAAAAAGAGCCCACACACTCAGCTCTTAACCCCAGTGTGCAGAAAGGGTCAAAACGTGTTTTTCAGCAGAAAAAAACATGTTTCTGCAAGTTTGGTCAACCCCATGTAAGTTATGGGGCAGTAACAGCACACTTTTCAAAACGTGTTTTTCAGCCCGAAATAAACGCGTTTTTTCAGACAACTGAATCCCCATGTAACAGCAAGGCTCAGAAGAGCCCACACACTCAGCTCTTAACCCCAGTGTGCATAAAGGGTCAAAACGTGTTTTTCAGCAGAAATAAACATGTTTCTGCAAGTTTGGTCAACCCCATGTAAGTTATGGAGCAGTAACAGCACACTTTTCAAAACGTGTTTTTCAGCCCGAAATAAACACGTTTTTTCAGACAACTGAATCCCCATGTAACAGCAAAGCTCAGAAGAGCCCACACACTCAGCTCTTAACCCCAGTGTGCAGAAAGGGTCAAAACGTGTTTTTCAGCAGAAATAAACATGTTTCTGCAAGTTTGGTCAACCCCATGTAAGTTATGGGGCAGTAACAGCACACTTTTCAAAACGTGTTTTTCAGCCCGAAATAAACGCGTTTTTTCAGACAACTGAATCCCCATGTAACAGCAAGGCTCAGAAGAGCCCACACACTCAGCTCTTAACCCCAGTGTGCAGAAAGGGTCAAAACGTGTTTTTCAGCAGAAATAAACATGTTTCTGCAAGTTTGGTCAACCCCATGTAAGTTATGGGGCAGTAACAGCACACTTTTCAAAATGTGTTTTTCAGCCCGAAATAAACACGTTTTTTCAGACAACTGAATCCCCATGTAACAGCAAGGCTCAGAAGAGCCCACACACTCAGCTCTTAACCCCAGTGTGCAGAAAGGGTCAAAACGTGTTTTTCAGCAGAAATAAACATGTTTCTGCAAGTTTGGTCAACCCCATGTAAGTTATGGAGCAGTAACAGCACACTATTCAAAACGTGTTTTTCAGCCCGAAATAAACGCGTTTTTTCAGACAACTGAATCCCCATGTAACAGCAAGGCTCAGAAGAGCCCACACACTCAGCTCTTAACCCCAGTGTGCAGAAAGGGTCAAAACGTGTTTTTCAGCAGAAATAAACATGTTTCTGCAAGTTTGGTCAACCCCATGTAAGTTATGGGGCAGTAACAGCACACTTTTCAAAATGTGTTTTTCAGCCCGAAATAAACACGTTTTTTCAGACGCATGATCAGGCAGGCGAAACAGCCTTACACAGTCCTGCCGCAGTACACGGATATAATCATACCGTAATTAAATTCTTTAGATACGCGATTCCATATTATATTCCCTTTTAATCAAATTCTAAAAGTATGCTGGTTGACTCCGGTATCACGTTAGTTAAAGACTTCGAAGCTTACAATGTTTAGGGAGAAATGGAATACCGGTGTGTATTTTTCCTTGTGATATTTTAAGCTCTAGTTGAATGATAGGTGTCGCATTTTAAATCATTTTCGTAGCTAGAAATTATGAAACGCCCTGTTAAAAGCAAGGAAGTTTTTATGCCCCGTTGAAGTAAAACAAAATGCCTGACAAAGTATGGCTTGGACAGATTCCAAGTGCTTGTACAAATGTGCTAAAGAAATTATACTTTGAGTATACAGCTTGTCCAAAGTCATCCATTATCAATACTATTAGTAATATCTTCAGTAAAGGCTTTGATGCATAAATATTTCTGATGAAGGTAGGTTGTGTACTTTTGTCCAACTGAGCAATCTTGCTTTCATAATATATACCAACATTTTAATGACTGATGATTAACATGCTGTAATACACAGTTCAAAATTAAAGGCTCAAATGCTGTACATGAGAGGTTAAGCTCCCCCTGGCGGTTTAACAAGGCGACGCCGGATAGTTAGTCACGTGACACAGGTGACACACGTGATACCGCGTGATACTGCGTGATACTGTGACACGCCCACCGCGGTATGCCGCGAAATACCTCACCCATTTTGAATGGCTGCATCTGTACCATTTAACAGCATTTTTCAGCTTCATGAAAATTTGCCTAAACCAGACAGAATATTAAAGAAGATACATTTCCTAGAGGTTTTATAAACCGTTTTGATAGTTTGAGACTGATTTTTTGGAGTTTGAGGAAAAAATTCAACTTTGATGTTTGGAGGGCTTCTGAGACACCCTGCCGGAATGTACATTTAAAACCCAAGCTAGGGTTAGGGTTAGCATACCCACAACAGATAGAAGTTTTTTACTGTCAGTGCTCCATTCAGGGTCAGTGCTGCATTCCGGGCCCCCAGTTATCTTTAGGATGAGTGATAATTTGCTCCTATCTGCACTTTTAGTTTTCGGACAGTTTTGGTCACCTTTTTGTATATTGCCCTATCCATTGATTTTATCCAAAACTGATCCAGATGAAAAGTGTGAAGAATACCTGTTCTAATGGGTAGACTCTCTTCATTTTGTCATTTAAAGTGCAGCTAAAAGTGCAACAGCGGGCACAATTCTATGGTTCTTGTAACCCTAACCCTAGCCAGGCATTAAAAGCATGCTGATTTAACTACCATTTAACAGCATTTTTCAGCTTCATGAAAATTTGCCTAAACAAGACAGATTATAAAAGAAGATACATTTCCTAGAGGATTTAAAAACCGTTTTGATAGTCTGAGACTGATTTTTTTTGGTTTGAGGAAAAAATTCAACTTTGATGTTTGGAGGGCTTCTGAGACACCCTGCCGGAATGTACATTTGAAACCCAAGCTAGGGTTAGGTTTAGCATTCCTACAACAGGTAGAAGTTTTTTACTGTCAGTGCTGCATTCCAGGTCCCCAGTTATCTTTAGGATGAGTGATAATTTACTCCTTTCTGCACTTTGAGTTTTCGGACAGTTTTGGTCACCTTTTTGTATATTGTCCTATCCAGTGATTTTATCCAAAACTGAGCCAGATGAAAAGTGTGAAGAATACCTCTTCTAATGGGTAAACTCTCTTCATTTTGTCATTTAAAGTGCAGCTAAAAGTGCAACAGCGGGCAAAATTCTATGGTTCTTGTAACCCTAACCCCAGCCAGGCATTAAAAGCATGCCGATCTAACTACCATTTAAAAGCATTTTTCAGCTTCATGAAAATTTGCCTAAACAAGACAGATTATAAAAGAAGATACATTTCCTAGAGGATTTAAAAACCGTTTTGATAGTTTGAGACTGATTGTTTTGGGTTTGAGGAAAAAATTCAACTTTGATGTTTGGAGGGCTTCTGAGACACCCTGCCAGAATGTACATTTGAAACCCTAGCTAGGGTTAGGTTTAGCATTCCAACAACAGGTAGAAGTTTTTTACTGTCAGTGCTGCATTCCGGGCCCCCAGTTATCTTTAGGATGAGTGATAATTTGCTCATATCTGCACTTTTAGTTTTCGGACAGTTTTGGTCACCTTTTTATATATTGCCCTATCCAGTGATTTTATCCAAAACTGAGCCAGATGAAAAGTGTGAAGAATACCTGTTCTAATGGGTAGACTCTCTTCATTTTGTCATTTAAAGTGCAGCTAAAAGTGCAACAGCGGGCAAAATTCTATGGTTCTTGTAACCCTAACCCTAACCAGGCATTAAAGCATGCCGATTTAACTACCATTTAACAGCATTTTTCAGCTTCATGAAAATTTGCCTAAACAAGACAGATTATAAAAGAAGATACATTTCCTAGAGGTTTTAAAAACTGTTTTGATAGTTTGAGACTGATTTTTTGGAGTTTGAGGAAAAAATTCAACTTTGATGTTTGGAGGGCTTCTGAGACACCCTGCCGGAATGCACATTTGAAACCCTAGCTAGGGTTAGGGTTAGTATTCCCACACCAGTTAGAAGTTTTTTACTGTCAGTGCTGCATTCCGGGCCCCCAGTTATCTTTAGGATGAGTGATAATTTACTCCTATCTGCACTTTGAGTTTTCGGACAGTTTTGGTCACCTTTTTGTATATTGTCCTATCCAGTGATTTTATCCAAAACTGAGCCAGATGAAAAGTGTGAAGAATACCTCTTCTAATGGGTAAACTCTCTTCATTTTGTCATTTAAAGTGCAGCTAAAAGTGCAACAGCGGGCACAATTCTATGGTTCTTGTAACCCTAACCCTAGCCAGGCATTAAAAGCATGCCGATCTAACTACCATTTAACAGCATTTTTCAGCTTCATGAAAATTTGCCTAAACAAGACAGATTATAAAAGAAGATACATTTCCTAGAGGATTTAAAAACCGTTTTGATAGTTTGAGACTGATTTTTTTTGGTTTGAGGAAAAAATTCAACTTTGATGTTTGGAGGGCTTCTGAGACACCCTGCTGGAATGCACATTTGAAACCCTAGCTAGGGTTAGGTTTAGCATTCCCACAACAGGTAGAAGTTTTTTACTGTCAGTGCTGCATTCCAGGTCCCCAGTTATCTTTAGGATGAGTGATAATTTGCTCCTATCTGCCCTTTTAGTTTTCGGACAGTTTTGGTCACCTTTTTGTATATTGCCCTATCCATTGATTTTATCCAAAACTGAGCCAGATGAAAAGTGTGAAGAATACCTGTTCTAATGGGTAGACTCTCTTCATTTTGTCATTTAAAGTGCAGCTAAAAGTGCAACAGCGGGCACAATTCTATGGTTCTTGTAACCCTAACCCCAGCCAGGCATTAAAAGCATGCCGATCTAACTACCATTTAACAGCATTTTTCAGCTTCATGAAAATTTGCCTAAACAAGACAGATTATAAAAGAAGATACATTTCCTAGAGGATTTAAAAACCGTTTTGATAGTTTGAGACTGATTTTTTTTGGTTTGAGGAAAAAATTCAACTTTGATGTTTGGCGGGCTTCTGAGACACCTTGCCGGAATGTACATTTGAAACCCAAGCTAGGGTTAGGTTTAGCATTCCAACAACAGGTAGAAGTTTTTTACTGTCAGTGCTGCATTCCAGGTCCCCAGTTATCTTTAGGATGAGTGATAATTTGCTCCTATCTGCCCTTTTAGTTTTCGGACAGTTTTGGTCACCTTTTTGTATATTGCCCTATCCATTGATTTTATGCAAAACTGAGCCAGATGAAAAGTGTGAAGAATACCTGTTCTAATGGGTAGACTCTCTTCATTTTGTCATTTAAAGTGCAGCTAAAAGTGCAACAGCGGGCAAAATTCTATGGTTCTTGTAACCCTAACCCTAGCCAGGCATTAAAGCATGCCGATTTAACTACCATTTAACAGCATTTTTCAGCTTCATGAAAATTTGCCTAAACAAGACAGATTATAAAAGAAGATACATTTCCTAGAGGTTTTAAAAACTGTTTTGATAGTTTGAGACTGATTTTTTTTGGTTTGAGGAAAAAATTCATCTTTGATGTTTGGAGGGCTTCTGAGACACCCTGCCGGAATGTACATTTGAAACCCTAGCTAGGGTTAGGTTTAGCATTCCAACAACAGGTAGAAGTTTTTTACTGTCAGTGCTGCATTCCAGGTCCCCAGTTATCTTTAGGATGAGTGATAATTTACTCCTTTCTGCACTTTGAGTTTTCGGACAGTTTTGGTCACCTTTTTGTATATTGTCCTATCCAGTGATTTTATCCAAAACTGAGCCAGATGAAAAGTGTGAAGAATACCTCTTCTAATGGGTAAACTCTCTTCATTTTGTCATTTAAAGTGCAGCTAAAAGTGCAACAGCGGGCACAATTCTATGGTTCTTGTAACCCTAACCCCAGCCAGGCATTAAAAGCATGCCGATCTAACTACCATTTAAAAGCATTTTTCAGCTTTATGAAAATTTGCCTAAACAAGACAGATTATAAAAGAAGATACATTTCCTAGAGGATTTAAAAACCGTTTTGATAGTTTGAGACTGATTTTTTTGGGTTTGAGGAAAAAATTCAACTTTGATGTTTGGAGGGCTTCTGAGACACCCTGCCGGAATGTACATTTGAAACCCAAGCTAGGGTTAGGTTTAGCATTCCCACAACAGGTAGAAGTTTTTTACTGTCAGTGCTGCATTCCAGGTCCCCAGTTATCTTTAGGATGAGTGATAATTTGCTCCTATCTGCCCTTTTAGTTTTCGGACAGTTTTGGTCACCTTTTTGTATATTGCCCTATCCAGTGATTTTATCCAAAACTGACCCAGATGAAAAGTGTGAAGAATAACTGTTCTAATGGGTAGACTCTCTTCATTTTGTCATTTAAAGTGCAGCTAAAAGTGCAACAGCGTGCAAAATTCTATGGTTCTTGTAACCCTAACCCTAACCAGGCATTAAAAGCATGCCGATTTAACTACCATTTAACAGCATTTTTCAGCTTCATGAAAATTTGCCTAAACCAGACAGATTATTAAAGACGATACATTTCCTAGAGGTTTTAAAAACCGTTTTGATAGTTTGAGACTGATTTTTTGGAGTTTGAGGAAAAAATTCAACTTTGATGTTTGGCGGGCTTCTGAGACACCCTGCCGGAATGTACATTTGAAACCCTAGCTAGGGTTAGGGTTAGTATTCCCACACCAGTTAGAAGTTTTTTACTGTCAGTGCTGCATTCCGGGCCCCCAGTTATCTTTAGGATGAGTGATAATTTACTCCTATCTGCACTTTGAGTTTTCGGACAGTTTTGGTCACCTTTTTGTATATTGTCCTATCCAGTGATTTTATCCAAAACTGAGCCAGATGAAAAGTGTGAAGAATACCTCTTCTAATGGGTAAACTCTCTTCATTTTGTCATTTAAAGTGCAGCTAAAAGTGCAACAGCGGGCACAATTCTATGGTTCTTGTAACCCTAACCCTAGCCAGGCATTAAAAGCATGCCGATCTAACTACCATTTAACAGCATTTTTCAGCTTCATGAAAATTTGCCTAAACAAGACAGATTATAAAAGAAGATTCACTTCCTAGAGGATTTAAAAACCGTTTTGATAGTTTGAGACTGATTTTTTTTGGTTTGAGGAAAAAATTCATCTTTGATGTTTGGAGGGCTTCTGAGACACCCTGCCGGAATGTACATTTGAAACCCTAGCTAGGGTTAGGGTTAGCATACCCACAACAGATAGAAGTTTTTTACTGTCAGTGCTGCATTCCGGGCCCCCAGTTATCTTTAGGATGAGTGATAATTTACTCCTATCTGCACTTTTAGTTTTCGGACAGTTTTGGTCACCTTTTTGTATATTGCCCTATCCAGTGATTTTTTCCAAAACTGAGCCAGATGAAAAGTGTGAAGAATACCTGTTCTAATGGGTAAACTCTCTTCATATTGACATTTAAAGTGCAGCTAAAAGTGCAACAGCGGGCAAAATTCTATGGTTCTTGTAACCCTAACCCTAACCAGGCATTAAAAGCATGCCGATTTAACTACCATTTAACAGCATTTTTCAGCTTCATGAAAATTTGCCTGAACAAGACAGATTATTAAAGAAGATACATTTCCTAGAGGATTTAAAAACCGTTTTGATAGTTTGAGACTGATTTTTTTTGGTTTGAGGAAAAAATTCAACTTTGATGTTTGGAGGGCTTCTGAGACACCCTGCTGGAATGTACATTTGAAACCCTAGCTAGGGTTAGGGTTAGTATTCCCACACCAGGTAGAAGTTTTTTACTGTCAGTGCTGCATTCCGGGCCCCCTGTTATCTTTAGGATGAGTGATAATTTGCTCCTATCTGCACTTTGAGTTTTCGGACAGTTTTGGTCACCTTTTTTTATATTGTCCTATCCAGTGATTTTATCCAAAACTGAGCCAGATGAAAAGTGTGAAGAATACCTCTTCTAATGGGTAAACTCTCTTCATTTTGTCATTTAAAGTGCAGCTAAAAGTGCAACAGCGGGCACAATTCTATGGTTCTTGTAACCCTAACCCTAGCCAGGCATTAAAAGCATGCCGATCTAACTACCATTTAACAGCATTTTTCAGCTTCATGAAAATTTGCCTAAACAAGACAGATTATAAAAGAAGATACATTTCCTAGAGGATTTAAAAACCGTTTTGATAGTTTGAGACTGATTTTTTGGAGTTTGGGGAAAAAATTCAACTTTGATGTTTGGAGGACTTCTGAGACACCCTGCTGGAATGCACATTTGAAACCCTAGCTAGGGTTAGGGTTAGCATTCCCACACCAGGTAGAAGTTTTTTACTGTCAGTGCTGCATTCCAGGTCCCCAGTTATCTTAAGGATGTGATAATTTGCTCCTATCTGCCCTTTTAGTTTTCGGACAGTTTTGGTCACCTTTTTGTATATTGCCCTATCCAGTGATTTTATGCAAAACTGAGCCAGATGAAAAATGTGAAGAATACCTGTTCTAATGGGTAGATTTTCTTCATTTTGTCATTTAAAGTGCAGCTAAAAGTGCAACAGCGGGCAAAATTCTATGGTTCTTGTAACCCTAACCCTAGCCAGGCATTAGAAGCATGCCGATTTAAGTACCATTTAACAGCATTTTTCTGCTGCATGAAAATTTACCTAAACCAGACAGATTATTAAAGATGATAAATTTCCTAGAGGTTTTAGAAACCGTTTTGATAGTTTGAGACTGATTTTTTGGAGTTTGAGGAAAAAATTCAACTTTGATGTTTGGAGGGTTTCTGAGACACCCTGCCGGAATGTAGATTTGAAACCATAGCTAGGGTTAGGGTTAGCATTCCAACAACAGGTAGAAGTTTTTTACTGTCAGTGCTGCATTCCAGGTCCCCAGTTATCTTTAGGATGAGTGATAATTTGCTCCTATCAGCACTTTTAGTTTTCGGACAGTTTTGGTCACCTTTTTGTATATTGCCCTTTCCAGTGATTTTATGCAAAACTGAGCCGGATGAAAAGTGTGAAGAATACCTGTTCTAATGGGTAGACTCTCTTCATTTTGTCATTTAGAGTGCAGCTAAAAGTGCAACAGCGGGCAAAATTCTATGGTTCTTGTAACCCTTACCCTAGCCAGGCATTAAAAGCAAGCCGATTTAACTACCATTTAACAGCATTTTTCAGGTTCATGAAAATTTGCCTAAACAAGACAGATTATTAAAGACGATACATTTCCTAGAGGTTTTAGAAACCGTGTTGATAGTTTGAGACTGATTTTTTTTGGTTTGAGGAAAAAATTTAACTTTGATGTTTGGAGGGCTTCTGAGACACCCTGCTGGAATGCACATTTGAAACCCTAGCTAGGGTTAGGGTTAGCATTCCCACACCAGGTAGAAGTTTTTTACTGTTAGTGGTGCATTCCGGGCCCCCAGTTATCTTTAGGATGAGTGATAATTTGCTCCTATCTGCACTTTTAGTTTTCGGACAGTTTTGGTCACCTTTTTGTATATTGCCCTATCCAGTGATTTTATGCAAAACTGAGCCAGATGAAGAGTGTGAAGAATACCTGTTCTAATGGGTAAACTCTCTTCATTTTGTCATTTAAAGTGCAGCTAAAAGTGCAACAGCGGGCAAAATTCAATGGTTCTTGTAACCCTAACCCTAGCCAGGCATTAGAAGCATGCCGATTTAACTACCATTTAACAGCATTTTTCTGCTGCATAAAAATTTACCTAAACCAGACAGATTATTAAAGATGATACATTTCCTAGAGGTTTTAAAAACTGTTTTGATAGTTTGAGACTGATTTTTTGGAGTTTGGGGAAAAAATTCAACTTTGATGTTTGGCGGGCTTCTGAGACACCCTGCCGGAATGTACATTTGAAACCCTAGCTAGGGTTAGGGTTAGTATTCCCACACCAGTTAGAAGTTTTTTACTGTCAGTGCTGCATTCCGGGCCCCCAGTTATCTTTAGGATGAGTGATAATTTACTCCTATCTGCACTTTGAGTTTTCGGACAGTTTTGGTCACCTTTTTTTATATTGTCCTATCCAGTGATTTTATCCAAAACTGAGCCAGATGAAAAGTGTGAAGAATACCTCTTCTAATGGGTAAACTCTCTTCATTTTGTCATTTAAAGTGCAGCTAAAAGTGCAACAGCGGGCACAATTCTATGGTTCTTGTAACCCTAACCCTAGCCAGGCATTAAAAGCATGCCGATCTAACTACCATTTAACAGCATTTTTCAGCTTCATGAAAATTTGCCTAAACAAGACAGATTATAAAAGAAGATACATTTCCTAGAGGATTTAAAAACCGTTTTGATAGTTTGAGACTGATTTTTTGGAGTTTGGGGAAAAAATTCAACTTTGATGTTTGGAGGACTTCTGAGACACCCTGCTGGAATGCACATTTGAAACCCTAGCTAGGGTTAGGGTTAGCATTCCCACACCAGGTAGAAGTTTTGTACTGTCAGTGCTGCATTCCAGGTCCCCAGTTATCTTAAGGATGTGATAATTTGCTCCTATCTGCCCTTTTAGTTTTCGGACAGTTTTGGTCACCTTTTTGTATATTGCCCTATCCAGTGATTTTATGCAAAACTGAGCCAGATGAAAAATGTGAAGAATACCTGTTCTAATGGGTAGATTTTCTTCATTTTGTCATTTAAAGTGCAGCTAAAAGTGCAACAGCGGGCAAAATTCTATGGTTCTTGTAACCCTAACCCTAGCCAGGCATTAGAAGCATGCCGATTTAAGTACCATTTAACAGCATTTTTCTGCTGCATGAAAATTTACCTAAACCAGACAGATTATTAAAGATGATACATTTCCTAGAGGTTTTAGAAACCGTTTTGATAGTTTGAGACTGATTTTTTGGAGTTTGAGGAAAAAATTCAACTTTGATGTTTGGAGGGCTTCTGAGACACCCTGCCGGAATGTACATTTGAAACCATAGCTAGGGTTAGGGTTAGCATTCCAACAACAGGTAGAAGTTTTTTACTGTCAGTGCTGCATTCCAGGTCCCCAGTTATCTTTAGGATGAGTGATAATTTGCTCCTATCAGCACTTTTAGTTTTCGGACAGTTTTGGTCACCTTTTTGTATATTGCCCTTTCCAGTGATTTTATGCAAAACTGAGCCGGATGAAAAGTGTGAAGAATACCTGTTCTAATGGGTAGACTCTCTTCATTTTGTCATTTAGAGTGCAGCTAAAAGTGCAACAGCGGGCAAAATTCTATGGTTCTTGTAACCCTTACCCTAGCCAGGCATTAAAAGCAAGCCGATTTAACTACCATTTAACAGCATTTTTCAGGTTCATGAAAATTTGCCTAAACAAGACAGATTATTAAAGACGATACATTTCCTAGAGGTTTTAGAAACCGTGTTGATAGTTTGAGACTGATTTTTTTTGGTTTGAGGAAAAAATTTATCTTTGATGTTTGGAGGGCTTCTGAGACACCCTGCTGGAATGCACATTTGAAACCCTAGCTAGGGTTAGGGTTAGCATTCCCACACCAGGTAGAAGTTTTTTACTGTTAGTGGTGCATTCCGGGCCCCCAGTTATCTTTAGGATGAGTGATAATTTGCTCCTATCTGCACTTTTAGTTTTCGGACAGTTTTGGTCACCTTTTTGTATATTGCCCTATCCAGTGATTTTATGCAAAACTGAGCCAGATGAAGAGTGTGAAGAATACCTGTTCTAATGGGTAAACTCTCTTCATTTTGTCATTTAAAGTGCAGCTAAAAGTGCAACAGTGGGCAAAATTCAATGGTTCTTGTAACCCTAACCCTAGCCAGGCATTAGAAGCATGCCGATTTAACTACCATTTAACAGCATTTTTCTGCTGCATAAAAATTTACCTAAACCAGACAGATTATTAAAGATGATACATTTCCTAGAGGTTTTAAAAACTGTTTTGATAGTTTGAGACTGATTTTTTGGAGTTTGAGGAAAAAATTCAACTTTGATGTTTGGAGGGCTTCTGAGACACCCTGCTGGAATGCACATTTGAAACCCTAGCTAGGGTTAGGGTTAGCATTCCTACAACAGGTAGAAGTTTTTTACTGTCAGTGCTGCATTCCGGGCCCCCAGTTATCTTTAGGATGAGTGAAAATTTGCTCCTATCTGCACTTTTAGTTTTCGGACAGTTTTGGTCACCTTTTTGTATATTGCCCTTTCCAGTGATTTTATGCAAAACTGAGCCAGATGAAAAGTGTGAAGAATAACTGTTCTAATGGGTAGACTCTCTTCATTTTGTCATTTAAAGTGCAGCTAAAAGTGCAACAGCGGGCAAAACTCTATGGTTCTTGTAACCCTTACCCTAGCCAGCCATTAAAAGCAAGCCGATTTAACTACCATTTAACAGCATTTTTCAGCTTCATGAAAATTTGCCTAAACAAGACAGATTATAAAAGAAGATACATTTCCTAGAGGTTGTAAAAACCGTGTTGATAGTTTGACACTGATTTTTTTTGGTTTGAGGAAAAAATGTAACTTTGATGTTTGGAGGGCTTCTGAGACACCCTGCCGGAATGTACATTTGAAACCCTAGCTAGGGTTAGGGTTAGCATTCCAACAACAGGTAGAAGTTTTTTACTGTCAGTGCTGCATTCCAGGTCCCCAGTTATCTTTAGGATGAGTGATAATTTGCTCCTATCAGCACTTTTAGTTTTCGGACAGTTTTGGTCACCTTTTTGTATATTGCCCTTTCCAGTGATTTTATGCAAAACTGAGCCAGATGAAAAGTGTGAAGAATACCTGTTCTAATGTGTAAACTCTCTTCATTTTGTCATTTAAAGTGCAGCTAAAAGTGCAACAGCGGGCAAAATTCTATGGTTCTTGTAACCCTAACCCTAGCCAGGCATTAGAAGCATGCCGATTTAACTACCATTTAACAGCATTTTTCAGCTTCATGAAAATTTGCCAAAACCAGACAGATTATAAAAGACGATACATTTCCTATAGATTTTAGAAACCGTTTTGATAGTTTGAGACTGATTTTTTGGAGTTTGAGGAAAAAATTCAACTTTGATGTTTGGAAGGCTTCTGAGACACCCTGCTGGAATGCACATTTGAAACCCTAGCTAGGGTTAGGGTTAGCATTCCCACACCAGGTAGAAGTTTTTTACTGTCAGTGCTGCATTCCGGGTCCCCAGTTATCTTTAGGATGAGTGATAATTTGCTCCTATCTGCACTTTTAGTTTTCGGACAGTTTTGGTCACCTTTTTCTATATTGTCCTATCCAGTGATTTTATCCAAAACTGAGCCAGATGAAAAGTGTGAAGAATAACTGTTCTAATGGGTAGACTCTCTTCATTTTGTCATTTAAAGTGCAGGTAAAAGTGCAACAGCGGGCAAAATTCTATGGTTCTTGTAACCCTAACCCTAGCCAGGCATTAGAAGCATGCCGATTTAACTACCATTTAACAGCATTTTTCAGCTTCATGAAAATTTGCCTAAACAAGACAGATTATAAAAGAAGATACATTTCCTAGAGGTTTTAAAAACCGTGTTGATAGTTTGAGACTGATTTTTTTTGGTTTGAGGAAAAAATTTAACTTTGATGTTTGGAGGGCTTCTGAGACACCCTGCTGGAATGCACATTTGAAACCCTAGCTAGGGTTAGGGTTAGCATTACCACACCAGGTAGAAGTTTTTTACTGTCAGTGCTGCATTCCGGGCCCCCAGTTATCTTTAGGATGAGTGATAATTTGCTCCTATCTGCACTTTTAGTTTTCGGACAGTTTTGGTCACCTTTTTGTATATTGCCCTATCCAGTGATTTTATGCAAAACTGAGCCAGATGAAAAGTGTGAAGAATACCTGTTCTAATGGGTAAACTCTCTTCATTTTGTCATTTAAAGTGCAGCTAAAAGTGCAACAGCGGGCAAAATTCTATGGTTCTTGTAACCCTAACCCTAACCAGGCATTAAAAGCATGCCGATTTAACTACCATTTAACAGCATTTTTCAGCTTCATGAAAATTTGCCAAAACCAGACAGATTATTAAAGAAGATACATTTCCTAGAGGTTTTAAAAACCGTTTTGATAGTTTGAGACTTGTTTTTTGGAGTTTGGGGAAAAAATTCAACTTTGATGTTTGGCGGGCTTCTGAGACACCCTGCCGGAATGTACATTTGAAACCCTAGCTAGGGTTAGGGTTAGTATTCCCACACCAGTTAGAAGTTTTTTACTGTCAGTGCTGCATTCCGGGCCCCCAGTTATCTTTAGGATGAGTGATAATTTAAACCTATCTGCAATTTGAGTTTTCGGACAGTTTTGGTCACCTTTTTGTATATTGTCCTATCCAGTGATTTTATCCAAAACTGAGACATATGAAAAGTGTGAAGAATACCTGTTCTAATGGGTAAACTCTCTTCATTTTGTCATTTAAAGTGCAGCTAAAAGTGCAACAGCGGGCAAAATTCAATGGTTCTTGTAACCCTAACCCTAGCCAGGCATTAGAAGCATGCCGATTTAACTACCATTTAACAGCATTTTTCTGCTTCATGAAAATTTGCCTAAACCAGACAGATTATTAAAGATGATACATTTCCTAGAGGTTTTAGAAACCGTTTTGATAGTTTGAGACTGATTTTTTGGAGTTTGAGGAAAAAATTCAACTTTGATGTTTGGAGGGCTTCTGAGACACCCTGCCAGAATGTACATTTGAAACCCTAGCTAGGGTTAGGGTTAGCATTCCTACAACAGGTAGAAGGTTTTTACTGTCAGTGCTGCATTCCGGGTCCCCAGTTATCTTTAGGATGAGTGATAATTTGCTCCTATCTCCACTTTTAGTTTTCGGACAGTTTTGGTCACCTTTTTGTATATTGCCCTATCCAGTGATTTTATCCAAAACTGAGCCAGATGAAAAGTGTGAAGAATAACTGTTCTAATTGGTAGACTCTCTTCATTTTGTCATTTAAAGTGCAGCTAAAAGTGCAACAGCGGGCAAAATTCTATGGTTCTTGTAACCCTAACCTTAGCCAGGCATTAGAAGCATGCCGATTTAACTACCATTTAACAGCATTTTTCAGCTTCATGAAAAGTTGCCTAAACAAGACAGATTATAAAAGAAGATACATTTCCTAGAGGTTTTAAAAACCGTTTTGATAGTTTGAGACTGATTTTTTGGAGGTTGAGGAAAAAATTCAACTTTGATGTTTGGAGGGCTTCTGAGACACCCTGCCGAAATGTACATTTGATACCCTAGCCGGAGTCAACAAGCATACTTTTAGAATTTGATTAAAAGGGAATATAATATGGTATCGCGTATGTCAAGAATTTAATAACGGTATGATTATATCCGTGTTCTGCGGCAGGGCTGTGTAGGGCTGTTTCGCCTTCTTGTTCATTTGAGCTGTCTTGTAGCCTACTGGTCTAGGTGCGTGACTACTAACTGGCAGGTTGTGTGTTCAAATCCAGCTGGTGCTCGACCTTACAGTTTTATTTATTTATTTTTTAATCGCGTAACATAAACATATTACCGTATGCAAACTGTACTGTATACAATATGTATATGTATATTTAATGTCTTAACTGTTCCCGTTTAAGTATTGAATATTCATATCTAAGTTTACCACTGAAGGGGAATCTTAACATAAACATACAGTATATGGCTGGTCTCGGTACTTTAAAGAAAAAAATACACACCAGTATTCCATTTCTCCCTAAACATTGTAAGCTTCGAATGAAACCGCTAAATAAAGACATAAATATAGAAATCTTAAGATTTGTTTTATTTAATGTTGGTAGCAGGATGAACTGTCAGAGTGTATATTTTGTCGCAAAGTTGCTGCAAGATGTTAACAGTGAAAAAGGTATTTAGAAATGAGTTATTTCAAGATGAAAAAGAAAACATACACGAAACATGGTTTCATTACGACCAAAATCGGTCTTGAGATATTTTTAACTTGATTTACAGTATTTGAGAGGTATGTCTTAACACCGATACTACAGTGCTTAAGTACTGCTCACGTATATGTTTCTAGGTTTATATTATGCATTTCATACGGTCAAATTACTTTTGAGCAACTAATAAGAAGCGCGAAACGGTATGCGTTTTAGTTTTGTTTTGTGCTGGAACCCATGGATTGATTAGACATATCAAGTACATACAAGTCATTTTTTAAATGTTGTAGTTCGTCTTGAAAAAATGTTACGAGTACATCATCTATTAACAATTACACAGGTTCTGTTTCCATATTGCGGATTTTGGTTAGGTATTATCAAATCCAGTGGCGCTGTGTTTTAGTTTACTGAGTCCCATGTCACATGGTGTAATGAACAGTTCTTTCCGGACCCTATGCGGACGACACAGTACGACGGAGTGGGGAAACACTAGGGAAACGTCATGCAGGAAAACGGGGCTGAAGACAGGGGGGCATGTTCAAGGTGCGCTGGTGCACGGGGGAGGTGTGGCCGAGGCGAACAATCCCAAAGAGTAATCCATAGAGTATCCAAAACACGAAGGTAAGTCCAAAACCAGGAGATCCATCAAAACACGACGTTAAAACCACGAAGGCCGGGTCGGAACCGGCGGACAGGGGACAAGGAACAGGAACAGGGGTTAAAACCTTAACGGGACCAGGCGCTTCCAGGTCCCAGACTCGCACGGTGCGGAAACCAGATGCAGAGCCCGGAAGAGCGTCAGCGCCTGGCTTTTAAGGTGGGCAGGGAATGGGAAACAGGTGCAGAGAATGAAGTCTTTAGTGAAAGGGCTGGAGCACCCTTAAGGAGGGGTGACTATAGTCGTGACACATGGTCTGTGATTGAAACCTGTAAAACCGGTTTAATTCGTCACAGCCAGCACTCTTCAGGTGTGAGGGTCTTCTGCTCAGAATGAAACGCTAAAATGTTTGTGTATATTCTAATGGTAGTGGGGGCAGGGTGTGTGGGAACAGGTTTGGTTGAAATTGCATTGGAGATCTATGTTCTTCACACCTGAAACATTTTCTCTGAAAGCATTTTCTTCGCAGTTTAACCGATCTTGTTACAGCATGTTACAGTTTACTATTATTAACCATATTAATTTTAAGTGCTTAATGTAAAATCTTGTAAAAATATATTTTCATTGTTCAAATATACATTAAGTCTGACTATCATATAATAAGTTAAATACAAAACTAAAGAAAAAATAGGGTTAAATATAATTCAAAATATTTTGCTAACAATGTTAACTGTTTATGAATAATAAAATGTATTAACTAAGGAGTAGGATGGCACAGTTGTTAGTATGTTTTTTGTTTTGTTTCTTTTTCATAAATACAACAGTAGTACCTGATGTCTCAGTGGCTTCCAAAATTAAATTATGCATGGAAACCTGTGACCTAGAAAGATAACTAAGATATCCATCCATTATATTCCATAATATCCATGAAATATATGGCGCTGAAATACAGTATGTGTGACGCATAAAAGACACCAAGGGATTGGGTGAGCTCCCATCATAAAAAAAAAAACTGCGAACCTGCACTACAGCGACCATAGTACAGTATGGAGACCAAGGCGTTTTACGGGAAGAAACGGGGTGCTTCTGCCGCCCCAGCTTCCAAAGAGCGAAGGGTAAGCAAATACACCAGACGTCATCTGAAATACGCGATTACAGCGCATATTACAAGGTATTATTGCCGTTTTGAATTTTAAATTCAATTATAATTATTTCTTCATAGCCTGTTCTTCAAGAAAACACCGCACGGGCGAAACGATCTACCACCAGGACAGTAAAAAAGAAAGCGGTAAGACGGAAAAAAAGAAACGTTTATTTTGACTTCTGTTCCGCGACTGATGAATACTACTGTGTGACTTTATTTCTTACATGAATTATGTTATTTTGCCACAGGCCGTGGGTCTCTGCTCTCGGCCACTGGCCAGGGTGCCAACCTGTAGAAGCAGCACCTGTATGGAGACATTTCGGCAGCAGCGGGAGCATTACGATGCATTACTGGGGAGGATTGGGAGGCTAGAGTTCCAGCAGTCAAGCAGTTGAGCAGCTGTCTCCCGAAAAGTCCCTCTCCCCGCCGCGCAGGCTGCAATGGGTTGTACTTGCAGTGCATCGGCATAGACGGGAAAGCAAGAGCCGACCGCTACGCCGCCCTCGTGTTTCGAAATCTTGTGACTTTTGAAATTTACTGGGGGTGGACCACGTCTGTAAATTTCGATGGGTCCAGAGGCAAAAGTGCCCTGCCTTGCAATCTCCGGGAAACCATTAGTACGATGGTGAATCGGAGATTCTCAACCCTTGCTGCGTACGACTGGAAAAGAATTTGTGATCGGATCAACGAAATGCTTCGTAGGAGGAGGCGGTCTTTTCCTCTTGTCTAACAGTCTGTCCACAAACAAAACATTCCTGTTAGACAAGAGGAATTGAAAAAAAAACAATTTTGTCAATGAAAACCGGTGTGTGTGTCTCTCCCTGCTGGATGTCCCCCTCACAAACTGCTGAATGAATAAAATAATTTTATTGAAAACGAGTTTGCGATTGTCTGGTCTTTAAATTCTTGAGATACGTGATTCCATATTATATTCCCTTTTAATCAAATTCTAAAAGTATGCTTGTTGACTCCGGTATCGCGTTAGTTAAAAACTTCGATGCTTAAAATGTTTAGGGAGAAATGGAATACTGGTGTGTATGTTTTCTTTAAAGTTCCCGAGACCAGCCATATACTGTATGTTTAAGTTCCAAAATTAATATCGTTTATGGGCTTCACACGCGTTGCAGTATGCTCAGGCACTAAGTAAAAGGAGATGCTTCGTATTGCTTGACTAATTTTAAAAACTAGGTTATAAATGCAGACGCTCCCTCGGTGCGCTGCTGTGGTGCGTCGGCTCCTACACAGTGCCTGTCTGCCGTAAGCGTTACAATATACATACCCAACACTGCTTGTACCCATCTGTCATGCAAATAAAACACCTTGAATTGAATTGAATTGAGGGGAGAAGGGGGGAATACTAAAGCCAATACTGGCTCAATGGGCTTTGACGTGCTAATGCGTTGGTTTAACAGTCCGGGTGTGGCAGGCTTCCAATGTCAACTCAACTCGATTGGAAGACAATGAACGTATTTTAGCCCTAAATGAATTAATAGCAAACATGGTTTACATAAAATACATTTTTCCAAGAAAGTTTATAATAATACGATCTATAGTTGAAATCTGAGCCTACTTTAAAAATAAAGGAAAAGCATTTTCAGAGAGCAATCACGCTGTGTTTATGTAGAAAAAGTGATTAGGTTTATGAGCAATCTAATTACCTATTCGCTATAAACGCTATATAAAATAAAGTTTATTTAGAGATGAATGATCAGTGTCACAGTTATAATAATGTGAGTCAGGAAACTAGCACAGCGCCACCGGATTTAATAACGCAATAAAAACGCTATAAAATAATGTGACACAGTACAGCACAGTACAATAATACTGACCATGACTTTAGAAGCATAAATTACCTTACACTCAATTTAAACACAAGCTGTCTTTCTGTATGAACCTCTAAGCTGGTTCATACAGAAAATGTAGAAATGCATTAGCCTGATTATGATTAAAAAACACATAATTAAACACGCGTTTGCGATTTGAATCATTTAAATCAATATAAATGTTTATATCGTAACGCATACTGTCCAGCCTCCATTTCTCTATAAAAATTTACTGTTGCACACACACACACAATAGAAGCAGGAACCGCTGTCAGAAGGGAAGATATGTTCAAAATATCGCAAATATCGATCATGTTGCGATATTTTGAAATATAAAAGTCAATTGATTGTCCATAATATCGCTTACCTATTTTTTCGAAGAAATGTTTGTTAAAATAAAAGTCCAGCACCAGCTGGATTCAAACACACAACCTGCCAGTTGGTAGTCACACACCTAGACCAGTAGGCTACAAGACAGCTTACACGAGCAGGCAGGCGAAACAGCCATAAACAGCCCTGTCGCAGTACACGGATATAATCATACCGTTATTAAATTCTTTAGATACGCGATTCCATATTATATTCCCTTTTAATCAAATTCTAAAAGTATGCTTGTTGACTCCGGTATCACGTTAGTTAAAGACTTTGAAGCTTAAAATGTTTAGGGAGAAATGGAATACTGGTGTGTATTTTTTTCTTTAAAGTACCGAGACCAGCTATATACTGTATGTTTACGTTCCAAAATTAATATCGTTTATGGCCTTCACACGCGTTAAAGTATTATTCTTTTTATGCTCAGCTACTAAGATTTTGATATCCTTGTGATATTTTAAGCTCTAGTTGAATGATAGGTGTCGCATTTTAAATCATTTTCGTAGCTAGAAATTATGAAACGCCCTGTTAAAAGCAAGGAAGTTTTTATGCCCGTTGAAGTAAAACAAAATGCCTGACAAAGTATGGCTTGGACAGATTCCAAGTGCTTGTACAAATGTGCTAAAGAAATTATACTTTGAGTATACAGCTTGTCCAAAGTCATCCATTATTAATACTATTAGTAATATCTTCAGTAAAGACTTTGATGCATAAATATTTCTGATAAAGGTAGGTTGTGTACTTTTGTCCAACTGAGCAATCTTGCTTTCATAAAATATACCAACATTTTAATGACTGATGATTAACATGCTGTAATACACAGTTCAAAATTAAAGGCTCAAATGCTGTACATGAGAGGTTAAGCTCCCCCTGGCGGTTTTACAAGGCGACGCCGGAAACTTAGTCACGTGACACACGTGAACAGCGTGATACCGCGTGATACAGCGACACGCCCACCGAGGTATGCCGCGAAATACCTCACCCATTTTGAATGGCTGCATCTGTAGAAGTTTTTTACTGTCAGTGCTGCATTCCGGGTCCCCAGTCATCTTTAGGATGAGTGATAATTTGCTCCTATCTGCACTTTTAGTTTTCGGACAGTTTTGGTCACCTTTTTGTATATTGCCCTATCCAGTGATTTTATCCAAAACTGAGCCAGATGAAAAGTGTGAAGAATACCTGTTCTAATGGGTAAACTCTCTTCATTTTGTCATTTAAAGTGCAGCTAAAAGTGCAACAGTGGTCAAAATTCTATGGTTCTTGTAACCCTAACCCTAGCCAGGCATTAAAAGCATGCCGATTTAACTACCATTTAACAGCATTTTTCAGCTTCATGAAAATTTGCCTGAACAAGACAGATTATTAAAGAAGATACATCTCCTAGAGGTTTTAGAAACCGTTTTGATAGTTTGAGACTGATTTTTTGGAGTTTGAGGAAAAAATTCAACTTTGATGTTTGGAGGGCTTCTGAGACACCCTGCTGGAATCCACATTTGAAACCCTAGCTAGGGTTAGGGTTAGCATTCCCACAACAGGTAGAAGTTTTTTACTGTCAGTGCTGCATTCCAGGTCCCCAGTTTTCTTTAGGATGAGTGATAATTTGCTCCTATCTGCACTTTTATTTTTCGGACAGTTTTGGTCACCTTTTTGTATATTGCCCTATGCAGTGATTTTATCCAAAACTGAGCCATATGAAAAGTGTGAAGAATACCTGTTCTAATGGGTAAACTCTCTTCATTTTGTCATTTAAAGTGCAGCTAAAAGTGCAACAGCAGGCAAAATTCTATGGTTCTTGTAACCCTAACCCTAGCCAGACATTAAAAGCATTCCGATTTAACTATCATTTAACAGCATTTTTCAGCTTCATGACAATTTGCCTAAACCAGACAGATTATTAAAGAAGATACATTTCCTAGAGGTTTTAGAAACCGTTTTGATAGTTTGAGACTCATTTTTTTTGGTTTGAGGAAAAAATTCATCTTTGATGTTTGGCGGGCTTCTGAGACACCCTGCCGGAATGTACATTTGAAACCCTAGCTAGGGTTAGGGTTAGCATTCCCACAACAGGTAGAAGTTTTTTACTGTCAGTGCTGCATTCCGGGGCCCCAGTTATCTTTAGGATGAGTGATAATTTTCTCCTATCTGCACTTTTAGTTTTCGGACAGTTTTGGTCACCTTTTTGTATATTGCCCTATCCAGTGATTTTATCCAAAACTGAGCCGGATGAAAAGTGTGAAGAATACCTGTTCTAATGGGTAAACTCTCTTCATATTGTCATTTAAAGTGCAGCTAAAAGTGCAACAGCGGGCAAAATTCTATGGTTCTTGTAACCCTAACCCTAGCCAGGCATTAAAAGTGTGCCGACTTAACTACCATTTAACAGCATTTTTCAGCTTCATGAAAATTTGCCTGAACAAGACAGATTATTAAAGAAGATACATCTCCTAGAGGTTTTAGAAACCGTTTTGATAGTATGAGACTGATTTTTTGGAGTTTGAGGAAAAAATTCAACTTTGATGTTTGGAGGGCTTCTGAGACATCCTGCTGGAATCCACATTTGAAACCCTAGCTAGGGTTAGGGTTAGCATTCCCACAACAGGTAGAAGTTTTTTACTGTCAGTGCTGCATTCCGGGTCCCCAGTTTTCTTTAGGATGAGTGATAATTTGCTCTTATCTGCACTTTTAGTTTTCGGACAGTTTTGGTCACCTTTTTGTATATTGCCCTATGCAGTGATTTAATCCAAAACTGAGCCATATGAAAAGTGTGAAGAATACCTGTTCTAATGGGTAAACTCTCTTCATTTTGTCATTTAAAGTGCAGCTAAAAGTGCAACAGCAGGCAAAATTCTATGGTTCTTGTAACCCTAACCCTAGCCAGACATTAAAAGCATTCCGATTTAACTATCATTTAACAGCATTTTTCAGCTTCATGACAATTTGCCTAAACCAGACAGATTATTAAAGAAGATACATTTCCTAGAGGTTTTAGAAACCGTTTTGATAGTTTGAGACTCATTTTTTTTGGTTTGAGGAAAAAATTCATCTTTGATGTTTGGAGGGCTTCTGAGACACCCTGCCGGAATGTACATTTGAAACCCTAGCTAGGGTTAGGGTTAGCATTCCCACAACAGGTAGAAGTTTTTTACTGTCAGTGCTGCATTCCGGGGCCCCAGTTATCTTTAGGATGAGTGATAATTTTCTCCTATCTGCACTTTTAGTTTTCGGACAGTTTTGGTCACCTTTTTGTATATTGCCCTATCCAGTGATTTTATCCAAAACTGAGCCGGATGAAAAGTGTGAAGAATACCTGTTCTAATGGGTAAACTCTCTTCATATTGTCATTTAAAGTGCAGCTAAAAGTGCAACAGCGGGCAAAATTCTATGGTTCTTGTAACCCTAACCCTAGCCAGGCATTAAAAGTGTGCCGACTTAACTACCATTTAACAGCATTTTTCAGCTTCATGAAAATTTGCCTGAACAAGACAGATTATTAAAGAAGATACATCTCCTAGAGGTTTTAGAAACCGTTTTGATAGTTTGAGACTGATTTTTTGGAGTTTGAGGAAAAAATTCAACTTTGATGTTTGGAGGGCTTCTGAGACACCCTGCTGGAATCCACATTTGAAACCCTAGCTAGGGTTAGGGTTAGCATTCCCACAACAGGTAGAAGTTTTTTACTGTCAGTGCTGCATTCCGGGTCCCCAGTTTTCTTTAAGATGAGTGATAATTTGCTCTTATCTGCACTTTTAGTTTTCGGACAGTTTTGGTCACCTTTTTGTATATTGCCCTATGCAGTGATTTAATCCAAAACTGAGCCATATGAAAAGTGTGAAGAATACCTGTTCTAATGGGTAAACTCTCTTCATTTTGTCATTTAAAGTGCAGCTAAAAGTGCAACAGCGGGCAAAATTCTATGGTTCTTGTAACCCTAACCCTAGCCAGACATTAAAAGCATGCCGATTTAACTACCATTTAACAGCATTTTTCAGCTTCATGACAATTTGCCTAAACCAGACAGATTATTAAAGAAGATACATTTCCTAGAGGTTTTAGAAACCGTTTTGATAGGTTGAGACTGATTTTTTGGAGTTTGAGGAAAAAATTCATCTTTGATGTTTGGAGGGCTTCTGAGACACCCTGCCGGAATGTACATTTGAAACCCTAGCTAGGGTTAGGGTTAGCATTCCCACAACAGGTAGAAGTTTTTTACTGTCAGTGCTGCATTCCGGGCCCCCAGTTATCTTTAGGATGAGTGATAATTTTCTCCTATCTGCACTTTTAGTTTTCGGACAGTTTTGGTCACCTTTTTGTATATTGCCCTATCCAGTGATTTTTTCCAAAACTGAGCCAGATGAAAAGTGTGAAGAATACCTGTTCTAATGGGTAAACTCTCTTCATATTGACATTTAAAGTTCAGCTAAAAGTGCAACAGCGGGCAAAATTCTATGGTTCTTGTAACCCTAACCCTAGCCAGACATTAAAAGCATGCCGATTTAACTACCATTTAATAGCATTTTTCAGCTTCATGACAATTTGCCTAAACCAGACAGATTATTAAAGAAGATACTTTTCCTAGAGGTTTTAGAAACCGTTTTGATAGTTTGAGACTGATTTTTTTTGGTTTGAGGAAAAAATTCATCTTTGATGTTTGGAGGGCTTCTGAGACACCCTGCTGGAATCCACATTTGAAACCCTAGCTAGGGTTAGGGTTAACATTCCCACAACAGGTAGAAGTTTTTTACTGTCAGTGCTGCATTCCGGGCCCCCAGTTATCTTTAGGATGAGTGATAATTTGCTCCTATCTGCACTTTTAGTTTTTGGACAGTTTTGGTCACTTTTTTGTATATTGCCCTATCCATTGATTTTATCCAAAACTGAGCCAGATGAAAAGTGTGAAGAATAACTGTTCTAATGGGTAAACTCTCTTCATTTTGTCATTTAAAGTGCAGCTAAAAGTGCAACAGCGGGCACAATTCTATGGTTCTTGTAACCCTAACCCTAGCCAGGCATTAGAAGCATGCTGATTTAACTACCATTTAACAGCATTTTTCAGCTTCATGAAAATTTGCCTGAACAAGACAGATTATTAAAGAAGATACATTTCCTAGAGATTTTAAAAACCGTTTTGATAGTTTGAGACTGATTTTTTTTGGTTTGAGGAAAAAAATCATCTTTGATGTTTGGAGGGCTTCTGAGACGCTCTGCCGGAATGTACATTTGAAACCCTACCTAGGGTTAGGGTTAGCATACCCACAACAGGTAGAAGTTTTTTACTATCAGTGCTGCATTCCGGGCCCCCAGTTATCTTTAGGATGAGTGATAATTTGCTCCTATCTGCACTTTTAGTTTTCGGACAGTTTTGGTCACCTGTTTGTATATTGCCCTATCCAGTGATTTTATCCAAAACTGAGCCAGATGAAAAGTGTGAAGAATACCTGTTCTAATGGGTAAACTCTCTTCATATTGACATTTAAAGTGCAGCTAAAAGTGCAACAGCGGGCAAAATTCGATGGTTCTTGTAACCCTAACACTGGCCAGGCATTAAAAGCGTGCCGATTTAACTACCATTTAACAGCATTTTTCAGCTTCATGAAAATTTGCCTAAACCAGACAGATTATTAAAGAAGATACATTTCCTAGAGGTTTTAGAAACTGTTTTGATAGTTTGAGAATGATTTTTTTTGGTTTGAGGAAAAAATTCATCTTTGATGTTTGGAGGGCTTCTGAGACACCCTGCCGGAATGTACATTTGAAACCCTAGCTAGGGTAAGGTTTAGCATTCCAACAACAGGTAGAAGTTTTTTACTGTCAGTGCTGCATTCCGGGCCCCCAGTTATCTTTAGGATGAGTGATAATTTGCTCCTATCTGCACTTTTAGTTTTCGGACAGTTTTGGTCACTTTTTTGTATATTGCCCTATCCATTGATTTTATCCAAAACTGAGCCAGATGAAAAGTGTGAAGAATACCTGTTCTAATGGGTAAACTCTCTTCATTTTGTCATTTAAAGTGCAGCTAAAAGTGCAACAGCGGGCACAATTCTATGGTTCTTGTAACCCTAACCCTAGCCAGGCATTAAAAGCATGCCGATTTAACTACCATTTAACAGCATTTTTCAGCTTCATGAAAATTTGCCTGAACAAGACAGATTTTTAAAGATGATACATTTCCTAGAGGTTTTAAAAACCGTTTTGATAGTTTGAGACTGATTCTTCTTGGTTTGAGGAAAAAAATCATCTTTGATATTTGGAGGGCTTCTGAGACACCCTGCCGGAACGTACATTTGAAACCCTAGCTAGGGTTAGGTTTAGCATTCCCACAACAGGTAGAAGTTTTTTACTGTCAGTGCTGCATTCCGGGCCCCCAGTTATCTTTAGGATGAGTGATAATTTGCTCCTATCTGCACTTTTAGTTTTCGGACAGTTTTGGTCACCTTTTTGTATATTGCCCTATCCAGTGATTTTATCCAAAACTGAGCCAGATGAAAAGTGTGAAGAATACCTGTTCTAATGGGTAAACTCTCTTCATTTTGTCATTTAAAGTGCAGCTAAAAGTGCAACAGCGGGCAAAATTCTATGGTTCTTGTAACCCTAACCCTAGCCAGGCATTAAAAGCATTCCGATTTAACTACCATTTAACAGCATTTTTCAGCTTCATGAAAATTTGCCTAAACCAGACAGATTATTAAAGAAGATACATTTCCTAGAGGTTTTAAAAACCGTTTTGATAGTTTGAGACTGATTTTTTTTGGTTTGAGGAAAAAATTCAACTTTGATGTTTGGAGGGCTTCTGAGACACCCTGACGGAATGTACATTTGAAATCCTAGCTAGGGTTAGGGTTAGCATTCCCACAACAGGTAGAGTTTTTTACTGTCAGTGCTGCATTCCGGTCCCCCAGTTATCTTTAGGATGAGTGATAATTTGCTCCTATCTGCACTTTTAGTTTTCAGACAGTTTTGGTCACCTTTTTGTATATTTCCCTATCCAGTGATTTTATCCAGAACTCAGCCACAAGAAAAGTGTGAAGAATACCTGTTCTAATGGGTAAACTCTCTTCATTTTGTCATTTAAAGTGCAGCTAAAAGTGCAACAGCGGGCAAAATTCTATGGTTCTTGTAACCCTAACACTGGCCAGGCATTAAAAGCGTGCCGATTTAACTACCATTTAACAGCATTTTTCAGCTTCATGAAAATTTGCCTAAACCAGACAGATTATTAAAGAAGATACATCTCCTAGAGGTTTTAAAAACCGTTTTGATAGTTTGAGACTGATTTTTTTTGGTTTTAGGAAAAAAATCATCTTTGATGTTTGGAGGGCTTCTGAGACACCCTGCTGGAATGCACATTTGAAACCCTAGCTAGGGTTAGGGTTAGCATTCCCACAACAGGTAGAAGTTTTTTACTGTCAGTGCTGCATTCCGGGTCCCCAGTTATCTTTAGGATGAGTGATAATTTGGTCCTATCTGCACTTTTAGTTTTCGGACAGTTTTGGTCACCTTTATGTATATTGCCCTATCCAGTGACTTTATCCAAAACTGAGCCAGATGAAAAGTGTGAAGAATACCTGTTCTAATGGGTAAACTCTCTTCATTTTGACATTTAAAGTGCAGCTAAAAGTGCAACAGCGGGCAAAATTCTATGGTTCTTGTAACCCTAACCCTAGCCAGACATTAAAAGCATGCCGATTTAACTACCATTTAACAGCATTTTTCAGCTTCATGACAATTTGCCTAAACCAGACAGATTATTAAAGAAGATACTTTTCCTAGAGGTTTTAGAAACCGTTTTGATAGTTTGAGACTGATTTTTTGGAGTTTGAGGAAAAAATTCAACTTTGATGTTTGGAGGGCTTCTGAGACACCCTGCTGGAATGCACATTTGAAACCCTAGCTAGGGTTAGGGTTAGCATTCCCACAACAGGTACTGTAGAAGTTTTTTACTGTCAGTGCTGCATTCCGGGTCCCCAGTTATCTTTAGGATGAGTGATAATTTGCTCCTATCTGCACTTTTAGTTTTCGGACAGTTTTGGTCACCTTTTTGTATATTGCCCTATCCAGTGATTTTATCCAAAACTGAGCCAGATGAAAAGTGTGAAGAATACCTGTTCTAATGGGTAAACTCTCTTCATTTTGTCATTTAAAGTGCAGCTAAAAGTGCAACAGCGGGCACAATTCTATGGTTCTTGTAACCCTAACCCTAGCCAGGCATTAGAAGCATGCCGATTTAACTACCATTTAACAGCATTTTTCAGCTTCATGAAAATTTGCCTGAACAAGACAGATTATTAAAGAAGATACATTTCCTAGAGATTTTAAAAACCGTTTTGATAGTTTGAGACTGATTTTTTTTGGTTTGAGGAAAAAAATCATCTTTGATGTTTGGAGGGCTTCTGAGACACCCTGCCGGAATGTACATTTGAAACCCTAGCTAGGGTTAGGGTTAGCATTCCCACAACAGGTAGAAGTTTTTTACTGTCAGTGCTGCATTCAGGGTCCCCAGTTATCTTTAGGATGAGTGATAATTTGCTCCTATCTGCACTTTTAGTTTTCGGACAGTTTTGGTCACCTTTTTGTATATTGCCCTATCCAGTGATTTTATCCAAAACTGAGCCAGATGAAAAGTGTGAAGAATACCTGTTCTAATGGGTAAACTCTCTTCATTTTGTCATTTAAAGTGCAGCTAAAAGTGCAACAGCGGGCACAATTCTATGGTTCTTGTAACCCTAACCCTAGCCAGGCATTAGAAGCATGCCGATTTAACTACCATTTAACAGCATTTTTCAGCTTCATGAAAATTTGCCTGAACAAGACAGATTATTAAAGAAGATACATTTCCTAGAGATTTTAAAAACCGTTTTGATAGTTTGAGACTGATTTTTTTTGGTTTGAGGAAAAAAATCATCTTTGATGTTTGGAGGGCTTCTGAGACACCCTGCCGGAATGTACATTTGAAACCCTAGCTAGGGTTAGGGTTAGCATTCCCACAACAGGTAGAAGTTTTTTACTGTCAGTGCTGCATTCCGGGCCCCCAGTTATCTTTAGGATGAGTGATAATTTGCTCCTATCTGCACTTTTAGTTTTCGGACAGTTTTGGTCACCTGTTTGTATATTGCCCTATCCAGTGATTTTATCCAAAACTGAGCCAGATGAAAAGTGTGAAGAATACCTGTTCTAATGGGTAAACTCTCTTCATATTGACATTTAAAGTGCAGCTAAAAGTGCAACAGCGGGCAAAATTCGATGGTTCTTGTAACCCTAACCCTAGCCAGGCATTAAAAGCATGCCGATTTAACTACCATTTAACAGCATTTTTCAGCTTCATGAAAATTTGCCTAAACCAGACAGATTATTAAAGAAGATACATTTCCTAGAGGTTTTAGAAACTGTTTTGATAGTTTGAGACTGATTTTTTTTGGTTTGAGGACAAAATTCATCTTTGATGTTTGGAGGGCTTCTGAGACACCCTGCCGGAATGTACATTTGAAACCCTAGCTAGGGTTAGGGTTAGCATTCCCACAACAGGTAGAAGTTTTTTACTGTCAGTGCTGCATTCCGGGCCCCCAGTTATCTTTAGGATGAGTGATAATTTGCTCCTATCTGCACTTTTAGTTTTCGGACAGTTTTGGTCACTTTTTTGTATATTGCCCTATCCATTGATTTTATCCAAAACTGAGCCAGATGAAAAGTGTGAAGAATACCTGTTCTAATGGGTAAACTCTCTTCATTTTGTCATTTAAAGTGCAGCTAAAAGTGCAACAGCGGGCACAATTCTATGGTTCTTGTAACCCTAACCCTAGCCAGGCATTAAAAGCATTCCGATTTAACTACCATTTAACAGCATTTTTCAGCTTCATGAAAATTTGCCTAAACCAGACAGATTATTAAAGAAGATACATTTCCTAGAGGTTTTAAAAACCGTTTTGATAGTTTGAGACTGATTTTTTTTGGTTTGAGGAAAAAATTCAACTTTGATGTTTGAAGGGCTTCTGAGACACCCTGACGGAATGTACATTTGAAATCCTAGCTAGGGTTAGGGTTAGCATTCCCACAACAGGTAGAGTTTTTTACTGTCAGTGCTGCATTCCGGTCCCCCAGTTATCTTTAGGATGAGTGATAATTTGCTCCTATCTGCACTTTTAGTTTTCAGACAGTTTTGGTCACCTTTTTGTATATTGCCCTATCCAGTGATTTTATCCAGAACTCAGCCACAAGAAAAGTGTGAAGAATACCTGTTCTAATGGGTAAACTCTCTTCATTTTGTCATTTAAAGTGCAGCTAAAAGTGCAACAGCGGGCAAAATTCTATGGTTCTTGTAACCCTAACACTGGCCAGGCATTAAAAGCGTGCCGATTTAACTACCATTTAACAGCATTTTTCAGCTTCATGAAAATTTGCCTAAACCAGACAGATTATTAAAGAAGATACATCTCCTAGAGGTTTTAAAAACCGTTTTGATAGTTTGAGACTGATTTTTTTTGGTTTTAGGAAAAAAATCATCTTTGATGTTTGGAGGGCTTCTGAGACACCCTCCTGGAATGCACATTTGAAACCCTAGCTAGGGTTAGGGTTAGCATTCCCACAACAGGTAGAAGTTTTTTACTGTCAGTGCTGCATTCCGGGTCCCCAGTTATCTTTAGGATGAGTGATAATTTGGTCCTATCTGCACTTTTAGTTTTCGGACAGTTTTGGTCACCTTTATGTATATTGCCCTATCCAGTGACTTTATCCAAAACTGAGCCAGATGAAAAGTGTGAAGAATACCTGTTCTAATGGGTAAACTCTCTTCATTTTGACATTTAAAGTGCAGCTAAAAGTGCAACAGCGGGCAAAATTCTATGGTTCTTGTAACCCTAACCCTAGCCAGACATTAAAAGCATGCCGATTTAACTACCATTTAACAGCATTTTTCAGCTTCATGACAATTTGCCTAAACCAGACAGATTATTAAAGAAGATACTTTTCCTAGAGGTTTTAGAAACCGTTTTGATAGTTTGAGACTGATTTTTTGGAGTTTGAGGAAAAAATTCAACTTTGATGTTTGGAGGGCTTCTGAGACACCCTGCTGGAATGCACATTTGAAACCCTAGCTAGGGTTAGGGTTAGCATTCCCACAACAGGTACTGTAGAAGTTTTTTACTGTCAGTGCTGCATTCCGGGTCCCCAGTTATCTTTAGGATGAGTGATAATTTGCTCCTATCTGCACTTTTAGTTTTCGGACAGTTTTGGTCACCTTTTTGTATATTGCCCTATCCAGTGATTTTATCCAAAACTGAGCCAGATGAAAAGTGTGAAGAATACCTGTTCTAATGGGTAAACTCTCTTCATTTTGTCATTTAAAGTGCAGCTAAAAGTGCAACAGCGGGCAAAATTCTATGGTTCTTGTAACCCTAACCCTAGCCAGGCATTAAAAGCATGCCGATTTAACTACCATTTAACAGCATTTTTCAGCTTCATGACAATTTGCCTAAACCAGACAGAATATTAAAGAAGATACTTTTCCTAGAGGTTTTAGAAACCGTTTTGATAGTTTAAGACTGATTTTTTGGAGTTTGAGGAAAAAATTCAACTTTGATGTTTGGGTTAGCATTCCTACAAAATCTAAAATACAATCCTCATTTCAGTATCTATGTAAACATACAGTCTGTTAACTTCATCATCTTCATCAAAAGTATGCCTAATTAGGAAGTGTTCTTGTTATCAGTGTATTCCTTAGCTTTCCCAAAATTATCTTCTTCTCACCAACATCTCTAGTCTTTTATCCTGCAATAACTCAGCCAACACTTAAATCCCCAAAAGCTGCTTGTGTTAATTTCTTTAAATCACAAATATCATGTGTAAATACTGGCCATTTAATACTCTGCATTGTGGGATAATAGTTTATTTTAAAGGGAACTAGAGAAACTAAGAACTAGAGAAATTAAGAAAGGCTTTTTTTTCCTAGAATTAATAAATGCACATCCTGTTCACTGGGGAAATTAAATCCACACTGAGCAATCTTCAATATGTTCAGAATATGACAGCGAGAATCCTATCAGGGATGCATTAAACCTGTTTTCAAGTCCTTGCACTGGTTACCTATCAGGTTTCGAGTCAACTTCAAATTCCTCATCCTCATTCTGTACCTACAGTATATGGCTTATTATCTGTCTTCTCCCCCACCTTTGTCCGTCTGACTCTGGTCTTCTAGCTGTCCTCAAGAACATCTACATTCTGTGGGTGACAGGGTCTTCTCTAGCTGCACCCCAGAGCTCTCAATTTGTATTCCCAGTGATATCAGTCACGTACCCTGAGTGCATTTAAATCTAACTTCAGAACCTTTCTTTTCAGAAGACTTAGTGTCTGTATCTGCTTCATTTTCTAATTTTGGTAGCACCTCTAACTGCTTTTCTTTCTTATATGTATTTACTTTGTAATCTGTGGTCCTTTTATCTGTTTTTACATCTACTGTATTGCTTTGAGATGCCACCTTTAATGGTAATATATAAAATAAAGTTTTTTATTATTGTTATAGGGAAACATGATCAGATTTTCCCTGGTTCAGAAAAAAAGATCTAAAGTATACTAGTTTGTCACTCTTCTCATTCCCTTTGCTAAATGACTTTTCATACTAATCTGATCAATCTAACTGCCAGTTTTCTGTGCTTTCTCTATCCTGCTAGATTTGCAATTATTCTGAAAATTTTCATCTTGAAATAACTCATTTCTAAATACCCTTTTCACTGTTAACATCTTATAGCAACTCTGCGACAAAATATACACTTAGCTCAACCTGACAGTTCATCCTGCTACCAACATTAAATAAAACAAATCTTAAGATTTCTATATTTATGTCTTTATTTAGTGGTTTCATTAGTGACAAAGGCTAAACTTTCTTGGAAAAATGTCTTTTATGTGTTGCGGAAAAAACTGACTTGCTTTAACAAAATATGTTTACAAGTCCTTTCACCTGGCAGTTTACCTAAATGCCCAACTATCTGAGAAGCCCTCCATGAAACCATAGTTGCTATTAATTCATTTAGGGCTCACTGACAGAATTGCTGTTTTTTATGCATGCTAATTTCTGATTCCTCACTCTGTTTCATGTTTATAGATAAGACTATTGATCGCGAAGGGAAATTGATGTACATGTTTACATGTTCTTTTGTAACATACACCTTTTTCCTGAACGTCTATGACAGGCAGAGAGAGTGCTGTTTCTGGTGCGATATTTTGCAGCTGACATTTCACTGTTTTAAACGAACAAGAAATTAGATTGCTCATAAATCACTTATTCTATATAAATACAGCGTAATTGCCCTCCGAAAATCCTCTTTTTCTTGTTCGTTTTAGAGACCTTGATCGAAACTGATTTTAGATGTCAGAAAGGATTTATTTTCTCTGTATTTCCTACATTGCTTTGTCGAGATTTTAACTTTATATTTAGGCTCAGATTTCAACTATAAATCGTACACTAATTAATAGCAGTAAATACTGATGTTTTGCTCCCTCTTACCACAAAAATATATATGTTTTGTAGCTGGGATGAACTTTATTTCGTACGCGTAGCTACTGCGATTTGGACACGAAGCGGTTAAAGATGGCGGCAAATCAGGCACCCAGAGGGGGGGGGGCGTCTTCTCGCCTCCATAACTAAAATGCCAAGTAGGAGTGGCTTAAGCGACATACACAGTCGTGTAACTGACAGTTTGAGGTAGCCTATCGTGTAAATTTCGCTTTGTTGCTGATAGGTTAAGCTTTCGAAACTCTGCCCCAAAATCATGTGACTGATTTCTCGCCCTGTTTCGTTGGTTAAACGCAATGATCACAAGCACCACCATGGTAACTGGGATGTGTAGTTTTTAATTCCGTTTGAATTATAACTGTACGTACTGTCTTCATATTTGGCCAGGGCTTTAAAGAGAAGGCGCGCCAAAAAATTTCGGTGCTGTCGTCTCCGCTTTAAAGGTACAACCGTGCTGGAAGAATTTGACCTTGGAACGTTTGCCCAGCGTACACAAGTCTAATGTGCCCTACCGCTGAGCAATTTCCATATGAGAATAGCCAGAGTGGAAACCCTCAGCTGGTGCCCTGTGAACTGTGTCACAGGAAGTTTGCTGTAGAGAGGCTGGAGAAACACAGCAAGATCTGCAAGAAGCTTCAGAATTCAAAGAGGAAGGTTTTTGACTCTTTCAAGCACAGGGCCAAGGGAACAGAACCGGAGACATACATCCATAAGAAGAAGCAAAGGCACATTTGCCAGACAGAATAAATGGGTTTTAGTGACTTCTGAATTCTGTTGTAAAAATCTACATGAGATATCAAGCAAATAGCACTCACAGGAAACAAAACCATAACTAAATTGTACTCTCTACCCAATGACCTGAAAGGTAGCCCCAGAAAGCTAAGTTATTACTGTATTGATATTTTCTTGCCTTGTGAATGGTTTGTGACCAGACTGTGTACGCAGTGCTAGTCTGGACTTTTTCTGGAAGTTGTTTTATTGGTTTCATTTCCTGTTCCCAGCTGAGAAAGAACAACTGGAGGCAGAATCACGAGGATTTCATTCGGAGCATCAAACAGGCCAGGGAGGTGCAGCAGGTGATCACGGAAGGAGGGAAGGTTGTGAAGCACTTTGAGCTGCTATTTGTATGAAAGGTGCTCTATAAATAAAGTTTATTATTATATTTCTGCTGAGAGCCACACTTCAAGTACTGCACCTTCTCACACGTGTAGCCAGCTGTGTTGAGCCGTGGTTATATGATGTCATCTTTTATTTTATTATTTTATTTTGTGAACTTCCCCCAAATGAGTTCCGTTTTTCTGTATGGAGTTGGCTTTGCGACAGCCCTTGGGGTTTGTTGGTGGCGGGGCGCCAGTGAAGGTGCCCCTGGGGTCACAGGCGGCTCGTTTCTCTGGGGAGCCCTCAGACGCGCTGTGGCCGCCAGTCGGGTGAGACGCCATCACTGTCTCTCTTCAGCGAGCTCCTGCCACCGGATTTGAATCCGTTTCTTTTCTGTTTGAAATGCTGACTAGTGTGGTGTGATATACTGGTGAGCTGTGCTGCCCGTGATGGTTTCTTGCTGAAGGAGAGAGTCGGGGTGTCTGGTCTGAGGGGCTGTGGCGAGATGATCACGTGCCGGAGTGGAGTGGCGTGGGGGGGCGACACGTGCTCCTGCAGGTGAGCGTGCCAGCGGCATTTTTAATTTTATTTTCATTACAGATTCGTGTGGCGACATTATATATATTATTTCTGTAGTAGTACAGTTGTGTGCCAGATGAATCGCGGTAATGCACGAAGGTGATGTTTAATGCCTCACACGGTGTTGACCCACATGTTGTGTTTTGCTGAGCAGGAGAGAGAGAGACATTCAGCATGTGTGACGCCAACGGGTTTTCTGTTCTAGAGGCTCTGTCATCCGTTGTGTTATAATTGTTTTCTTTCTTATTTAGTATTTCAGGTGTGTCGATTTTATGAACCAAATGTTAAGGTACAACACGGGAAAAGGTGCATTGTAGAGTAAGATAACGGATATCGGCTTGTATCGTGGAGAGGACGTATAATGTGCTGAAAGATGGGAAGAGAAAGGGGCGATTTCTGCGCGCATTCTAATCATTGTGATTGATTTGATATTGATCTGATATGTGTGGTCATGTGAATGTACATAGATGGTGGGTATGGTGTTAATAATATATGATATGATATAATTACTTGTATATATCATATATCATTCTTTCTATTTTTATATATGGTAATCCTTCTAGATATTTTGATTCTGTTTCCCGAAAGCATCGTAGCGCTAAGAACATCGTAAACTCGCTCTTAAGCTCGATCGTTAATTGACGAGTGTTTCCCAAAACCCATCGTAACTGAAGTAGCACGTTAAATTCTTCGTCATCTACGTGCTCCCCGACCCGCTCGTTCATCACTAAGTGCTTCTTAAACTGGCCTCCTCCTGCCCACCCTGAGCGCCAGAGATCGCCAGACAAAGCACAGTCACTTCACGGCAGGGGCATCCTCTGGGAATACAGGACACTAAGAGTTTATATGAAGGAGTTTGATATTGTGTTGTACTGTGTCAGAGGAAATTCGAAAAAAGAACATTTATTTATACAGTGATGAATTTATGAGTCATCTTGGGTATATTTCATATTCATTTTTATACTTGACTAGATGATATTATTTTCAGTATGAAATGCAGCAATGCATTATTTAAGTGAAATCATTGGGCCTAACATGTATTTATAATGTAGCGCCACTCAGGGCGCTTTAGTCAAGGCGGGCTGAGAACAGCACCTGGGTTCTACCGGACTGTATAGCGGGACGGAGGCTGGGATACAGTCTCTTCCCTTCAGGTGTGTGTGTGTGTGTGTGTGTTAGTGAAGGTGCAGCGCTGTAACCCCTGTCCCTGTGTGTGTACCTTTCCCGATTCGAGTTAATAAATGTGTTGTTCAGCCCCATTCCTGAGTCCCACGCCTGCTCCATTCCGTACCCAAACCCGCGGTCGATACCGCGTAGTTCCAACACCGTTTGATGTTCTGTCGTGATTGTTGACGGTAAAGCTTAGATCTACTTGTTTTTAAATTTGATTATAGGTCCTGTATTTGTTGAGTGACACATGCCAAGCTTAGTAGTTAATGTTTCCATTGAGTTCCAGTACACCCAATAACTATAAATAACAGTTTTTTCTTATGAAATATTGTGATTCTTAACTATGGCAGCGCGCCAAAAAATATTGCTTTAAATCAAGGACGTCGTGCGGGACGCATACACTGTCCACGCAGTTAATCTTGGTTTTCTTTTACGGTATGTCAGTCATTTCTTTTCTTTGCTCTTAGAAACAATAAGGTCCCTTTTTGTGCCTATCTATATGCTTTTGCTTAAATTATGATGTCAAGTTTACTTCATATTCCTTTTCACAACTTTATTTCATCCCACTGAAGGACAAAAACCGACACCATATAATGAAAGAATTGTCAATCGATTGTTTACATACGTACATACGTACATCGTAAAGCTACTTGAAAGTCTCTAAGATTAGTTGTTTTCGGGAAACTCACCCCTGTTCTTTATCCTTCTGCTCTCACTGTGTTTAGTACCACCATCTACTGTCTCCTCTAACTGTGTATTGTCATCATGCATATCTTGTGTATTATTTATTGTTGTTGGTTTTGTCATTCTATTAAGAAGCCACCTTTCAAGGCGCTATATAAGTTAATGTTTATTATTATTATTATTATTTATTTTTTTAAAGTTGTACATTCTGACGCCATGAGATTTTTTGATTTTGAGATTCTCATATTTTTGGCTTCTACAACAAACAGTAACAATGCGCTTGAATGGTTCTGCAAAAGTTTAGCTGTATCTTTAAAGCCATCCTCATCCTTATCAAGTACAAAGAAAAGAAGGTAGGCCGGCTTCTGTTTGGAATGTTTTAGTTAGTTTTAATTTTTTAAACCCCAAGTAAACATATTTTGTGCCTTTCTCTGAACTTTTTTGCATTTCAGTTTCAGTAGGTTCCTGAACTGTGCAGTATTTCTTTTGGGTTTTGTGAAAAATCATATTCTAACGGTTGGGGGGAAAAAGCACAGGTGCCATCCCACCATTAAACCCTGAAACTTACCTTAGCCGATTCTTCAACTAAACCAGACATGTTAATTAAGTGTTACAGTATGTTCTTCGAATGTGTGTCAGCCAATCAAATTTCAGGACCGGAATTATTGGTTTTGTAATAGGATATATAGTATGGAATCACGTATCTAAAGAAATGAATAATGATATTAATTTAAGGATCTGAATATCTAAAAATATGTATCTATATAGCAGGTAGTATTACTGTATTCCACTTTCTTTGTAAATACGGAATAACAGATTCACAACGCAAAGCTGTGTCACTCTTCTGGGTAAAAAAAACTTTTTGAACACCCTGTTTTTAATAAGCTGCTGAGTAAAGAACAGGAATGTTCCTGCTGTCAGTCTTTACCGAAGATATCCCTAATAGTATTAATAATGAATGACCTTGGACAAGCTGTAAACTCAAAGTATTACCCTGGTCCACATTCTTTGTAATCGTCTTTGTAAACGAAAAAACTTTATTTTGTGTGACGATATAAAGTTTTCACGAAACCTCCTCGAGTTGTGAGAACGCGTGGTTTGTGTATACAGCACATTGTGAATGTTTTCACAGCCTTCACTTTGTCGTTTTTATGTCATTTTTTGACCACGCACGAATATTCTTATGTCCATATCTTCGCAGGGGAATCAGTGCGAATTGTAATACTAATTAAATGACCGCGGGCACTTTCCACCCCCTATACATTCTCCGAGTAGAATAGGCTAACCTTCTAATGAAAGACAGTCATCCCTCCACGGACAGGAAAAGTGCCCGCAGGCAGGCAGTATGGTCAGTAACAGTGAACAGTTTTAACTGCACTGCATCCCAGAGAATACCAGAGCGCATTTTTTTTACTCCCTGGCGGAAACGGGCTTCCATAAGAATCAGTATAGCTTCTGGGAAATCCATTTTTCCTGCATTAAAGTTGAAGTCGTTCAGAGCGCCGTACATTGCAAACTCTAAGCGTTTCATTTTGAGCTGAAGACCCTCACAGCTGAAGAAGGATTCACAGCCGAAACGTAGCAGGCTGACGCGGCTGACACTCCTCCATACACTCAAGTGAAAAATGAATAACGCCAAAGTAAACGTTTTATTTACAATTTGTTGATAATAAAAATGTTAAGTTCTCTAAAGCTTTCTCAGTCGAGTATGATAATTTACCTAGTGAGCTGTGTAAGCATGTGTAGGCAGCAAAAGATCAGCTAAACTGGGAAGAAAACACTTTCAGAAAAAATGTTTCAGGTTTCAAGAACACAGATCCCCAATGCAATTTCAACCAAACCTGTCCCCACACACCCTGTCGCGCTGTCCCCACTGCGATTAGAATATACACAAAGCACTGAAATCTTTCGAGTAGATGATCAGGTGTTTCGCAGACGTAGGCATAGTACGTAAATCAGGCTTTATGAACTCACACCTGGGATTCGATTAATTAGGGTTATTTATTATTCATAAAGTTCATAAAGCCTGAATTACGTACTATGCCTATGTCTGCAAAACACCTTTTCTAGTTAATGCTACAGTACTTCACTTTCTCGGGCTGATTTTTTTAGGTAAAATCCAGGCTAGCAGGCTTGTTTTGTGATCTTCCTAAGATTGTTGAGCGGTGTCAAAATGTTTCCATATGAAAGGCAGTGACGTCACCATCCTGAGGTGCGTGTGGTAGATCTGTGAAGTGGTTGAGCGTGAATTGTGGTGAGCCTCTGATTGGGGGAAAAAAAGACCATGTTCAAAAAATCCTAAAAAGAGATTTAAAGTTTCACATAACAAGGCATGAGGTGTGCTGGCAGCTGTGGGACGCAGTGGTGGCCTGGCACAGTGAGGTGCACTGGCAGCTGTGTGGTGTGACTCAGTGGTGGCCTGGCACGGTGAGGTGCGCTGGCAGCTGTGTGGTGTGACGCAGTGGTGGCCTGGCATGGTGATGTGCGCTGGCAGCTGTGTGGTGTGACAAAGTGGTGGCCTGGCACGGTGATGTGCGCTGGCAGCTGTGTGGTGTGACTCAGTGGTGGCCTGGCATGGTGAGGTGCGCTGGCAGCTGTGTGGTGTGACGCAGTGGTGGCCTGGCACGGTGAGGTGCGCTTTCAGCTGTGTGTGGTCTGACGCAGTGGTGGCCTGGCACGGTGAGGTGCGCTGGCAACTGTGTGATGGAGTGGTGGCCTGCCACAGTGAGGTGCACTGGCAGCTGTGTGGTGTGACGCAGTGGTGGCCTGACACGGTGAGGTGCGCTGGCAGCTGTGTGGTCTGACGAAGTGGTGGCCTGGCATGGTGATGTGCGCTGGCAGCTGTGTGGTCTGACGAAGTGGTGGCCTGGCACGGTGAAGTGTGCTGGCATCTGTGTAACGCAGTGGTGGCCTGGCACAGTGAGGTGCACTGGCACCTGTGTGGTTTGACGTAGTGGTGGCCTGGCACGGTGAGATACCTTGGCATCTGTGTAATGAAATGGTGGCCGGGCAGAGTGATGTGCACTGGCAACTGTGTGGTGTGATGCAGTGGTGGCCTGGCACGGTGAGTTGCGCTGGTAGCTGTGTGGTATGACGCAGTGGTGGCCTTGTACGGTGAGGTGTGCTGGAAGCTTTGGGACGCAGTGGTGGCCTGGCACTGTGAGGTTCACTGGCAGCTGTGTGACGCAGCTGTGGCCGGGCACGGTGAGGTGCGCTGGCGGCTGTGTGGTGTGACTCAGTGGTGGCCTGGCACGGTGAGGTGCACTGGCAGCTGTTTGGTGTGACGCAGTGGTGGCCTGGCATGGTGAGGTATGCTTGCAGCTGTGTGGTGTGACTCTGTGGTTGCCTGTCATAGTGAGGTGCTCTGGCAGCTGTGTGGTGTGACACAGTGGTGGCCTGGCACGGTGAGGTGCGCTGGCAGCTGTGTGATGCAGTGGTGGCCTGGCACAGTGAGGTGCACTGGGAGCTGTGTGATGTGACGCATTGGTGGCCGGGTACTTTGAGGTGCGCTTGCAGCTGTGTGGTGTGACGCAGTGGTGGCCTGGCACGGTGAGGTGCACTGGCAGCTGTGAGATGTAGTGGCTTCTGGGCACAGTGAGGTGCACTGGCACCTGTGTGGTTTGACGTAGTGGTGGCCTGGTACGGTGAGGTGTGCTGGCAGCTGTGTGGTGTGACGCAGTGGTTGCCTGTCATGGTGAGGTGCTCTGGCAGCTGTGTGGTGTGGCACAGTGGTGTTCATCAGGCACTAGTTCATCAGTGAAAAGACCACTGGCATTTTTCCTTCCCCCTACATTCTCAGAGCAGAATCGAATTTAATATTAGCATAATTTATTACAGTGCTAAGTTTAATATTATTTATTACTAATAGTTTATGCTAACACCTAACTTTCTTAACGCGATAAGTACTAATGTAAGAACCTACTGTACTGTACTTAAGTACTACCATAAGAAATACAGCTGTATGCAACAAAAAAAAAAGGAGTGGTGAAACAGCCCTACTCATACAGTATCAGTATCAACAGACATTGTATCAGTATCAGTTCTTGCTTTGTGCTGGGTTTAGCAGTTTTCCAAACATAGTCTTTCAGCGAATGCCATACCATCTCTATTGGATTTAAATCTGGAGATTCGGCTGGAGTTTTCACCCAGTTCACTCGTTCTGCTATAAGCCTCGCCCTTGCTGCTGTGTGTTTCGGATCGTTGTCTTGAAAGAGACTGTGCCTTGATCCAATGTGCTCCCTGATATATGGGGCGGCATGCTGTGTGACCCCGACTTCCTCGAAGAATTCCCGATCCATAATTCCTTCGAAATAAGATTGTTTTTCAAGCAATGTAATGCAAGGTGCTTTCTAACGTTGGGCAATGTGTTTTTTCTCGAAATTTTGTTTCGAGAGACTAGATAAGTAAAGTGTTTATGATATGTCACTGTTGTGAATGTCTGTGGAGTGTCTGTGGAGTGTATCTTATTAGCCTGTCCTGACTGGTGGAGCTCATCCAGCTGTGTCTGGATATCTTGGTCAAATATTCGGGTAGTATGTATTGTCTTTTTAGGGTTCTGTAGCATTCCACACGGCTGGGCAGCTTGTTCCCCCCTCCCTCCCCTCTCTGTGTACAGTAGAGCCTCCTGTCCTGGCTGGTAGAGCTCATCCAGCTGTGTCTGGCTAATATTAAAGCCAGTACTTTAATATTGTTTTCTGTATGTTTATCAATAGTGGGTACTGCAAAAATTCGGTCCTGCACCCGTTGTTAGGTGTTTTTTAGGTGTTGTTAGGGCTTCAACCAAATATGAACACATGGCTGAAAATGTATACAATTCTAATATTTCCTTTTTTCCCATTGAAGGTATAACATATGTGGTGTGAGAAAGAGGTCCTCATTTAAGTGCATGAAACTCAGGCACTGGCGCAACAAACTGAACAAAGTTCAAGGGGGTATACGCTTTCTGTAGACACTTTATTTCCTCTTTTTCCATACTCTAAGAAATGATTTGGGAAACCTGTGGGACACTGGAGGTCATTATACATGAGCCTCTTTATGCACCTTTTAAGCCATTGAAACCTAGTTGCCTTGTTAAAAGGTCTAATATTACAGTAGGTGTGGTTTCTGTCTCCTAATTTCTGAGAATGATCAAATTGGGGAATAAGTTGTAGGGAATACCACTCTTTCACTTCTAAGAAAAGACTATCTCAAATGAAACTCGCTATAGAAAGACATCCTGTTGAATAATTCTTTATTTTTTGTAATTTCTAAAGAAAAAACATTCATCAAGTCCTTCACAAATGCTTTGTTTGTGACTTTCTCTGTCGTTCCCTTTCACACTCAACTGAACTATGTGTTATGTCTTGTAAACGTAATCAAACATTTCACTTAGGTGTGTGGGTTAACAGAAACCCATATTGTATGAAACATTCAGTTTTTCATTCACGTTTTTTCTAACAATTGCATCCATGCTATGACTACAGTAAACAACACTTTTTACTAAAGTAAATGAAATTGTTCATTAAACAAGACACATTAATTTAAATGTATGCAATACGACGACACTAAAAACAACACTGAAACTTTTCATTGAAATACTGGACGAGATTGTGCATATTCAATGGTTTCTCCTGGTGCTTTTTTTCATCAGTCTTTTCATATTCTTGTTCTCTACTCAGGTGTCTCCTGTTCCTTTGGTGATGTCTGCTGTACACACATGGCATCATACACTTGAGCAAAGTGTGATACCACCGTTTGTTCTTCTCCTAAAATAAAGATGAACATTGACAAAAGTCAGAAGCACTCTTTTCTTTGACAGACGAACAAAACAATGCAAGAATAACCATACTCTCTGTTCCTTACTCATTTCTAAAGTACCTACCTGTTTGACCACTTTGTCTCCTTCAGTCAGGACAGGGTCCTGGGGCTGACTCTGAGCAATCTGAGAGGAGCTCTCTGTGATCTTCTCCCCTACAGTGGCTACATTGTACTCTGTTTGAAATCCAGGGATCACCTCCGGTAAGTTCCTCGGTCCTTTTTGGGACTTGAAAGCGTAGAATCATTTTGTGACTACATTTCCTTGTCATGCACTGATATGTTCTGGTTTGTGTTCGATTACTGCAGGCGTTCAAGTACTTTCTTTTTGTTCTAGATTGGCAGTGTTTGAGATGGTAGGAACTTGTCATATTCTCAACTTATTTTCTCTATGAGACTCTGAATGCTCTGTAAACATACTATTTTAGCAATTCTTAGAAATCTGAAAGCAGTGTTACCTGTATCATTTTTTTCTTGGTAGTAGTATTGCAGCTCCAACATCAGCACTTAAATAATGGTTTGTGATGTTACTTGTCCTTGGAGTTAGTATACTCCTGAGAAGTCAAGAGAAATCTTACGTAAGCATTAATTATGTTTCACTTTTGAAAGCAAAGTACGTGTCAAGTACTTTGAAGGCATTTGTTGATACTTTTAAGCACTTTCGTTGATTATTATTATCCTTCAATTAGTTATTACAAGTCCAACATTCTCTACATTATCTCACTCCATATTCAGAATGTGGGAATACAGTTGTTTTAAGGAAATGCCACTGAATAGATAGTAGATGCACTCTACAAAGATGAATTTGCTAATTATTCAGTCATGGACACAGCTTATACTTCAGTAGTCTTAGATCATTTAATGATGATTATTGTACTTTATAACTAGCAAAATCCCCATATCCTGTTCATTGCCCCTTTCTCAGTCATGTGGATTGACTTATGCATGAAGTGGTTAATTCTCACCTTGACATCTCATAGAACAACTGAATCTCTACCAAGGGTGAATGTGTCCTTCCTCTTAATGTCTAAAAGAAAAGGTTAAAATTCATTGAAGCAAAATGCAACAACCCAAAATGTTGGGGAGGTCGTTTCCACAGTTATTTCATATGACAGTGCTTGGAGTGAAACTACATGACCATGGTGAAGAAGTAAAAACACGTTACCTTGTTCCTCCTGACTGATGTCCTTATGCGTGTTTTGCACAGTTGAGCGTTTTGTGTCTTGTCGTCTGTGTAGGCAACAGCCCTCTTCCCTGGGATAGAACTAGATGATATTTAGACACGTTAATTTGACTTCTCCATTGCTCACATTGATGTGGATATGATTGTGTTGTAACAGAAGAAATAAGGTTCTTGATCCCGAGATGAAGTAAAACAGATGAGTTTATTGCATGCAAGGAACAATAAAGCCGAAGTCTTGTTTCCCGCAAGAAACAACAAAACCGAAGTATTGTTCAACGTACTGTTACAAACTTTTGGGTTATATAGTGTTTTCTTCTCCGTTTCTGACGTCACTCGGTCTGATGGTAAAGAGGGGGGTTCATGGTATTTGGCCAGTTTACGATGTTCTGGGCAAATGGTCAGTTTAACATTACACCCAGGGGGGTTCCTAGTTTAACATTACACCCAGGGGGGTTCCTAGCTTGCATCTGCAATCCTTATCAGTTAACCCCCTTTCCTGCCATAAACCCCAGCTTGTGACTTAGAAGTCTAAACCCCCTACAGAAAGGATTAAATTCAAACCCCCGTCTTCACATCTTTCTTCATTCCCCCCTTATAAAATATGGCATACGTCAGTGTAGCCTATTTTTATACATACAATGTCAGGGCAGATCTTTCCTTTCTTGGCGAACAGGTATGTATTGCCATGTCATTGTACGTTCCACGGTTATAGCAAGATGTGATACATGTTTTTGTGAATGTGATGATTACAATTATACATATAAACAATACTACTCCTACAGATAAACACTATAAAAAGGTTCCACCCCAGGCCCCAAACACAGACTTTACCCAAGGCCCAATTCCCCAATTTTCAGTATAATAGTCCTGATATTTCTGTCCCTCATTGTAAATGTGTTGGGCCAGATCTGAGATGTGCTCAGAATTATCAGGAATATATGTGCAGCATTCAGTGCCAATTACTGCACAAGTTCCTCCTTGGGCCGCCAGTACATAATCTAAAGCTAGTCGGGCCTGCATGGCCACTGTTCTGAGGGCTACCATCTCATCATTAACAGCCTTCAGACTAGATGAGGTAGACTTTGCTAATTCTTCTAAAGTCGAGGCCATTTGAATTAACTCTCGACTCAGAAAGTTCATGCCGGCTTGTGGAAATATTATACCTAAATAATATTCCCAATCAGCCAATTTTCTTTGTGGTCTGTGGTTAGGTCCGAAGGGGCTGTGGATTTGAACATGGATATGAGGAACCACATATCCTAAATAACATGAGCCAGACCACTGGGCTGGCAACCATGGGTAGGCTCGTTTTCCACAAATGAAAGATGTTCCGTTTGGCGCTCCCCATGCCTCTGAAAATAAGAAGCTTATACCGAATTGTGGGGTGTGCCGATCCCATCCTGGAATTTGGAAGGTAGAGGTGGATATATTTGCAGCGATGGTAAGGTTGCACCAATTAGTGTGCTGAAAACATACGTTTCCCCTCACGTTCCTTATTGAGAGTCAGGTATGGTGGTGTATGGCTTCTGTTATATTTAGGAGCATAAGAGCCTGTGAAACTCGTGGGCTCTAAGCCTCGCTCCTGTAGATATTGTAATGTTTTGCAGGTTAAAGTCGTGTTATGGCAACCCCCATTGTTTGTCATATTAAAATCTCCTAAATTATCCCTCCAAATGATCATGCCTATGACTTCCTCGAGACGCCAAGGAATGGCTCCCATAGGAAGTCCTCCCTGTACATATTTGGGTAATGCGGCACACACCCAGCAGGCACTTTGGTTGGTTTTCTTAGCTGTCAGATAGGAGAGGCCTAAAAAGGAATTAATTCCATGTTCTCCTTTGTGGGAGAGATGATCATTAATTCCTGTGGAACATAGTCCTACAGCAACAATTATTGTTATAAACAGAAATGATTTCATTCTGAGTCTGTAAATGGGGATGAGGCTCGTCGGCAGTGTGGCGCGTGGATCCAGCGATCTTTTCCTTCCACTCGAACCGCAGACTCGGTTGTCAACAGGATCTGGTAGGGTCCGTCCCACCTGGGCTGGAGAACCTGTGAAGGAAATTTCCTGATCCACACCCACTCTCCTGGGATGAGGTTGTGCCCTCCTTCAGGTGGTGGTCCCCACGCCTCCAGGACCTGCTCGCGGGCTCCTTGGGTGACCTCTGTCAGCTACTTGCAATAATACAAAGGAATGGTTGATCCATCTGAGGAAACCCCAGTCTCAGCACCTGTAAGAGAACTTGTTTCAAATTATTACAGGTGGCTTTTGCTGCGGGAACCAAGGCAATCTTGTCCTTGTACTGCACTCCCCCCCTTAAGCAGATCTGTTAAGAGTTGTGCTCACCCTGTAAAAAACATTGCACCCAGGCCCTGTTAAAATTTCACAATGCTAGACACAAAAGGGCCTTATCATAACTGCTTCTATTAGACACTCTAAAGCTGAAGCAACTCAGACTTGTGGGTTTCCTTGTCAGGGGAAGCACTCAGAATACCATCAACATACTGAGTGATCACAGCCAGTTGAAGCCACGTGATACCCTGTTCTGCATAGTCCAACCCAATAGATCTGGGATAAAACCACCCATTCAAATCTGGTACTCGGCAAGTAAAACTTGCTGTCCCAATACTCCTGTGGCCTCCTGCCATCTTCCCATATACATTGCGCTATAGTACACTGTTGAACAGAGGAGTGAAACAAGCAGGACAGTAGTGCTCCAGTATCCCCTAACAGAGAAACCAACACTCCATTAACAGTACATTTTTATCCACTGGACTGGGACAGACTTAGGGAGGCTACAAGGGATTTACAGGATCTAATCGTTAGGTAAACAGATTTTCTCACAAGACGTTATTCTCCCCAGTCTCGATTCTAAACCTACAGCGTTTCAGCATGTCTGGTTTCGAGACATTCGAATAAAACCAAATTGTTTCCACTATTGCAACTAATTGTATAAATTACAATTTATAATAATTTCTAATAATACAAAAACTGTTTAACTACTTTTACGTCCACCTGTACTGTACTTATACGTTTCAGACGCTCTTATATTTTCCAATCTCCTTAAGTTGATTTTCGTCAAGTCTCTTTAGTTACGTCTCTAGCCAGTCCCGCTGGCTAAACACACTCACACCGTCATTTAGTAGACCAAAACTCACAGTTACACACATACATGCCGGCACACAAATTCATAAAACACACATACACATCGAGAATATATTTTTCTCTTCGTAATACAAAGTGCTGTATTCTTGTTTTACTTCTACATGAATCATTTTAATTCCTGAAGCACACTCCAGGTTCGCTGCATTTCTAATTTCGGGTGCGGTACTTTAGCCCACCGGTCAATATCTTACGGTTTTGGATTTGATCGTATGGGGGAAATCAGGGAAGGTAGGTGCGATTGCAGACCCCCTCAACGGAGTGCGAGACAGTGTTAGAGTGGCGCTGTCATCAACGGCGCCAGCCCCTGCTACATCAAGTCCTTTCCCACTTCGAGTGAGAATACAGATCTGCGGGCGCCCTCCCTCTAACAGGGGAGACCCTGATCCGTCTTTATCACACTCATACCAAGTGTTATCCCAATCAGACCCCCCTTCTCCATATGGCCACTGAGGGAATTGATCCCAATTATTTTCGTTTCCTGCCTGTTTGTTCCCCTGTGGGAGAGCAGGATATAACTTAGTCGCTGGCTGCAGCACATTAACCAGTGCAGCGTGACCAGGAGTTAATTCCTAATTCGTTTCTCATTCTCCTGTACTGCCTCTTTTAGCTTTTTTTTCCTATACTCTTTCGTAGCGAGTAAAGTATATTTTCTTCCGGGTTTTATTTTCCCCGTAAACACACTTTTAAGTCACATCCCAATTTCTTTTTTTTTTCTCATGTATCTGCCACCACTGGTGCCGGCCGTGCACCAGGGTGGGAGCTACATGCTTGTGCTTTTGCCAATCAATACTCATATATGCTTTCTTTACAGGCGTCTTCGCCCCAAATTCCCTCTGACAAACTCAGCTTTTTCCATATTTTTCTCCTTCTTTTCCGTCAACTTACACTTTTCCGATATTTAAACGGACCCTTCCACCACTTTCTCAAACCATCAGTTAGCGCACATGTTCGGTCTCTTTAAGATGTACTTTTGTCGTGTGTGAGGTAACAGCTCATTCAGTAGGGGGATGTTTTCATTTGGAAAAACCTGTGCATTCCTGCACTCATTCAGCTAAGGGCGTCTGTTACCTCCAGATCTAAATGCCTCTCCGAGACTTTAGAGAGGACTTACACCGCACTGTTCACAGGTAAGAAACGAGACCTCGAAAACCCCCTTTCTTGATCAGTAATTCACCATCCCCAGAACGCCAGCATCGCTGCTTTTGCCCCGGGGTGGACTTACGCACTGAGCTCAATCAGGGCGATTCTCGGGTCTCAACGTCCCCCAAATCCTGCCACTTAATGCCCCGCTCCCCACTATGAGGTGCGCCCATGCCAGTGTCGCCCGGGCGTAATTAAAGCCCACACCAATCCTGGATTATACGTGCATTTAATGCACCACTCAGCTCCAGAACCCCGGGCGCAATTAAGGCCCACACCGATCCCGAGCCACAGAACTCCGGGTGCAATTAAGACCCACACCAGTTCTGACCTTCAGAACTCCGGGTGCAACTAAGACCCACACCAGTCCTGAACTACGTGCATTTAATGCACCACTTGCTCTAGAACCCCGGGCGCAATTAAGGCCCACACCGATTCAGAGCCTCAGAACTCCGGGTGCAATTAAGACCCAAACCAGTTCTGACCTTCAGAACTCCGGGTGCAATTAAGACCCACACCAGTCCTGAACTTCACGGTAAGGGTCCAAAACCCGTTCAAAACTCCACGCGCAATTAAGGCATACACCAGCTTCGAACGCCTGTACACAATACCGCGGAACCCCTGCCAGACCAAATTCTGGGCTTACAGCAAAAAACCCATTACGTACACCGGTGCCTTCCCCGGGCCAGAGGAATTCAGAAACTCACGTTTACTCCGTCATCTCGGGCGATTCTCGCAGGGAGCAGAGATTTCCCAATCGGTCAGAGAGAGTCGGGACTTTTAAATAAAAGAGGAGTCCTTACCTCTTAGTTATGTGCGCGCTGACCGTCTCTCCTGCCGATGGGAAGTTCTGCGCCTTCTGGAGCATCTTGCCGACTACGCCAAATTTGTTGTAACAGAAGAAATAAGGTTCTTGATCCCGAGATGAAGTAAAACAGATGAGTTTATTGCATGCAAGGAACAATAAAGCCGAAGTCTTGTTTCCCGCAAGAAACAACAAAACCGAAGTATTGTTCAACGTACTGTTACAAACTTTTGGGTTATATAGTGTTTTCTTCTCCGTTTCTGACGTCACTCGGTCTGATGGTAAAGAGGGGGGTTCATGGTATTTGGCCAGTTTACGATGTTCTGGGCAAATGGTCAGTTTAACATTACACCCAGGGGGGTTCCTAGTTTAACATAACACCCAGGGGGGTTCCTAGCTTGCATCTGCAATCCTTATCAGTTAACCCCCTTTCCTGCCATAAACCCCAGCTTGTGACTTAGAAGTCTAAACCCCCTACAGAAAGGATTAAATTCAAACCCCTGTCTTCACATCTTTCTTCAATTGTAATGCTCTGTTTTGTGGGCTTCCCAAGAAAACAATAAAACCCTTACTACTTGTTCGAAATGCAGTAGCACAGATCCTAACAAATACAAGAAAGAGAATATAATTCCTGTTCTGATAAAACTTCACTGGTCACCTGTATTATCTAGGATAAATTTGAAAGTTCTTTACTTGTTTTTAAAGCTTTAAGCGACCTAGCACGTCTGTACCTTACTGAATGTCTGTCTTCATATGTTCCTATACGTGACCTGAGATCTGCACATACTGGCCTACTGCAAATACCACATGTGAAATGCAGAAAGAGTGGAGAGGCTGTTTTTTGATTTTATGCTTCTAAATTATGAAACTCAGTTCCACTTTTTATAAGGCAGTCAAGCTCGGTACATTGTTTTAAAAAACATTTGAAAATGTTGCTTTTAGTTAAAGTGGGTCTTTGTTCTTTCTATTTATGTTTCTTTTTTTAGTTCTCTTTAATTGTTCTTATTTTATTACGACTTTCCTAATTTTTATTTATTTAATTGACATGTATGTTGCTTTACTGTATTGCTGTATTTTCCTTTACAACTGAAAGTATATCTCTCAATTTTAATATTTTATTTTTACGCTTGGTTTTTAAAGCACCAAAGCACTATTTGTATGAAAGGTGCTCTATAAATAAAGTTTTTTATTATTATTTTTAATATTATTATTATACTTTGTTACATTTTTGGTTAGGACAAAGATTCTAGTAGAGGTGGCCTCTTTTACCCCGTTCCAAAAAATTGGAAAACTACCTTCAGAATACACTGACAATGACCATCTACTGTCTCCTCTAACTGTGTATTGTCATCATGCATATCTTGTGTATTATTTATTGTTGTTGGTTTTGTCATTCTGTAAAGAAGCAACCTTTCAAGGCACTACATAAAATAATGTTTGTTATTATTATTTACATTTTTCATCGTAAAATCTGGCGAAGAGTCTTAAGAGAATATCAAAGAACAGGTTGCTCTTACCTTTCCATTCCAAGAAATGCCCTCAGCTCGGATTGCAGAGATTGACCTCTCTGTCTCAAATTCTGAGAAACATAGACACGATTGAAAAATGACCATTTCCTAAGATTCACATAACATCACCAGTCAACATTTGCCACTTGACATCAATAGAAACCATAGAGTACATGACATTTCCAATCAGTTTTTTTTCAAGGTACAATACCAATCGCCTTGCCAGAAGATTTATACTGCGGTAGATAAATATTACAAATGTCAGATACACGCAGAGTTGTTTGGATTACTATGAAAAGATTGGCAAATATATTTATGTTCATTATGTTTCTTGGAGTGACAGAGCTAAAGAGAAAAAAATACTTACCTTTATCTCTGCAGACAGGATCGCAAGGGATTCCCTTATACTGGGTTTCTATGTAACAAATAATACATTATTCAAAAAACATGATATTTCTCTGTACATTGGCAGCATGATTGTTTATCATTACAGTTTTAGTTAGCTTTAATTTTGTAAACCCCAAGTAAACATAGTTTGTGCCTTTCTCTGAACTTTTTGGCATTTCAATTCAGTTGTTTGTAAGCTTATTTTACAGTTGCTAGGTTGATGAAGTTCCTGAACTGTGCAGTATTTCTTTTGGGTTTGGTGCGAATCATATTCTAGCGGTTGGGGGAAAAAAGCACAGGTGCCATCCCACCATTAAACCCTGAAACTTACCTTAGCCGATTCTTCAACTAAACCAGACATGTTAACTAAGTGTTACAGTATGTTTCAAAGTGTGTATTTTAGCAAACACAACTGAAGTTCTGTTGTCTCCTTGGAGACACCTGGAACTGGTGTGATGCTGGTTCTATGACATCATTCGTTCTAAATGTAAATGCAGGTATTGGCACAACATAGTAAATTGATGTAAAGTTATGGATCCATTTATGATTTTCACTCAGTTTGAAAGAGTTCCTGTCGTGTGGTTAAACTTTGTGTTACGGAGGGTTAACAGGGGTTCTGGCTACTAGTTAGGCTTGGTCATTCAGTCATCTGGTACATGAAATAGGAAGCTAAGAGATCTGTGTTTTAGTTTTACTGTTTGTTTTTGTTCCATAGAATAAGAAATGTTTCATTAATATTAGTAATAGAGTAGCTGTTTCTCTAAACAGTGTGTGTCAGTTTGCACTGCAGGTGTGCCAGGTAGAGACCATTTAAGAACCAAAAAATATGCTGTCATTTACTGCCGTGGCTAATTTCTGTTAACCTTGTCTCTCACTCACTTTAAAGAGCAAAATGTTCATACATAAAGCATACATTTCTGATTGGTCAGAAGAAGCTTCTTAACATATAAGGTATAAACAAAGTCAGAAAGTTAGGCACTTAGGTCAGCCTTAGGCAGTTAACCAAGACCATAATCCGATAAGAAGCTATTCCCTTTCATGTTGCTAAATCACATGTAGGATACATGAGTTACACCTCCACTTAAGAGACCTTAAAGAGACCTTGGCCAGCCAGGAGTGTAGAAAACCGTAAAACAGTTCTTGAGGACCTAATTGTTAACTCTTAACAGGCAAAGGTTCCTTCAGTCCTATGAGACATATTTTAGAATTGAACTAAAGTGTGTTTCCGATACAGGAGCATATGTCTGTCAAGGCCTGTTGGAGAGGCCCTGCATGAGAACCCCTGGCTGCCGTTCCACATCCCCCTGAAAATAAATAGAGCCATAAGCACGGAGCTAAGGACACTGCTCCAGGACATGCTGGCTGTCGATCCTGACCAGCGACCAGAAGCCATCCAGCTGAAGAAGCAAGTCAGGCAAGCCATGGCACGAGAGAAAACATCTTTGTAGTGACTGATAGCAAGATGTCCGTGACCAAGGGCAATTCGTCTGAGTAAAGTCTGATTTCATTTTTATGTCCCGAAAGGCCACTGCCTTTGTGCTGTAGATTTCTGATTTAGACGGGCATTTCTATGGACAACTTTGACTTTTCTGTGGGTCCAATGAAAATAAGTTTTTTAACTTATTCTTTGTTACAGTTTTCGAAAGTTTAAAGACATTCACTGAGTTGACGATAAAGGAAAGTTTCATCTTTCACCTCTTCGAAGGTAGGCCGGTCAGAGGTACAATATATGTCTTCGTGTCTTCATCCTCCATGTTTGAAACTACAGGTTTCACAGTGTTGAGCTAAGACACAAAAACACCTACAAATGGCAGTTCCAAATGTATCAAATGTATAAACCTGGGCTGAAAAAGTGTGTACAGTATATACTCTGTGTAGGTCTGATAAAAGTATTCGAGTCAAAGTGTCATATGGATACAAATTCTCATGATTTTGTATTGTGTGTTTTTTCTCTGTTCTGCTTTATTGAAAGAAATCAGATGCTCTTCCTGAAACTTACCTTAGCTGATTCTTCAGCTAAACCAGACAGACTTCTCAAATTCTCAAATATTATCAAATCTTGTTGGTGCAGAGGTGGTGGAGCCCATTACCAACAGACTCACAGCTTTAATTGCGCTTTCTATATGCTTTCTGTAGACACTTTATTTCCTCTTTTTCCATACTCTAAGAAATGATTTGGGAAACCTGTGGGACACTGGAGGTCATTATACATGAGCCTCTTTCTGCACCTTTTAAGCCATTGAAACCTAGTTGCCTTGTTACAAGGTCTAATATTACAGTAGGTGTGGTTTCCGTCTCCTAATTTCTGAGAATGATCAAATTGGGGAATATGTTGTAGGGAATACCACTCTTGCACTTCTAAGAAAAGACTATCTCAAATGAAACTCGCTATAGAAAGACTTGTGACTTTCTCTGTTGTTCCCTTTCACACTCAACTGAACTATGTGTTATGTCTTGTAAACGTAATCAAACATTTCACTTAGGTGTGTGGGTTAACACAAACCCATATTGTATGAAACATTCAGTTTTTCATTCAAGTTTTTTCTAACAATTGCATCCATGCTAGGACTACAGTAAACAACACTTTTTACTAAAGTGAAAGAAATTGTTCATTAAACAAGACACATTGTTTTAAATGTATGCAATATGACGACACTAAAAACAACACTGAAACTTTTCATTGAAATACTGGCCGAGATTGTGCATATTCAATGGATTTCTCCTGGTGCTTTTTTTCATCATTCTTTTCATATTCTTGTTCTCTACTCAGGTGTCTCCTGTTCCTTTGGTGATGTCTGCTGTACACACATGGTATCATACACTTGAGCAAAGTGTGATACCACCGTTTGTTCTTCTCCTAAAATAAAGATGAACATTGACAAAAGTCAGAAGCACTCTTTTCTTTGACAGACGAACAAAACAATGCAAGAATAACCATACTCTCTGTTCCTTACTCATTTCTACAGTACCTACCTGTTTGACCACTTTGTCTCCTTCAGTCAGGACAGGGTCCTGGGGCTGACTCTGAGCAATCTGAGAGGAGCTCTCTGTGATCTTCTCCCCTACAGTGGCTACATTGTACTCTGTTTGAAATCCAGGGATCACCTCCGGTAAGTTCCTCGGTCCTTTTTGGGACTTGAAAGCGTAGAATCATTTTGTGACTACATTTCCTTGTCATGCACTGATATGTTCTGGTTTGTGTCCGATTACTGCAGGCGTTCAAGTACTTTCTTTTTGTTCTAGATTGGCAGTGTTTGAGATGGTAGGAACTTGTCATATTCTCAACTTATTTTCTCTATGAGACTCTGAATGCTCTGTAAACATACTATTTTAGCAATTCTTAGAAATCTGAAAGCAGTGTTACCTGTATCATTTTTTTCTTGGTAGTAGTATTGCAGCTCCAACATCAGCACTTAAATAATGGTTTGTGATGTTACTTGTCCTTGAAGTTAGTATACTCCTGAGAAGTCAAGAGAAATCTTACGTAAGCATTAATTATGTTTCACTTTTGAAAGCAAAGTACGTGTCAAGTACTTTGAAGGCATTTGTTGATACTTTTAAGCACTTTCGTTGATTATTATTATCCTTCAATTAGTTATTACAAGTCCAACATTCTCTACATGATCTCACTCCATATTCAGAATGTGGGAATACAGTTGTTTTAAGGAAATGCCACTGAATAGATAGTAGCTGCACTCTACAAAGATGAATTTGCTAATTAATCAGTCAGGGACACAGCTTGTACTTCAGTAGTCTTAGATCATTTAATGATGATTATTGTACTTTATAACTAGCAAAATCCCCATATCCTTTTCATTGCCCCTTTTTCAGTCATGTGGATTGACTTATGCCTGAGGTGGTTAATTCTCACCTTGACATCTCATAGAACAACTGAATCTCTACCAAGGGTGAATGTGTCCTTCCTCTTAATGTCTAAAAGAAAAGGTTAAAATTCATTGAAGCAAAATGCAACAACCCAAAATGTTGGGGAGGTCGTTTCCACAGTTATTTCATATGACAGTGCTTGGAGTGAAACTACATGACCATGGTGAAGAAGTAAAAACACTGGAAGAGGTTTTAGTGGGGCCAGCGGGGGGCGCTCACCCTGCAGTCTGTGTGGGTCCTAATGCCCCAGTATAGTGACGGGGACACTATACTGTAAACAGGCGCCGTCCTTCGGATGAGACGTAAAACCGAGGTCCTGACTCTCTGTGGTCATTATAAATCCCAGGGCGCTTCTCGAAAAGAGTAGGGGTGTAACCCTGGTGTCCTGGCCAAAATTTCCAATTGGCCCTTACTAATCATGGCCTCCTAATAATCCCCCTCTATGAATTGGCTACATTACTCTGCTCTCCTCCCCACTGATAGCTGATGTGTGGTGAGCGTTCTGGCGCACTATGGCTGCCGTCGCATCATCCAGGTGGATGCTGCACATTGGTGGTGGTGGAGGGGAGTCCCCATTACCTGTAAAGCGCTTTGAGTGGAGTGTCCAGAAAAGCGCTATATAAGTGTAAGCAATTATTATTATTATTATTATTATTACTTTACCTTGTTCCTCCTGACTGATGTCCATATGCGTGTTTTGCACAGTTGAGCGTTTTGTGTCTTGTCGTCTGTGTAGGCAACAGCCCTCTTCCCTGGGATAGAACTAGATGATATTTAGACACGTTAATTTGACTTCTCCATTGCTCACATTGATGTGGATATGATTATAATGCTCTGTTTTGTGGGCTTCCCAAGAAAACAATAAATCCCTTACTACTTGTTCGAAATGCAGTAGCACAGATCCTAACAAATACAAGAAAGAGAATATCATTCCTGTTTTGAAAAAAACTTCACTGGTCACCTGTATTATCTAGGATAAATTTGAAAGTTCTTTTACTTGTTTTTAAAGCTTTAAGCGACCTAGCACGTCTGTACCTTACTGAATGTCTGTCTTCATATGTTCCTATACGTGACCTGAGATCTGCACATACTGGCCTACTGCAAATACCACATGTGAAATGCAGAAAGAGTGGAGAGGCTGCTTTTTGTTTTTATGCTTCTAAATTATGAAACTCACTTCCACTTTTTATTAGGCAGTCAAGCTCGGTACATTGTTTTAAAAAACATTTGAAAATGTTGCTTTTAGTTAAAGTGGTTCTTTGTTCTTTCTATTTTTGTTTCTATTTTTAGTTCTCTTTAATTGTTCTTATTTTATTACGACTTTCCTAATTTTTATTTATTTAATTGACATGTATGTTGCTTTACTGTATTGCTGTGTTTTCCTTGACAACTGAAAGTATATCTCTCAATTTTAATATTTTATTTTTACGCTTGGTTTTTAAAGCACCAAAGCACTATTTGTATGAAAGGTGCTCTATAAATAAAGTTTATTATTATTCTTTTTAATATTATTATTATACTTTGTTACATTTTTGGTTAGGACTAAGATTCTAGTAGAGGTGGCCTCTTTTACCCCGTTCCAAAAAATTGGAAAACTACCTTCAGGATACACTGACAATGACCATCTACTGTCTCCTCTAACTGTGTATTGTCATCATGCATATCTTGTGTATTATTTATTGTAGTTGGTTTTGTCATTCTGTAAAGAGGCCACCTTTCAAGGCACTATATAAAATAATGTTTGTTATTATTATTATTTACATTTTTCATCGTAAAATCTGGCGAAGAGTCTTAAGAGAATATCAAAGAACACGTTGCTCTTACCTTTCCATTCCAAGAAATGCCCTCAGCTCGGATTGCAGAGATTGACCTCTCTGTCTCAAATTCTGAGAAACATAGACTCGATTGAAAAATGACCATTTCCTAAGATTCACATAACATCACCAGTCAACGTTTGCCACTTGACATCAATAGAAACCATAGAGTACATGACATTTCCAATCAGTTTTCGTTCAAGGTACAATACCAATCCCCTTGCCAGAAGAGTTATACTGCGGTAGATAAATATTACAAATGTCAGATACACGCAGAGTTGTTTGGATTACTATGAAAAGATTGGCAAATATATTTATGTTCATTATATTTCTTGGAGTGACAGAGCTAAAGAGAAAAAAATACTTACCTTTATCTCTGCAGACAGGATCGCAAGGGATTCCCTTATACTGGGTTCCTATATAACAAATAATACATTATTCAAAAAACATGATATTTCTCTGTCCATTGGCAGCATGATTGTTTATCATTACAGTTTTAGTTAGCTTTAATTTTGTAAACCCCAAGTAAACATAGTTTGTGCCTTTCTCTGAACTTTTTGGCATTTCAATTCAGTTGTTTGTAAGCTTATTTTACAGTTGCTAGGTTGATGAAGTTCCTGAACTGTGCAGTATTTCTTTTGGGTTTGGTGCGAATCATATTCTAGCGGTTGGGGGAAAAAAGCACAGGTGCCATCCCACCATTAAACCCTGAAACTTACCTTAGCCGATTCTTCAACTAAACCAGACATGTTAACTAAGTGTTACAGTATGTTTCAAAGTGTGTATTTTAGCAAACACAACTGAAGTTCTGTTGTCTCCTTGGAGACACCTGGAATTGGTGTGATGCTGGTTCTATGACATCATTCGTTCTAAATGTAAATGCAGGTATTGGCACAACATAGTAAATTGATGTAAAGTTATGGATCCATTTATGATTTTCACTCAGTTTGAAAGAGTTCCTGTCGTGTGGTTAAACTTTGTGTTACGGAGGGTTAACTGGGGTTCTGGCTAATAGTTAGGCTTGGTCATTCAGTCATCTGGTTCATGAAATAGGAAGCTAAGAGATCTGTGTTTTAGTTTTACTGTTTGTTTTTGTTCCATAGAATAAGAAATGTTTCATTAATATTAGTAATAGAGTAGCTGTTTCTCTAAACAGTGTGTGTCAGTTTGCACTGCAGGTGTGCCAGGTAGAGACCATTTAAGAACCAAAAAATATGCTGTCATTTACTGCCGTGGCTAATTTCTGTTAACCTTGTCTCTCACTCACTTTAAAGAGCAAAATGTTCATACATAAAGCATACATTTCTGATTGGTCAGAAGAAGCTTCTTAACATATAAGGTATAAACAAAGTCAGAAAGTTAGGCACTTAGGTCAGCCTTAGGCAGTTAACCAAGACCATAATCCGATAAGAAGCTATTCCCTTTCATGTTCCTAAATCACATGTAGGATACATGAGTTACACCTCCACTTAAGAGACCTTAAAGAGACCTTGGCAAGCCAGGAGTGTAGAAAACCGTAAAACAGTTCTTGAGGACCTAATTGTTAACTCTTAACAGGCAAAGGTTCCTTCAGTCAAATGAGAAATATTTTAGAATTGAACTAAAGTGTGTTTCCGATACAGGAGCATATGTCTGTCAGGGCCTGTTGGAGAGGCCCTGCATGAGAACCCCTGGCTGCAGTTCCACATCCCCCTGAAAGTAAATAGAGCCATAAGCACGGAGCTAAGGACACTGCTCCATGACATGCTGGCTGTCGATCCTGACCAGTGATCAGAAGCCATCCAGCTGAAGAAGCAAGTCAGGCAAGCCATGGCACGAGAGAAAACATCTTTGTAGTGACTGATAGCAAGATGTCCGTGACCAAGGGCAATTCGTCTGAGTAAAGTCTGATTTCATTTTTATGTCCCGAAAGGCCACTGCCTTTGTGCTGTAGATTTCTGATTTAGACGGGCATTTCTATGGACAACTTTGACTTTTCTGTGGGTCCAATGAAAATAAGTTTTTTAACTTATTCTTTGTTACAGTTTTCGAAAGTTTAAAGACATTCACTGAGTTGACGATAAAGGAAAAGTTTCATCTTTCACCTCTTCGAAGGTAGGCCGGTCAGAGGTACAATATATGTCTTCATGTCTTCATCCTCCATGTTTGTAACTACAGGTTTCACAGTGTTGAGCTAAGACAAAAAAACACCTACAAGTGGCAGTTCCAAATGTATCAAATGTATAAACCTGGGCTGAAAAAGTGTGTACAGTATATACTCTGTGTAGGTCTGATAAAAGTATTCGAGTCAAAGTGTCATATGGATACAAATTCTCATGATTTTGTATTGTGTGTTTTTTCTCTGTTCTGCTTTAGTGAAAGAAATCAGATGCTCTTCCTGAAACTTACCTTAGCTGATTCTTCAGCTAAACCAGACAGACTTCTGAAATTCTCAAATATTATCAAATCTTGTTGGTGCAGAGGTGGTGGAGCCCATTACCAACAGACTCACAGCTGAAATTGCTGTGAAAAGGGCTTCTACCAAATATTAACATGTGGGTGAAAATGTATACAATTCTAATATTTCCTTTTTTTCCATTGAAAGTATAACATATGTGGTGTGAGAAAGAGGTCCTCGTTTCATTGCATGAAACTCTGGCACTGGCGCAACAAACTGAACAAAGTTCAAGGGGGTATACGCTTTCTGTAGACACTTTATTTCCTCTTTTTCCATACTCTAAGAAATGATTTGGGAAACCTGTGGGACACTGGAGGTCATTATACATGAGCCTCTTTCTGCACCTTTTAAGCCATTGAAACCTAGTTGCCTTGTTACAAGGTCTAATATTACAATAGGTGTGGTTTCTGTCTCCTTATTTCTGAGAATGATCAAATTGGGGAATAAATAGTAGGGAATACCACTCTTGCACTTCTAAGAAAAGACTATCTCAAATGAAACTCTTTATAGAAAGACATCTTGTTGAAAAATTCTTTTTTTTGTAATTTCTAAAGAAAAAACATTCATCAAGTCCTTCACAAATGTTTTGTTTGTGACTTTCTCTGTTGTTCCCTTTCACACTCAACTGAACTATGTGTTATGTCTTGTAACGTAATCAAACATTTCACTTAGGTGTGTGGGTTAACACAAACCCATATTGTATGAAACATTCAGTTTTTCATTCAAGTTTTTTCTAACAATTGCATCCATGCTAGGACTACAGTAAACAACACTTTTTACTGAAGTAAATGAAATTGTTCATTAAACAAGACACATTGTTTTAAATGTATGCAATACGACGACACTAAAAACAACACTGAAACTTTTCATTGAAATACTGGACGAGATTGTGCATATTCAATGGATTTCTCCTGGTGCTTTTTTTCATCAGTCTTTTCATATTCTTGTTCTCTACTCAGGTGTCTCCTGTTCCTTTGGTGATGTCTGCTGTACACACATGGTATCATACACTTGAGCAAAGTGTGATACCACCGTTTGTTCTTCTCCTAAAATAAAGATGAACATTGACAAAAGTCAGAAGCACTCTTTTCTTTGACAGACGAACAAAACAATGCAAGAATAACCATACTCTCTGTTCCTTACTCATTTCTACCTACCTGTTTGACCACTTTGTCTGCTTCAGTCAGGACAGGGTGCTGGGGCTGACTCTGAGCAATCTGAGAAGAGCTCTCTGTGATCTTCTCCCCTACAGTGGCTACATTGTACTCTGTTTGAAATCCAGGTATCGCCTCCGGTAAGTTCCTCGGTCCTTTTTGGGACTTGAAAGGGTAGAATCATTTTGTGACTACATTTCATTGTCATGCACTGATATGTTCTGGTTTGTGTTCGATTACTGCAGGCGTTCAAGTACTTTCTTTTTGTTCTAGATGGGCAGTGTTTGAGATGGTAGGAACTTGTCATATTCTCAACTTATTTTCTCTATGAGACTCTGAATGCTCTGTAAACATACTATTTTAGCAATTCTTAGAAATCTGAAAGCAGTGTTACCTGTATCATTTTTTGTCTTGGTAGTAGTATTGCAGCTCCAACATCAGCACTTAAATAATGGTTTGTGATGTTACTTGTCCTTGGAGTTAGTATACTCCTGAGAAGTCAAGAGAAATCTTACGTAAGCATTAATTGTGTTTCACTTTTGAAAGCAAAGTACGTGTCAAGTACTTTGAAGGCATTTGTTGATACTTTTAAGCACTTTCGTTGATTATTATTATCCTTCAATTAGTTATTACAAGTCCAACATTCTCTACATGATCTCACTCCATATTCAGAATGTGGGAATACAGTTGTTTTAAGGAAATGCCACTGAATAGATAGTAGCTGCACTCTACAAAGATGAATTTGCTAATTAATCAGTCAGGGACACAGCTTGTACTTCAGTAGTCTTAGATCATTTAATGATGATTATTGTACTTTATAACTAGCAAAATCCCCATATCCTGTTCATTGCCCCATTTCCGGTCATGTGGATTGACTTATCCCTGAAGTAGTTAATTCTCACCTTGACATCTCATAGAACAACTGAATCTCTACCAAGGGTGAATGTGTCCTTCCTCTTAATGTCTAAAAGAAAAGGTTAAAATTCATTGAAGCAAAATGCAACAACCCAAAATGTTGGGGAGGTCGTTTCCACAGTTATTTCATATGACAGTGCTTGGAGTGAAACTACATGACCATGGTGAAGAAGTAAAAACACTTTACCTTGTTCCCCCTGACTGATGTCCTTATGCGTGTTTTGCACAGTTGAGCGTTTTGTGTCTTGTCGTCTGTGTAGGCAACAGCCCTCTTCCCTGGGATAGAACTAGATGATATTTAGACACGTTAATTTGACTTCTCCATTGCTCACATTGATGTGGATATGATTATAATGCTCTGTTTTGTGGGCTTCCCAAGAAAACAATAAATCCCTTACTACTTGTTCGAAATGCAGTAGCACAGATCCTAACAAATACAAGAAAGAGAATATCATTCCTGTTTTGAAAAAACTTCACTGGTCACCTGTATTATCTAGGATAAATTTGAAAGTTATTTTACTTGTTTTTAAAGCTTTAAGCGACCTAGCACGTCTGTACCTTACTGAATGTCTGTCTTCATATGTTCCTATACGTGACCTGAGATCTGCACATACTGGCCTACTGCAAATACCACATGTGAAATGCAGAAAGAGTGGAGAGGCTGCTTTTTGTTTTTATGCTTCTAAATTATGAAACTCACTTCCACTTTTTATTAGGCAGTCAAGTTCGGTACATTGTTTTAAAAAACATTTGAAAATGTTGCTTTTAGTTAAAGTGGTTCTTTGTTCTTTCTATTTCGGTTTCTTTTTTTAGTTCTCTTTAACTGTTCTTATTTTATTACGACTTTCCTAATTTTTATTTATTTAATTGACATGTATGTTGCTTTACTGTATTGCTGTATTTTCCTTGACAACTGAAAGTATATCTCTCAATTTTAATATTTTATTTTTACGCTTGGTTTTTAAAGCACCAAAGCACTATTTGTATGAAAGGTGCTCTATAAATAAAGTTTATTATTATTCTTTTTAATATTATTATTATACTTTGTTACATTTTTGGTTAGGACAAAGATTCTAGTAGAAATGGCCTCTTTTACCCCGTTCCAAAAAATTGGAAAACTACCTTCAGGATACACTGACAATGACCATCTACTGTCTCCTCTAACTGTGTATTGTCATCATGCATATCTTGTGTATTATTTATTGTAGTTGGTTTTGTCATTCTGTAAAGAAGCCACCTTTCAAGGCACTATATAAAATAATGTTTGTTATTATTATTATTTACATTTTTCATCGTAAAATCTGGCGAAGAGTCTTAAGAGAATATCAAAGAACACGTTGCTCTTACCTTTCCATTCCAAGAAATGCCCTCAGCTCGGATTGCAGAGATTGACCTCTCTGTCTCAAATTCTGAGAAACATAGACTCGATTGAAAAATGACCATTTCCTAAGATTCACATAACATCACCAGTCAACATTTGCCACTTGACATCAATAGAAACCATAGAGTACATGACATTTCCAATCAGTTTTCTTTCAAGGTACAATACCAATCGCCTTGCCAGAAGAGTTATACTGCGGTAGATAAATATTACAAATGTCAGATACACGCAGAGTTGTTTGGATTACTATGAAAAGATTGGCAAATATATTTATGTTCATTATATTTCTTGGAGTGACAGAGCTAAAGAGAAAAAAATACTTACCTTTATCTCTGCAGACAGGATCGCAAGGGATTCCCTTATACTGGGTTCCTATATAACAAATAATACATTATTCAAAAAACATGATATTTCTCTGTCCATTGGCAGCATGATTGTTTATCATTACAGTTTTAGTTAGCTTTAATTTTGTAAACCCCAAGTAAACATAGTTTGTGCCTTTCTCTGAACTTTTTGGCATTTCAATTCAGTTGTTTGTAAGCTTATTTTACAGTTGCTAGGTTGATGAAGTTCCTGAACTGTGCAGTATTTCTTTTGGGTTTGGTGCGAATCATATTCTAGCGGTTGGGGGAAAAAAGCACAGGTGCCATCCCACCATTAAACCCTGAAACTTACCTTAGCCGATTCTTCAACTAAACCAGACATGTTAACTAAGTGTTACAGTATGTTTCAAAGTGTGTATTTTAGCAAACACAACTGAAGTTCTGTTGTCTCCTTGGAGACACCTGGAATTGGTGTGATGCTGGTTCTATGACATCATTCGTTCTAAATGTAAATGCAGGTATTGGCACAACATAGTAAATTGATGTAAAGTTATGGATCCATTTATGATTTTCACTCAGTTTGAAAGAGTTCCTGTCGTGTGGTTAAACTTTGTGTTACGGAGGGTTAACTGGGGTTCTGGCTAATAGTTATGACCAAGCGGTCATTCAGTCATCTGGTTCATGAAATAGGAAGCTAAGAGATCTGTGTTTTAGTTTTACTGTTTGTTTTTGTTCCATAGAATAAGAAATGTTTCATTAATATTAGTAATAGAGTAGCTGTTTCTCTAAACAGTGTGTGTCAGTTTGCACTGCAGGTGTGCCAGGTAGAGACCATTTAAGAACCAAAAAATATGCTGTCATTTACTGCCGTGGCTAATTTCTGTTAACCTTGTCTCTCACTCACTTTAAAGAGCAAAATGTTCATACATAAAGCATACATTTCTGATTGGTCAGAAGAAGCTTCTTAACATATAAGGTATAAACAAAGTCAGAAAGTAAGGCACTTAGGTCAGCCTTAGGCAGTTAACCAAGACCATAATCCGATAAGAAGCTATTCCCTTTCATGTTCCTAAATCACATGTAGGATACATGAGTTACACCTCCACTTAAGAGACCTTAAAGAGACCTTGGCCAGCCAGGAGTGTAGAAAACCGTAAAACAGTTCTTGAGGACCTAATTGTTAACTCTTAACAGGCAAAGGTTCCTTCAGTCCTATGAGACATATTTTAGAATTGAACTAAAGTGTGTTTCCGATACAGGAGCATATGTCTGTCAAGGCCTGTTGGAGAGGCCCTGCATGAGAACCCCTGGCTGCCGTTCCACATCCCCCTGAAAGTAAATAGAGCCATAAGCACGGAGCTAAGGACACTGCTCCAGGACATGCTGGCTGTCGATCCTGACCAGTGATCAGAAGCCATCCAGCTGAAGAAGCAAGTCAGGCAAGCCATGGCACGAGAGAAAACATCTTTGTAGTGACTGATAGCAAGATGTCCGTGACCAAGGGCAATTCGTCTGAGTAAAGTCTGATTTCATTTTTATGTCCCGAAAGGCCACTGCCTTTGTGCTGTAGATTTCTGATTTAGACGGGCATTTCTATGGACAACTTTGACTTTTCTGTGGGTCCAATGAAAATAAGTTTTTTAACTTATTCTTTGTTACAGTTTTCGAAAGTTTAAAGACATTCACTGAGTTGACGATAAAGGAAAAGTTTCATCTTTCACCTCTTCGAAGGTAGGCCGGTCAGAGGTACAATATATGTCTTCATGTCTTCATCCTCCATGTTTGTAACTACAGGTTTCACAGTGTTGAGCTAAGACACAAAAACACCTACAAATGGCAGTTCCAAATGTATCAAATGTATAAACCTGGGCTGAAAAAGTGTGTACAGTATATACTCTGTGTAGGTCTGATAAAAGTATTCGAGTCAAAGTGTCATATGGATACAAATTCTCATGATTTTGTATTGTGTGTTTTTTCTCTGTTCTGCTTTAGTGAAAGAAATCAGATGCTCTTCCTGAAACTTACCTTAGCTGATTCTTCAGCTAAACCAGACAGACTTCTGAAATTCTCAAATATTATCAAATCTTGTTGGTGCAGAGCTGGTGGAGCCCATTACCAACAGACTCACAGCTGAAATTGCTGTGAAAAGGGCTTCTACCAAATATTAACATGTGGGTGAAAATGTATACAATTCTAATATTTCCTTTTTTTCCATTGAAAGTATAACATATGTGGTGTGAGAAAGAGGTCCTCATTTCATTGCATGAAACTCTGGCACTGGCGCAACAAACTGAACAAAGTTCAAGGGGGTATACGCTTTCTGTAGACACTTTATTTCCTCTTTTTCCATACTCTAAGAAATGATTTGGGAAACCTGTGGGACACTGGAGGTCATTATACATGAGCCTCTTTCTGCACCTTTTAAGCCATTGAAACCTAGTTGCCTTGTTACAAGGTCTAATATTACAATAGGTGTGGTTTCTGTCTCCTAATTTCTGAGAATGATCAAATTAGGGAATAAATTGTAGGGAATACCACTCTTGCACTTCTAAGAAAAGACTATCTCAAATGAAACTCGCTATAGAAAGACATCTTGTTGAAAAATTCTTTTTTTTGTAATTTCTAAAGAAAAAACATTCATCAAGTCCTTCACAAATGTTTTGTTTGTGACTTTCTCTGTTGTTCCCTTTCACACTCAACTGAACTATGTGTTATGTCTTGTAACGTAATCACACATTTCACTTAGGTGTGTGGGTTAACACAAACCCATATTGTATGAAACATTCAGTTTTTCATTCAAGTTTTTTCTAACAATTGCATCCATGCTAGGATTACAGTAAACAACACTTTTTACTAAAGTGAAAGAAATTGTTCATTAAACAAGACACATTGTTTTAAATGTATGCAATACGACGACACTAAAAACAACACTGAAACTTTTCATTGAAATACTGGACGAGATTGTGCATATTCAATGGATTTCTCCTGGTGCTTTTTTTCATCAGTCTTTTCATATTCTTGTTCTCTACTCAGGTGTCTCCTGTTCCTTTGGTGATGTCTGCTGTACACACATGGTATCATACACTTGAGCAAAGTGTGATACCACCGTTTGTTCTTCTCCTAAAATAAAGATGAACATTGACAAAAGTCAGAAGCACTCTTTTCTTTGACAGACGAACAAAACAATGCAAGAATAACCATACTCTCTGTTCCTTACTCATTTCTACCTACCTGTTTGACCACTTTGTCTGCTTCAGTCAGGACAGGGTGCTGGGGCTGACTCTGAGCAATCTGAGAAGAGCTCTCTGTGATCTTCTCCCCTACAGTGGCTACATTGTACTCTGTTTGAAATCCAGGTTTCGCCTCCGGTAAGTTCCTCGGTCCTTTTTGGGACTTGAAAGGGTAGAATCATTTTGTGACTACATTTCATTGTCATGCACTGATATGTTCTGGTTTGTGTTCGATTACTGCAGGCGTTCAAGTACTTTCTTTTTGTTCTAGATTGGCAGTGTTTGAGATGGTAGGAACTTGTCATATTCTCAACTTATTTTCTCTATGAGACTCTGAATGCTCTGTAAACATACTATTTTAGCAATTCTTAGAAATCTGAAAGCAGTGTTACCTGTATCATTTTTTGTCTTGGTAGTAGTATTGCAGCTCCAACATCAGCACTTAAATAATGGTTTGTGATGTTACTTGTCCTTGGAGTTAGTATACTCCTGAGAAGTCAAGAGAAATCTTACGTAAGCATTAATTATGTTTCACTTTTGAAAGCAAAGTACGTGTCAAGTACTTTGAAGGCATTTGTTGATACTTTTAAGCACTTTCGTTGATTATTATTATCCTTCAATTAGTTATTACAAGTCCAACATTCTCTACATGATCTCACTCCATATTCAGAATGTGGGAATACAGTTGTTTTAAGGAAATGCCACTGAATAGATAGTAGCTGCACTCTACAAAGATGAATTTGCTAATTAATCAGTCAGGGACACAGCTTGTACTTCAGTAGTCTTAGATCATTTAATGATGATTATTGTACTTTATAACTAGCAAAATCCCCATATCCTGTTCATTGCCCCATTTCCGGTCATGTGGATTGACTTATGCCTGAAGTGGTTAATTCTCACCTTGACATCTCATAGAACAACTGAATCTCTACCAAGGGTGAATGTGTCCTTCCTCTTAATGTCTAAAAGAAAAGGTTAAAATTCATTGAAGCAAAATGCAACAACCCAAAATGTTGGGGAGGTCGTTTCCACAGTTATTTCATATGACAGTGCTTGGAGTGAAACTACATGACCATGGTGAAGAAGTAAAAACACTTTACCTTGTTCCCCCTGACTGATGTCCTTATGCGTGTTTTGCACAGTTGAGCGTTTTGTGTCTTGTCGTCTGTGTAGGCAACAGCCCTCTTCCCTGGGATAGAACTAGATGATATTTAGACACGTTAATTTGACTTCTCCATTGCTCACATTGATGTGGATATGATTATAATGCTCTGTTTTGTGGGCTTCCCAAGAAAACAATAAATCCCTTACTACTTGTTCGAAATGCAGTAGCACAGATCCTAACAAATACAAGAAAGAGAATATCATTCCTGTTTTGAAAAAACTTCACTGGTCACCTGTATTATCTAGGATAAATTTGAAAGTTATTTTACTTGTTTTTAAAGCTTTAAGCGACCTAGCACGTCTGTACCTTACTGAATGTCTGTCTTCATATGTTCCTATACGTGACCTGAGATCTGCACATACTGGCCTACTGCAAATACCACATGTGAAATGCAGAAAGAGTGGAGAGGCTGCTTTTTGTTTTTATGCTTCTAAATTATGAAACTCACTTCCACTTTTTATTAGGCAGTCAAGCTCGGTACATTGTTTTAAAAAACATTTGAAAATGTTGCTTTTAGTTAAAGTGGTTCTTTGTTCTTTCTATTTCTGTTTCTTTTTTTAGTTCTCTTTCACTGTTCTTATTTTTGTCACGCCCTCTGCAGCCAGAGGGCGCTCCTTCTCTGTCCTGTCCCTAGTTTCCGGTCTGCTGTCCTTCCTGTCCCTCTCTTTCCCTTGGGCTATATATTTCCGGGTTTTGCACTCTGTCCTCGCTCAGCATTGACGTTCGGATGTCCTGAGACCCGCCTAGCACCAGGGCGCCCCACGTCCGCTCCCTGAGGGCATAGGTTTCTATACGGCATTCCTGAACTCTTTGCACTATGAGCCCGGGCCTTTTTCCCGTCTCGCCGCTACGCATATGGGTCTTTTTCTGCTCTCCTGCTCCCCACGGTTAGTCCCTTTGGACGTCCGTGACAGAATGCTGAGCCACCTAATGACCCCGCGAGCGGCGCTTTTTTTTTTGTCTTGCCGCAGTTTTTTTTTTCTTTTTTTTTCTCTGGGCTGTTTTTTTTTTTTCAGTTCCTCTATTCTAATCACTGGATATCACTCCGATCTTCCGTGCCTGTGAGCGGGTCCTGTACCTGGCTTTCCTCGGGTAGATCACTCCGATATCAGTGATTGAATGTTGAGCTGGCTTGCCTATTCTTATTACTGGATATCACTCCGAGCTTCTGTGTCTGGAGCGGGTTCTCGTGCCTGGCTCTTCCTGGTCTTGCTCTCTCCGATATCAGTGATAGAATGGTAAGCTTTCTGCCGTTCCTCCATGCCTTTCGCTGGATATCACTCCGGGCATCTGTGTCTGTGAGCGGGCTTCGGTCTGGCTTTCCTCAGGTTGTCCACTCCGATATCAGCGTTAGTATGCGAACGTGCCCATTTGCCGTTCCTCCATTCTTTTGCTGGATATCACTCCGGGCATCTGTGTCTGTGAGCGGACTTCGGTCTGGCTTTCCTCAGGTTGTCCACTCCGATATCGGCGTTAGAATGTGAATGTGCCATTTGCCCAGTCTGCGGTATTTTTCCCCGGGGTTTTTGTGTTTTTTTTTCTTGTTTTTTGCCTTTTTGTTTTGATTTTTTTCTTCCTGGTTTCCCCTCCTTTTTGGTCCCCCCTGCTCTCTGTGTCTCGGAACTTTGGTTCCTACCTGTTTTTGGTTCCTATCTGTCTTGTGTGGTTTGTCTCCCTGGTCTTTCCCAGGTTTTTGTCTGTTGGGTTTGTGCTTGTGTACTTTTTTGTTTTAAGTCTCCGGAGCTCTTCTCTACCCCCCCTTCCTCCACCCAATAAAGGTGTATACCCCGGAGGAAGGGGTAGCTCTCAGCCGTGGATTCCCGGAGGTTTCCTTTCAGTTAAATGAGGTTTTTCCTCCCCCCAGTGCTGTGCAGCTTGTTTATTTGTATGGGCGTCGGGAGCCGCCCATGAAGGGGGGGGTACTGTCACGCCCTCTGCAGCCAGAGGGCGCTCCTTCTCTGTCCTGTCCCTAGTTTCCGGTCTGCTGTCCTTCCTGTCCCTCTCTTTCCCTTGGGCTATATATTTCCGGGTTTTGCACTCTGTCCTCGCTCAGCATTGACGTTCGGATGTCCTGAGACCCGCCTAGCACCAGGGCGCCCCACGTCCGCTCCCTGAGGGCATAGGTTTCTATACGGCATTCCTGAACTCTTTGCACTATGAGCCCGGGCCTTTTTCCCGTCTCGCCGCTACGCATATGGGTCTTTTTCTGCTCTCCTGCTCCCCACGGTTAGTCCCTTTGGACGTCCGTGACAATTTTATTACGACTTTCCTAATTTTTATTTATTTAATTGACATGTATGTTGCTTTACTGTATTGCTGTATTTTCCTTGACAACTGAAAGTATATCTCTCAATTTTAATATTTAATTTTTACGCTTGGTTTTTAAAGCACCAAAGCACTATTTGTATGAAAGGTGCTCTATAAATAAAGTTTATTATTATTCTTTTTAATATTATTATTATACTTTGTTACATTTTTGGTTAGGACAAAGATTCTAGTAGAGGTGGCCTCTTTTACCCCGTTCCAAAAAATTGGAAAACTACCTTCAGGATACACTGACAATGACCATCTACTGTCTCCTCTAACTGTGTATTGTCATCATGCATATCTTGTGTATTATTTATTGTAGTTGGTTTTGTCATTCTGTAAAGAGGCCACCTTTCAAGGCACTATATAAAATAATGTTTGTTATTATTATTATTTACATTTTTCATCGTAAAATCTGGCGAAGAGTCTTAAGAGAATATCAAAGAACACGTTGCTCTTACCTTTCCATTCCAAGAAATGCCCTCAGCTCGGATTGCAGAGATTGACCTCTCTGTCTCAAATTCTGAGAAACATAGACTCGATTGAAAAATGACCATTTCCTAAGATTCACATAACATCACCAGTCAACGTTTGCAACTTGATATCAATAGAAACCATAGAGTAGATGACATTTCCAATCAGTTTTCGTTCAAGGTACAATACCAATCGCCTTGCCAGAAGAGTTATACTGCGGTAGATAAATATTACAAATGTCAGATACACGCAGAGTTGTTTGGATTACTATGAAAAGATTGGCAAATATATTTATGTTCATTATATTTCTTGGAGTGACAGAGCTAAAGAGAAAAAAATACTTACCTTCATCTCTGCAGACAGGATCGCAAGGGATTCCCTTATACTGGGTTCCTATATAACAAATAATACATTATTCAAAAAACATGATATTTCTCTGTCCATTGGCAGGATGATTGTTTATCATTACAGTTTTAGTTAGCTTTAATTTTGTAAACCCCAAGTAAACATAGTTTGTGCCTTTCTCTGAACTTTTTGGCATTTCAATTCAGTTGTTTGTAAGCTTATTTTACAGTTGCTAGGTTGATGAAGTTCCTGAACTGTGCAGTATTTCTTTTGGGTTTGGTGCGAATCATATTCTAGCGGTTGGGGGAAAAAAGCACAGGTGCCATCCCACCATTAAACCCTGAAACTTACCTTAGCCGATTCTTCAACTAAACCAGACATGTTAACTAAGTGTTACAGTATGTTTCAAAGTGTGTATTTTAGCAAACACAACTGAAGTTCTGTTGTCTCCTTGGAGACACCTGGAATTGGTGTGATGCTGGTTCTATGACATCATTCGTTCTAAATGTAAATGCAGGTATTGGCACAACATAGTAAATTGATGTAAAGTTATGGATCCATTTATGATTTTCACTCAGTTTGAAAGAGTTCCTGTCGTGTGGTTAAACTTTGTGTTACGGAGGGTTAACTGGGGTTCTGGCTAATAGTTAGGCTTGGTCATTCAGTCATCTGGTTCATGAAATAGGAAGCTAAGAGATCTGTGTTTTAGTTTTACTGTTTGTTTTTGTTCCATAGAATAAGAAATGTTTCATTAATATTAGTAATAGAGTAGCTGTTTCTCTAAACAGTGTGTGTCAGTTTGCACTGCAGGTGTGCCAGGTAGAGACCATTTAAGAACCAAAAAATATGCTGTCATTTACTGCCGTGGCTAATTTCTGTTAACCTTGTCTCTCAATTCAATTCAATTCAAGGTGCTTTATTAGCATGACCGATGGGTACAATCAGTGTTGCCAAAGCAAATAAAAATAATAAAATTAACATAGAACAAAACAAAAAATAGAAGTAAAATAAAATCTACAGACATGTTACAGACATTTACAACAAAGACATATTATATAATATCGACATATACTGTAGGCGGCTGGAGCATTATTGGGAGACGGACTCACTGTTCCTCAGGCTGTGACAGGAGATCACATACTGGGCTGCCAGATCAACTGAGTTCCCTCCTCCCTCTCCCAGTAGGATTGGGACCTGTTGTGGTTTTGGCAGGTGTGGGAACTCTGGGATTAGATTTCTGAATTTCGGGAAGAATGTTTCTCTAATCCCAGAGTATCTGTCACAGTGCAGCAGGAAGTGCACCTCTGTCTCTATTTCTCCCTGCTGGCAGTGGGAGCACAGCCTGTCCTCTCTGGGCAGCCAGGTCTGCCTGTGTCGCCCAGTTTCTATGGCCAGGTTGTGGTCACTGAGCCTGTACTTCGTCAGGGTCTGTTTCTGTTTGTTATTTTTTATTTTGGTCAAATATTCAGCTAGTGTGTATTGTCTGTTTAAGGTTCTGTAGCATTCCAGTTTATGTTGTGTTTGTGTGTGTGTGTCCCAGTGTGTGAGATATTGCTGTTTGATCTGTGCTGTGATGTGGTTGAGTCTGGGTTGTGGTGCTCTAGCAGTGCTGTCCTGAGGCTGGTTAGTGTTGGTGTGGCTCAGGTCGGTGAGCCTCAGGACCAGCTGGCTCAGGGGGCTCTGTTTTGGGCTCAGCTCTTGGCTGAGCAGGGCTTTGTGGTGGTAGGAATTTTGGTCACTGTTTTTTAGGTGTAGCCAATACTTTAATACTCTCTTCTGTATGTTTATCAATAGTGGGTACTGGCCTAATTCGGCCCTGCACCCGTTGTTAGGAGTTTTTCTCTGCACACGGAGGATGTTTCTACAGATCTCCATGTGCAGAGTTTCTGTGGGGTGTTTGTCCCATTGGGTGTAATCCTGGTCTGTGAGGGGACCCCAAACTTCACTGCCGTATAGGGCAATGGGTTGGATTACACTTTCAAATATTTGGAGCCAGATTCTTGTTGGTGGGTTGATGTTGAAGAGCCTCCTTCTTATTGCGTAGAAAGCCCTGAGTGCCTTCTCCCTCAGTGCCTTCACTGCCAGGTCAAAACTCCCGGAAGAGCTGATGGTGAGACCGAGATATGTGTAGCTGGATGTGTGCTCCAATGTGTTGTTGTTCAGTGTGAATTTGTACCTGTTTCCCTGAGGTCTGGCTTTCTTCTGGAAAACCATAACTCTGGTCTTGTCCAGATTGACTGTCAGTGCCCAGGTCTGACAGTACTGCTCCAGCAGTGCCAGGTTCTGCTGCAGCCCCTGTTCTGTGGGCGACAGCAGGACCAGGTCATCTGCGTAGAGCAGGAACTTGATTTCTGTGTCATGTAGTGTAAGACCAGGAGCTGCAGACTGCTCCAACATTCCTGCTAATTCATTGATATAGATATTGAACAGTGTTGGGCTCAGGCTGCAGCCCTGTCTCACCCCGCGGCCTTGGGTGAAGAATTTAGTCCTTTTGTTTCCAATTTTCACTGCACATTTGCTCTCTGAATACATTGATTTAATTATGTCGTACACTTTGCCCCCTATGCCACTTTGGAGTAGTTTATAAAACAATCTCTCATGCCAAATCGAGTCAAATGCTTTTTTGAAATCGACAAAGCAGGCAAAAAATTTTCCTTTGTGTTTTTGGTGGACGTGTTTGTCTATCAGTGTGTGTAGGGTGTAAATGTGATCAGATGTGCGGTGATCTGGCAAGAAGCCAATCTGACTTTTACTCAGGACATTGTGTTCGGTAAGGAAGGCCAGTATTCGTGTATTTAGGATACTGCAGAATACCTTCCCCAGGTTACTGTTCACACAGATGCCCCGGTAGTTGTTGGGATCGAGTTTATCTCCACTCTTATAGATGGGCGTGATCAGTCCTTGGTTCCAGGCCTCGGGGAAACATCCGGCTGTCATGATGAGATTGAGGAGTTTGAGCAGGGCTTGTTGCAACTTTGGGCTGCTGTGTCTCAGCATCTCATTTATGACTCCATCATGGCCACAGGCTTTGCGTGGTCTGAGGGCCTGGAGTTTGTCCAGTAGCTCCTGCTCAGTGATTGGGGAGTCTAAGGGGTTTTGGTTGTCTTTGATAGCCAATTCCAAAATTTTGAGTTTTTCATAAATGGTGTTTTGGTCTGATTGATTTGTATTTGGGAGCTTTTCATAGAGATTTTCAAAGTATGTTTGCCAGATTGTTCCATTTTGGATGGCCAATTCTTCTGGTTTTGATTTGTTTAAGTTGTTCCACTTCTCCCAGAAACAATTCTGATTTAGTGACTCCTCAATTTCTGCAAGTTGTTTGTCTATGTATGTGTTTCTTTTCTTTTTCAGCGTGTGTTTGTAAAGTTTTACCATGTCACAGTACCTGAGTCGCAGATCTGTGTTGTGTGGTTGTCTGTGTTTTTCATTTGAGACTTTTCGTAGTGCATTTCTGATGTTTTTGCACTCCGTATCAAACCACTTTTCTTTTGCTTTTGTTTTTTGGTAGTTTTTTGATGTAGTGTTTTTAGCTTAGATTTTGATGCTAGTTTGTGGAATAGGTGATTTAGTTTTTGTGTGGCCAAGTTTATGCCTAATTTGTTGGTTTGATACGGAGTGTTTAGGAATGAACTTGTCTCTCACTCACTTTAAAGAGCAAAATGTTCATACATAAAGCATACATTTCTGATTGGTCAGAAGAAGCTTCTTAACATATAAGGTATAAACAAAGTCAGAAAGTTAGGCACTTAGGTCAGCCTTAGGCAGTTAACCAAGACCATAATCCGATAAGAAGCTATTCCCTTTCATGTTGCTAAATCACATGTAGGATACATGAGTTACACCTCCACTTAAGAGACCTTAAAGAGACCTTGGCCAGCCAGGAGTGTAGAAAACCGTAAAACAGTTCTTGAGGACCTAATTGTTAACTCTTAACAGGCAAAGGTTCCTTCAGTCCTATGAGAAATATTTTAGAATTGAACTAAAGTGTGTTTCCGATACAGGAGCATATGTCTGTCAGGGCCTGTTGGAGAGGCCCTGCATGAGAACCCCTGGCTGCAGTTCCACATCCCCCTGAAAGTAAATAGAGCCATAAGCACGGAGCTAAGGACACTGCTCCAGGACATGCTGGCTGTCGATCCTGACCAGTGATCAGAAGCCATCCAGCTGAAGAAGCAAGTCAGGCAAGCCATGGCACGAGAGAAAACATCTTTGTAGTGACTGATAGCAAGATGTCCGTGACCAAGGGCAATTCGTCTGAGTAAAGTCTGATTTCATTTTTATGTCCCGAAAGGCCACTGCCTTTGTGCTGTAGATTTCTGATTTAGACGGGCATTTCTATGGACAACTTTGACTTTTCTGTGGGTCCAATGAAAATAAGTTTTTTAACTTATTCTTTGTTACAGTTTTCGAAAGTTTAAAGACATTCACTGAGTTGACGATAAAGGAAAAGTTTCATCTTTCACCTCTTCGAAGGTAGGCCGGTCAGAGGTACAATATATGTCTTCATGTCTTCATCCTCCATGTTTGTAACTACAGGTTTCACAGTGTTGAGCTAAGACACAAAAACACCTACAAATGGCAGTTCCAAATGTATCAAATGTATAAACCTGGGCTGAAAAAGTGTGTACAGTATATACTCTGTGTAGGTCTGATAAAAGTATTCGAGTCAAAGTGTCATATGGATACAAATTCTCATGATTTTGTATTGTGTGTTTTTTCTCTGTTCTGCTTTAGTGAAAGAAATCAGATGCTCTTCCTGAAACTTACCTTAGCTGATTCTTCAGCTAAACCAGACAGACTTCTGAAATTCTCAAATATTATCAAATCTTGTTGGTGCAGAGCTGGTGGAGCCCATTACCAACAGACTCACAGCTGAAATTGCTGTGAAAAGGGCTTCTACCAAATATTAACATGTGGGTGAAAATGTATACAATTCTAATATTTCCTTTTTTTCCATTGAAAGTATAACATATGTGGTGTGAGAAAGAGGTCCTCATTTCATTGCATGAAACTCTGGCACTGGCGCAACAAACTGAACAAAGTTCAAGGGGGTATACGCTTTCTGTAGACACTTTATTTCCTCTTTTTCCATACTCTAAGAAATGATTTGGGAAACCTGTGGGACACTGGAGGTCATTATACATGAGCCTCTTTCTGCACCTTTTAAGCCATTGAAACCTAGTTGCCTTGTTACAAGGTCTAATATTACAATAGGTGTGGTTTCTGTCTCCTAATTTCTGAGAATGATCAAATTGGGGAATAAATTGTAGGGAATACCACTCTTGCACTTCTAAGAAAAGACTATCTCAAATGAAACTCGCTATAGAAAGACATCTTGTTGAAAAATTCTTTTTTTGTAATTTCTAAAGAAAAAACATTCATCAAGTCCTTCACAGATGTTTTGTTTGTGACATTCTCTGTTGTTCCCTTTCACACTCAACTGAACTATGTGTTATGTCTTGTAACGTAATCAAACATTTCACTTAGGTGTGTGGGTTAACACAAACCCATATTGTATGAAACATTCAGTTTTTCATTCAAGTTTTTTCTAACAATTGCATCCATGCTAGGATTACAGTAAACAACACTTTTTACTAAAGTAAATGAAATTGTTCATTAAACAAGACACATTGTTTTAAATGTATGCAATACGACGACACTAAAAACAACACTGAAACTTTTCATTGAAATACTGGACGAGATTGTGCATATTCAATGGATTTCTCCTGGTGCTTTTTTTCATCAGTCTTTTCATATTCTTGTTCTCTACTCAGGTGTCTCCTGTTCCTTTGGTGATGTCTGCTGTACACACATGGTATCATACACTTGAGCAAAGTGTGATACCACCGTTTGTTCTTCTCCTAAAATAAAGATGAACATTGACAAAAGTCAGAAGCACTCTTTTCTTTGACAGACGAACAAAACAATGCAAGAACAACCATACTCTCTGTTCCTTACTCATTTCTACCTACCTGTTTGACCACTTTGTCTGCTTCAGTCAGGACAGGGTGCTGGGGCTGACTCTGAGCAATCTGAGAAGAGCTCTCTGTGATCTTCTCCCCTACAGTGGCTACATTGTACTCTGTTTGAAATCCAGGTTTCGCCTCCGGTAAGTTCCTCGGTCCTTTTTGGGACTTGAAAGGGTAGAATCATTTTGTGACTACATTTCATTGTCATGCACTGATATGTTCTGGTTTGTGTTCGATTACTGCAGGCGTTCAAGTACTTTCTTTTTGTTCTAGATTGGCAGTGTTTGAGATGATAGGAACTTATTTTCTCTATGAGACTCTGAATGCTCTGTAAACATACTATTTTAGCAATTCTTAGAAATCTGAAAGCAGTGTTACCTGTATCATTTTTTGTCTTGGTAGTAGTATCGCAGCTCCAACATCAGCACTTAAATAATGGTTTGTGATGTTACTTGTCCTTGGAGTTAGTATACTCCTGAGAAGTCAAGAGAAATCTTACGTAAGCATTAATTATGTTTCACTTTTGAAAGCAAAGTACGTGTCAAGTACTTTGAAGGCATTTGTTGATACTTGTAAGCACTTTCGTTGATTATTATTATCCTTCAATTAGTTATTAAAAGTCCAACATTCTCTACATGATCTCACTCCATATTCAGAATGTGGGAATACAGATGTTTTAAGGAAATGCCACTGAATAGATAGTAGCTGCACTCTACAAAGATGAATTTGCTAATTAATCAGTCAGGGACACAGCTTATACTTCAGTAGTCTTAGATCATGTAATGATGATTATTGTACTTTCTAACTAGCAAAATCCCCATATCCTGTTCATTGCCCCTTTTTCAGTCATGTGGATTGACTTATGCCTGAAGTGGTTAATTCTCACCTTGACATCTCATAGAACAACTGAATCTCTACCAAGGGTGAATGTGTCCTTCCTCTTAATGTCTAAAAGAAAAGGTTAAAATTCATTGAAGCAAAATGCAACAGTCCAAAATGTTGGGGAGGTCGTTTCCACAGTTATTTCATATGACAGTGCTTGGAGTGAAACTACATGACCATGGTGAAGAAGTAAAAACACTTTACCTTGTTCCTCCTGACTGATGTCCTTATGCGTGTTTTGCACAGTTGAGCGTTTTGTGTCTTGTCGTCTGTGTAGGCAACAGCCCTCTTCCCTGGTTCTGGTTCTGTTAACCTTGTCTCTCACTCACTTTGATGAGCAAAATGTTCATGTCATGATTATAGTCCCCCCTCCTTAAGGGTGCTCCAGCCCTTTCACTAAAGACTTCATTCTGTGCACCTGATCCCTTTTACCTAGCCCACCTTAAAAGCCAGGCGCTGATGCTCACCCGGGTTCTGCATCTGGTTTCCGCATCGTGCGAGTCCGGGACCTGGAAGCGTCTGGTCCCGTTAAGGTTTTAACCTCTGTTCCCATTCCTGTTCCCCGTCCGCCGGTTCCGACCCGGCCTTCGTGGTTTTTAATCCTTCTTCTGATGGATCTCCTGGTTTTGGACTTACTCGTGTGTTTTGGATACTCTAAGGACTACTCTCGGATTGTTCGCCTCGGCCACACCTCCCCGTGCACCAGCGCACCTTGGACACACCCCCCTGTCTTCAGCCCCGTTTTCCTGCATGACGTTTCCCTAGTGTTTCCCCCACTCCGTGGGACTGTGTCGTCCGCATAGGGTCCGGAAAGAACTGTTCGTTACAGTTCATACATAAAGCATACATTTCTGATTGGTCAGAAGAAGCTTCTTAACATATAAGGTATAAACAAAGTCAGAAAGTTAGGCACTTAGGTCAGCCTTAGGCAGTTAACCAAGACCATAATCCGATAAGAAGCTATTCCCTTTCATGTTGCTAAATCACATGTAGGATACATGAGTTACACCTCCACTTAAGAGACCTTAAAGAGACCTTGGCCAGCCAGGAGTGTAGAAAACCGTAAAACAGTTCTTGAGGACCTAATTGTTAACTCTTAACAGGCAAAGGTTCCTTCAGTCCTTTGAGAAATATTTTAGAATTGAACTAAAGTGTGTTTCCGATACAGGAGCATATGTCTGTCAGGGCCTGTTGAAGAGGCCCTGCATGAGAACCCCTGGCTGCAGTTCCACATCCCCCTGAAAGTAAATAGAGCCATAAGCACGGAGCTAAGGACACTGCTCCAGGACATGCTGGCTGTCGATCCTGACCAGCGACCAGAAGCCATCCAGCTGAAGAAGCAAGTCAGGCAAGCCATGGCACGAGAGAAAACATCTTTGTAGTGACTGATAGCAAGATGTCCGTGACCAAGGGCAATTCGTCTGAGTAAAGTCTGAATTCATTTTTTTGTCCCGAAAGGCCACTGCCTTTGTGCTGTAGATGTCTGATTTAGACGGGCATTTCTATGGACAACTTTGACTTTTCTGTGGGTCCAATGACAACAAGTTTTTTAACTTATTCTTTGTTACAGTTTTCGAAAGTTTAAAGACATTCACTGAGTTGACGATAAAGGAAAAGTTTCATCTTTCACCTCTTCAAAGGTAGGCCGGTCAGAGGTACAATATATGTCTTCATGTCTTCATCCTCCATGTTTGTAACTACAGGTTTCACAGTGTTGAGCTAAGACACAAAAACACCTACAAGTGGCAGTTCCAAATGTATCAAATGTATAAACCTGGGCTGAAAAAGTGTGTACAGTATATACTCAGTGTAGGTCTGATAAAAGTATTCGAGTCAAAGTGTCATATGGATACAGATTCTCATGATTTTGTATTGTGTGTTTTTTCTCTGTTCTGCTTTATTGAAAGAAATCAGATGCTCTTCCTGAAACTTACCTTAGCTGATTCTTCAGCTAAACCAGACAGACTTCTGAAATTCTCAAATATTATCAAATCTTGTTGGTGCAGAGGTGGTGGAGCCCATTATCAACAGACTCACAGCTGAAATTGCTGTGAAAAGGGATTCTACCAAATATTAACATGTGGGTGAAAATGTATACAATTGTAATATTTCCTTTTTACCCATTGAAAGTATAACATATGTGGTGTGAGAAAGAGGTCCTCATTTCATTGCATGAAACTCTGGCACTGGCGCAACAAACTGAACAAAGTTCAAGGGGGTATACGCTTTCTGTAGACACTTTATTTCCTCTTTTTCCATACTCTAAGAAATGATTTGGGAAACCTGTGGGACACTGGAGGTCATTATACATGAGCCTCTTTCTGCACCTTTTAAGCCATTGAAACCTAGTTGCCTTGTTACAAGGTCTAATATTACAGTAGGTGTGGTTTCCGTCTCCTAATTTCTGAGAATGATCAAATTGGGGAATAAGTTGTAGGGAATACCACTCTTTCACTTCTAAGAAAAGACTATCTCAAATGAAACTCGCTATAGAAAGACATCTTGTTGAAAAATTCTTTATTTTTTGTCATTTCTAAAGAAAAAACATTCATCAAGTCCTTCACAAATGTTTTGTTTGTGACTTTCTCTGTTGTTCCCTTTCACACTCAACTGAACTATGTATTATGTCTTGTAAACGTAATCAAACATTTCACTTAGGTGTGTGGGTTAACACAAACCCATATTGTATGAAACATTCAGTTTTTCATTCAAGATTTTTCTAACAATTGCATCCATGCTAGGACTACAGTAAACAACACTTTTTACTAAAGTAAATGAAATTGTTCATTAAACAAGACACATTGTTTTAAATGTATGCAATACGACGACACTAAAAACAACACTGAAACTTTTCATTGAAATACTGTACGAGATTGTGCATATTCAATGGATTTCTCCTGGTGCTTTCTTTCATCAGTCTTTTCATATTCTTGTTCTCTACTCAGGTGTCTCCTGTTCCTCTGGTGATGTCTGCTGTACACACATGGTATCATACACTTGAGCAAAGTGTGATACCACCGTTTGTTCTTCTCCTAAAATAAAGATGAACATTGACAAAAGTCAGAAGCACTCTTTTCTTTGACAGACGAACAAAACAATGCAAGAATAACCATACTCTCTGTTCCTTACTTATTTCTACCTACCTGTTTGACCACTTTGTCTGCTTCAGTCAGGACAGGGTGCTGGGGCTGTCTCTGAGCAATCTGAGAAGAGCTCTCTGTGATCTTCTCCCCTACAGTGGCTACATTGTACTCTGTTTGAAATCCAGGTATTGCCTCCGGTAAGTTCCTCGGTCCTTTTTGGGACTTGAAAGGGTAGAATCATTTTGTGACTACATTTCATTGTCATGCACTGATATGTTCTGGTTTGTGTTCGATTACTGCAGGCGTTCAAGTACTTTCTTTTTGTTCTAGATTGGCAGTGTTTGAGATGGTAGGAACTTGTCATATTCTCAACTTATTTTCTCTATGAGACTCTGAATGCTCTGTAAACATACTATTTTAGCAATTCTTAGAAATCTGAAAGCAGTGTTACTTGTATCATTTTTTGTCTTGGTAGTAGTATTGCAGCTCCAACATCAGCACGTAAATAATGGTTTGTGATGTTACTTGTCCTTGGAGTTAGTATACTCCTGAGAAGTCAAGACAAATCTTACGTAAGCATTAATTATGTTTCACTTTTGAAAGCAAAGTACATGTCAAGTACTTTGAAGGCATTTGTTGATACTTGTAAGCACTTTCGTTGATTATTATTATCCTTCAATTAGTTATTACAAGTCCAACATTCTCTACATGATCTCACTCCATATTCAGAATGTGGGAATACAGTTGTTTTAAGGAAATGCCACTGAATAGATAGTAGCTGCACTCTACAAAGATGAATTTGCTAATTAATCAGTCAGGGACACATCTTATACTTCAGTAGTCTTAGATCATTTAATGATGATTATTGTACTTTATAACTAGCAAAATCCCCATATCCTGTTCATTGCCCCTTTTTCATCGTGTGGATTGACTTATGCCTGAAGTGGTTAATTCTCACCTTGACATCTCATAGAACAACTGAATCCCTACCAAGGGTGAATGTGTCCTTCCTCTTAATGTCTAAGTCGTCTTGTCTTGTCGTCTGTGAAGGCAACAGCCCTCTTCCCTGGGATAGAACTAGATGATATTTAGACACGTTATTTGACTTCTCTATTGCTCACATTGATGTGGATATGATTGTAATGCTCTGTTTTGTGGGCTTCCCAAGTGTTGTAACAGAAGAAATAAGGTTCTTGATCCCGAGATGAAGTAAAACAAATGAGTTTATTGCATGCAAGGAACAATAAAGCCGAAGTCTTGTTTCCCGCAAGAAACAACAAAACCGCAGTATTGTTCAACGTACTGTTACAAACTTTTGGGTTATATCGTGTTTTCTTCTCCGTTTCTGACGTCACTCGCTCTGATGGTAAAGAGGGGGGTTCATGGTATTTGGCCAGTTTACGATGTTCTGGACAAATGGTCAGTTTAAGATTACACCCAGGGGGGTTCCTAGCTTGCATCTGCAATCCTTATCAGTTAACCCCCTTTCCTGCCATAAACCCCAGCTTGTGACTTAGAAGTCTAAACCCCCTACAGAAAAGATTAAATTCAAACCCCCGTCTTCACATCTTTCTTCACAAGAAAACAATAAATCCCTTACTACTTGTTCGAAATGCAGTAGCTCAGATCCTAACAAAGTTATTTCTCCAATGTTTAGGAGGATATCGCCATAATAAGGGCATGCTTGTCATATGCTAAAAGAATAGCTTATAACAGGAAAGGCAAAGTCTGTTTTTTTTAAAAAGCTCCTTTAAAGCCTGTGCCCCAGAAGGTCCATTTATGTTGAGCTGTGAAAGTGCTTTACAGTAAAAACCTTGTGTAAATGGTTAAAAGCAATGATCCAGGGACCAAAGGTGATTCAGGAGCCTAGAACCAATATTTGTGTGCTCGGTGCAGTCGGATGTTGAAATTTGTTCCCCGTTTTTGAAAAAGTCCCACTGTATGCTGTTCCTTTTATTTACAATAAGAATCTAGGAACCTCTAGAAGAAATCAACTGCAAAGTGACATGACTGAGAGCCTCTAGAGTCCTGCAGATACAGGGTACCTCATAATTTAAATGAAATCAAATGTGTACTGTACGTGTAAAACTGAAGCTGACCTAACAACCATCCCCTTTTCTGCAGAGCGTGTTTAATTGTACTGTTTCAGCACATCAGTTTTTTTTTTTAATTTAAATAAAGTCTTTAGACAATTAGGAGGTACTGGTATTCACAAGGTAGAAGGTGGTGTTTTCAGAGGCCTAAAGGGAAACTGTTATACCTAATGATTAAATACTTGATGAGACATTTTTTTACTGCATTGTTTATGTATGATCTGTGTATCTCAGCTGAAAAGCTGAGATAAAATAAGATGTTTGCATCTAAATAACTGGACCTCAAATAGCAGATCTTATGAGCAATACTGTGTGTATTTATTTAAAATATTTATAGCTCCTCTGGAAAGTTGTTGGGGGAAAAAAACCTCACTCGCACCAAACAAATTAATACAGATGCAGCCATTCAAAATGCGCGGGCGATACCGCATTATTTTCCGGTACGCTGTACGCAATCTACCGCAAGCTACCGGTAAATACCGCGAGTTACCGGTAAATACCGCGAGTTACCGTAAATTCTCCTATAATACGACAAGCAAAATAATAGTATCCGGAATTTCTGCAAGGTGGAGCTAATAAAGCTCAACCTCTCATGTTTGAGCTGTCGCCATCAAAGTCTTTAACGAAGATATTACTAATAGTATTAATAATGAATGACCTTGGACAAGCTGTAAGTGTAAACTCAAAGTATTGCCCTTGGTCCACATTATTTTTTTCATTGAACGTCTTTGTAAAAGTAACACCACAGCATTTCGCAATGACGCATTTTTTTCCAGTCATGCAAAGTACAGTAATTTTTGAGAATCGATTCACCATGCCTTTCACGTGCTCATAAAAGAGATTGATTTAGGAACATAAACATATTACCGTATGCAAACTGTACTGTATACAGTATGTATATGTATATTTAATGTCCTAACTGTGCCTGTTTAAGTATTGAATATTCATATCTAATTTTACCACTGAAGGGAAATCTTAGTGCCTGAGCATAAAAAGAATAGTAGCATACTGCAACGCGTGTGAAGGCCATAAACGATATTAATTTTGGAACATAAACATACAGTATATGGCTGGTCTCGGTACTTTAAAGAAAACATACACGAAACATGGTTTCATTATGACCAGAATCGGTCTTGAGATATTTTTAACTTGATTCATAGTTTTTGAGAGGTATGTCTTAACACCGATACTACAGTACGTAAATACTGCTCACGTATATGTTTATAGGTTTATATTATGCATTTCATACGGTCAAATTACTTTTGAGCAACTAATAAGAAGCGTTAAACGGTATGCGTTTTAGTTCCGTTTTGTGCTGGGACTCTGCTTTTAACAATGTCCCCGTGGATTGATTAGAGATATCAAGTACATACAAGTCATTTTTTAAATGTTGTAGTTCGTCTTGTAAAAATGTTACGAGTACATCATCTATCAACAATTACACAGGTTCTGTTTCCATATTGTGGATTTTAGTTACGTAACATTATTTTCTAGATTTCAAGTTGTGAATAAATGATTTGGGCAAACAGAGCCGCAAAGAAATACATTATGGGTTGTTGTTTTGTTTTTTTTGCAGTTTTATCTAGAACAAGCGATGCTTAAACCTTTGTCTGATTCTTGTGAAACTATCCACACGACAGTTAAGTACCTAGGAGTACGCTGGGCAAACGTTCCGAGGTCAAATTCTTCCAGCACGGTTGTACCTTTAAAGCGGAGACGACGGCACCGAAATTTTTTGGCGCGCCTTCTCTTTAAAGCCCTGGTCAAATATGAAGACAGTACGTACAGTTATAATTCAAACGGAATTGAAAACTACACATCCCAGTTACCATGGTGGTGCTTGTGATCATTGCGTTTAACCAACAGGGCTAAAAATCAGTCACATGACTTTGGGGCAGAGTTTCGAAAGTTTAACCTATCAGCAACAAAGCGAAATTTACACGATAGGCTACCTCAAACTGTCAGTTACACGACTGTGTATGTCGCTTAAGCCACTCCTATTTGGCATTTTAGTTATGGAGGCGAGAAGACGCCCCTCCCCTCTCTGGGTGCCTGATTTGCCGCCATCTTTAACCGCTTCGTGTCCAAATCGCAGTAGCTACGCGTACGAAATAAAGTTCATCCCAGCTACAAAACATATATATTTTTGTGGTAAGAGGGAGCAAAACATCAGTCTTTACTGCTATTAATTAGTGTACGATTTATAGTTGAAATCTGAGCCTAAATATAAAGTTAAAATCTCGACAAAGCAATGTAGGAAATACAGAGAAAAGAAATCCTTTCTGACATCTAAAATCAGTTTCGATCAAGGTCTCTAAAACGAACAAGAAAAAGAGGATTTGCGAAGGGCAATTACGCTGTATTTATATAGGATAAGTGATTTATAAGCAATCTAATTTCTTGTTCGTTTAAAACAGTGAAATGTCAGCTGCAAAAGATCGCACCAGAAACAGCACTCTCTCTGCCTGTCATAGACGTTCAGGAAAGTCATGTCAAGTACAATAATTCGGTGATCAATAATAACAGTTGTAGGACAAGAAACAAAAGATAGTGAAAACTTAAGATTTTTAAGGCTAAAACTCAAATTCATTCTACAAATTAAGGCAAATGAAAATTCAGGACGTTAAAGTGCTAGAGGTGTAAAAAAATACAAAAATGCACATGAGCAAAAAGTTTTAGAAATGGAGCAAACAGAAAAAAAGCCATGCCTATAGTGCAGAAGAGGGATGCAGGAACACTTGCTTAGATATACAAAAAAATCACAAAAAGGTGTATGTTACAAAAGAACATGCAAACATGTTCATGTACATCAATTTCCCTTCGCGATCAATAAAGTCTTATCTATAAACATGAAACAGAGTGAGGAATCAGAAAATTAGCATGCATAAAAAACAGCAATTCTGTCAATGAGCCCTAAATGAATTAATAGCAACCATGGTTTCATGGAGGGCTTCTCAGATAGTTGGGCATTCAGGTAGATTGCCAGGTGAAAGGATTTGTAAACATACTTTGTTAAAGCAAGTCAGTTTTTTCCGCAACACATAAAATACATTTTTCCAAGAAAGTTTAGCCTTTGTCACTAATGAAACCACTAAATGAAGACATAAATATAGAAATCATAAGATTTTTTTTATTCAATGTTGGTAGCAGGATGAACTGTGCTAAGTGTATATATCACTCCAAGAAATATAATGAACATAAATATATTTTGCCAATCTTTTCATAGTAATCCAAACAACTCTGCGTGTATCTGACATTTGTAATATTTATCTACCGCAGTATAACTCTTCTGGCAAGGCGATTGGTATTGTACCTTGAAAGAAAACTGATTGGAAATGTCATGTAAACAATTTGTAAACTCATAGTATTGCCCTGGTCTATGTTTCTCAGAATTTGAGCTCCGAGAATTTGAGCTCCGAGCTGAGGGCATTTCTTGGAATGGAAATGTAAGAGCAACGTGTTCTTTGATATTCTCTTAAGACTCTTCGCCAGATTTTACGATGAAAAATGTAAATAATAATAACAAACATTATTTTATATAGTGCCTTGAAAGGTGGCTTCTTTACAGAATGACAAAACCAACTACAATAAATAATACACAAGATATGCATGATGACAATACACAGTTAGAGGAGACAGTAGATGGTCATTGTCAGTGTATTCTGAAGGTAGTTTTCCAATTTTTTGGAACGGGGTAAAAGAGGCCACCTCTACTAGAATCTTTGTCCTAACCAAAAATGTAACAAAGTATAATAATAATATTAAAAAGAATAATAATAAACTTTATTTATAGAGCACCTTTCATACAAATAGTGCTTTGGTGCTTTACAAACCAAGCGTAAAAATAAAATATTAAAATAGAGAGATATACTTTCAGTTGTAAAGGAAAATGCAGCAATACAGTAAAGCAACATACATGTCAATTAAATAAATAAAAATTAGGAAAGTCGTAATAAAATAAGAACAATTAAAGAGAACTAAAAAAAGAAACATAAATAGAAAGAACAAAGAACCACTTTAACTAAAAGCAACATTTTCAAATGGTTTTTAAAACAATGTACCGAGCTTGACTGCCTAATAAAAAGTGGTAGTGAGTTTCATAATTTAGAAGCATAAAAACAAAAAGCAGCCTCTCCACTCTTTCTGCATTTCACATGTGCTATTTGCAGTAGGCCAGTATGTGCAGATCTCAGGTCACGTATAGGAACATATGAAGACAGACATTCAGTAAGGTACAGACGTGCTAGGTCGCTTAAAGCTTTAAAAACAAGTAAAAGAACTTTCAAGTTTATCCTAGATAATACAGGTGAACAGTGAAGTTTTTTTCAAAACAGGAATGATATTCTCTTTCTTGTATTTGTTAGGATCAACAAGCATACTTTTAGAATTTGATTAAAGGGGAATATAATATGGAATCGCGTATCTAAAGAATTTAATAACGGTATGATTATATCCGTGTACTGTGACAGGGCTGTGTAAGGCTGTTTCGCCTCCCTGTGAATGTGAGTTGTCTTGTAGCCTACTGGTCTAGGTGCGTGACTAACAACACACAGGTTGTGTGTTCGAATCCAGCTGGTGCTGGACTTTTCTTTTAACAAACATTTCTTCGAAAAAATAGAATAGCGATATTATGGACAATCAATTGACTTTTATATTTCAAAATATCGCAACATGATCGATTCTAAGTCATTTTTGATAACAATGAATAGTCACCTTCTTCCTTTCTGACAGCGGTTCCTGCTTCTATTGTGTGTGTGTGCAACAGTAAATTTTTATAGAGAAATGGAGGCTGGACAGTATGCGTTACAATATAAACATCTATATTGATTTTAATCGTGTTCTGATTTAAATCGCAAACGCGTGTTTAATTATGTGTTTTTTAATCATAATCAGGCTAATGCATTTCTACATTTTCTGTATGAACCAGCTTAGAGGTTCATACAGAAAGACAGCTTGTGTTTAAATTGAGTGTAAGGTACTTTATGCTTCTAAAGTCATGGTCAGCATTTATTATTGTACTGTGCTGTAAACTTTTTCTGTGCCTAGTCACATTATTTTATAGCGTTATTAAATCCGGTGGCGCTGTGTGTTAGTTTCCTGACTCCCATGTCACATGGTCTGTGATTGAATCCCATGGAACTATGACTTTATTTTTTAACAAACATTTCTTTGAAAAAATGAAATGTTTCCCTTGGTCAGAGATTAAATAAAACCTCACTCGCACCAAACAAATTTATATTTCTAAATATCACGACATGATGGAATTTAAGTCTTTTTAATAACAATGAATAGTCACCTATGCGTTACAAAATATACATTTATATTAATTTGAATCGCGTTTTGATTTAAATCGTAAACGCGTGTTTAAATATATGTGTTTAAAGGCGATATACTGTATAAAAGCGCTGATTCCTATGGAGTGTGTTTCCCTTGTAAGGATGGTATCAAAAGCAATCTTAAGTGGTGAGAAAGCTGTGCTCAATGTATTTAAGGGACTTAAAAGTCGTGTAACTGACAGTTTGAGGTAGCCTATCGTGTAAATTTCACTTTGTTGCTGATAGGTTAAGCTTTTGAAACTCTGCCCCAAAGTCATGTGACTGATTTTTTGCCCTGTTTCGTTGGTTAAACGCAATGATCACAAGCACCACCATGGTAACTGGGATGTGTAGTTTTTAATTCCGTTTGAATTATAACTGTACGTACTGTCTTCATATTACTAATAGTATTAATAATGAATGACCTTGGACAAGCTGTAAGTGTAAACTCAAAGTATTGCCCTGGTCAACATTATTTTTTTCATTGACTGTCTTTGTAAAAGTAACACCACAGGATTTCGCAATCACGCATTTGTTTCCAATCATGCAAAGTACAGTGATTCACCATGCCTTTCACATGCTCATAAAAGAGATTGATTTAGGAACATAAACATATTACCGTATGCAAACTGTACTGTATACAGTATGTATATGTATATTTCATGTCTTAACTGTGCCTGTTTAAGTATTGAATATTCATATCTAATTTTACCACTGAAGGGAAATCTTAGTAGCTGAGCATAAAAAGAATAGGAGCATACTGCAACGCGTGTGAATTCAATTCAATTCAAGGTGTTTCATTTGCATGACAGATGGGTACAAGCAGTGATGGGTATGTATATTGTAATGCTTACTGCCGACAGGCACTGTGTAAGAGCCGGCATACCAGAGCAGCGCACCGAGGGAGCGTCTGCATTTATAACTTAGTTTTTAAAATTAGTCAAGCAATATGAAGCATCTCCTTTTACTTTTAAGTCCCTTAAATACAATGAGCACAGCTTTCTCACCACTTAAGATTGCTTTTGATACCATCCTTACAAGGGAAATCTTCTGCCCCTTATGCAAAACCAAACCCTCCTCCCATCCCAGTTTACCCTCTTTATCATCCTCAAAATCTACCTCGATTTTCAACTTAAAGCATTACTGTTTACTGGGTTTTTGAGGGGGAGGTGTCTTTCGCTGGAAATCTCGCCTACTCAACCCCTCTCTCCCGGAGTGCTGGCTGTGACGAATTAAACCGGTCTCACAGGTATTCAAAGTAGGAAGTACAGTGTTAAGTGGTAGCTGGGCTACTCCCTCAATAGAATCGCTTTAAGATGCTAATGTGTTGGTTTAACAGTACGCTGTTGGTTTAACAGTACCTACTGTAAATATAAAGGAAAAGCATTTTCAGAGAGCAATCACGCTGTGTTTATGTAGAAAAAGCGATTAGGTTTATGAGCAATCTAATTACCTATTCGCTTAAAACGCTATATAAAATAAAGTTTAGAGATGAATGATCAGTGTCGCAGTTTAAATAGTTTTTGTAGGAGGGCTTGGACAGATTCCAAGTGCATTTTTGCAATTTACGTTGCATTGTTCAATGTTCTGTTGTAATACAGGCTAGAATACAGTTACAGTAGCCTAAGCTTTATCAGCCTATTTAAAATAATTTTTTTGAATCCCCGGCGGAACACTTTTAAAGGCGATATGTAAAATAAAGTTTTTTATTATTGTTATAGAGAAACATGATCAGATTTTCCCTGGTTCAGAAAAAAAGATCTAAAGTGCTACACATAACTTTCTTAATTCGATGTATTTAAAACAGAGAACTACTGCAGGTGTAACTTAACATTCAGAAATAAAATCGAGAATAGTTTTGTGGTGTTTGTTTAGATGAAACGTTCCTAAAACATATAATGTAATAAAATTAAAGACGATTAAAATCTGTAATCTTTCCACTTGTACTGTGAGTCATCGGAAAGTTTCTGCTTTGTGTAAGGATGGTATCGAAAATCAATCTTAAGTGGTGAGAAAGCTGTGCTCAATGTATTTAAGGGACTTAAAAGTAAAAGGAGATGCTTCATATTGCTTGACTAATTTTAAAAACTAAGTTATAAATGCAGACGCTCCCTCGGTGCCGCGCCGGGTGTAAATATCAAAGTATACATTCCCAACAAGAATTGTACCCATCTGTCATGCAAATAAAACACCTTGAATTGAATTGAATTGAGGGAGAGAGGGGGGTAGGGGGACAAATATACTGTAGACAGGACTCAAGGCAAATAAGATACTTATGGGTACGCAGGCATTCACGACAGCAACATACAAAACGTTTGCACGTATTAAGTTAAGTTATTACTTGGTTTTCAAAGTGCAATGAAATACAATATTGTTGTTGCTGCTGTTCTGGTTGTTTTTATCCCGTAAAGCGTTTTGAGAAGCCACCTTTAAAGGCGATATATACTGTAAAACCGGTGATTCTTATGGAATGTGTTCCGCAGGAGATTCAAATGTTTATTTATTTATTTTTTAATCGCGTATCTAAGGAAATCTCAGTATAACTTTGTTCATGAACAAACAGTGACATGTTACATTATCATTAGTTTTTTTAACAAGGCTCGCCAGCTAATGTGAATCGAAACCTGTCTTGCTAGCTTTTAAAGGGAAGAAGGTGACTATTCATTGTTATCAAAAATGACTTAGAATCGATCATGTTGCGATATTTTGAAATATAAAAGTCAATTGATTGTCCATAATATCGCTATTCTATTTTTTCGAAGAAATGTTTGTTAAAAGAAAAGTCCAGCACCAGCTGGATTCGAACTCACAACCTGCCAGTTGTTAGTCACGCACCTAGACCAGTAGACTATAAGACAGCTCGCATGAACAGGCAGGCGAAACAGCCCTACACAGCCCTGTCGCAGCACACGAATATAATCATACCATTATTAAATTCTTTAGATACGCGATTACATATTATATTAGCAGAAATGCTTAAAACTACCACTTTTTCACACGCTATTTCACATGCTAGTTAAATACTTTGATGCTTAAAATCGTTAGGGAGAAATGGAATACCGGTGTGTATTTTTCCTTTAAAGTACCGATTCCTGGAATCTGACTGGCTGACACCCTTCTGAAGTGGTTCCATAAAATCTGGTATACGGAAAAGAAAGCGTTGATAAATACAAGTGTCTTTTAATACACTCTTTGCTGTGCTCTTGATGATCCTTGTGATATTTTAAGCTCTAGTTGAATGATAAGTGTCGCATTTTAAATCATTTTCGTATTTAGAAATTATGAAACGCCCTGTTAAAAGCAAGGAAGTTTTTATGCCCGTTGAAGTAAAACAAAATGCCTGACAATGTATGGCTTGGACAGATTCCAAGTGCTTGTACAAATGTGCTAAAGAAATTATACTTTGAGTATACAGCTTGGCCAAAGTCATCCATTATTAATACTATTAGTAATATCTTCAGTAATATCTTCAGCTTTGATGCATAAATATTTCTGGTAAAGGTAGGTTGTGTACTTTTGTCCAACTGAGCAATCTTGCTTTCATAAAATATACCAACATTTTAATGACTGATGATTAACATGCTGTAATACACAGTTCAAAATTAAAGGCTCAAATGCTGTAAATGAGAGGTTAAGCTCCCCCTGGCGGTTTTACAAGGTGACGCCGGATAGTTTCCGGCAGAGCGTCAAATGATACGTGACACCACGTGATACCGCATGATACCGCGACACGCCCACCGGGGTATGCCGCGAAATACCTCACCCATTTTGAATGGCTGCATCTGTGCCAAGACAAAAAATGATACAGGTAACACTGCTTTCAGATTTCTAAGAATCGCTAAAATAGTATGTTTACAGAGCATTCAGAGTCTCATAGAGAAAATAAGTTGAGAATATGACAAGTTCCTACCATCTCAAACACTGCCAATCTAGAACAAAAAGAAAGCACTTGAATGCCTACAGTAATCAAACACAAACCAGAACATATCAGTGCATGACAATGAAATGTAGTCACAAAATGATTCTACGCTTTCAAGTCCCAAAAAGGACCGAGGAACTTATCCCTGGATTTCAAACACAGCACAATGTAGCCAATGTAGGGGAGAAGATCACAGAGAGCTCTTCTCAGGTTGCTCAGAGTCAGCCCCAGCACTCTGTCCTGACTGAAGGAGACAAAGTGGTCAAACAGGTAGGTAGAAATGCGTAAGGAACAGAGATTATGGTTATTCTTGCATTGTTTTGTTCATCTGTCAAAGAAAAGAGTGCTTCTGACTTTTGTCAATGTTCATCTTTATTTTAGGAGAAGAACAAACGGTGGTATCACACTTTGCTCAAGTGTATGATACCATGTGTGTACAGCAGACATCACCAAAGGAACAGGAGACACCTGAGTAGAGAACAAGAAAATGAAAAGACTGATGAAAAAAGCACCAGGAGAAATACATTGAATATGCACAATCTCGTCCAGTATTTCAATGAAAAGTTTCAGTGTTGTTTTTAGTGTCGTCGTATTGCATACATTTAAAACAATGTGTCTTGTTTAATGAACAATTTCATTTACTTTAGTAAAAAGTGTTGTTTACTGTAGTCCTAGAATGGATGCAATTGTTAGAAAAAACTTGAATGAAAAACTGAATGTTTCATACAATATGGGTTTGTGTTAACCCACACACCTAAGTGAAATGTTTGATTACGTTTACAAGACATAACACATAGTTCAGTTGAGTGTGAAAGGGAAACACAGAGAAAGTCACAAACAAAACATTTGTGAAGGACTTGATGAATGTTTTTTCTTTAGAAATTACAAAAAATAAAGAATTTTTCAACAAGATGTCTTTCTATAGCGAGTTTCATTTGAGATAGTCTTTTCTTAGAAGTGCAAGAGTGGTATTCCCTACAACTTATTCCCCAATTTGATCATTCTCAGAAATTAGGAGACGGAAACCACACCTACTGTAATATTAGACCTTGTAACAAGGCAACTAGGTTTCAATGGCTTAAAAGGTGCAGAAAGAGGCTCATGTATAATGACCTCCAGTGTCCTACAGGTTTCCCAAATCATTTCTTAGAGTATGGAAAAAGAGGAAATAAAGTGTCTACAGAAAGCGTATACCCCCTTGAACTTTGTTCAGTTTGTTGCGCCAGTGCCTGAGTTTCATGCACTTAAATGAGGACCTCTTTCTCACACCACATATGTTATACTTTCAATGGAAAAAAAGGAAATATAAGAACTGCATACATTTTCACCCACGTGTTAATATTTGGTAGAAGCCCTTTTCACAGCAATTTCAGCTGTGAGTCTGTTGGTATAGGGCTCCACCACCTCTGCACCAACAAGATTTGATAATATTTGAGAATTTGAGAAGTCTGTCTGGTTTAGCTGAAGAATCAGCTAAGGTAAGTTTCAGGAAGAGCATCTGATTTCTTTCAATAAAGCAGAACAGAGAAAAAGCACACAATACAAAATCATGAGAATTTGTATCCATATGACACTTTGACTCGAATACATTTATCAGAACTACACAGAGTATATACTGTACACACTTTTTCAGCCCAGGTTTATACCTTTGATACATTTGGAACTGCCATTTGTAGATGTTTTTGTGTCTTAGCTCACAACTGTGAAACCTGTAGTTACAAACATGGAGGATGAAGACATGAAGACATATATTGTACCTCTGACCGGACTACCTTCGAAGAGGTGAAAGATGAAACTTTTCCTTTATCGTCAACTCAGTGAATGTCTTTAAACTTTCGAAAACTGTAACAAAGAATAAGTTAAAAAACTTATTTTCATTGGACCTACAGAAAAGTCAAAGTTCTCCATAGAAATGCCCGTCTAAATCAGAAATCTACAGCACAAAGGCAGTGGCCCTTCGGGACATAAAAATGAAATCAGACTTTACTCAGACGAATTGCCCTTGGTCACGGACATCTTGCTATCAGTCACTACAAAGATGTTTTCTCTCGTGCCATGGCTTGCCTGACTTGCTTCTCAAGCTGGATGGCTTCTGGTCGCTGCTCAGGATCGACAGCCAGCATGTCCTGGAGCAGTGTCCTCAGCTCCGTACTTATGGCTCTCTTTACTTTCAGGGGGATGTGGAACTGCAGCTAGGGGTTCTCATGCAGGGCCTCTCCAATAGGCCCTGACAGACATATGCTCCTGTATCGGAAACACACTTTAGTTCAATTCTAAAATATTTCTCATAGGACTGAAGGAACCTTTGCCTGTTAAGAGTTAACAATTAGGTCCTCAAGAACTGTTTTACGGTTTTCTACACTCCTGGCTGGCCAAGGTTTCTTTAAGGTCTCTTAAGTGGAGGTGTAACTCATGTATCCTACATGTGATTTAGCAACATGAAAGGGAATAGCTTCTTATCTGATTATGGTCTTGGTTAACTGCCTAAGGCTGACCTAAGTGCCTAACTTTCTGACTTTGTTTATACCTTATATGTTAAGAAGCTTCTTCTGACCAATCAGAAATGTATGCTTTATGTATGAACATTTTGCTCATCAAAGTGAGTGAGAGACAAGGTTAACAGAAATTAGCCACGGCAGTAAATGACAGCATATTTTTTGGTTCTTAAATGGTCTCTACCTGGCACACCTGCAGTGCAAACTGACACACACTGTTTAGAGAAACAGCTACTCTATTACTAATATTAATGAAACATTTCTTATTCTATGGAACAAAAACAAACAGTAAAACTAAAACACAGATCTCTTAGCTTCCTATTTCATGAACCAGATGACTGAATGACCAAGCCTAACTAGTAGCCAGAACCCCAGTTAACCCTCCGTAACACAAAGTTTAACCACACGACAGGAACTCTTTCAAACTGAGTGAAAATCATAAATGGATCCATAACTTTACATCAATTTACTATGTTGTGCCAATACCTGCATTTACATTTAGAACGAATGATGTCATAGAACCAGCATCACACCAGTTCCAGGTGTCTCCAAGGAGACAACAGAACTTCAGTTGTGTTTGCTAAAATACACACTTTGAAACATACTGTAACACTTAGTTAACATGTCTGGTTTAGTTGAAGAATCGGCTAAGGTAAGTTTCAGGGTTTAATGGTGGGATGGCACCTGTGCTTTTTTCCCCCAACCGCTAGAATATGATTCGCACCAAACCCAAAAGAAATACTGCACAGTTCAGGAACTTCATCAACCTAGCAACTGTAAAATAAGCTTACAAACAACTGAATTGAAATGCCAAAAAGTTCAGAGAAAGGCACAAACTATGTTTACTTGGGGTTTACAAAATTAAAGCTAACTAAAACTGTAATGATAAACAATCATGCTGCCAATGGACAGAGAAATATCATGTTTTTTGAATAATGTATTATTTGTTATATAGGAACCCAGTATAAGGGAATCCCTTGCGATCCTGTCTGCAGAGATAAAGGTAAGTATTTTTTTCTCTTTAGCTCTGTCACTCCAAGAAACATAATGAACATAAATATATTTGCCAATCTTTTCATAGTAATCCAAACAACTCTGCGTGTATCTGACATTTGTAATAATTATCTACCGCAGTATAACTCTTTTGGCAAGGCGATTGGTATTGTACCTTGAAAGAAAACTGATTGGAAATGTCATGTACTCTATGGTTTCTATTGATGTCAAGTGGCAAATGTTGACTGGTGATGTTATGTGAATCATAGGAAATGGTCATTTTTCAATCGAGTCTATGTTTCTCAGAATTTGAGACAGAGAGGTCAATCTCTGCAATCCGAGCTGAGGGCATTTCTTGGAATGGAAAGGTAAGAGCAACGTGTTCTTTGATATTCTCTTAAGACTCTTCGCCAGATTTTACGATGAAAAATGTAAATAACAATAACAAACATTATTTTATATAGTGCCTTGAAAGGTGGCTTCTTTACAGAATGACAAAACCAACTACAATAAATAATACACAAGATATGCATGATGACAATACACAGTTAGAGGAGACAGTAGATGGTCATTGTCAGTGTATTCTGAAGGTAGTTTTCCAATTTTTTGGAACGGGGTAAAAGAGGCCACCTCTACTAGAATCGTTGTCCTAACCAAAAATGTAACAAAGTATAATAATAATATTAAAAAGAATAATAATAAACTTTATTTATAGAGCACCTTTCATACAAATAGTGCTTTGGTGCTTTAAAAACCAAGCGTAAAAATAAAATATTAAAATTGAGAGATATACTTTCAGTTGTAAAGGAAAATACAGCAATACAGTAAAGCAACATACATGTCAATTAAATAAATAAAAATTAGGAAAGTCGTAATAAAATAAGAACAATTAAAGAGAACTAAAAAAAGAAACAGAAATAGAAAGAACAAAGAACCACTTTAACTAAAAGCAACATTTTCAAATGGTTTTTAAAACAATGTACCGAGCTTGACTGCCTAATAAAAAGTGGAAGTGAGTTTCATAATTTAGAAGCATAAAAACAAAAAGCAGCCTCTCCACTCTTTCTGCATTTCACATGTGGTATTTGCAGTAGGCCAGTATGTGCAGATCTCAGGTCACGTATAGGAACATATGAAGACAGACATTCAGTAAGGTACAGACGTGCTAGGTCGCTTAAAGCTTTAAAAACAAGTAAAAGAACTTTCAAATTTATCCTAGATAATACAGGTGACCAGTGAAGTTTTTTCAAAACAGGAATGATATTCTCTTTCTTGTATTTGTTAGGATCTGTGCTACTGCATTTCGAACAAGTAGTAAGGGATTTATTGTCTTCTTAGGAAGCCCACAAAACAGAGCATTATAATCATATCCACATCAATGTGAGCAATGGAGAAGTCAAATTAACGTGTCTAAATATCATCTAGTTCTATCCCAGGGAAGAGGGCTGTTGCCTACACAGACGACAAGACACAAAACGCTCAACTGTGCAAAACAAGCATAAGGACATCAGTCAGGAGGAACAAGGTAAAGTGTTTTTACTTCTTCACCATGGTCATGTAGTTTCACTCCAAGCACTGTCATATGAAATAACTGTGGAAACGACCTCCCCAACATTTTGGGTTGTTGCATTTTGCTTCAATGAATTTTAACCTTTTCTTTTAGACATTAAGAGGAAGGACACATTCACCCTTGGTAGAGATTCAGTTGTTCTATGAGATGTCAAGGTGAGAATTAACCACTTCAGGCATAAGTCAATCCACATGACTGAAAAAGGGGCAATGAACAGGATATGGGGATTTTGCTAGTTATAAAGTACAATAATCATCATTAAATGATCTAAGACTACTGAAGTATAAGCTGTGTCCCTGACTGATTAATTAGCAAATTCATCTTTGTAGAGTGCAGCTACTATCTATTCAGTGGCATTTCCTTAAAACAACTGTATTCCCACATTCTGAATATGGAGTGAGATCATGTAGAGAATGTTGGACTTGTAATAACTAATTGAAGGATAATAATAATCAACGAAAGTGCTTACAAGTATCAACAAATGCCTTCAATGTACTTGACACGTACTTTGCTTTCAAAAGTGAAACACAATTAATGCTTACGTAAGATTTCTCTTGACTTCTCAGGAGTATACTAACTCCAAGGACAAGTAACATCACAAACCATTATTTAAGTGCTGATGTTGGAGCTGCAATACTACTACCAAGACAAAAAATGATACAGGTAACACTGCTTTCAGATTTCTAAGAATTGCTAAAATAGTATGTTTACAGAGCATTCAGAGTCTCATAGAGAAAATAAGTTGAGAATATGACAAGCTCCTATCATCTCAAACACTGCCAATCTAGAACAAAAAGAAAGTTCTTGAACGCCTGCAGTAATCGAACACAAACCAGAACATATCAGTGCATGACAATGAAATGTAGTCACAAAATGATTCTACCCTTTCAAGTCCCAAAAAGGACCGAGGAACTTACCGGAGGCGATACCTGGATTTCAAACAGAGTACAATGTAGCCACTGTAGGGGAGAAGATCACAGAGAGCTCTTCTCAGATTGCTCAGAGTCAGCCCCAGCACCCTGTCCTGACTGAAGCAGACAAAGTGGTCAAACAGGTAGGTAGAAATGAGTAAGGAACAGAGAGTATGGTTATTCTTGCATTGTTTTGTTCGTCTGTCAAAGAAAAGAGTGCTTCTGACTTTTGTCAATGTTCATCTTTATTTTAGGAGAAGAACAAACGGTGGTATCACACTTTGCTCAAGTGTATGATACCATGTGTGTACAGCAGACATCACCAAAGGAACAGGAGACACCTGAGTAGAGAACAAGAATATGAAAAGACTGATGAAAAAAAGCACCAGGAGAAATCCATTGAATATGCACAATCTCGTCCAGTATTTCAATGAAAAGTTTCAGTGTTGTTTTTAGTGTTGTCGTATTGCATACATTTAAAACAATGTGTCTTGTTTAATGAACAATTTCATTTACTTTAGTAAAAAGTGTTGTTTACTGTAGTCCTAGCATGGATGCAATTGTTAGAAAAATCTTGAATGAAAAACTGAATGTTTCATACAATATGGGTTTGTGTTAACCCACACACCTAAGTGAAATGTTTGATTACGTTTACAAGACATAATACATAGTTCAGTTGAGTGTGAAAGGGAACAACAGAGAAAGTCACAAACAAAACATTTGTGAAGGACTTGATGAATGTTTTTTCTTTAGAAATTACAAAAAATAAAGAATTTTTCAACAAGATGTCTTTCTATAGCGAGTTTCATTTGAGATAGTCTTTTCTTAGAAGTGAAAGAGTGGTATTCCCTACAACTTATTCCCCAATTTGATCATTCTCAGAAATTAGGAGACGGAAACCACACCTACTGTAATATTAGACCTTGTAACAAGGCAACTAGGTTTCAATGGCTTAAAAGGTGCAGAAAGAGGCTCATGTATAATGACCTCCAGTGTCCCACAGGTTTCCCAAATCATTTCTTAGAGTATGGAAAAAGAGGAAATAAAGTGTCTACAGAAAGCGTATACCCCCTTGAACTTTGTTCAGTTTGTTGCGCCAGTGCCAGAGTTTCATGCAATTAAATGAGGACCTCTTTCTCACACCACGTATGTTATACTTTCAATGGGAAAAAAGGAAATATTACAATTGTATACATTTTCACCCACATGTTAATATTTGGTAGAAGCCCTTTTCACAGCAATTTCAGCTGTGAGTCTGTTGGTAATGGGCTCCACCACCTCTGCACCAACAAGATTTGATAATATTTGAGAATTTCAGAAGTCTGTCTGGTTTAGCTGAAGAATCAGCTAAGGTAAGTTTCAGGAAGAGCATCTGATTTCTTTCAATAAAGCAGAACAGAGAAAAAACACACAATACAAAATCATGAGAATCTGTATCCATATGACACTTTGACTCGAATACTTTTATCAGACCTACACAGAGTATATACTGTACACACTTTTTCAGCCCAGGTTTATACATTTGATACATTTGGAACTGCCATTTGTAGGTGTTTTTGTGTCTTAGCTCAACACTGTGAAACCTGTAGTTACAAACATGGAGGATGAAGACATGAAGACATATATTGTATCTCTGACCGGCCTACCTTCGAAGAGGTGAAAGATTAAACTTTTCCTTTTATCGTCAACTCAGTGAATGTCTTTAAACTTTCGAAAACTGTAACAAAGAATAAGTTAAAAAACTTATTTTCATTGGACCCACAGAAAAGTCAAAGTTGTCCATAGAAATGCCCGTCTAAATCAGACATCTACAGCACAAAGGCAGTGGCCTTTCGGGACATAAAAATGAAATCAGACTTTACTCAGACGAATTGCCCTTGGTCACGGACATCTTGCTATCAGTCACTACAAAGATGTTTTCTCTCGTGCCATGGCTTGCCTGACTTGCTTCTTCAGCTGGATGGCTTCTGGTCGCTGGTCAGGATCGACAGCCAGCATGTCCTGGAGCAGTGTCCTTAGCTCCGTGCTTATGGCTCTATTTACTTTCAGGGGGATGTGGAACTGCAGCCAGGGGTTCTCATGCAGGGCCTCTCCAACAGGCCCTGACAGACATATGCTCCTGTATCGGAAACACACTTTAGTTCAATTCTAAAATATTTCTCAAAGGACTGAAGGAACCTTTGCCTGTTAAGAGTTAACAATTAGGTCCTCAAGAACTGTTTTACGGTTTTCTACACTCCTGGCTGGCCAAGGTCTTTTTAAGGTCTCTTAAGTGGAGGTGTAACTCATGTATCCTACATGTGATTTAGCAACATGAAAGGGAATAGCTTCTTATCGGATTATGGTCTTGGTTAACTGCCTAAGGCTGACCTAAGTGCCTAACTTTCTGACTTTGTTTATACCTTATATGTTAAGAAGCTTCTTCTGACCAATCAGAAATGTATGCTTTATGTATGAACTGTAACTAACAGTTCTTTCCGGACCGAAGCGGACGACACAGTCCCACGGAGTGGGGGAAACACTAGGGAAACGTCATGCAGGAAAACGGGGCTGAAGACAGGGGGGTGTGTCCAAGGTGCGCTGGTGCACGGGGAGGTGTGGCCGAGGCGAACAATCCGAGAGTAGTCCTTAGAGTATCCAAAACACACGAGTAAGTCCAAAACCAGGAGATCCATCAGAAGAAGGATTAAAAACCACGAAGGCCGGGTCGGAACCGGCGGACGGGGAACAGGAATGGGAACAGAGGTTAAAACCTTAACGGGACCAGACGCTTCCAGGTCCCGGACTCGCACGATGCGGAAACCAGATGCAGAACCCGGATGAGCATCAGCGCCTGGCTTTTAAGGTGGGCTAGGTAAAAGGGATCAGGTGCACAGAATGAAGTCTTTAGTGAAAGGGCTGGAGCACCCTTAAGGAGGGGGGACTATAATCATGACATGAACATTTTGCTCATCAAAGTGAGTGAGAGACAAGGTTAACCGAAATTAGCCACGGCAGTAAATGACAGCATATTTTTGGGTTCTTAAATGGTCTCTACCTGGCACACCTGCAGTGCAAACTGACACACACTGTTTAGAGAAACAGCTACTCTATTACTAATATTAATGAAACATTTCTTATTCTATGGAACAAAAACAAACAGTAAAACTAAAACACAGATCTCTTAGCTTCCTATTTCATGAACCAGATGATTGAATGACCAAGCCTAACTAGTAGCCAGAACCCCAGTTAACCCTCCGTAACACAAAGTTTAACCACACGACAGGAACTCTTTCAAACTGAGTGAAAATCATAAATGGATCCATAACTTTACATCAATTACAACTATGTTGTGCCAATACCTGCATTTACATTTAGAACGAATGATGTCATAGAACCAGCATCACACCAGTTCCAGGTGTCTCCAAGGAGACAACAGAACTTCAGTTGTGTTTGCTAAAATACACACTTTGAAACATACTGTAACACTTAGTTAACATGTCTGGTTTAGTTGAAGAATCAGCTAAGGTAAGTTTCAGGGTTTAATGGTGGGATGGCACCTGTGCTTTTTTCCCCCAACCGCTAGAATATGATTTGCACCAAACCCAAAAGAAATACTGCACAGTTCAGGAACTTCATCAACCTAGCAACTGTAAAATAAGCTTACAAACAACTGAATTGAAATACCAAAAAGTTCAGAGAAAGGCACAAACTATGTTTACTTGGGGTTTACAAAATTAAAGCTAACTAAAACTGTAATGATAAACAATCATGCTGCCAATGTACAGAGAAATATCAGGTTTTTTGAATAATGTATTATTTGTTATATAGGAACCCAGTATAAGGGAATCCCTTGCGATCCTGTCTGCAGAGATAAAGGTAAGTATTTTTTTCTCTTTAGCTCTGTCACTCCAAGAAATATAATGAACATAAATATATTTGCCAATCTTTTCATAGTAATCCAAACAACTCTGCGTGTATCTGACATTTGTAATATTTATCTACCGCAGTATAACTCTTCTGGCAAGGCGACTGGTATTGTACCTTGAAAGAAAACTGATTGGAAATGTCATGTACTCTATGGTTTCAATGTATGTCAAGTGGCAAATGTTGACTGGTGATGTCATGTGAATCTTAGGAAATGGTCATTTTTCAATCGTGTCTATGTTTTTCAGAATTTGAGACAGAGGTCAATCTCTGCAATCCGAGCTGAGGGCATTTCTTGGAATGAAAAGGTAAGAGCAACGTGTTCTTTGATATTCTCTTAAGACTCTTCGCCAGATTTAAGGATGAAAAATGTAAATAATAATAACAAACATTATTTTATATAGTGCCTTGAAAGGTGGCTTCTTTACAGAATGACAAAACCAACTACAATAAATAATAAACAAGATATGCATGATGACAATACACAGTTAGAGGAGACAATAGATGGTCATTGTCAGTGTATTCTGAAGGTAGTTTTCCAATTTTTTGGAACGGGGTAAAAGAGGCCACCTCTACTAGAATCTTTGTCCTAACCAAAAATGTAACAAAGTATAATAATAATATTAAAAATAATAATAAAAAACTTTATTTATAGAGCACCTTTCATACAAATAGTGCTTTGGTGCTTTAAAAACCAAGCGTAAAAATAAAATATTAAAATTGAGAGATATACTTTCAGTTGTAAAGGAAAATACAGCAATACAGTAAAGCAACATACATGTCAATTAAATAAATAAAAATTAGGAAAGTCGTAATAAAATAAGAACAATTAAAGAGAACTAAAAAAAGAAACAGAAATAGAAAGAACAAAGAACCACTTTAACTAAAAGCAACATTTTCAAATGTTTTTTAAAACAATGTACCGAGCTTGACTGCCTAATAAAAAGTGGAAGTGAGTTTCATAATTTAGAAGCATAAAAACAAAAAGCAGCCTCTCCACTCTTTCTGCATTTCACATGTGGTATTTGCAGTAGGCCAGTATGTGCACATCTCAGGTCACGTATAGGAACATATGAAGACAGACATTCAGTAAGGTACAGACGTGCTAGGTCGCTTAAAGCTTTAAAAACAAGTAAAACAACTTTCAAATTTATCCTAGATAATACAGGTGACCAGTGAAGTTTTTTCAAAACAGGAATGATATTCTCTTTCTTGTATTTGTTAGGATCTGTGCTACTGCATTTCGAACAAGTAGTAAGGGATTTATTGTTTTCTTGGGAAGCCCACAAAACAGAGCATTATAATCATATCCACATCAATGTGAGCAATGGAGAAGTCAAATTAACGTGTCTAAATATCATCTAGTTCTATCCCAGGGAAGAGGGCTGTTGCCTACACAGACGACAAGACACAAAACGCTCAACTGTGCAAAACACGCATAAGGACATCAGTCAGGAGGAACAAGGTAAAGTGTTTTTACTTCTTCACCATGGTCATGTAGTTTCACTCCAAGCACTGTCATTGGGTTGTTGCAACATTTTGGGTTGTTGCATTTTGCTTCAATGAATTTTAACCTTTTCTTTTAGACATTAAGAGGAAGGACACATTCACCCTTGGTAGAGATTCAGTTGTTCTATGAGATGTCAAGGTGAGAATTAACCACTTCAGGCATAAGTCAATCCACATGACCGGAAATGGGGCAATGAACAGGATATGGGGATTTTGCTAGTTAGAAAGTACAATAATCATCATTAAATGATCTAAGACTACTGAAGTACAAGCTGTGTCCCTGACTGATTAATTAGCAAATCGATCTTTGTAGAGTGCAGCTACTATCTATTCAGTGGCATTTCCTTAAAACAACTGTATTCCCACATTCTGAATATGGAGTGAGATCATGTAGAGAATGTTGGACTTGTAATAACTAATTGAAGGATAATAATAATCAACGAAAGTGCTTAAAAGTATCAACAAATGCCTTCAAAGTACTTGACACGTACTTTGCTTTCAAAAGTGAAAAACAATTAATGCTTACGTAAGATTTCTCTTGACTTCTCAGGAGTATACTAACTCCAAGGACAAGTAACATCACAAACCATTATTTAAGTGCTGATGTTGGAGCTGCAATACTACTACCAAGACAAAAAATGATACAGGTAACACTGCTTTCAGATTTCTAAGAATTGCTAAAATAGTATGTTTACAGAGCATTCAGAGTCTCATAGAGAAAATAAGTTGAGGATATGACAAGTTCCTACCATCTCAAACACTGCCAATCTAGAACAAAAAGAAAGTACTTGAACGCCTGCAGTAATCGAACACAAACCAGAACATATCAGTGCATGACAATGAAATGTAGTCACAAAATGATTCTACCCTTTCAAGTCCCAAAAATGACCGAGGAACTTACTGGAGGCGAAACCTGGATTTCAAACAGAGTACAATGTAGCCACTGTAGGGGAGAAGATCACAGAGAGCTCTTCTCAGATTGCTCAGAGTCAGCCCCAGCACCCTGTCCTGACTGAAGCAGACAAAGTGGTCAAACAGGTAGGTAGAAATGAGTAAGGAACAGAGAGTATGGTTATTCTTGCATTGTTTTGTTCGTCTGTCAAAGAAAAGAGTGCTTCTGACTTTTGTCAATGTTCATCTTTATTTTAGGAGAAGAACAAACGGTGGTATCACACTTTGCTCAAGTGTATGATGCCATGTGTGTACAGCAGACATCACCAAAGGAACAGGAGACACCTGAGTAGAGAACAAGAATATGAAAAGACTGATGAAAAAAAGCACCAGGAGAAATCCATTGAATATGCACAATCTCGTCCAGTATTTCAATGAAAAGTTTCAGTTTTGTTTTTAGTGTCGTCGTATTGCATACATTTAAAACAATGTGTCTTGTTTAATGAACAATTTCAATTACTTTAGTAAAAAGTGTTGTTTACTGTAGTCCTAGCATGGATGCAATTGTTAGAAAAAACTTGAATGAAAAACTGAATGTTTCATACAATATGGGTTTGTGTTAACCCACACACCTAAGTGAAATGTTTGATTACGTTTACAAGACATAACACATAGTTCAGTTGAGTGTGAAAGGGAACAACAGAGAAAGTCACAAACAAAACATTTGTGAAGGACTTGATGAATGTTTTTTCTTTAGAAATTACACAAAATAAAGAATTTTTCAACAAGATGTCTTTCTATAGCGAGTTTCATTTGAGATAGTCTTTTCTTAGAAGTGCAAGAGTGGTATTCCCTACAACTTATTCCCCAATTTGATCATTCTCAGAAATTAGGAGACAGAAACCACACCTACTGTAATATTAGACCTTTTAACAAGGCAACTAGGTTTCAATGGCTTAAAAGGTGCATAAAGAGGCTCATGTATAATGACCTCCAGTGTCCCACAGGTTTCCCAAATCATTTCTTAAAGTATGGAAAAGAGGAAATAAAGTGTCTACAGAAAGCGTATACCCCCTTGAACTTTGTTCAGTTTGTTGCGCCATTGCCTGAGTTTTATGCACTTAAATGAGGACCTCTTTCTCAGACCACATATGTTATACTTTCAATGGGAAAAAAGGAAATATTACAATTGTATACATTTTAAAGCCATGTGTTCATATTTGGTAGAAGCCCTAACAACACCTAAAAAACACCTAACAACGGGTGCAGGACCGAATTAGGGCAGTACCCACTATTGATAAACATACATAAAACAATATAAAAGTACTGGCTTTAATATTAGCCAGACACAGCCGGATGAGCTCTACCAGCCAGGACAGGAGGCTCTACTGTACAGAGAGAGGGGAGGGAGGGGGGAACAAGCTGCCCAGCCGTGTGGAATGCTACAGAACCCAAAACAGACAAAACATACTACCCGAATATTTGACCAAGATATCCAGACACAGCTGGATGAGCTCCACCAGTCAGGACAGGCTAATAAGATACACTCCACAGACATTCACAACAGTGACATATCATAAACACTTGAATTACTTATCTAGTCTCTCAAAACAAAATTTCGAGAAAAAACACATTGCCCAACGTTAGAAAGCACCTTGCATTACATTGCTTGAAAAACAATTTTATTTCGAAGGAATTATGGATCGGGAATTCTTCGAGGAAGTCGTGGTCACACAGCATGCCGCCCCATATATCAGGGAGCACATTGGATCAAGGCACAGTCTCTTTCAAGACAACGATCCGAAACACACAGCAGCAAGGGCGAGGCTTATAGCAGAACGAGTGAACTGGGTGAAAACTCCAGCTGAATCTCCAGATTTAAATCCAATAAGGATGGTATGGCATAAGCTGAAAGACTATGTTTGGAAAACTGCTAAACCCAGCACAAAGCAAGAACTGATACTGATACAATGTCTGTTGATACTGATACTGTATGAGTAGGGCTGTTTCACCACTCCTTTTTTTTTGTTGCATACAGCAGTACTTCTTATGGTAGTACTTAAGTACAGTACAGTAGGTACTTACATTAGTACTTCTCGCGTTAAAAAAGTTAGGTGTTAGCATAAACTATTAGTAATAAATAATATTAAACTTAGCACTGTAATAAATTATGCTAATATTAAATTCGATTCTGCTCTGAGAATGTAGGGGGAAGGAAAAATGCCAGTGGTCTTTTCACTGATGAACTTGTGCCTGATAGATAGATAGATAGATAGATAGATAGATAGATAGATAGATAGATACTTTATTGATCCCGTGAGGGAAATTGCAGTGCAACAGCAGCTTAACACACACAACACAGCCACAGTGTAACGAATTATATACTAATAGTGATGAACACCACTGTGTCACACCACACAGCTGGCAGCGCACCTCACCGTTCCAGGCCACCAATGCGTCACCCAGCTACCAGCGAAACTCACCCTGCCCGGCCACAACTGCATCACACCACACAGCTGCCAGTGCACCTCACCGTACCCGGCCACCTCTTCATCATACAGCTGCCAGCGCACCTGACCATGCAAGGCCACCACTGCGTTACACAGATGCCAGCACACCACACTGTACCAGGAAACCACTGCGTCACACACTTGCCAGCGCACCTCACCGTGCCCGGCCACCACTGCGTCACACCACACAGATCCCAGCGCACCTCACAGTGCTAGGCCACCACTGCGTCACACAGCTGCCATCGCACCTCACCGTGCCAGACAACCACTGCGTCACACAACACAGCTGCAAGCGTACTTCACCGTGCCAGGCCACCACTGCGTCACACAGCTGCCAGCGCACCTCACCATACCAGGCCACCACTGCGTCACACCACACAGCTGCCAGCGCACCTCAAAGTAACCGGCCACCAATGCGTCACACCACACAGCTGCCAGCGCACCTCACCATGCCAGGCCAGCACTGAGTCACACCACACAGCCGCCAGTGCACCTCACCGTTCCAAGCAACCACTGCATCACACAGCTGCCAGCGCACCTCACCATACCAGGCCACCACTGCGTCACAACACACAGGTGCCAGTGCACCTTACTGTGCCCAGAAGCCACTACATCTCACAGCTGCCAGTGCACCTCACCGTGCCAGGCCACCACTGCGTCACACCACACAGCTGCAAGCGCACCTCAAAGTACCCGGCCACCAATGCGTCACACCACACAGCTGCCAGTGCACCTCACCGTGCCAGGCCACCACTGCGTCACACCACACAGCTGCCAGTGCACCTCAGCGTGCCAGGCCGCCACTGAGTCACACCACACAGCCACCAGCGCACCTCACCGTGCCCGGCCACAGCTGCGTCACACAGCTGCCAGCGGACCTCACAGTGCCAGGCCACCACTGCATCACACCACACAGTTGCCAGTGCACATCACTCTGCCCGGCCACCATTTCATTACACAGATGCCAAGGCATCTCACCGTGCCAGGCCACCACTACGTCAAACCACACAGGTGCCAGTGCACCTCACTGTGCCAGGCCACCACTGCGTCACACAGCTGAAAGCGCACCTCACCGTGCCAAGCCACCACTGCGTCACACATCTGCCAACGCACCTCACGGTGCCCAGCCACCACTGCGTCACACAGCTGCAAGCGCACCTCACCATACCAGGCCACCACTACGTCAAACCACACAGATTGCAGTGCACCTCACCGTGCCCGGCCACCACTTCATCATACAACTGCCAGCGCACCTGACCGTGCATGGCCACCACTGCGTCACACCACACAGCTGCCAGCGCACCTCAAAGTACCCGGCCACCAATGTGTCACACCACACAGCTGCCAGCGCACCTCACCATGCCAGGCCACCACTGTGTCACACCACACAGATTGTAGTGCACCTCACCGTGCCCGGCCACCACTTCATCATACAACTGCCAGTACACCTGACCGTGCAAGGTCACCACTGCGTCACACAGCTGCCAGCGCACCTCACCATGCCAGGCCACCACTGCGTCACACCACACAGCTGCTAGCGCACCTCACCATGCCAGGCCACCACTGCGTCAGACCACACACAGCTGAAAGCGCACCTCACCGTGCCAGGCCACCACTGCATCACACAGCTGCCAGCATACCTCACCGTACCAGGCCACCACTGCATCACACAGCTGCCAGCGCACCTCACCATGCCAGCCACCACTGCGTCACACCACACAGCTGCCAGTGCACCTCACTGTGCCAGGCCACCACTGAGTCACACCACACAGCCGCCAGCGCACCTCAACGTGCCAGGCCACCACTGCCTCCCACAGCTGCCAGCACACCTCATGCCTTGTTATGTGAAACTTTAATTCTCTTTTTAGGATTTTTTGAACATGGTCTTTTTTTCCCCCAATCAGAGGCTCACTACAATTCACGCTCAACCTCTTCACAGATCTACCACACGCACCTCAGGATGGTGACGTCACTGCCTTTCATATGGAAACATTTTGACACCGCGCTCAACAATCTTAGGAAGATCACAAAACAAGCCTGCTAGCCTGGATTTTACCTAAAAAAATCACGCCCGAGAAAGTGAAGTACTGTAGCATTAACTAGCAAAGGTGTTTTGCAGACATAGGCACAGTACGTAATTCAGGCTTTATGAACTCTAATAATATTGTTTCGGCTGTGAATCCTTCTTCAGCTGTGAGGGTCTTCAGCTCATAATGAAACGCCTGGAGTTTGCAATGTACGGCGCTCTGAACGAGTTCAACTTTAATGCAGGAAAAATGGATTTCCCAGAAGCTATACTGATTCTTATGGAAGCCCGTTTCCGCCAGGGAGTAGAAAAAATGCGCCCTGGTATTCTCTGGGATGCAGTGCAGTTAAAACTGTTCACTGTTACTGACCATACTGCCTGCCTGCGGGTACTTTTCCTGTCCGTGGGGGAGGGTGGACTGTCTTTCATTAGAAGGTTATCCTATTCTACTCGGAGAATGTAGAGGGGGTGGAAAGTGCCCGCGGTCATTTAATTAGTATTACAATTCGCACTGATTCCCTTGCGAAGATATGGACATAAGGATATTCGTGCGTGGTCAAAAAATGCCATAAAAACGACAAAATGAAGGCTGTGAAAACATTCACAATGTGCTGTATACACAAAGCACATTGTTCTCACAACTCGAGGAGGTTTCGTGAAAACTTTATATCGTCACACAAAATAAAGTTTTTTTGTTTACAAAGACGATTACAAAGAATGTGGACCAGGGTAATACTTTGAGTTTACAGCTTGACCAAGGTCATTCATTATTAATACTATTAGGGATATCTTCAGTAAAGACTGACAGCAGGAACATTCCTGTTCTTTACTCAGCAGCTTATTAAAAACAGGGTGTTCAAAAAGTTATTTTTACCCAGAAGAGTGACACAGCTTTGCGTTGTGAATCTGTTATTCCGTATTTACAAAGAAAGTGGAATACAGTAATACTACCTGCTATATAGATACATATTTTTAGATATTCAGATCCTTAAATTAATATCATTATTCATTTCTTTAGATATGTGATTCCATACTATATTACCTATTACAAAACCAATAATTCCCGTCCTGAAATCTGATTGGCTGACACATTCGAAGAACATACTGTAACACTTAATTAACATGTCTGGTTTAGTTGAAGAATCGGCTAAGGTAAGTTTCAGGGTTTAATGGTGGGATGGCACCTGTGCTTTTTCCCCCCAACCGTTAGAATATGATTTGCACAAAACCCAAAAGAAATACTGCACAGTTCAGGAACCTAGCAACTGTAAAATAAGCTTAAAAACAACTGAACTGAAATGCAAAAAAGTTCAGAGAAAGGCACAAAATATGTTTACTTGGGGTTTAAAAAATTAAAACTAACTAAAACATTCCAAACAGAAGCCGGCCTACCTTCTTTTCTTTGTACCTGATAAGGATGAGGATGGCTTTAAAGATACAGCTAAACTTTTGCAGAACCATTCAAGCGCATTGTTACTGTTTGTTGTAGAAGCCAAAAATATGAGAATCTCAAAATCTAAAAATCTCATGGCGTCAGAATGTACAACTTTAAAAAAATAAATAATAATAATAATAATAAACATTAATTTATATAGCGCCTTGAAAAGTGGCTTCTTAATAGAATGACAAAACCAACAACAATAAATAATACACAAGATATGCATGATGACAATACACAGTTAGAGGAGACAGTAGATGGTGGTACTAAACACAGTGAGAGCAGAAGGATAAAGAACAGGGGTGAGTTTCCCGAAAACAACTAATCTTAGAGACTATCGAGCAACTTTACGATGTACGTATGTAACGTACGAGCTACTTTTTCGTGCGTTTCCCAAACCCCTCTTAATTGGTCATTTCACGAGCCAGTATAAAGTACTTCTTTGTTAACCCCGCCCCTGAAGTCGCTTAGCAAAAAGCATCACAAGTCGATTGAAAAACAATTGATTGACAATTCTTTCATTATATGGTGTCGGTTTTGGTCCTTCAGTGGGATGAAATAAAGTTGTGAAAAGGAATATGAAGTAAACTTGACATCATAATTTAAGCAAAAGCATATAGATAGGCACAAAAAGGGACCTTATCGTTTCTAAGAGCAAAGAAAAGAAATTCAGGTGGGTAGCTGCATCAGCATGCGTAGGCTGCAAAGGAACAAGTAATAGGTTTATTCCATGCTGAAAAAAAGAAGAAAGAGAACACAACGTTTCGGCTGTGGAGCCTTCTTCAGGTGTGAGAGAGACAGGGCAGTAGGCAAAGGTAAAGTAGCGGGAGAACAAAGGTTGGGAGGGAGGAGGAGTGAGAGGCGGGAGCAGGGGACAGAAAGAGAGGCCAATCAAGAGGTGTGAAGTCAGAATGGGTGCAGAGAGGTGTGAAATGAAACTTCCAATGAATGGAGAAAATTTAAAAGAACAGTAATCTGTCATTAAGGGAAGGGAGAATGTGTGATCCTAACCGCAGAATAATTTTAGTTTCGGTGGTCTTTCTGATGTATGAGTTCGGAAAAACGTCTTTGAGAACACAGACGGAGAGATTATAGTGGTCGTGGCCGTCAGAGGTGAAATGAGAAAGAAAAGAATGACTGACATGCCGTAAAAGAAAACCAAGATTAACTACGTGGACAGTGTATGCGTCCCGCACGACGTCCTTGATTTAAAGCAATATTTTTTGGCGCGCTGCCATAGTTAAGAATCACAATATTTCATGAGAAAAACTGTTATTTAGAGTTATTGGGTGTACTGGAACTCAATGGAAACATTAACTACTAAGCTTGGCATGTGTCACTCAACAAATACAGGACCTATAATCAAATTTAAAAACAAGTAGATCTAAGCTTTACCGTCAACAATCACGACAGAACATCAAACGGTGTTGGAACTACGCGGTATCGACCGCGGGTTTGGGTACGGAATGGAGCAGGCGTGGGACTCAGGAATGGGGCTGAACAACACATTTATTAACTCGAATCGGGAAAGGTACACACACAGGGACAGGGGTTACAGCGCTGCACCTTCACTAACACACACACACACCTGAAGGGAAGAGACTGTATCCCAGCCTCCGTCCCGCTATACAGTCCGGTAGAACCCAGGTGCTGTTCTCAGCCCGCCTTGCATGCGCATGACTAAAGCGCCCTGCGTGGCGCTACATTATAAATACATGTTAGGCCCAATGATTTCACTTAAATAATGCATTGCTGCATTTCATACTGAAAATAATATCATCTAGTCAAGTATAAAACTTAACCTTTCTTTTGAATTAAGTCTATTCTAACAAAAGTACTAAAAGAGGGAGTATTATTAAAACATTTGACATGAATATGAAATATACCCAGGATGACTCATAAATTCATCACTGTATAAATAAATGTTCTTTTTTCGAATTTCCTCTGACACAGTACAACAAAATATCAAACTCCTTCATATAAACTCTTAGTGTCCTGTATTCCCAGAGGATGCCCCTGCCGTGAAGTGACTGTGCTCTGTCTGGCGATCTCTGGCGCTCAGGGTGGGCAGGAGGAGGCCAGTTTAAGAAGCACTGAGTGATGAACGAGCGGGTCGGGGAGCACGTAGATGACGAAGGATTTAACGTGCTACTTCAGTTACGATGGGTTTTGGGAAACACTCGTCAATTAACGATCGAGCTTAAGAGCGAGTTTACGATGTTCTTAGCACTACGATGCTTTCGGGAAACAGAATCATAATATCTAGAAGGATTACCATATATAAAAATAGAAAGAATGATACATGATATATACAAGTAATTATATCATATCATATATTATTAACACCATAACCACCATCTATGTACATTCACATGACCACACATATCAGATCAATATCAAATCAATCACAATGATTAGAATGCGCGCAGAAATCGCCCCTTTCTCTTCCCATCTTTCAGCACATTATACGTCCTCTCCACGATACAAGCCGATATCCGTTATCTTACTCTACAATGCACCTTTTCCCGTGTTGTACGTTAACATTTGGTTCATAAAATCGACACACCTGAAATACTAAATAAGAAAGAAAACAATTATAACACAACGGATGACAGAGCCTCTAGAACAGAAAACCCGTTGGCGTCACACACGCTGAATGTCTCTCTCTCTCCTGCTCAGCAAAACACAACATGTGGGTCAACACCGTGTGAGGCATTAAACATCACCTTCGTGCATTACCGCGATTCATCTGGCACACAACTGTACTACTACAGAAATAATATATATATATAATGTCGCCACTCGAATCTGTAATAAAAATAAATTATAAAAAATGCCGCTGGCACGCTCACCTGCAGGAGCACGTGTCGCCCCCCCACGCCACTCCACTCCGGCACGTGATCATCTCGCCACAGCCCCTCAGACCAGACACCCCGACTCTCTCCTTCAGCAAGAAACCATCACGGGCAGCACAGCTCACCAGTATATCACACCACACTAGTCAGCATTTCAAACAGAAAAGAAACGGATTCAAATCCAGTGGCAGGAGCTCGCTGAAGAGAGACAGTGATGGCGTCTCACCCGACTGGCGGCCACAGCGCGTCTGAGGGCTCCCCAGAGAAACGAGCCGCCTGTGACCCCAGGGGCACCTTCACTGGCGCCCCGCCACCAACAAACCCCAAGGGCTGATGAAAGCCAACTCCATACAGAAAAACGGAACTCATTTGGGGGAAATTCACAAAATAAAATAATAAAATAAAAGATGACATCATATAACCACGGCTCAACACAGCTGGCTACACGTGTGAGAAGGTGCAGTACTTGAAGTGTGGCTCTCAGCAGAAATATAATAATAAACTTTATTTATAGAGCACCTTTCATACAAATAGCAGCTCAAAGTGCTTCACAACCTTCCCTCCTTCCGTGATCACCTGCTGCACCTCCCTGGCCTGTTTCATGCTCCGAATGAAATCCTCGTGATTCTGCCTCCAGTTGTTCTTTCTCAGCTGGGAACAGGAAATGAAACCAATAAAACAGCTTCCAGAAAAAGTCCAGACTAGCACTGCGTACACAGTCTGGTCACAAACCATTCACAAGGCAAGAAAATATCAATACAGTAATAACTTAGCTTTCTGGGGCTACCTTTCAGATCATTGGGTAGAGAGTACAATTTAGTTATGGTTTTGTTTCCTGTGAGTGCTATTTGCTTGATATCTCATGTAGATTTTTACAACAGAATTCAGAAGTCACTAAAACCCATTTATTCTGTCTGGCAAATGTGCCTTTGCTTCTTCTTATGGATGTATGTCTCCAGTTCTGTTCCCTTGGCCCTGTGCTTGAAAGAGTCAAAAACCTTCCTGAAGCTTCTTGCAGATCTTGCTGTGTTTCTCCAGCCTCTCTACAGCAAACTTCCTGTGACACAGTTCACAGGGCACCAGCTGAGGGTTTCCACTCTGGCTATTCTCATATGGAAATTGCTCAGCGGTAGGGCACATCAGACTTGTGTACGCTGGGCAAACTTCCGAGGTCAAATTCTTCCAGCACGGTTGTACCTTTAAAGCGGAGACGAAGGCACCGAAATTTTTTGGCGCGCCTTCTCTTTAAAGCCCTGGCCAAATATGAAGACAGTACGTACAGTTATAATTCAAACGGAATTAAAAACTACACATCCCAGTTACCATGGTGGTGCTTGTGATCATTGCGTTTAACCAACGATTAATTTTGGAACATAAACATACAGTATATGGCTGGTCTCGGTACTTTAAAGAAAACATACACGAAACATGGTTTCATTATGACCAAAATCGGTCTTGAGATATTTTTAACTTGATTCATAGTTTTTGAGAGGTATGTCTTAACACCGATACTACAGTACGTAAATACTGCTCACGTATATGTTTATAGGTTTATATTATGCATTTCATACGGTCAAATTACTTTTGAGCAACTAATAAGAAGCGTTAAACGGTATGCGTTTTAGTTCCGTTTTGTGCTGGGACTCTGCTTTTAACAATGTCCCCGTGGATTGATTAGAGATATCAAATACATACAAGTCATTTTTTAAATGTTGTAATTCATCTTGTAAAAATGTTACGAGTACATCATCTATCAACAATTACACAGGTTCTGTTTCCATATTGCGGATTTTAGTTACGTAACATTATTTTCTAGATTTCAAGTTGTGAATAAATGATTTGGGCAAACAGAGCCGCAAAGAAGTACATTATGGGTTGTTGTTTTGTTTTTTTTTTGCAGTTTTATCTAGAACAAGCGATGTTTAAACCTTTGTCTGATTCTTGTGAAACTATCCACACGACAGTTAAGTACCTAGGAGTACGCTGGGCAAACGTTCCGAGGTCAAATTCTTCCAGCACGGTTGTACCTTTAAAGCGGAGACGACGGCACCGAAATTTTTTGGCGCGCCTTCTCTTTAAAGCCCTGGCCAAATATGAAGACAGTACGTACAGTTATAATTCAAACGGAATTAAAAACTACACATCCCAGTTACCATGGTGGTGCTTGTGATCATTGCGTTTAACCAACAGGGCTAAAAATCAGTCACATGACTTTGGGGCAGAGTTTCGAAAGCTTAACCTATCAGCAACAAAGCGAAATTTACACGATAGGCTACCTCAAACTGTCAGTTACACGACTGTGTATGTCGCTTAAGCCACTCCTATTTGGCATTTTAGTTATGGAGGCGAGAAGACGCCCCCCCCCTCTCTGGGTGCCTGATTTGCCGCCATCTTTAACCGCTTCGTGTCCAAATCGCAGTAGCTACGCGTACGAAATAAAGTTCATCCCAGCTACAAAACATATATATTTTTGTGGTAAGAGGGAGCAAAACATCAGTATTTACTGCTATTAATTAGTGTACGATTTATAGTTGAAATCTGAGCCTAAATATAAAGTTAAAATCTCGACAAAGCAATGTAGGAAATACAGAGAAAATAAATCCTTTCTGACATCTAAAATCAGTTTCGATCAAGGTCTCTAAAACGAACAAGAAAAAGAGGATTTTCGGAGGGCACTTAGCTGTATTTATATAGAATAAGTGATTTATGAGCAATCTAATTTCTTGTTCGTTTAAAACAGTGAAATGTCAGCTGCAAAAGATCGCACCAGAAACAGCACTCTCTCTGCCTGTCATAGACGTTCAGGAAAGGCTGAATGAAGTCATGGTGATCAATAATAACAGTTGTGGGACAAGAAACAAAAGATAGTGAAAACTTAAGATTTTTAAGGCTAAAACTCAAATTCATTCTACAAATTAAGGCAAATGAAAATTCAGGACGTTAAAGTGCTAGAGGTGTAAAAAAATACAAAAATGCACATGAGCAAAAAGTTTTAGAAATGGAGCAAACAGAATAAAAGCCATGCCTATAGTGCAAAAGAGGGATGCAGGAACACTTGCTTAGATATACAACAACATTACTTTATTAACCCTTTACAATTTCTTGCATTAGTAATTATCTTTTCGCATACCCCAGCTTGCTCTCCATGAGATACACAGACACACAGATGAAAGAGATAGGGAGAGAGCCTGTGGTCAGAGTACAGGGTCAGCCATTGTACAGCGCCCCTGGAGCAGTTGGGGTTAAGGGCCTTGCTCAGCAGCCCAACGGAGTAGGATTCTTCTGCTGGGTGCGGGATTTATTGTTAAATTATTACTTTAAATAAATACTTTGAGTTACTGAAACAGCCCGCTAATAAAATTGTCGCAATTTTGTTCTCGTTTGGAAGAGAGAATCAAAAATGAGACATAATGATGGTTTCCGGCTTAGACCTTTAAAGGTACCCCCATCACGGAAGAATTTGACCTCGGAACGTTTACCCAGCGTAATATTGTATTTCATTTCACTTTGACCGATTGTCTTTAAATCAATTGTTGTCAGAATATCCCCACCTCCAAACAAGAACAAAATTGCAACGATTTTATTAACTGGCTGTTTCAGTAACTTAAAGTACATATTTAAAGTAATAATTTAACAAGATATGTAAATGTTTTAAGATATGTATATGTTGTGAATGTCTGTAGATTGTATCTTATGATTTAAATACTTTTATTTTTTCACAATCTGGCAATGCCAGACAGAATTCTAATGGCCTTGCAGATCAGAAAATCAAGGAACAAAACAATTATTGCGCCCAGCTCCTCAATGGGATAGCTTTAACTTGCTAATGCGTTGGTGTACAAAAGTAAAAAACAATCACTTTGCTGGCGCGCGGGCGCGGTGGGGTGCTGTACCACCCGCACAGAACATTAAAGTGTCCCTTTCCATTCAATGGGTGTCTGAGTTGCTGTGTCCTATCTTCTGACAGTCGCTGTTGTGAATGTCTGCAGAGTGTATCTTATTTTTAGCATTGTAGCGCATTCGCCCTGGGGGGTGGCTGAAGAACACGCGGTGAGGGGCAGGACAGGAGTGGTCAGGGCGGGGTTTAGGTAGGCCGCTGACTATTGCAGCTGCCACACAGTGAAAGGGGCATACGGGCTGGGGAGATCGCCCGTTTTCCATGTAAATAGTTCCCTGGTTCCGCACCCCTCTCTCTCTCTCCCTCTCCAGATACAGCTGTATGAGCTCCACCAGTCAGGACAGGAGGCTCTACTGTACGCACAGAGGGGTGGTAGAGGGGAACAAGTTGCCAGCCGTAGGGTTGAAGCTGATACCCTGGATCCTCTCCAGACACAGCTGTATGAGCTCCACCAGTGAGGACAGGAGGCTCTACTGTACACAGAGAGGGGCGGGAGGGGGGGACAAGCTACCCAGCCATGGGGTTGAAGCTGATACCCTGGATCCTCTCGAGACACAGCTGTATGAGCTCCACCAGTCATGAGAGAATGCTCTACTGTACACAGAGGGGGGCAGGAGGGGGGAACAAGCTGCCGAGCCGTGGGTTTGAAGCTGGTACCCCGCTTGATCCTCTCCAGATACAGCTGAATGAGCTCCACCAGTCAAGACAGGAGGCTCTACTGTACACAGAGAGGTGCAGGGGGGGAAACAAGCTGCATAGCCATGGGGTTGACCCTGATACCATGGATCCTCTCCAGACACAGTTGTATGAGCTCCACCAGTCAGGACAGGAGCCTCTACTGTACACAGAGAGGTGCGGGAGGGGGGAACAAGCTGCCCAGCCGTGGGGTTAACCCTGATACCCTGGATCCCCTCCAGACACAGCTGTATGAGCTCCACCAGTCAGGAGAGGAGGCTCTACTGTACACAGAGAGAGGCGGTGGGGGGAACAAGCTGATACCCTGGCTTCTCACACAAACCTTAAAATCACGTAATAGGTTTATTCCATGCTGAAAAAAAGAAGAAAGAATACACATTCCATAGGAATCAGTGCCTTTATATAGCGCCTTTAAAGGTGGCTTCTCAAAGCGCCTTACGGGATAAAAACAACAAAAACAAAAACAATATTGTTTTCCATTGCACTATGACAGATCATCTTTAAATCAATTGTTGATTTAAAGTTTGACAGTAAATGTTTATATTGTAAAGCATACAGCCGCCATTTCTTTCTAAAAATTAAAACAATTGTTTGCGCAGTCTAAGAGGGGGGGGGGTCTGCTGACAATCCCCCATACACTCAAGTGAAATATTAATAACCCCAATGTAAACAGCGTATTTACAATTTGTTGATAATAAAAATGTTAAGTTCTCTAAGACTTTGTGATACTTTACCCAGGGAGCTGTGTAAGCATGCGTGGTGACTATTCATTGTTATTAAAAAATGACTTAGATTGTTGTGATATTTAGAAATATAAAAAGTCAATTAATTGTCCATAATATTGCTATTTTATTTTTTCAAAGAAATGCTTGTTAAAAGAAAAGTCATGGCACAGGCTGGATTTGAACAGCCAACCTCTCACTTACAAGTTCAGCACATGAATAGAATTATATCATGATTAATTTCTTTAGATATGCGATTCCATATTATATTCCCTATTAATCAAATTCTAAAAGTATGCTTGTTTGCTCCTGTATTGAGCGAATTTGCAGAAAAGCTTAAAACTACCACTTTTTATACACACGTTATTTCACATGTTAGTTAAAGACTTCGATGCTTAATATTGTTTAGGGAGAAATGGAATACTGGTGTGTATTTTTGTACCGAGACCAGCCATATACAGTTTACATACTGTAATACTGTATGTTTATGTTCCAAAATTAATATCGTTTATGGCCTTCACACGCGTTATGCTCCTATTCTTTTTATGCTCAGCTACTAAGATTTCCCTTCAGTGGTAAAATTCCATATAAATATTTAATACTTAAACGGGCACAGTAAAGACATTAAATATACATATACATACTGTATACAGTACAGTTTGCATACAGTAATATTTTTATGTTCCTAAATCAATATCTCTTATGAGCATGCAAAAGGCATGGTGAATTGGAGATTCTCAAAAATGACTGTACTTTGCATGATTGGAAACAAATGCGTGATTGGCTCAACGAAATGCTGTGGTGTTACTTTTACAAAGACGGTCAATGAAAAAAAGAATGTTGACCAGGGCAATACTTTGAGTTTACAGCTTGTTCAAGGTCATTCATTAGAACATGTGGTATTATGCGGTACTATGCGAGAATACACGGTATTAATATGGTAACTTGTGTTACACCGCGATAAGCACACAAAATAATGCGGTATCGCCCGCTTGTTTTGAATGGCTGCATCTGTATATCCCTGCTAGTGATGATGACCATGGTCACCTCACCCTCGCAATACACCGGCTGAAAGAACTTAAGAACAGGGTAAATCAAGAACAGGGCATTGGCAATGAGTTCCCCTTCTTTTCATGGTTAAAATCATTTTTTGGGTCATGGGGACTGTTTTTCTTAAAGCTATTCATGCCTGTTGTAGTGTTTTTGCTGTTGTGCTGTTGTCTGACTAGGGTGACCCCTATGAGGACTCTGTGGTATGAACACATTTAAGGATAAAAAGGAGGGAATGTAATGAAAAGTTACTGAGAAAAAGTGTTTTATTCTATGTTGTTTACGGACAGAGCTGTGCTGCAGAAGCAGCTGGATACTTAGAACAAAGTGTGATAGCACCCAACTTGTCAAGGGCACAGGATTTTTTAATACTGTTTATCTCGGCTGCTTGAAGAAGGGAGTGTGAGAAACCATTTGAATAACTGCTCTTCTTTGCTTAAAGCAAAAACCTATAAGGAATGGAAAATGACTGCTTTGCCTGTCCTTGAAGCGTTGCATCAGCTTAAAAAAAGATATAAAACAAGGGGTCTCCCTGCTTGCTTTTGAATCAGCTTTCACTTCTCTGCACAGACAGGTGATGGCTTTTTCCCATATTGCAAAACGAATAAAGACCTTACTGAGTGAATGAGAATACCTCTCCTGGCTAAATCCCTTACAACTTGTTCGAAATGCAGTAGCAGAGATCCTAACAAATACAAGAAAGAGAATATCACTCCTGTTTTGAAAAACCTTCACTGGTCACCTTTATTAACGAGGATAAATTTGAAAGTTCTATTACTTGTTTTTAAAGCTCTAAACGGCCTAGCGCCTATGTACCTTACTGAATGTCTGTCTTCATATGTTCCTATACGTGACCTGAGATCTGCACATACTGGCCTACTGCAAATACCACATGTGAAATACAGAAAGAGTGGAGAGGCTGCTTTTTGTTTTTATGCTTCTAAATTATGAAACTCACTACCACTTTTTACTAGGCAGTCAAGCTCGGTACATTGTTTTAAAAAACATTTTAAAACAATGAAAATATTTGAAAATATATATTTTTTAAATTTAGCTTTTAGTTAAAGTGGTTCTTTGTTCTTTCTATTTAGGTTTCTTTTTGTAGCCTCTTACTCCCAGTGACACATTTAGCCAATGTCCGCCTGGAATTTCCTCCTCTTAAACAATTTGTTATATCGCTGTAGCAGAACATAGCAGGAGCCTGATTCAGGTCTTAAATTGAAGCTAACCCCCGTGGCTTTGAGTGTGAACAGTCAAATGTCTTATATTTCTTAATGTGTCTACTCAGCAGACAAACATATGAACCCCCCCCCCACCCCAAAAAAAAGCAGGCGAAAATGTTTTTTGGTCTTCAGAGGTCAGATTTTTCAACAGATTTTGAAAACCTTGTTCTAGGTGACTACTAGCTTGGATAAAATCTGGGACAAATTGATCAATTAGAAAAAAATTATACATCATGTCTTGTGAAGACTGGACCTGGAATGAAATTTCACGCCTGTAATAAAAAAACATAAAAATATTGAAAATAATAAGAATAAAAACCATTGCAATTGCTATAAAAACCTTTAGACACTGCTAAAGAGCCTTTATCTGTTGTTATGCAATGAAAAAAATCTCAGAGTTGCCTTCTGGTGTGAAAAAAAGGAGCACTGATAAGAAACTGATCAAAAAACTGATTGATTACCCCTTCTGAGTCAATGATTGACAGCTACTGTAAATATCCTGAGGCTTCTAGAGGAAGTCTTACCCCCTAAGGGCTCTGAATGGCTGAAAAGACAATGAATGACGGTGCTTTTTACCAATCAGATCGCCTTGTTTCTGGCGGTTTTGATTCTGACATTTAGTACAAAGTCAATGACGTTTAATAGCCTCCAGGTCTGGGTTACTGTGGATATACAGTATGTTATGCTTCAGAATAAGGTAAAAACATGCGATATATATATTTTTCCACTGGTTTTGATTGCGTTATCAATGCATATTGGAAGTTTGGAAGTGCATCATCAGATAAAAAGTGACTTTGTGATCGATTGTCTTGGGTTTTTTTAAAGCTCCGGTTGTCCTTTTTCGATTGATAACATGGTTTTGTTGGTAAAAAACGATGTAAAATGCCGAAGGAATCAAAGGTGGATCTTGATTTCCACCGCAGCCGTGCGTGACCACGCTGAGGAGAGCACACGTGTGGTGTGGACCTTCTCATGCAATTTCCAAAAGTGGTTTTGTGAAAAACAATTTTGACACTTTTTGATTAATAAAAGGTTTTCTGTAAAGGTTTTGTATTTTTGGTGATATAAAATAATGAAGTGAAATGGTACTTTTGCGGCAGGTTTTTCCAGAAAAGGGGACACCGGCAGCCTAAGAGGCTGATTAGTTCTCTTTTATTTTTCTTATTGTATTACGAGTTTCCTCATGTGTATTTATTTAATTGACATTTATGTTGCTTTACTGTATTGCTGGGTTTTCCAGGTGCCCCTGGGGTCACAGGCGGCTCGTTTCTCTGGGGAGCCCTCAGACGCGCTGTGGCCGCCAGTCGGGTGAGACGCCATCACTGTCTCTCTTCAGCGAGCTCCTGCCACTGGATTTGAATCCGTTTCTTTTCTGTTTGAAATGCTGACTAGTGTGGTGTGATATACTGGTGAGCTGTGCTGCCCGTGATGGTTTCTTGCTGAAGGAGAGAGTCGGGGTGTCTGGTCTGAGGGGCTGTGGCGAGATGATCACGTGCCGGAGTGGAGTGGCGTGGGGGGGCGACACGTGCTCCTGCAGGTGAGCGTGCCAGCGGCATTTTTTATAATTTATTTTTATTACAGATTCGTGTGGCGACATTATATATATTATTTCTGTAGTAGTACAGTTGTGTGCCAGATGAATCGCGGTAATGCACGAAGGTGATGTTTAATGCCTCACACGGTGTTGACCCACATGTTGTGTTTTGCTGAGCAGGAGAGAGAGAGACATTCAGCGTGTGTGACGCCAACGGGTTTTCTGTTCTAGAGGCTCTGTCATCCGTTGTGTTATAATTGTTTTCTTTCTTATTTAGTATTTCAGGTGTGTCGATTTTATGAACCAAATGTTAACATACAACACGGGAAAAGGTGCATTATAGAGTAAGATAACGGATATCGGCTTGTATCGTGGAGAGGACGTATAATGTGCTGAAAGATGGGAAGAGAAAGGGGCGATTTCTGCGCGCATTCTAATCATTGTGATTGATTTGATATTGATCTGATATGTGTGGTCATGTGAATGTACATAGATGGTGGTTATGGTGTTAATAATATATGATATGATATAATTACTTGTATATATCATGTATCATTCTTTCTATTTTTATATATGGTAATCCTTCTAGATATTATGATTCTGTTTCCCGAAAGCATCGTAGTGCTAAGAACATCGTAAACTCGCTCTTAAGCTCGATCGTTAATTGACGAGTGTTTCCCAAAACCCATCGTAACTGAAGTAGCACGTTAAATCCTTCGTCATCTACGTGCTCCCCGACCCGCTCGTTCATCACTCAGTGCTTCTTAAACTGGCCTCCTCCTGCCCACCCTGAGCGCCAGAGATCGCCAGACAGAGCACAGTCACTTCACGGCAGGGGCATCCTCTGGGAATACAGGACACTAAGAGTTTATATGAAGGAGTTTGATATTTTGTTGTACTGTGTCAGAGGAAATTCGAAAAAAGAACATTTATTTATACAGTGATGAATTTATGAGTCATCTTGGGTATATTTCATATTCATTTTTATACTTGACTAGATGATATTATTTTCAGTATGAAATGCAGCAATGCATTATTTTAGTGAAATCATTGGGCCTAACGTGTATTTATAATGTAGCACCACGCAGGGCGCTTTAGTCATGCGCACGCAAGGCGGGCTGAGAACAGCACCTGGGTTCTACCGGACTGTATAGCGGGACGGAGGCTGGGATACAGTCTCTTCCCTTCAGGTGTGTGTGTGTGTGTGTTAGTGAAGGTGCAGCGCTGTAACCCCTGTCCCTGTGTGTGTACCTTTCCCGATTCGAGTTAATAAATGTGTTGTTCAGCCCCATTCCTGAGTCCCACGCCTGCTCCATTCCGTACCCAAACCCGCGGTCGATACCGCGTAGTTCCAACACCGTTTGATGTTCTGTCGTGATTGTTGACGGTAAAGCTTAGATCTACTTGTTTTTAAATTTGATTATAGGTCCTGTATTTGTTGAGTGACACATGCCAAGCTTAGTAGTTAATGTTTCCATTGAGTTCCAGTACACCCAATAACTCTAAATAACAGTTTTTTCTCATGAAATATTGTGATTCTTAACTATGGCAGCGCGCCAAAAAATATTGCTTTAAATCAAGGACGTCGTGCGGGACGCATACACTGTCCACGCAGTTAATCTTGGTTTTCTTTTACGGCATGTCAGTCATTTCTTTTCTTTGCTCTTAGAAACAATAAGGTCCCTTTTTGTGCCTATCTATATGCTTTTGCTTAAATTATGATGTCAAGTTTACTTCATATTCCTTTTCATAACTTTATTTCATCCCACTGAAGGACCAAAACCGACACCATATAATGAAAGAATTGTCAATCGATTGTTTACATACGTACATACGTACATCGTAAAGTTGCTTGAAAGTCTCTAAGATTAGTTGTTTTCAGGAAAATCACCCCTGTTCTTTATCCTTCTGCTCTCACTGTGTTTAGTACCACCATCTACTGTCTCCTCTAGCTGTGTATTGTCATCATGCATATCTTGTGTATTATTTATTGTTGTTGGTTTTGTCATTCTATTAAGAAGCCACCTTTCAAGGCGCTATATAAATTAATGTTTATTATTATTATTTATTTTTTTAAAGTTGTACATTCTGACGCCATGAGATTTTTAGATTTTGAGATTCTCATATTTTTGGCTTCTACAACAAACAGTAACAATGCGCTTGAATGGTTCTGCAAAAGTTTAGCTGTATCTTTAAAGCCATCCTCATCCTTATCAGGTACAAAGAAAAGAAGGTAGGCCGGCTTCTGTTTGGAATGTTTTAGTTAGTTTTAATTTTTTAAACCCCAAGTAAACATATTGTGTGCCTTTCTCTGAACTTTTTTGCATTTCAGTTCAGTTGTTTTTAAGCTTATTTTACAGTTGCTAGGTTCCTGAACTGTGCAGTATTTCTTTTGGGTTTTGTGCAAATCATATTCTAACGGTTGGGGGGAAAAAGCACAGGTGCCATCCCACCATTAAACCCTGAAACTTACCTTAGCCGATTCTTCAACTAAACCAGACATGTTAACTAAGTGTTACAGTATGTTCTTCGAATGTGTGTCAGCCAATCAGATTTCAGGACCGGAATTATTGGTTTTGTAATAGGGAATATAGTATGGAATCACGTATCTAAAGAAATGAATAATGATATTAATTTAAGGATCTGAATATCTAAAAATATGTATATATATAGCAGGTAGTATTACTGTATTCCACTTTCTTTGTAAATACGGAATAACAGATTCACAACGCAAAGCTGTGTCACTCTTCTGGGTAAAAATAACTTTTTGAACACCCTGTTTTTAATAAGCTGCTGAGTAAAGAACAGGAATGTTCCTGCTGTCAGTCTTTACCGAAGATATCCCTAATAGTATTAATAATGAATGACCTTGGACAAGCTGTAAACTCAAAGTATTACCCTGGTCCACATTCTTTGTAATAGTCTTTGTAAACGAAAAAACTTTATTTTGTGTGACGATATAAAATTTTCACGAAACCTCCTCGAGTTGTGAGAACACGTGCTTTGTGTATACAGCACATTGTGAATGTTTTCACAGCCTTCACTTTGTCGTTTTTATGTCATTTTTTGACCACGCACGAATATTCTTATGTCCATATCTTCGAAGGGGAATCAGTGCGAATTGTAATACTAATTAAATGACCGCGGGCACTTTCCACCCCCTCTACATTCTCCGAGTAGAATAGGCTAACCTTCTAATGAAAGACAGTCCACCCTCCCCCACGGAAAGGAAAAGTGCCCGCAGGCAGGCAGTATGGTCAGTAAAAGTGAACAGTTTTAACTGCACTGCATCCCAGAGAATACAAGAGCGCATTTTTTTTACACCCTGGCGGAAACGGGCTTCCATAAGAATCAGTATAGCTTCTGGGAAATCCATTTTTCCTGCATTAAAGTTGAAGTCGTTCAGAGCGCCATACATTGCAAACTCTAAGCGTTTCATTTTGAGCTGAAGACCCTCACAGCTGAAGAAGGATTCACAGCCGAAACGTAGCAGGCTGACGCGGCTGACACTCCTCCATACACTCAAGTGAAAAATGAATAACGCCAAAGTAAACGTTTTATTTACAATTTGTTGATAATAAAAATGTTAAGTTCTCTAAAGCTTTCTCAGTCGAGTAATGATAATTTACCTAGGGAGCTGTGTAAGCATGTGTAGGCAGCAAAAGATCAGCTAAACTGGGAAGAAAACACTTTCAGAAAAAATGTTTCAGGTTTCAAGAACACAGATCCCCAATGCAATTTCAACCAAACCTGTCCCCACACACCCTGTCCCCACTGCGATTAGAATATACACAAAGCACTGAAATCTTTCGAGTAGATGATCAGGTGTTTCGCAGACATAGGCATAGTACGTAAATCAGGCTTTATGAACTCACACCTGGGATTCGATTAATTAGGGTTATTTATTATTTATAAAGTTCATAAAGCCTGAATTACGTACTATGCCTATGTCTGCAAAACACCTTTTCTAGTTAATGCTACAGTACTTCACTTTCTCGGGCGTGATTTTTTTAGGTAAAATCCAGGCTAGCAGGCTTGTTTTGTGATCTTCCTAAGATTGTTTAGCGCGGTGTCAAAATGTTTCCATATGAAAGGCAGTGACGTCACCATCCTGAGGTGCGTGTGGTAGATCTGTGAAGAGGTTGAGCGTGAATTGTGGTGAGCCTCTGATTGGGGGAAAAAAAGACCATGTTCAAAAAATCCTAAAAAGAGATTTAAAGTTTCACATAACAAGGCATGAGGTGTGCTGGCAGCTGTGGGACGCAGTGGTGGCCTGGCACGTTGAGGTGCGCTGGCGGCTGTGTGGTGTGACTCAGTGGTGGCCTGGCACGGTGAGGTGCACTGGCAGCTGTGTGGTGTGACTCAGTGGTGGCCTGGCACAGTGAGGTGCGCTGGCAGCTGTGGGACGCAGCTGTGGCAGGGTACGGTGAGGTGCGCTGGCAGCTGTGTGGTGTGACTCAGGGGTGGCCTGGCACAGTGAGGTGCACTGGCAGCTGTGTGGTGTGACTCAGTGGTGGCCTGGCACGGTGAGGTGCGCTGGCAGCTGTGTGACGCAGCTGTGGCAGGGTACGATGAGGTGCGCTGGCAGCTGTGTGGTGTGACTCAGTGGTGGCCTGGCACAGTGAGGTGCACTGGCAGCTGTGTGGTCTGACTCAGTGGTGGCCTGGCACAGTGAGGTGCGCTGGCAGCTGTGTGACGCAGTGGTGGCCTGGCACAGTGAGGTGCGCTGGCAGCTGTGTGGTGTGACTCAGTGGTGGCCTGGCACAGTGAGGTGCACTGGCAGCTGTGTGGTTTGACGTAGTGGTGGCCTGGCACGGTGAGATGCCTTGGCATCTGTGTAATGAAATGGTGGCCGGGCAGAGTGATGTGCACTGGCAACTGTGTGGTGTGATGCAGTGGTGGCCTGGTACGGTGAGTTGCGCTGGTAGCTGTGTGGTATGACGCAGTGGTGGCCTGGTACGGTGAGGTGTACTGGCAGCTTTGGGACGCAGTGGTGGCCTGGCACTGTGAGGTTCGCTGGCAGCTGTGTGACGCAGCTGTGGCCGGGCACGGTGAGGTGCGCTGGCGGCTGTGTGGTGTGACGCAGTGGTGGCCTGGTACGGTGAGTTGCGCTGGTAGCTGTGTGGTATGACGCAGTGGTGGCCTGGTACTTTGAGGTGCGCTTGCAGCTGTGTGGTGTGACTCAGTGGTGGCCTGGCACGGTGAGGTGCACTGGCAGCTGTGAGATGTAGTGGCTTCTGGGCACAGTGAGGTGCACTGGCACCTGAGTGGTTTGACGTAGTGGTGGCCTGGTATGGTGAGGTGCGCTGGCAGCTGTGTGATGCAGTGGTGGCTGGGCATGGTGAGGTGTGCTGGCAGCTGTGTGACGCAGTTGTGGCCTGGTACGGTGAGGTGCACTGGCAGCTGTGAGATGTAGTGAGATGTAGACATATTATATAATATGTCTTTGTTGTAAATGTCTGTAACATGTCTGTAGATTTTATTTTACTTCTATTTTTTGTTTTGTTCTATGTTAATTTTATTATTTTTATTTGCTTTGGCAACACTGATTGTACCCATCGGTCATGCTAATAAAGCACCTTGAATTGAATTGAATTGTAGTGGCTTCTGGGCACAGTGAGGTGCACTGGCACCTGAGTGGTTTGACGTAGTGGTGGCCTGGTATGGTGAGGTGCGCTGGCAGCTGTGTGATGCAGTGGTGGCTGGGCATGGTGAGGTGTGCTGGCAGCTGTGTGACGCAGTGGTGGCTTGGCACGATGAGGTGCGGTTTCAGCTGTGTGACGCAGTGGTGGCCTGGCACAGTGAGGTGCGCTGGCAGCTGTGTGGTGTGACGCATTGTTGGCCGGGTACTTTGAGGTGCGCTGGCAGCTGTGTGGTTTGAGGTTGTGGTGCCCTGGCACGGTGAGGTGCGCTGGCAGCTGTGTGATGCAGTTATGGCCGGGCACGGTGAGGTGTGCTTGCATCTGTGTGACGCAGTGGTGACCTGGTACGGTGAGGTGCGCTGGCAGTTGTGTGATGTAGTGGTGGCCGGGCACAGTGAGGTGCACTCGCAGCTGTGTGGTGTGACGCAGTGGTGTTCATCAGGCACAAGTTCATCAGTGAAAAGACCACTGGCATTTTTCCTTCCCCCTACATTCTCAGAGCAGAATCAAATTTAATATTAGCATAATTTATTACAGTGCTAAGTTTAATATTATTTATTACTAATAGTTTGTGCTAACACCTAACTTTCTTAACGCGAGAAGTACTAATGTAAGTACCTACTGTACTGTACTTAAGTACTACCATAAGAAGTACTGCTGTATGCAACAAAAAAAAAGGAGTGGTGAAACAGCCCTACTCATACAGTATCAGTATCAACAGACATTGTATCAGTATCAGTTCTTGCTTTGTGCTGGGTTTAGCAGTTTTCCAAACATAGTCTATCAGCGAATGCCATACCATCTCTATTGGATTTAAATCTGGAGATTCGGCTGGAGTTTTCACCCAGTTCACTCGTTCTGCTATAAGCCTCGCCCTTGCTGCTGTGTGTTTCGGATCGTTGTCTTGAAAGAGACGGTGCCTTGATCCAATGTGCTCCCTGATATATGGGGCGGCATGCTGTGTGACCCCGACTTCCTTGAAGAATTCCCGATCCATAATTCCTTCGAAATAAGATTGTTTTTCAAGCAATGTAATGCAAGGTGCTTTCTAACGTTGGGCAATGTGTTTTTTCTCGAAATTTTGTTTCGAGAGACTAGATAAGTAATTCAAGTGTTTATGATATGTCACTGTTGTGAATGTCTGTGGAGTGTATCTTATTAGCCTGTCCTGACTGGTGGAGCTCATCCAGCTGTGTCTGGATATCTTGGTCAAATATTCGGGTAGTATGTATTGTCTGTTTAGGGTTCTGTAGCATTCCACATGGCTGGGCAGCTTGTTCCCCCCTCCCTCCCCTCTCTGTGTACAGTAGAGCCTCCTGTCCTGGCTGGTAGAGCTCATCCAGCTGTGTCTGTCTAATATTAAAGCCAGTACTTTAATATTGTTTTATGTATGTTTATCAATAGTGGGTACTGCCCTAATTCGGTCCTGCACCCGTTGTTAGGTGTTTTTTAGGTGTTGTTAGGGCTTCAACCAAATATGAACACATGGCTGAAAATGTATACAATTCTAATATTTCCTTTTTTCCCATTGAAGGTATAACATATGTGGTGTGAGAATGAGGTCCTCATTTAAGTGCATAAAACTCAGGCACTGGCGCAACAAACTGAACAAAGTTCAATTGGGTATACGCTTTCTGTAGACACTTTATTTCCTCTTTTTCCATATTCTAAGAAATGATTTGGGAAAACTGTGGAACACTGGAGGTCATTATACATGAGCCTCTTTCTGCACCTTTTAAGCCATTGAAACCTAGTTGCCTTGTTACAAGGTCTAATATTACAGTAGGTGTGGTTTCCGTCTCCTAATTTCTGAGAATGATCAAATTGGGGAATAAGTTGTAGGGAATACCACTCTTGCACTTCTAAGAGAAGACTATCTCAAATGAAACTCGCTATAGAAAAACATCTTGCTTTTTTTCATCAGTCTTTTCATATTCTTGTTCTCTACTCAGGTGTCTCCTGTTCCTTTGGTGATGTCTGCTGTACACACATGGTATCATACACTTGAGCAAAGTGTGATACCACCGTTTGTTCTTCTCCTAAAATAAAGATGAACATTGACAAAAGTCAGAAGCACTCTTTTCTTTGACAGACGAACAAAACAATGCAAGAATAACCATACTCTCTGTTCCTTACTTATTTCTACCTACCTGTTTGACCACTTTGTCTGCTTCAGTCAGGACAGGGTGCTGGGGCTGACTCTGAGCAATCTGAGAAGAGCTCTCTGTGATCTTCTCCCCTACAGTGGCTACATTGTACTCTGTTTGAAATCCAAGTTTCGCCTCCGGTAAGTTCCTCGGTCCTTTTTGGGACTTGAAAGGGTAGAATCATTTTGTGACTACATTTCCTTGTCATGCACTGATATGTTCTGGTTTGTGTTCGATTACTGCAGGCATTCATGTACTTTCTTATTGTTCTAGATTGGCAGTGTTTGAGATGGTAGGAACGTGTCATATTCTCAACTTATTTTCTCTATGAGACTCTGAATGCTCTGTAAACATACTATTTTAGCAGTTCTTAGAAATCTGAAAGCAGTGTTACCTGTATCATTTTTTGTCTTGGTAGTAGTATTGCAGCTCCAACATCAGCACTTAAATAATGGTTTGTGATGTTACTTGTCCTTGGAGTTAGTATACTCCTGAGAAGTCAAGAGAAATCTTACGTAAGCATTAATTATGTTTCACTTTTGAAAGAAAAGTACGTGTAAAGTACTTTGAAGGCATTTGTTGATACTTTTAAGCACTTTCGTTGATTATTATTATCCTTCAATTAGTTATTACAAGTCCAACATTCTCTACATGATTTCACTCCATATTCAGAATGTGGGAATACAGTTGTTTTAAGGAAATGCCATTGAATAGATAGTAGCTGCACTCTACAAAGATGAATTTGCTAATTATTCAGTCATGGACACAGCTTATACTTCAGTAGTCTTAGATCATTTAATGATGATTATTGTACTTTATAACTAGCAAAATCCCCATATCCTGTTCATTGCCCCTTTTTCAGTCTTGTGGATTGACTTATGCCTGAAGTGGTTAATTCTCACCTTGACATCTCATAGAACAACTGAATCTCTACCAAGGGTGAATGTGTCCTTCCTCTTAATGTCTAAAAGAAAAGGTTAAAATTCATTGAAGCAAAATGCAACAACCCAAAATGTTGGGGAGGTCGTTTCCACAGTTATTTCATATGACAGTGCTTGGAGTGAAACTACATGACCATGGTGAAGAAGTAAAAACACTTTACCTTGTTCCTCCTGACTGATGTCCTTATGCGAGTTTTGCACAGTTGAGCGTTTTGTGTCTTGTCGTCTGTGTAGGCAACAGCCCTCTTCCCTGGGATAGAACTAGATGATATTTAGACACGTTAATTTGACTTCTCCATTGCTCACATTGATGTGGATATGATTGTAATGCTCTGTTTTGTGAGCTTCCCAAGAAAGCAATAAATCCCTTACTACTTGTTCGAAATGCAGTAGCACAGATCCTAACAAATACAAGAAAGAGAATATCATTCCTGTTTTGAAAAAAACTTCACTGGTCACCTGTATTATCTAGGATAAACTTGAAAGTTCTTTTACTTGTTTTTAAAGCTTTAAGAGACCTAGCACGTCTGTACCTTACAGAATGTCTGTCTTCATATGTTCCTATACGTGACCTGAGATCTGCACATACTGGCCTACTGCAAATACCACATGTGAAATGCAGAAAGAGTGGAGAGGCTGCTTTTTGTTTTTATGCTTCTAAATTATGAAACTCACTACCACTTTTTATTAGGCAGTCAAGCTCGGTACATTGTTTTAAAAAACATTTGAAAATGTTGCTTTTAGTTAAAGTGGTTCTTTGTTCTTTCTATTTATGTTTCTTTTTTTAGTTCTCTTTAATTGTTCTTATTTTATTACGACTTTCCTAATTTTTATTTATTTAATTGACATGTATGTTGCTTTACTGTATTGCTGCATTTTCCTTTACAACTGAAAGTATATCTCTCTATTTTAATATTTTATTTTTACGCTTGGTTTGTAAAGCACCAAAGCACTATTTGTATGAAAGGTGCTCTATAAATAAAGTTTATTATTATTCTTTTTAATATTATTATTATACTTTGTTACATTTTTGGTTAGGACAAAGATTCTAGTAGAGGTGGCCTCTTTTACCCCGTTCCAAAAAATTGGAAAACTACCTTCAGAATACACTGACAATGACCATCTACTGTCTCCTCTAACTGTGTATTGTCATCATGCATATCTTGTGTATTATTTATTGTAGTTGGTTTTGTCATTCTGTAAAGAAGCCACCTTTCAAGGCACTATATAAAATAATGTTTGTTATTATTATTTACATTTTTCATCATAAATCTGGCGAAGAGTCTTAAGAGAATATCAAAGAACACGTTGCTCTTACCTTTCCATTCCAAGAAATGCCCTCAGCTCGGATTGCAGAGATTGACCTCTCTGTCTCAAATTCTGAGAAACATAGACCAGGGCAATACTATGAGTTTACAAATTGTTTACATGACATTTCCAATCAGTTTTCTTTCAAGGTACAATACCAATCGCCTTGCCAGAAGAGTTATACAGCGGTAGATAAATATTACAAATGTCAGATACACGCAGAGTTGTTTGGATTACTATGAAAAGATTGGCAAAATATATTTATGTTCATTATATTTCTTGGAGTGATATATACACTTAGCACAGTTCATCCTGCTACCAACATTGAATAAAAAAAATCTTTCTTGGATAAATGTATTTTATGTGTTGCGGAAAAAACTGACTTGCTTTAACAAAGTATGTTTACGAATCCTTTCACCTGGCAATCTACCTGAATGCCCAACTATCTGAGAAGCCCTCCATGAAACCATGGTTGCTATTAATTCATTTAGGGCTCATTGACAGAATTGCTGTTTTTTATGCATGCTAATTTTCTGATTCCTCACTCTGTTTCATGTTTATAGATAAGACTTTATTGATCGCGAAGGGAAATTGATGTACATGAACATGTTTGCATGTTCTTTTGTAACATACACCTTTTTGTGATTTTTTTGTATATCTAAGCAAGTGTTCCTGCATCCCTCTTCTGCACTATAGGCATGGCTTTTTTTCTGTTTGCTCCATTTCTAAAACTTTTTGCTCATGTGCATTTTTGTATTTTTTTACACCTCTCGCACTTTAACGTCCTGAATTTTCATTTGCCTTAATTTGTAGAATGAATTTGAGTTTTAGCCTTAAAAATCTTAAGTTTTCACTATCTTTTGTTTCTTGTCCTACAACTGTTATTATTGATCACCGAATTATTGTACTTGACATGACTTATTTCAGCCTTTCCTGAACGTCTATGACAGGCAGAGAGAGTGCTGTTTCTGGTGCGATCTTTTGCAGCTGACATTTCACTGTTTTAAACGAACAAGAAATTAGATTGCTTATAAATCACTTATCCTATATAAATACAGCGTAATTGCCCTCCGCAAATCCTCTTTTTCTTGTTCGTTTTAGAGACCTTGATCGAAACTGATTTTAGATGTCAGAAAGGATTTATTTTCTCTGTATTTCCTACATTGCTTTGTCGAGATTTTAACTTTATATTTAGGCTCAGATTTCAACTATAAATCGTACATTAATTAATAACAGTAAATACTGATGTTTTGCTCCCTCTTACCACAAAAATATATATGTTTTGTAGCTGGGATGAACTTTATTTCGTACGCGTAGCTACTGCGATTTGGACACGAAGCGGTTAAAGATGGCGGCAAATCAGGCACCCAGAGAGGGGGGGGGGGGCGTCTTCTCGCCTCCATAACTAAAATGCCAAATAGGAGTGGCTTAAGCGACATACACAGTCGTGTAACTGACAGTTTGAGGTAGCCTATCGTGTAAATTTCGCTTTGTTGCTGATAGGTTAAGCTTTCGAAACTCTGCCCCAAAGTCATGTGACTGATTTTTCGCCCTGTTTCGTTGGTTAAACGCAATGATCACAAGCACCACCATGGTAACTGGGATGTGTAGTTTTTAATTCCGTTTGAATTATAACTGTACGTACTGTCTTCATATTTGACCAGGGCTTTAAAGAGAAGGCGCGCCAAAAAATTTCGGTGCCGTCGTCTCCGCTTTAAAGGTACAACCGTGCTGGAAGAATTTGACCTCGGAACGTTTGCCCAGCGTACTCCTAGGTACTTAACTGTCGTGTGGATAGTTTCACAAGAATCAGACAAAGGTTTAAGCATCGCTTGTTCTAGATAAAACTGCAAAAAAAACAAAACAACAACCCATAATGTACTTCTTTGCGGCTCTTATTGCCCAAATCATTTATTCACAACTTGAAATCTAGAAAATAATGTTACGTAACTAAAATCCGCAATATGGAAACAGAACCTGTGTAATTGTTGATAGATGATGTACTCGTAACATTTTTACAAGACGAACTACAACATTTAAAAAATGACTTGTATGTACTTGATATCTCTAATCAATCCACGGGGACATTGTTAAAAGCAGAGTCCCAGCACAAAACGGAACTAAAACGCATACCGTTTAACGCTTCTTATTAGTTGCTCAAAAGTAATTTGACCGTATGAAATGCATAATATAAACCTAGAAACATATACGTGAGCAGTATTTACGCACTGTAGTATCGGTGTTAAGACATACCTCTCAAAAACTATAAATCAAGTTAAAAATATCTCAAGACCGATTCTGGTCATAATGAAACCATGTTTCGTGTATGTTTTCTTTAAAGTACCGAGACCAGCCATATACTCTATGTTTATGTTCCAAAATTAATATCGTTTATGGCCTTCACACGCGTTGCAGTATGCTCCTATTCTTTTTATGCTCAGGCACTAAGATTTCCCTTCAGTTGTAAAATTCTATGTAAAAATTCAATACTTAAACGGGCACAGTTAAGACATTAAATATACATATACATACTGTATACAGTACAGTTTGCATACGGTAATATGTTTATGTTCCTAAATCAATCTCTTTTATGAGCATGTGTAAGGCATGGTGAATCGATTCTCAAAAATTACTGTACTTTGCATGATTGGAAAAAAATGCGTGATTGCGAAATGCTGTGGTGTTACTTTTACAAAGACGGTCAATGAAAAAAAGAATGTGGACCAGGGCAATACTTTGAGTTTACACTTAAAGCTTGTCCAAAGTCATTCATTATTAATACTATTAGTAATATCTTCGTTAAAGACTTTGATGGCGACAGTTCAAACATGAGAGGTTGAGCTTTATTAGCTCCACCTTGCGGAAATTCCGGATACTATTATTTTGCTTGTCGTATTATAGGAGAATTTACGGTGACTAGCGGTATTTACCGGTAACTCGCAGTATTTACCGGTAACTCGCGGTAGACTGCGTACAGCGTACCGCAAAATAATGCGGTATCTCCCGCGCATTTTGAATGGCTGCATCTGTATTAATTTGTTTGGTGCGAGTGAGGTTTTTTTCCCCCAACAACTTTCCAGAGGAGCTATAAATATTTTAAATAAATACACACAGTATTGCTCATAAGGTCTGCTATTTGAGGTCCAGTTATTTAGATGCAAACATCTTATTTTATCTCAGCTTTTCAGCTGAGATACACAGATCATACATAAACAATGCAGTAAAAAAATGTCTCATCAAGTATTTAATCATAAGGTATAACAGTTTCCCTTTAGGCCTCTGAAAACACCACCTTCTACCTTGTGAATACCAGTACCTCCTAATTGTCTAAAGGCTTTATTTAAAAAAATTTAAAAAAAACTGACGTGCTGAAACAGTACAATTAAACACGCTCTGCAGAAAAGGGGATGGTTGTTAGGTCAGCTTCAGTTTTACACATACAGTACACATTTGATTTCATTTAAATTATGAGGTACCCTGTATCTGCAGGACTCAAGAGGCTCTCAGTCATGTCACTTTGCAGTTGATTTCTTCTAGAGGTTCCTAGATTCTTATTGTAAATAAAACGAACAGCATACAGTGGGACGTTTTCAATTTTCCTCAAATTTCAACATCCGACTGCACCGAGCACACAAATATTGGTTCTAGGCTCCTGAATCACCTTTGGTCCCTGGATCATTGCTTTTAAACATTTACACAAGGTTTTTACTGTAAAGCACTTTCACAGCTCAACATAAATGGACCTTCTGGGGCACAGGCTTTAAAGGAGCTTTTTAAAAAAAACAGACTTTTCCTTTCCTGTTATAAGCTATTCTTTTAGCATATGACAAGCATGCCCTTATTATGGCGATATCCTCCTAAACATTGGAGAAATAACTTTGTTAGGATCTGTGCTACTGCATTTCGAACAAGTAGTAAGGGATTTATTGTTTTCTTGGGAAGCCCACAAAACAGAGCATTACAATCATATCCACATCAATGTGAGCAATGGAGAAGTCAAATAACGTGTCTAAATATCATCTAGTTCTATCCCAAGGAAGAGGGCTGTTGCCTTCACAGACGACAAGACACAAAACGCTCAACTGTGCAAAACACGCATAAGGACATCAGTCAGGAGGAACAAGGTAAAGTGTTTTTACTTCTTCACCATGGTCATGTAGTTTCACTCCAATCACTGTCATATGAAATAACTGTGGAAACGACCTCCCCGACATTTTGGGTTGTTGCATTTTGCTTCAATGAATTTTAACCTTTTCTTTTAGACATTAAGAGGAAGGACACATTCACCCTTGGTAGAGATTCAGTTGTTCTTTGAGATGTCAAGGTGAGAATGAACCACTTCAGGCATAAGTCAATCCACATGACTGAAAAAGGGGCAATGAACAGGATATGGGGATTTTGCTAGTTATAAAGTACAATAATCATCATTAAATGATCTAAGACTACTGAAGTATAAGCTGTGTCCCTGACTGAATAATTAGCAAATTCATCTTTGTAGAGTGCAGCTACTATATATTCAGTGGCATTTCCTTAAAACAACTGTATTCCTACATTCTGAATATGGAGTGAGATCATGTAGAGAATGTTGGACTTGTAATAACTAATTGAAGGATAATAATAATCAACGAAAGTGCTTAAAAGTATCAACAAATGCCTTCAAAGTACTTGACGTGTACTTTGCTTTCAAAAGTGAAACATAATTAATGCTTACGTAAGATTTCTCTTGACTTCTCAGGAGTATACTAACTCCAAGGACAAGTAACATCACAAACCATTATTTAAGTGCTGATGTTGGAGCTGCAATACTACTACCAAGACAAAAAATGATACAGGTAACACTGCTTTCAGATTTCTAAGAATTGCTAAAATAGTATGTTTACAGAGCATTCAGAGTCTCATAGAGAAAATAAGTTGAGAATATGACAAATTCCTACCATATCAAACACTGCCAATCTAGAATAAAAAGAAAGTACTTGAACACCTACAGTAATCAAACACAAACCAGAACATATCAGTGCATGACAATGAAATGTAGTCACAAAATGATTCTACCCTTTCAAGTCCCAAAAAGGACCGAGGAACTTACCGGAGGCGATCCCTGGATTTCAAACACAGCACAATGTAGCCACTGTAGGGGAGAAGATCACAGAGAGCTCTTCTCAGATTGCTCAGAGTCAGCCCCAGCACCCTGTCCTGACTGAAGCAGACAAAGTGGTCAAACAGGTAGGTAGAAATGAGTAAGGAACAGAAAGTATGGTTATTCTTGCATTGTTTTGTTCGTCTGTCAAAGAAAAGAGTGCTTCTGACTTTTGTCAATGTTCATCTTTATTTTAGGAGAAGAACAAACGGTGGTATCACACTTTGCTCAAGTGTATGATACCATGTGTGTACAGCAGACATCACCAAAGGAACAGGAGACACCTGAGTAGAGAACAAGAATATGAAAAGACTGATGAAAAAAAGCACCAGGAGAAATCCATTGAATATGCACAATCTCGTCCAGTATTTCAATGAAAAGTTTCAGTGTTGTTTTTAGTGTCGTCGTATTGCATACATTTAAAACAATGTGTCTTGTTTAATGAACAATTTCATTTACTTTAGTAAAAAGTGTTGTTTACTGTAGTCCTAGCATGGATGCAATTGTTAGAAAAAACCTGAATGTAAAACTGAATGTTTCATACAATATGGGTTTGTGTTAACCCACACACCTAAGTGAAATGTTTGATTATGTTTACAAGACATAACACATAGTTCAGTTGAGTGTGAAAGGGAACAACAGAGAAAGTCACAAACAAAACATTTGTGAAGGACTTGATGAATGTTTTTTCTTTAGAAATTACAAAAATTAAGAATTTTTAAACAAGATGTCTTTCTATAGCGAGTTTCATTTGAGATAGTCTTCTCTTAGAAGTGCAAGAGTGGTATTCCCTACAACTTATTCCCCAATTTGATCATTCTCAGAAATTAGGAGACGGAAACCACACCTACTGTAATATTAGACCTTGTAACAAGGCAACTAGGTTTCAATGGCTTAAAAGGTGCAGAAAGAGGCTCATGTATAATGACCTTCAGTGTCCCACAGGTTTCTCAAATCATTTCTTAGAGTATGGAAAAAGAGGAAATAAAGTGTCTACAGAAAGCGTATACCCCCTTGAACTTTGTTCAGTTTGTTGCGCCAGTGCCTGAGTTTCATGCACTTAAATGAGGAGCTCATTCTCACACCACATATTTTATACTTTCAATGGGAAAAAAGGAAATATTAGAATTGTATACATTTTCACCCACGTGTTAATATTTGGTAGAAGCCCTTTTCACAGCAATTTCAGCTGTGAGTCTGTTGGTATAGGGCTCCACCACCTCTGCACCAACAAGATTTGATAATATTTGAGAATTTGAGAAGTCTGTCTGGTTTAGCCTAAAAATCAGCTAAGGTAAGTTTCAGGAAGAGTACGTGTTAATATTTGGTAGAAGCCCTAACAACAACTAAAAAACACCTAACAACGGGTGCAGGACCGAATTAGGCCACTACCCACTATTGATAAACACACATAAAACAATATTAAAGTACTGGCATTAATATTAGCCAGACACAGCTGGATGAGCTCTACCAGCCATGACAGGAGGCTCTACTGTACACAGAGAGGGGTGGGAGGGGGGAACAAGCTGCCCAGCCCTGTGGAATGCTACAGAACCCTAAACAGACAGTACACGATAGCCGAATATTTGACCAAGATATCCAGACACAGCTGGATGAGCTCCACTAGTCAGGACAGGCTAATAAGATATACTCCACAGACATTCACAACAGCGACAAATCATAAACACTTGAATTACTTATCTAGTCTCTCGAAACAAAATATCGAGAAAAAACAGATTGCCCAACGTTAGAAAGCACCTTGCATTACATTGCTTGAAAAACAATTTTATTTCGAAGGAATTATGGATTGTGAATTCTTCGAGGAAGTCGTGGTCACACAGCATGCCGCCCCATATATCAGGGAGCACATTGGATCAAGGCACCGTCTCTTTCAAGACAACGATCCGAAACACACAGCAGCAAGGGCGAGGCTTATAGCAGAACGAGTGAACTGGATGAAAACTCCAGCCGAATCTCAAGATTTAAATCCAATAGAGATGGTATGGCATTCGCTGAAAGACTATGTTTGGAAAACTGCTAAACCCAGCACAAAGCAAGAACTGATACTGATACAATGTCTGTTGATACTGACACTGTATGTGTAGGGCTGTTTCACCACTCCTCCTTTTTTGTTGCATACAGCAGTACTTCTTATGGTAGTACTTAAGTACAGTACAGTAGGTACTTACATTAGTACTTCTCGCGTTAAGAAAGTTAGGTGTTAGCATAAACTATTGGTAATAAATCATATTAAACTTAGCAATGTAATAAATTATGCTAATATTAAATACGATTCTGTCCGGGAATATAGGGGGAAGGAAAAATGCCAGTGGTCTTTTCACTGATGAACTTGTGCCTGATGAACACCGCTGCGTCACACCACACAGCTGGCAGTGCACCTCACTGTGCCCGGCCACCACTGCATCACACAGCTGCCAGCGCAACTCACCGTTCCAGGCCACCAATGCGTCACCCAGCTACCAGCAAAACTCACCCTGCCCGGCCACAACTACATCACACCACACAGCTACCAGCGAACCTCACCCTACCCGGCCACCACTGCGTCACACAGCTGCCAGCACACCTCACCGTACCAGGAAACCACTGCGTCACACACCTGCCAGCGCACCTCACCGTGCCCAGCCACAACTGCGTCACACAGCTATCAGCGAACCTCACTGTGCAAGACCAACACTGCATCACACAGCTGGCAGTGCACCTCAGCATGCCAGGCCACCACTACGTCATACCACAGGTGCCAGCGCACCTCACCGTGCCAGGCCACCACTGCGTCACACCACACAGCTGCAAGCGTACTTCACCGTGCCAGGCCTCCACAGCGTCACACAGCTAACAGCGCACCTCACCGTGCCCGGCCACCACTGCGTCACAAACCTGCCAGCGCACCTCACCGTGCCCGGCCACCACTGAGTCACACCACACAGCTACCAGCGCACCTCACCGTGCCAGGCAACCACTGCATCACACAGCTGCCAGCGCACCTCACTGTGCCAGGCCAACACTCCATCACACAGCTGCCAGCAAACCTCACAGTGCCAGGCCAGCACTGCGTTATACCACACACCTGCCATCGCACCTCACTGTGCCAGGCCACCACTGCGTCACACAGCTGCCAGCGCACCTCACCGTGCCCAGCCACAGCTGCGTCACACAGCTATCAGCGAACCTCACTGTGCAAGACCAACACTGCATCACACAGCTGCCAATGCACCTCAGCATGCCAGGCCACCACTACGTCATACCACAGCTGCCAGCGCACCTCACCGTGCCAGGCCACCACTGCGTCATACAACTCCCAGTGCATCTCACCGTGCCAGGCCACCACTGCATCATACCACACACCTGCCAGCGCACCTCACTGTGCCAGGCCACCAGTGCATCACACAGCTGCCAGCACACCTCACCAAACCAGGCAACTACTGCATCACACAGCTACCAGCGCATCTCACCGTGCCAGGCCACCATTGCGTCATACCACACAGTTGCCAGTGCAACTCACTGTGCCCGGCCACCACAACTTCACACAGCTGCCAGCGCACCTCACCGTCCCAGACCACCACTGCGTCACACCACACAGTTGCCAGTGCAACTCACTGTGCCCGGCCACCACAACTTCACACAGCTGCCAGCACACCTCACCGTGCCAGGCCACCAATGCGTCACACAGCTGCCAGCGCACCTCACCGTGCCAGGCCACCACTGCATCACACCACATGGCTGCCAGCACACCTCACCGTGCTGGGCCACCACTGCGTCACACAGCTGCCAGCGCACCTCACTGTGCTAGACCAACACTGCATCACACAGCTGCCAGTGCACCTCAGCATGCCAGGCCACCACTACGTCATACCACAGCTGCCAGCGCACCTCACCGTGCCAGGCCACCACTGCGTCATACAACTCCCAGTGCATCTCACCGTGCCAGGCCACCACTGCATCATACCACACACCTGCCAGCGCACCTCACTGTGCCAGGCCACCAGTGCGTCACACAGCTGCCAGCACACCTCACCAAACCAGGCCACTACTGCATCACACAGCTGCCAGCGCATCTCACCGTGCCAGGCCACCATTGCGTCACACCACACAGTTGCCAGTGCAACTCACTGTGCCCAGCCACCACAACTTCACACAGCTGCCAGCGCACCTCACCGTCCCAGACCACCACTGCGTCACACCACACAGTTGCCAGTGCAACTCACTGTGCCCGGCCACCACAACTTCACACAGCTGCCAGCACACCTCACCGTGCCAGGCCACCAATGCGTCACACAACTGCCAGCGCACCTCACCGTGCCCAGCCACCACTGCGTCACACCACACAGATGCCAGCGCACCTCACCGTACCAAGCCACCACTGCGTCACGCACCTGCCAGCGCACCTCACTTTGCCCGGCCACGACTGCTTCATACAGTTCCCAGCGCACCTCACAATGCCAGCCCACCACTGCATCAAACCACACAGCTGCCAGCGCACCTCACCGTGCCAGCCCACCACTGCGTCACACAGCTGCCAGCGTAACTCAACGTGCCAGGCCAGCACTACGTCACACAGCTGACAGCGCATCTCACCGTACCGGGCCACCATTGCGTCACACCACACAGCTGCAAGCGCACCTCACCATGCCAGCCCACCACTGCGTCAAACCACACAGCTGCCAGCGCACCTCACCGTGCCAGCCCACCACTGCGTCACATTACACAACTGCCAGCGCACCTCACCGTGCAAAGCCACCACTGTGTCATACCACACAATTGCCAATGCACCTCACTGTGCCAAGCGACCACTGCGTCACACAGCTTCAAGCGCACCTCACAGTGCCAGACCATCACTGCGTCATATATCACACAGCTGCCAGTGCACCTCACTGTACCCGGCCACCACTGCATCACACCACACAGCTGCCAGCGCACCTCACCTTGCCAGCCCACCACTACGTCAAACCACACAGCTGCAAGCGCACCTTACCGTACCAGGCCACCACTGCGTCTCACAAGTGCCAGCGCACCTTACTGTGCCAGGCCAGCAGTACATCACACCACACAGCTGCCAGTGCACCTTACTGTGCCAGGCCACCACTGCATCACACCACAAAGCTGCCAGTGCACCTCACTGTGCCAGGCCACCACTCCATCACAAAGCTGCCAGCGCACCTCACCGTGCCAGACCACCACTGCGTCACACTACACAACTGCCAGCGAACCACACTGTACCAGGCCACCACTGCGTCATACCACACACCTACCAGTGCACCTCACTGTGCCAGGGCACCACTGCGTCACACAGCTCGAAGTGCACCTCACTGTGCCAGGCCAACACTGTGTCACACAGCGGCCAGCACACCTCACTGTACCAGGCCACCACTGCGTCACACAGCTGCCAGCGCAGCTCACCGTGCCCAGCCACCACTGCGTCACACCACACAGATGGCACTGCACCTCACCGTGCCCGGCCACAACTGCATCACACACCCGCCAGCGCACCTCACCGTACCAAGCCACCACTGCGTCACTCACCTGCCAGCGCACCTCACTTTGCCCGGCCACGACTGCGTCATACAGTTCCCAGCGCACCTCACAATGCCAGCCCACCACTGCGTCAAACCACACAGCTGCAAGCGCACCTTACCGTGCCAGGCCACCACTGCATCACACAGCTGCCAGCGCACCTCACCGTGCCAGGCCACCACTATGTCAAAACACACAGCTGCCAGCGCACCTCACTGTGCCAGACCACCACTACGTCACAACACACAGCTGCTAGTGTACCTCACTGTGCCAGGCCTCCACTCCATCACACAGCTGCCAGCACACCTCACCGTACCATGCCACCACTGCATCAAACAGCTGCCAGCGCACCTCACCGTGCCAGGCCACCATTGCGTCACACAGTTCCCAGCGCACCTCACCGTGCCAGGCCACCACTGCGTCACACAGCTGCCAGCGCACCTCACCGTGCCAGACCACCACTGCGTCACACCACACAGTTGCCAGTGCAACTCACTGTGCCCGGCCACCACTGCGTCACACAGCTGCCAGCGCACCTCACCGTGCCAGGTCACCACTGTGTCACACCACACAGCTGCCAGTGCACCTCACTGTGCCAGGCCACCACTCCATCACACCACACAGCTGCAAGCGCACCTCACGGTTCCAGGCCACCACTGCGTCACACAGCTGCCAGCACACCTCACCGTACCATGTGTAATGTTGCCATAGCCAAAATGTAAATGTAGTGGCTCTCTGAAGGCACCAGTTCTGTAGGGTTTGGGCATTTACTGGGACAATTATTAATTGTAACAGTAAATCACAAAATTGATTCTTTTGATGGCTTTAGAATCCAACCATGCGACATAACTCAAACAACGCACACACACAGGTACTAATACACGAGGATACATTTGTTAATACATAAAATATGCATATAAACTAACAGATCTTATCGAGAGGTTTATCAGAATACAAAAGGTATATATTCAGTCAGTTACAAAGTGTTACACATCAAGAGGAAATACGGTCAGTATATCATTCATTTAGACCGTTTCGTAAATGAACTTGGTTATAACTTCCACATTAGATACTCAAAACAAGTACATAAGTCTTAGGAATTAATTTGATATCAACTGGTTGGGATAACAATTGAATTCTCGAGCTGTAATGCAGTGAAGTTGAATACTCATCCAATCTCTGGGGATTCAGAACTCCTGCGGGCTCAAAGAAACAAGCAGGCTTGTTGCAGGCTTGTTGCTGTCCAATGCGAGCTGTCTGGCTAGGTGCCAGGCTGTGCTGTGTGGCTTGCGACGGTGCGCTGCTGATGCTCACTGACCGGCTAGTTAGTGTTGGCTTTAACTAGCAAAGTTTGTGCACAGGAGAAAAGATGACTGTGGGTCCCAGCAAGTCAGGAAGAGGACCGGTTCGTTCCTGATGAAGAGCTAGTTCTGAATAGTGATTCAGCTGTCCACAGTTCTGACCTGTTCACGAGGCCTGCTGCTGGTGCTAACCTCGGGTGGATCCTCTGGTTACTCTCTGACAACCTCCACTCTAGACTCTTAGAACAAAGGAAAGTTCTGGCACTCGGACACACTGGCCGTTCCGTGGTTGTCCAGGCTGAGTCTCAGGATGGTCAGGAGGTGCTCTGCGAGAATGTCCTACCCTTGGGAGCCTTCTGCTCCTGGGCCGTCCTGCCCTGGAATTCTCCTTTGAATTCCCTTTAGAATTGTCCACAGAATTCTCCTGAATCTCTTCTGAATCTTACAGGCTCTCTGTGTTGCCTGTTTTTACCTGGAGGAACTTCAGCTCGTTGATTGGCTGAAAGTTCCATGGGCATCCCATGTCCCACGTGGGTTACTCGGCCCTACCAGTCCCTGATTGGTTGATCAAGGTGAGATATGAGTCACTTACTCCTGACACTTAGGAATGCAGTCCAGATGTCCATCTGGCACTCCCTAGACAGATAGGCGCCAATGGATGATCATTGATCATGATAGACAGGCTTAGCTAAGTGCATCGCCCTTTGGGAGCTGTCCTAGGAAACCTTATCAAAGGAACCTTAAATCAGCCTGCATGAATAGTTTCTCTGTGGCTGCACCACAGAGATGAAGAGAGAAATGGGGCCTCATTTGGGAAAGCTCAGAACACTTAATTCTTTCTTATTAATAAGCCTTGCCGCTACACATGCCACCACTGCTTCATACAGCTGCCAGCGCACCTCATCGTGCCAGGCCACCACTGCGTCACACCACACAGCTGCCAGCGCACCTCACCGTGCCAAGCCACCACTGCGCCACACCACACAGCTGGCAGCACACTTCACTGTGCCAGGCCACCACTGCTTCACACAGCTGCCAGCGCACCTCACCGTGCCCGGCCACCACTGCGTCACACAGCTGCCAGCGCACCTCACCGTGCCAGGCCACCACTACGTCAAAAAACACAGCTGCTAGCGCACCTCACTGTGCCAGACCACCACTACGTCACAACACACAGCTGCTAGTGCACCTCACTGTGCCAAGCCACCACTGCATCACACAGCTGCCAGCGCACCTCACCGTGCCCGGCCACCATTGCGTCACACAGTTCCCAGCGCACCTCACCGTGCTAGGCCACCACTGCGTCACACCACACAGTTGCCAGTGCAACTCACTGTGCCCGGCCACCACTGCATCACACAGCTGCCAGCGCATCTCACCGTGCCAGGCCACCACTGCGTCATACAGCTGCCAGCGCACCTCACCGTGCCAGGCCACCACTGTGTCACAACACACAGCTGCCAGCGCACCTCACCGTGCCAAGCCACCACTGCGCCACACCACACAGCTGGCAGCACACTTCATTGTGCCAGGCCACCACTGCGTCACACACCTGCCAGCACACCTCACCATACAAGGCCACCACTGCGTCACACAGCTGCCAATGCACCTCACCATGCAAGGCCACCACTTCATCATACAGCTGCCAGCGCACCTGACCGTGCAAGGCCACCACTGCGTCACACACCTGCCAGCGCACCTCACCGTGCCAGGCCACCACTGCATCACATCACACAGCTGCCAGTGCACCTCACTGTGCCAGGCCACCACTGCATCACATCACACAGCTGCCAGTGCACCTCACTGTGCCAGGCCACCACTGCATCACATCACACAGCTGCCAGTGCACCTCACCTTACCAGGCCACCACTACGTCAAACCACACAGGTGCCAGTGGACCTCACCGTACCAGGCCACCACTGCGTCACACAGCTGCAAGCACACCTCACCGTGCCAGGCCACCACTGCGACATACCACACAGCTACCAGCACAACTCACCGTGCCCGGCCACTACTGAATCACACCACACAGTTGCCAGTGCACCTCACTGTACCCACCACTACGTCACAACACACAGCTGGCAGCGCACCTCACTGTGCCAGGCTATCACTGCGTCACCCAGCTACCAGCGCACCTCACCCTGCATCACACAGCTGCCAGCACACTGCACCGTCTTGTGCACACTAGGCAGGCCTATTGACCTTTCACAGTCATGCCTTGTTATGTGAAACTTTAAATCTCTTTTTAGGATTTTTTGAACATGGTCTTTTTTTCCCTCAATCAGAGGCTCACCACAATTCACGCTCAACCACATCACAGATCTACTACATGCACCTCAGGATGGTGACGTCACTGCCTTTCATATGGAAACATTTTGACACCGCGCTCAACAATCTTAGGAAGATCACAAAACAAGCCTAGATTTTAACTAAAAAAATCACGCCTGAGAAAGTGAAGTACTGTAGCATTAACTAGCAAAGGTGTTTTGCAGACGTAGGCATAGTACGTAATTCAGGCTTTATGAACTCTAATAATAAATAACCCTAATTAATCGAATCCCAGGTGTGAGTTCATGAAGCCTGATTTACAGATGCAGCCATTCAAAGTGAGCGGTACAGACACGTACCGCAGGTAATTGGCTGCGGTGTCGCGCATCATGACGCAAGACGACGCGGGGTACCGCGGTACGTGATTGGTTGACCGACAGGGGCACTCGTGGTCCGTTGGTCTGTCGTAGAAAGACTTACAGTACAGTAAACGTCTTTACTGTGCCCGTTGTAGATATTGAATTTTACCACTGAAGGGAAATCTTAGTAGCTGAGCATAAAAAGAATAGGAGCATACTATAACGCGTGTGAAGGCCATAAACGATATTAATTTTGGAACATAAACATACAGTACTGTATATGGCTGGTCTTGGTACTTTAAAGTAAAAAATACACACCAGTATTCCATTTCTCCCTAAACATTTTAAGCATCGAAGTCTTAAAAGATACCGGAGTCAACAAGCATACTTTTAGAATTTGATTAGTAGGGAATATAATATGGAATTGCGTATCTAAAGAATTTAATAACAATATGATTATATTCGTGTACTGCGACAGGGCTGTGTAGGGCTGTTTCGCCTCCCTCTTCATGTGACTTCCCCTGTAGCCTACTAGTCTACGTGCCTGACTAACAACTCACAGGTTGTGTGTTCAAATCCAGCTGGTGCTGGACTTTTCTTTTAACAAACATTTCTTCGAAAAAATAGAATAGCGATATTATGGACAATCAATTGACTTTTATATTTCAAAATATCACAACATGATCGATTCTAAGTCATTTTTGATAACAATGAATAGTCACCTTCTTCCCTTCTGACAACGGTCCCTGCTTCTGCTTCCTGCTTCTATTGTGTGTGTGTGTGCAATAGAGTACATTTTTATAGAGAAATGGAGGCTGGACAGTATGCATTACAATATAAACATTTATATTGATTTAAATCGTGTTCTGATTTAAATCGCAAACGTGTGTTTAATTATGTGTTTTTTAATCATAATCAGGCTAATGCATTTCTACATTTCTGTATGAACCAGCTTAAAGGGCTAAAGACAGCTTGCGTTTAAATTGAGTGTAAGGTAATTTATGCTTCTAAAGTCATGGTCAGCATTTATTATTGTACTGTGCTGCAAACTCGTTCTGTGCCTAGTCACATTATTTTATAGCGTTCTTATAGTGTTATCAAATCTGGTGGCGCTGTGTGTTTGTTTCCTGACTCCCATGTCACATGGTCTGTGATTGAATCCCATGGAACTATGACTTTATTTTTTAACAAACATTTCTTTGAAAAAATGAAACGTTTCCCTTGGTCAGAGTTTAAATAAAACCTCACTCGCACCAAACAAATTCATATTTCTAAATATCACAACATGATCGAATTTAAGTCTTTTTAATAACAATGAATAGTCACCTATGCGTTACAAAATAAATATTTATATTGATTTGAATCGCGTTTTGATTTAAATCGTAAATGCGTGTTTAAATATATGTGTTTAAAGGCGATATACTGTATAAAAGCGCTGATTTTTATGGAGTGTGTTCCGCCGGGGATTCAAAAAATGTATTTTAAATAAGCTGATAAAGCTTAGACTAACTGTATTCTAAACTGTATTACAGCAGAACATTGGACAATGCAACGTAAATTGCAAAAATGCACTTGGAATCTGTCCAAGCCCTCCTACAAAAATTATTTAAACTGCGACACTGATCATTCATCTCTAAATAAACTTTATTTTATATAGTGTTTTAAGCGAATAGGTAATTAGATTGCTCATAAAACTAATCGCTTTTTCTACATAAACACAGCGTGATTGCTCTCTGAAAATGCTTTTCCTTTATATTTAGGCTCAGATTTCAACTATAGATCGTATTATTATAAACTTTCTTGGAAAAATGTATTTTATGTAAACCATGTTTGCTATTAATTCATTTAGGGCTAAAATACGTTCATTGTCTTCCAATCGAGTCGAGTTGACACTGGAAGCTTGCCACACCCGGACTGTTAAACCAACGCATTAGCACGTCAAAGCCCATTGAGGGTATTGAGCCAGTATTGAGCCATACAGAACATTAAAGTGCCCCTTTTCCATTCAGCAGGTGCCTGAGCTGCTGTGTCCTATCTTCTGACAGTCGCCGTTGTGAATGTCTGTAGAGTGTATCTTATTTTTAGTACTATATTTTTGTATTATATTCCCTATTAATCAAACTCTAAGAGTATGTATCGGCTTGTCCCCTCCTCCCGCCCCTCTCTGTGTACAGTGGAGCCTCCTGTCCAGCCAGCACATGTCCACAGACATTCACAACAGCGACATATTATAAAACGTTTGCACATATAGTTAAATTATTAGTTGTTTTTCAGGAAGTTAAAAAAAACACTTGAATTACTTATCCAGTCTCTCGAAATAAAGTTATTTTTCAAGCAATGCAACACACGTCGGGCAATGTGTTTTTTTTTACTCCAACATTGACAGCCACATCTTAAATCTTGTCAGTCAGGTCTTTTTTTCTCTATTTGAATTGTGGTTTACACATCGCACAACTTAAAAAGCTAGAAAGACAGTTTTCGATTCACATTAGCTGGCGAGCCTTGTTAACAAAAAAACTATTAATAATGTAACATGCCACTGTTTGTTCATGAACAAAGTTATATTGAGATTTCCTTAGATACGCGATTAAAAAAAATAAAAAATAAATTGAATCCCCGGCGGAACACATTCCATAAGAATCAGCGCTTTTACAGTATATATCGCCTTTAAAGGTGGCTTCTCAAAACGCTTTACAGGATAAAAACAACAAGAACAGCAACAACAACAATATTGTATTTCATTGCACTTTGAAAACCAAGTAATAACTTAACTATACGCTCAAACGTTTCATATGTTGCTGTTGTGAATGCCTGTGGAGTGTACCTTATTTGCCTTGAGTCCTGGTTATCTCTCTCCCCCTCCTCCCTCTCTCCCTCAATTCAATTCAATTCAAGGTGTTTTATTTGCATGACAGATGGGTACAATCAGTGTTGGGTATGTATATTTTGATATTTACACCCGGCGCGGCACCGAGGGAGCGTCTGCATTTATAACTTAGTTTTTAAAATTAGTCAAGCAATATGAAGCATCTCCTTTTACTTTTAAGTCCCTTAAATACATTGAGCACAGCTTTCTCACCACTTAAGATTGCTTTTTGATACCATCCTTACACAAAGCAGAAACTTTCCGATGACTACAGTACGAGTGGAAAGATTACAGATTTTAATCTTCTTTAATTTTGTTACGTTATACGTTTTAGGAACGTTTCATCGAAACAAACACCACAAAACTATTCTCGATTGTATTTCTGAATGTTATGTTACACCTACAGTAGTTCACTGCTTTAAATACATCGAATTAAGAAAGTTATGTGTAGCACTTTAGATCTTTATTTCTGAACCAGGGAAAATCTGATCATGTTTCTCTATAACAATAATAAAAAACTTTATTTTACATATCACCTTTAAAAGTGGCATCTCAAAGCAATACAGTAGATCGAAAAACAACTAATGTTGTTAGTCAGGCACGTAGACCAGTAGGCTACAGGGGAAGTCACATGAAGAGGCAAGCGAAACAGCCCTACACAGCCCTGTCGCAGTACACGAATATAACCATATTGTTATTAAATTCTTTAGATACGGGATTCCATCTTATATTAGCAGATAAGCTTAAAACTACCACTTTTTCACACGCTATTTCACATGCTAGTTAAATACTTCGATGCTTAAAATCGTTAGGGAGAAATGGAATACCGGTGTGTATTTTTCCTTTAAAGTACCGATTCCTGGAATCTGACTGGCTGACACCCTTCTGAAGTGGTTCCATAAAATCTGGTATACGGAAAAGAAAGCGTTGATACATACAAGTATCTTTTAATAAAGTCTTTGCTGTGCTCTTGAGGATCCTTGTGATATTTTGAGCTCTAGTTGAATGATAAGTGTCGCATTTTAAATCATTTTCGAAGTTAGAAATTATGAAACGACCTGTTAAAAGCAAGGACGTTTTAATGCCCGTTGAAGTAAAACAAAATGCCTGACAAAGTATGGCTTGGACAGATTCCAAGTGCTTGTACAAATGTGCTCAAGAAATTATACTTTCAGTATACAGCTTGTCCAAAGTCATCCATTATTAGTACTATTAGTAATATCTTGGGTAAAGGCTTTGATGCATAAATATTTCTGATAAAGGTAGGTTGTGTACTTTTGTCCAACTGAGCAGTCTTGCTTTCATAAAATATACCAACATTTTAATGACAGATGATTAACATGCTATAATACACAGTTCAAAACTAAAAGCTCAAATGCTGTACATGAGAGGTTAAGCTCCCCCTGGCAGTTTTACAAGGTGACGCCGGATAGTTTCCGGCAGAGCGTCAAATGACGCGCGATTAACCACGTGACACTGCATGACACCGCGTGACACCACGACACGCCCAGCAGGGTATGCCGTGAAATACCCCACCCATTTTGAATGGCTGCATCTGTACGTACTATGCCTACGTCTGCGAAACACCTGATCATCTACTCAAAAGATTTCAGTGCTTTGTGTATATTCTAATTGCAGTGGGGACAGGGTGTGTGGGGACAGGTTTGGTTGAAATTGCATTGGGGATCTGTGTTCTGTAAACCTGAAACATTTTTTCTGAAAGTGTTTTCTTCCCAGTTTAGCTGATCTTTTGCTGCCTACACATGCTTACACAGCTCCCTAGGTAAATTATCATACTCGACTGAGAAAGCTTTAGAGAACTTAACATTTTTATCAAATTGTAAATAAAACGTTTACTTTGGCGTTATTCATTTTTCACTTGAGTATGGAGGAGTGTCATCCGCGTCAGCCTGCCACGTTTCGGCTGTGAATCCTTCTTCAGCTGTGAGGGTCTTCAGCTCAAAATGAAACGTTTAGAGTTTGCAATGTACGGCGCTCTGAACGACTTCAACTTTAATCCAGAAAAAATTGATTTCCCAGAAGCTATACTGATTCTTATGGAAGCCCGTTTCCGCCAGGGAGTAGAAAAAATGCGCCCTGGTATTCTCTGGGATGCAGTGCAGTTAAAACTGTTCACTGTTACTGACCATACTGCCTGCCTGCGGGCACTTTTCCTTTTATGTGGGGGAGGGTGGACTGTCTTTCATTAGAAGGTTAGCCTATTCTACTCGGAGAATGTAGAGGGGGTGGAAAGTGCCCGCGGTCATTTAATTAGTATTACAATTCGCACTGATTCCCCTGCGAAGATATGGACATAAGAATATTCGTGCGTGGTCAAAAAATGCCATAAAAACGACAAAAAAAAGGCTGTGAAAACATTCACAATGTGCTGTATACACAAAGCACGTGTTCTCACAACTCGAGGAGATTTCGTGAAAACTTTATATCGTCACACAAAATAAAGTTTTTTCATTTACAAAGACGATTACAGAATGTGGACCAGGGTAATACTTTGAGTTTACAGCTTGTCCAAGGTCATTCATTATTAATACTATTAGGGATATCTTTGGTAAAGACTGACAGCAGGAACATTCCTGTTCTTTACTCAGCAGCTTATTAAAAACAGGGTGTTCAAAAAGTTTTTTTTACCCAGAAGAGTGACACAGCTTTGCGTTGTAAATCTGTTATTCCGTATTTACAAAGAAAGTGGAATACAGTAATACTACCTGCAATATAGATACATATTTTTAGATATTCAGATCCTTAAATTAATATCCTTATTCATTTCTTTAGATATGTGATTCCATACTATATTCCCTATTACAAAACCAATAATTCCGGTCCTGAACTCTGATTGGCTGACACACATTCGAAGAACATACTGTAACACTTAGTTAACATGTCTGGTTTAGTTGAAGAATCGGCTAAGGTAAGTTTCAGGGTTTAATGGTGGGATGGCACCTGTGCTTTTTCCCCCCAACCGTTAGAATATGATTCGCACCAAACCCAAAAGAAATACTGCACAGTTCAGGAACCTAGCTACTGTAAAATAAGCTTAAAAACAACTGAACTGAAATGCAAAAAAGTTCAGAGAAAGGCACAAAATATGTTTACTTGGGGTTTAAAAAATTAAAACTAACTAAAACATTCCAAACAGAAGCCGGCCTACCTTCTTTTCTTTGTACCTGATATGGATGAGGATGGCTTTAAAGATACAGCTAAACTTTTGCAGAACCATTCAAGCGCAGTGTTACTGTTTGTTGTAGAAGCCAAAAATATGAGAATCTCAAAATCTAAAAATCTCATGGCGTCAGAATGTACAACTTTAAAAAAATAAATAATAATAATAAACATTAATTTATATAGCGCCTTGAAAGGTGGCGTCTTAATAGAATGACAAAACCAACAACAATAAATAATACACAAGATATGCATGATGACAATACACAGTTAGAGGAGACAGTAGATGGTGGTACTAAACACAGTGAGAGCAGAAGGATAAAGAACAGGGGTGAGTTTCCCGAAAACAACTAATCTTAGAGACTTTCAAGCAACTTTACGATGTACGTATGTACGTATGTAAACAATCGATTGACAATTCTTTCATTATATGGTGTCGGTTTTGGTCCTTCAGTGGGATGAAATAAAGTTGTGAAAAGGAATATGAAGTAAACTTGACATCATAATTTAAGCAAAAGCATATAGATAGGCACAAAAAGGGACCTTATTGTTTCTAAGAGCAAAGAAAAGAAATGACTGACATGCCGTAAAAGAAAACCAAGATTAACTGCGTGGACAGTGTATGCGTCCCGCACGACGTCCTTGATTTAAAGCAATATTTTTTGGCGCGCTGCCATAGTTAAGAATCACAATATTTCATGAGAAAAAACTGTTATTTATAGTTATTGGGTGTACTGGAACTCAATGGAAACATTAACTACTAAGCTTGGCATGTGTCACTCAACAAATACAGGACCTATAATCAAATTTAAAAACAAGTAGATCTAAGCTTTACCGTCAACAATCACGACAGAACATCAAACGGTGTTGAACTACGCGGTATCGACCGCGGGTTTGGGTACGGAATGGAGCAGGCGTGGGACTCAGGACTGGGGCTGAACAACACATTTATTAACTCGAATCGGGAAAGGTACACACACAGGGACAGGGGTTACAGCGCTGCACCTTCACTAACACACACACACACCTGAAGGGAAGAGACTGTATCCCAGCCTCCGTCCCGCTATACAGTCCGGTAGAACCCAGGTGCTGTTCTCAGCCCGCCCTGCGTGCGCATGACTAAAGCGCCCTGCGTGGCGCTACATTATAAATACATGTTAGGCCCAATGATTTCACTTAAATAATGCATTGCTGCATTTCATACTGAAAATAATATCATCTAGTCAAGTATAAAAATGAATATGAAATATACCCAAGATGACTCATAAATTCATCACTGTATAAATAAATGTTCTTTTTTCGAATTTCCTGACACAGTACAACACAATATCAAAGTCCTTCATATAAACTCTTAGTGTCCTGTATTCCCAGAGGATGCCCCTGCCGTGAAGTGACTGTGCTCTGTCTGGCGATCTCTGGCGCTCAGGGTGGGCAGGAGGAGGCCAGTTTAAGAAGCACTTAGTGATGAACGAGCGGGTCGGGGAGCACGTAGATGACGAAGGATTTAACGTGCTACTTCAGTTACGATGGGTTTTGGGAAACACTCGTCAATTAACGATCGAGCTTAAGAGCGAGTTTACGATGTTCTTAGCGCTACGACGCTTTCGGGAAACAGAATCATAATATCTAGAAGGATTACCATATATAAAAATAGAAAGAATGATATATGATATATACAAGTAATTATATCATATCATATATTATTAACACCATACCCACCATCTATGTACATTCACATGACCACACATATCAGATCAATATCAAATCAATCACAATGATTAGAATGCGCGCAGAAATCGCCCCTTTCTCTTCCCATCTTTCAGCACATTATACGTCCTCTCCACGATACAAGCCGATATCCGTTATCTTACTCTACAATGCACCTTTTCCCGTGTTGTACCTTAACATTTGGTTCATAAAATCGACACACCTGAAATACTAAATAAGAAAGAAAACAATTATAACACAACGGATGACAGAGCCTCTAGAACAGAAAACCCGTTGGCGTCACACGCTGAATGTCTCTCTCTCTCCTGCTCAGCAAAACACAACATGTGGGTCAACACCGTGTGAGGCATTAAACATCACCTTCGTGCATTACCGCGATTCATCTGGCACACAACTGTACTACTACAGAAATAATATATATAATGTCGCCACACGAATCTGTAATGAAAATAAATTAAAAATGCCGCTGGCGTCTCACCCGACTGGCGGCCACAGCGCGTCTGAGGGCTCCCCAGAGAAACGAGCCGCCTGTGACCCCAGGGGCACCTTCACAAACCCCAAGGGCTGTCGCAAAGCCAACTCCATACAGAAAAACGGAACTCATCTGGGGGAAGTTCACAAAATAAAATAATAAAATAAAAGATGACATCATATAACCACGGCTCAACGCAGCTGGCTACACGTGTGAGAAGGTGCAGTACTTGAAGTGCGCTGGGCAAACTTCCGAGGTCAAATTCTTCCAGCACGGTTGTACCTTTAAAGCGGAGACGACGGCACCGACATTTTTTGGCGCGCCTTCTCTTTAAAGCCCTGGCCAAATATGAAGACAGTACGTACAGTTATAATTCAAACGGAATTAAAAACTACACATCCCAGTTACCATGGTGGTGCTTGTGATCATTGCGTTTAACCAACGAAACAGGGCGAAAAATCAGTCACATGAATTTGGGGCAGAGTTTCGAAAGCTTAACCTATCAGCAACAAAGCGAAATTTACACGATAGGCTACCTCAAACTGTCAGTTACACGGCTGTGTATGTCGCTTAAGCCACTCCTATTTGGCATTTTAGTTATGGAGGCGAGAAGACGCCCCCCCCCCTCTCTGGGTGCCTGATTTGCCGCCATCCTTAACCGCTTCGTGTCCAAATCGCAGTAGCTACGCGTACGAAATAAAGTTCATCCCAGCTACAAAACATATATATTTTTGTGGTAAGAGGGAGCAAAACATCAGTATTTACTGCTATTAATTAGTGTACGATTTATAGTTGAAATCTGAGCCTAAATATAAAGTTAAAATCTCGACAAACCAATGTAGGAAATACAGAGAAAATAAATCCTTTCTGACATCTAAAATCAGTTTCGATCAAGGTCTCTAAAACGAACAAGAAAAAGAGGATTTTCGGAGGGCAATTACGCTGTATTTATATAGAATAAGTGATTTATGAGCAATCTAATTTCTTGTTCGTTTAAAACAGTGAAATGTCAGCTGCAAAAGATCGCCCCAGAAACAGCACTCTCTCTGCCTGTCATAGACGTTCAGGAAAGGCTGAATGAAGTCATGGTGATCAATAATAACAGTTGTAGGACAAGAAACAAAAGATAGTGAAAACTTAAGATTTTTAAGGCTAAAACTCAAATTCATTCTACAAATTAAGGCAAATGAAAATTCAGGACGTTAAAGTGCTAGAGGTGTAAAAAAATACAAAAATGCACATGAGCAAAAAGTTTTAGAAATGGAGCAAACAGAATAAAAGCCATGCCTATAGTGCAGAAGAGGGATGCAGGCACACTTGCTTAGATATACAACAACATTACTTTATTAACCCTTTACAATTTCTTGCATTAGTAATTATCTTTTCGCATACCCCAGCTTGCTCTCCATGAGATACACAGACACACAGATGAAAGAGATAGGGAGAGAGCCTGTGGTCAGAGTACAGGGTCAGCCATTGTACAGCGCCCCTGGAGCAGTTGGGGTTAAGGGCCTTGCTCAGCAGCCCAACGGAGTAGGATTCTTCTGCTGGGTGCGGGATTTATTGTTAAATTATTACTTTAAATAAATACTTTGAGTTACTGAAACAGCCCGCTAATAAAATTGTCGCAATTTTGTTCTCGTTTGGAAGAGAGAATCAAAAATGAGACATAATGATGGTTTCCGGCTTAGACCTTTAAAGGTACCCCCATCACGGAAGAATTTGACCTCGGAACGTTTACCCAGCGTAATATTGTATTTCATTTCACTTTGACCGATTGTCTTTAAATCAATTGTTGTCAGAATATCCCCACCTCCAAACAAGAACAAAATTGCAACGATTTTATTAACTGGCTGTTTCAGTAACTTAAAGTACATATTTAAAGTAATAATTTAACAAGATATGTAAATGTTTTAAGATATGTATATGTTGTGAATGTCTGTAGATTGTATCTTATGATTTAAATACTTTTATTTTTTCACAATCTGGCAATGCCAGACAGAATTCTAATGGCCTTGCAGATCAGAAAATCAAGGAACAAAACAATTATTGCGCCCAGCTCCTCAATGGGATAGCTTTAACTTGCTAATGCGTTGGTGTACAAAAGTAAAAAACAATCACTTTGCTGGCGCGCGGGCGCGGTGGGGTGCTGTACCACCCGCACAGAACATTAAAGTGTCCCTTTCCATTCAATGGGTGTCTGAGTTGCTGTGTCCTATCTTCTGACAGTCGCTGTTGTGAATGTCTGCAGAGTGTATCTTATTTTTACCATTGTAGCGCATTCGCCCTGGGGGGCGGCTGAAGAACACCCGGCTGGGGTGCGCGGTGAGGGGCAGGACAGGAGTGGTCAGGGCGGGGTTTAGGTAGGCCCCTGACTATTGCAGCTGCCACACAGTGAAAGGGGCATACGGGCTGGGGAGATCGCCCGTTTTCCATGTAAATAGTTCCCTGGTTCCGCACCCCTCTCTCTCTCCCTCTCCAGATACAGCTGTATGAGCTCCACCAGTCAGGACAGGAGGCTCTACTGTACGCACAGAGGGGTGGTAGAGGGGAACAAGTTGCAAGCCGTGGGGTTGAAGCTGATACCCTGGATCCTCTCCAGACACAGCTGTATGAGCTCCACCAGTCAGGACAGGAGGTTCTTCTGTACACAGAGAGGGGCGGGAGGGGGGAACAAGCTACCTAGCCATGGGGTTGAAGCTGATACCCTGGATCCTCTCGAGACACAGCTGTATGAGCTCCACCAGTCATGAGAGAATGCTCTACTGTACACAGAGGGGGGCAGGAGGGGGGAACAAGCTGCCCAGCCGTGGGTTTGAAGCTGATACCCTGGATCCTCTCGAGACACAGCTGTATGAGCTCCACCAGTCATGAGAGAATGCTCTACTGTACACAGAGGGGGGCAGGAGGGGGGAACAAGCTGCCCAGCCGTGGGTTTGAAGCTGATACCCCGCTTGATCCTCTCCAGATACAGCTGAATGAGCTCCACCAGTCAAGACAGGAGGCTCTACTGTACACAGAGAGAGGCGGTGGGGAGAACAAGCTGATACCCTGGCTTCTCAAACAAACCTTAAAATCACGTAATAGGTTTATTCCATGCTGAAAAAAAGAAGAAAGAATACACATTCCATAGGAATCAGTGCCTTTATATAGCGCCTTTAAAGGTGGCTTCTCAAAGCGCCTTACGGGATAAAAACAACAAAAACAAAAACAATATTGTTTTCCATTGCACTTTGACAGATCATCTTTAAATCAATTGTTGATTTAAAGTTTGACAGTAAATGTTTATATTGTAAAGCATACAGCCGCCATTTCTTTCTAAAAATTAAAAAAATTGTTTGCGCAGTCTAAGGGGGGGGGGTCTGCTGACAATCCCCCATACACTCAAGTGAAATATGAATAACCCCAATGTAAACAGCGTATTTACAATTTGTTGATAATAAAAATGTTAAGTTCTCTAAGACTTTGTGATACTTTACCCAGGGAGCTGTGTAAGCATGCGTGGTGACTATTCATTGTTATTAAAAAATGACTTAGATTCGAACATGTTGTGATATTTAGAAATATAAAAAGTCAATTAATTGTCCATAATATTGCTATTTTATTTCTTCAAAGAAATGCTTGTTAAAAGAAAAGTCATGGCACAGGCTGGATTTGAACAGCCAACCTCTCGCTTACAAGTTCAGCACATGAATAGAATTATATCATTATTAATTTCTTTAGATATGCGATTCCATATTATATTCCCTATTAATCAAATTCTAAAAGTATGCTTGTTTGCTCCTGTATTGAGCGTATTTGCAGAAAAGCTTAAAACTACCACTTTTTATACACACGTTATTTCACATGTTAGTTAAAGACTTCGATGCTTAATATTGTTTAGGGAGAAATGGAATACTGGTGTGTATTTTTGTACCGAGACCAGCCATATACAGTTTACATACTGTAATACTGTATATTTATGTTCCAAAATTAATATCGTTTATGGCCTTCACACGCGTTATGCTCCTATTCTTTTTATGCTCAGCTACTAAGATTTCCCTTCAGTGGTAAAATTCCATATAAATATTTAATACTTAAACGGGCACAGTAAAGACATTAAATATACATATACATACTGTATACAGTACAGTTTGCATACAGTAATATGTTTATGTTCCTAAATCAATATCTCTTATGAGCATGCAAAAGGCATGGTGAATTGGAGATTCTCAAAAATGACTGTACTTTGCATGATTGGAAACAAATGCGTGATTGGATCAACGAATCTGTGGTGTTACTTTTACAAAGACGGTCAATGAAAAAAAGAATGTGGACCAGGGCAATACTTTGAGTTTACAGCTTGTCCAAGGTCATTCATTAGAACATGTGGTATTATGCGGTACTATGCGAGAATACACGGTATTAATATGGTAACTTGTGTTACACCGCGATAAGCACACCGCAAAATAATGCGGTATCGCCCGCTTGTTTTGAATGGCTGCATCTGTATATCCCTGCTAGTGATGATGACCATGGTCACCTCACCCTCGCAATACACCGGCTGAAAGAACTTAAGAACAGGGTAAATCAAGAACAGGGCATTGGCAATGAGTTCCCCTTCTTTTCATGGTTAAAATCATTTTTTGGGTCTTGGGGACTGTTTTTCTTAAAGCTATTCATGCCTGTTGTAGTGTTTTTGCTGTTGTGCTGTTGTCTGACTAGGGTGACCCCTATGAGGACTCTGTGGTATGAACACATTTAAGGATAAAAAGGAGGGAATGTAATGAAAAGTTACTGAGAAAAAGTGTTTTATTCTATGTTGTTTACGGACAGAGCTGTGCTGCAGAAGCAGCTGGATACTTAGAACAAAGTGTGATAGCACCCAACTTGTCAAGGGCACAGGATGTTTTAATACTGTTTATCTCGGCTGCTTGAAGAAGGGAGTGTGAGAAACCATTTGAAGAACTGCTCTTCTTTGCTTAAAGCAAAAACCTATAAGGAATGGAAAATGACTGCTTTGCCTGTCCTTGAAGTGTTGCATCAGCTTAAAAAAGATATAAAACAAGGGGTCTCCCTGCTTGCTTTTCAATCAGCTTTCACTTCTCTGCGCAGACAGGTGATGGCTTTTTCCCATATTGCAAAATGAATAAAGACCTTACTGAGTGAATGAGAATACCTCTCCTGGCTAAATCCCTTACAACTTGTTCGAAATGCAGTACGGCCATATTTCATATCAACCCACAGATGCATTGCATAAACACTAGAATTCTGGTTGTACTTAAATTGACCTCATACGTTTTGGATTATGTTTAACCTTCTTCAATTTCTTTCATTTCTTCAACCATATTTTGAGATGATTACGTTTACAGAAGCAAATATTATTCAGTGCTTTTTCTTCACTCCTTTAATCAAACCCACATTTCTATAAGGAGGGCCATTGTGAAACTCCCCAAAGTGAGCTGAATTAATCTTTTATTCTTCACACCTGCGAAGTCATTCCTTCATTGTGTAATATGAAGGCCTTTCATTATTCACGTATACTACAACATCTGAAAATAATAGGTCTTGAAATAGTTGAATGAAAGAAAATCCTGAATAACGCCTCCAAATGCGTGTTACACTTTCATCAAGTACACACACTTTGAATGTGATGAACTATAAAAAGTTATTTTAACCATACCCAATGGAGCTCGGGAGTGCGATTGCATACACAATCATGTTTTCAGTGTTTGGACATCAGCCGTACATCAGAACAATCATTTCACTAACACAGCTCCATGTTGAGTGACTTCCCTCCAAAAACACAAAGTCACTTTCCCTTAGCAATTATTGCATGGACTTAGATTATCTGCCTTCTGCATCAAGCCCTGTATGATATACTGTACAAAGCCAAGCTTTGGGAAAGTGCTTTGTTTGGATCCTTGTCTTTATCCTTTTGGATCCCAGGCTGCTCATTTGCAAATGTGTTTTGACATTAATTATAGTGACTATAGCAATGAGGTGGCACTGTGGTTCACAGAGCTGGGGTCCTGGGTTCAATTCCTGGGGTGCAGTCTGGATGGAATTGTATGTTCTCCCTTCATTTGTGTGGATTTCTTCCAGGTGCTCCAGTTTCTTCCCACAGTCCAAAGACATACAGTACTAGTAGGTTAAGATGGAACTACAGTCCCAATTTTGCAGACACAAAATTATTTAATTTCAGTCACAAAATAAAATCATTGACATTATAGAAAAAACTTTACAAACTCAAAACTGAGCACAAAATCATGAACTTGGTGAAAGTACTGTAAGTTACGCCATGTTGTAACAAATTCGCATTCAAGTTCCACACAAATTGCGATGTGATGCAGCCCTTCCTGCTCACTAATCACTGTAATGACTAATGCAATGTGATGTAGGAGAGAACAGGTATAGGTTATGCAGCAAACATTTCACTGCAAAAAACGTTCCATTCCAAGGTTCTTTATGCAGAGTTAACAATGTAATATTATTTATTGGCAAAAACGTAAAAAAGTAAAGTTGAGAGCAATATTGCCATTGGATTAAACGAGATGTATTCACAAGCCTGCTCCTTTACAATGTCACAGGGCCACATCAGATTACAGGAAGTTTTGCTGCCTCGTTCTGAATCACAGAACATGGTAATTCTTTAACCTTGAAATGTACGTACTCTATTTTGTGATGTAAATTGGAGGTTTTACAAGTTATTGTGTCTTCCCCTTTAATTGGCTTCTGGGAAAACTGGCCTCAACACTGTATTGGATAAGGCACTTAGAAAACAGATTCATGCGTGGACCACAGCAATGTCCCTTTACTGAGAGCCAGCAATCAACGGATGTGTCTGATCGTGAATGGTTTTCCCTGTTGTTTGTTGTATTACTCGGTGTTGCATTTTAAGCTGTGCATGAGGCAGGACCCGGAGGCTGCTGCTTCTGCTGGGATTGAGGAAGAGCTGAGCGCCATGTAAGGCAAAGACACTGCGTTCCACTTTATCAGGTGCCTGGAGTGTAAGAGCTGCAGATAATATTGAGTCACATTAATCCCAACATATTTCAAATATTATGAAAATTAAATAAATTAAATCAAATAACTTTCATTAAAAAAATCAATCACTCTTTACCTTGCTTTTTCAGTTGTTTTAAAGGAAAATTGATGCAGAGAATGTGTGAATACTACTTTTTGATGGTTCCAAGGCCAATGTGACCTGTTCTATTGCCTGCTAATTGTACGTTCCAGGTTGAAAAATTATTTTTAGGAGGTCAAGGTGTATGAATGATAAGAACAGCTTGAAATTTATTTTCACGGTCGACACACATTTTTGCAAGGGAAAAAAACTGAAATAACCACAGTTACGCAAACACCAGTCCACCAAAAAAAAAATCATTTTATTAAAACAAGGTAACATTTTTTTTATCATCATACAGATGAACTGTGCTAAATATATTTCTAAAAAGAAAAAGCAGGACGTGAGTCGTGAGCCAAGATCATGACTCTTTTACTCTTCTTCATATCAGTTTTCATCTGCGAGGAGGAGGAGGAGGGCTGCTCCTGATGTGCTGACACTTGGGGATGTGCCTCTGTGCCGGCCTGGGGGCAAAGCGCCGGCCGCAGTGAGGGCAGGGCACGTAGTCGGGGTTTGGATTCGCGGGGGGCTGGGGCAGGTTCACAACCTTCCCTCCTTGCGTGATCACCTGCTGCACCTCCCTGGCCTATTTGATGCTCCGAATGAAATCCTCGTGCTTCTGCCTCCAGTTGTTCTTTCTCAGCTGGGAACAGGAAATGAAACCAATAAAACAGCTTCCAGAAAAAGTCCAGACTAGCACTGCGTACACAGTCTGGTCACAAACCATTCACAAGGCAATAAAATATCAATACAGTAATAACTTAGCTTTCTGGGGCTACCTTTCAAGTCATTGGGTAGAGAGTACAATTTAGTTATGGTTTTGTTTCCTGTGAGTGCTATTTGCTTGATATCTCATGTAGATTCTTACAACAGAATTCAGAAGTCACTAAGATCCATTTATTCTGTCTTACAAATGTGCCATTGCGGCAGTTTTTCAGAAGAGTACTTCATTAAACACTTATTTATTGTTTATATTGATTTATAAGCTGAGTCTGACTCTAGGAGAAAACAACGGAAGCTTGGAAAGAGTTTAAGGATAGCCCTTACCACGATTGGCGGTTTAACCTTCTTCTTATGGATGTATGTCTCCAGTTCTGTTCCCTTGGCCCTGTGCTTGAAAGAGTCAAAAACCTTCCTCTTTGAATTCTGAAGCTTCTTGCAGATCTTGCTGTTTCTCCAGCCTCTCTACAGCAAACTTCCTGTGACACAGTTCACAGGGCACCAGCTGAGGGTTTCCACTCTGGCTATTCTCATATGGAAATTGCTCAGCGGTAGGGCACATCAGACTTGTAGGGGACAAATATCTGTTTTCCACTGACAGAGTTTGTTCATCCAGACATGCGGTGTTATTTCTGAAGTGGGCCTGCGCGGCCTGTGCCGCTGACACGTCGCTTTCAGGGAGCCTTGCTTTCTTGAGATACTTTGTCCTTCCACAGGGGACGTCTTCTAGCCCACGGCTGCAAGGGCTCACTTGACGTCTCTCCTGATGGGAAAGCGCAGAGGGAAAGTGCGATTCTGCGCATCCGCCATCTTCCATTGGAGAAGCATAATCAAGGTTGTCTCCTCTGAAAGGAAGGGCTTTCCTTGGAGTAAAGGCTTTTTGCTTCTCCATTCTGCAGGTCAGAAGAGGCACGGCCTTAGAGCGGTGTTTGGCCCACAGTCCTCTGGGGCGAAGCTCGCTCTGCCTCGCCTGGAGTGTCTTCCTTCGGGTCAGGAGTCCTCTATTTTCCCTTCCGGCCACCTCTCTGGAGTCTTCCATCTCTCTCTGAACCATCCTCAGCTCCTCCTGAGCTCTGAAGAGCTTCGCCTGCATCATGGACTCCTTCTGGCGAATCTCGTCCTTCATCATGGCCTCCTTCTGGCGCATCTCATCCTGCAGGCTGGCCTCCCTCTGGCGATGCTCCTCCTTCAGCGCGGCCTCTGCCTCAGCCACTTTTCGTACCTCCTCTTGCAACTGAAAGTGCTCCTTCCCATTGGCATGAGAAGGGCATTGCCCTGGAGGGGTCGCCACCATGGGGAGGACAGTCCTGTCCTTAGGTTTGCGTACTCTTGAGCCCCTCCTGCCCGGCCTCTCTCAGGGCCTCTCATGACCATCCTGAGGCGGGGTGGGGGCAAACAAGGAATCACTCTGTGCTTCCGGGCGGTCCACAGCCCGAACCTCACCAGGGCCGGAGACTTTCCTGTTACCCATAGGCTTCAGGGGGTAAGACCGATCATACCCCACAATGTTCTTCTCGGGGCCCTGTTGGGCTTGGAAGCGATAGCTGTTCCCCGTCTTCTTCTCCGCAGCGTATTTGACATATTGGAAAGATTTTCTCATCTTCTGTAGAGCCGCCTCCTGCCGCCGATTGTACATGGCGATCATTTTTTTCTCCTTTTCCTGCATCAGTTTCTCTTGGAAGGTGTCCTTCAGAAGCTGTATCTTGGGAGACGGGCAGTACGTGGAGATCAGATCCTGTCACCTTAAGGGCGCGGGTCGATTCGAGTCTGTGTCCTTCGGGGAGGGGGACAGAGCACCAGGCTTAGGACTGGGCTCCATTGGCAAATGAGATATGAGCTTTGTTTCCCAGGTATCTGGAAAAGGCAAAAATGGCAAATAAATGATATCCTGCACAGTCTAGTATGGTCTAATAGAAAAGAATAAAAAAAACAATTCAGGAAATACACAACTTTTTAATATTAAACCTAATGGTGTTGAATGCTGCATGCTGACTCAGTAGGAGACAGATCCTAAACATAAACATTATAATAAACATTTGTTTCCCAAATAACATTCTCAATGTTCAGAATGCTTAAAGTCATGAGCTTTTTTAAAAATGTTTAACTGAAACCTGGAAATGTACTATTTCATTTCAAAGCTTGTATTATATCTATGATATAAATGTTTTTTATATAAAATTAACCCATTATGCAACAGGGGTTTGAGCAAAAGTCACTGTGAATAAGGGAATTTATCAATATTAATTAGCCGTTTCACTACATTATAGATAGCTGAAGGATTATGATACAGTATATCGATTTCGCTACAAATTGACAAGAATATTTGATGACACTTACCAAACAAGTTTTAAACAGCGGTGAAATAGTTCACCACGACGATAGCAATGCAATGTTTGACTGCATCTCCCTATGTGATATACCTGTATTTGGGTATATACAGATCACGTAATTCAGGGAGCACTGTTAAGTCAGGTCACCAACCATTATTACAACGCTCATATGTCATAGAGCTCCTTCGGATGTTTGTATAATCTTTATCCAAATTTTCATATGGCCGCAGTTACGGCGTTTATTTTACAGTTAATGTAACAGGGTGTCATTATATTTTTCTGTCTTTATGGTGGCAGACCACTTAACTAAATCTGAGTAGGCGGTTTCTACAAATGGGTCAGATAAAATATTAAATATACAGAAAAAGCTCACACCTTTTCATACCCTTTATGTACTGTATATCTTCAATTACGTATACTGTATAATACGATAACTACCATTACAAAATGTCTCCCTTTTGATTTGAAGTGGTTCTTTTAAATAAGTAAATTGCAATCACTTAGCCTACATCTGAGCTCCTAATTCATCGCGACGACGGACTGAGACTCCAGTTGGATTTGTGAGAAGTAAAGGGGTGTGCCTGTTTTAAAACCGATTCATACGTCTTAAACACATGGACATAGATAGCAGTCTGTGTAATAATTTATCTTTTTAAAAATAATTTATCTTTTTATTTTAATTACATTTAAGTATCACATACACATTTTCAAAGTAACTGTACCCCTTTTAATTATGATCCCCATCGCTCACAGCTCCGAAGGTGAGACGAGGGCTACTTCAGATGGGATTTCCAGTATTTCTCTTTTAGCTTGTATACCGGTGGAAAGGAGAGGGCTCTTAAAATGTGTTGATAGTAAGATTGGGATGTATTTGCAGTCTAGACATAGTTTTTTTAATGTTCGGAGCCGCCACAGATTCATTTTCTTACGACTGCTTTTCTGGATGACAATGACAATGCAAACGATGGTGTTAAGGCGAGGCTGTGCCTTAAGGCTCCTCTGCTTACAATGTTCAGCGCGTAAATCGCAAACGAGCTCCTTCCCTTACGATGAAAATGCAGAAAATAAGAACACGAGATTTAAACCTACGGCTTACAAATTTATGCGTAAACACTAAAACCGTATCTTTAGCAAAACTGGCGAGACAATGTGTTTTATCATTTGAAAAAGTACTTGAAAATAATTAAAGGTTTCACGATAAACAGAGGTCACTGATCTACTACTGTATGCTGTGACCAAAAATGAGAGTCCCCCGATCCTCGCAGCCTTCATGCTTTGGTCTTGGCCTGGCCGTTTTTTTTTTAAGATAATGGGGTCAAGTTAAGAAATTATGCAAGTTTCTAATCAAATCCAAGGGCGCCTCCATCTCCTAAACATCTTTAGAAGGCCGACGGACCACACTGCACGGTCCGGGTCCGGGCCCTGACCCGGTTCTGGATAATGCCAGCTTAAAGTGAAAAATTCTACTGTACATATTATGTTTCTTATTATGGTATATATGTATAATGTGGCGCGACCGCTTCACGAAGCTAGAAAGAAAGTTATCCGCCATTTTTTTTTTACCTGCAATTGAATTTGCCATTAAAATCATTATTAATACCGCAGCTGCTAAATTACTTACCTAATAGCGTTCAGATACAAAAGCACTTGAGCTGTAATGTTTATATACTGTTGGCCCGATGACCTACTTCAAGAAGAATAGTTACATAGACCGTCAAGGACTGTCATCACACTTTTACGTCATAAAGCGCTTTAAAACTTTAGACAAGTTCAACACCTCATATTTTGTACTGTTTATCATGGTAAAAGCAACTCAAAGCAATTATAAAAATGATCGAAAGGTAAATATACAAGCTTTTACGAGCTGTCGTTTTAACATTTATAACATATATTTAAACAAAACATATATAATCTATTTTAATAAAATAGAAAAGTGTTCTTAGTCTTCACTTAAAAGCTGTTAGAAGCTGCCTTTCTGACAAGAGAGTTCTGTGAGTTCCACAGTCTCAGTGCATTAAAGTCAAAACCAGTTGCTTTTTATTTCCTGTTTTACGACAGAGCAAGGAGGGTGTCCACAGACCACTGTGCACCTGCAGACTGATATGGGGGGTAAAAAGTCTAGAAGTTAGTAAATAAGATTTTAACATATGTTCTAAAACACACCGGACACCTGTACAGTGATGCCAACACAGTGATCTGAGCTCCTTCTTTGAGTTAAATCCTAGCATCTGCATTTTTTACAAGTTGTTGCTATGGCAGAGCATGACCAGAGCATAACAGAAACCACCCATTTTCTAACCGCTTCATCCAATTCAGGGTCAGGTGGTCAGGGGGTCGGGGGGTCACGGGGGAGCCAGAGCCTCAGAAAGTAATAAGCAGGAGATACCTGGGACTGGATGGTAGTCCAATGCAGGGAAGACATAGACACTCACCAATTATCCCAGAAGCCAATTAACCTACCAGTAGTTCTTTGAACTGTGGGAGGAAGCCGGAGCACCCAAAGCAAACTCATGCAAACATGGGGAGAACATACAAGCTCCATACAGATAGCACCCCAGGTCCAGAAGTGTACCCAGGGCCTCAGCACTGTGAGCTAGCAATGCTAAACGCTGGGCTACTGTGCATGCTAATTTCTAGGCATCAGGTGATCAATCAGGTAGTGTTTCTCAGATAAAAGGACACCAGTAATTTAGTATGAGATTCAATTGACCTCAGAACAAAATATAACTTATGTTATATAACTTATATATAACTTACTACAGCATAACTGTCTTATTTGGCTCTTGTAGAAAATATTAACAGCATGCCTATTAAACATACAGTATCTAGCAATCAGCAATCAAAATAAAAACATTTCCAAACATGGAAACTGCCCAGTTAATGAAGCATTTCAAAGACATTAATCTATTCAATAATTACAGTTTCAAGTAGATAACAGATTTATATTCAGATTACGAAAGTATCATAACAACGGCTGCTTGTGTAAGGAATCCATGAATACCACTGTACATGACAATTTCACACCTATTTGTAATCAATACACAAAATCCTATTGAATTTCAGGTACTTGTTTATTCAGCATTGCTTGACTCCGCGGACTCCTTGTTGTTTCAATATTCTAGCAATAGGACTAATCGCCAATACAGTGCCGTTGTAATCTATTCCTTCTGCCAGCAGAGGACGGTATTCGCACAGCCAGTTCAGGATAAGATACGGTCCTCGCAGTTCACAGTACAACTGGCCACAGCCGTACTAGGAATATGCTCTCGATAACCTCGTTTAGTTTAAGAACGGCCGTATTTCATATCAACCCACAGATGCATTGCATAAACACTAGAATTCTGGTTGTACTTAAATTGACCTTATACGTTTTGGATTATGTTTAACCTTCTTCAATTTCTTTAACCATATTTTGAGATGATTACGTTTACAGAAGCAAATATTATTCAGTGCTTTTTCTTCACTCCTTTAATCAAACCCACATTTCTTTAAGGAGGGCCATTGTGAAACTCCCCAAAGTGAGCTGAATTAATCTTTTATTCTTCACACCTGCGAAGTCATTCCTTCATTGTGTAATATGAAGGCCTTTCATTATTCACGTATACTACAACATCTGAAAATAATGGGTCTTGAAATAGTTGAATGAAAGAAAATCCTAAATAACTCCCTCAAATGCGTGTTACACTTTCATCAGGTACACACACTTTGAATGTGATGAACTATAAAAAGTTATTTTAACCATACCCAATGGAGCTTGGGAGTGCGATTGCATACACAATCATGTTTTCAGTGTTTGGACATCAGCCGTACATCAGAACAATCATTTCACTAACACAGCTCCATGTTGAGTGACTTCCCTCCAAAAACACAAAGTCACTTTCCCTTAGCAATTATTGCATGGACTTAGATTATCTGCCTTCTGCATCAAGCCCTGTATGATATACTGTACAAAGCCAAGCTTTGGGATAGTGCTTTGTTTGGATCCTTGTCTTGATCCTTTTGGATCCCAGGCTGCTCATTTGCAAATGAGTTTTGACATTAATTATAGTGACTATAGCAATGAGGTGGCACTGTGGTTCACAGAGCTGGGGTCCTGGGTTCAATTCCTGGGGTGCAGTCTGGATGGAATTGTATGTTCTCCCTTCATTTGTGTGGATTTCTTCCAGGTGCTCCAGTTTCTTCCCACAGTCCAAAGACATACAGTACTAGTAGGTTAAGGTGGAACTACAGTCCCAATTTTGCAGACACAAAAGTATTTAATTTCAGTCACAAAATAAAATCATTGACATTATAGAAAAACTTTACAAACTCAAAATTGAGCACAAAATCATGAACTTGGTGAAAGTACTGTAAGTTACGCCATGTTGTAACAAATTCGCATTCAAGTTCCACACAAATTGCGATGTGATGCAGCCCTTCCTGCTCACTAATCACTGTAATGACTAATGCAATGTGATGTAGGAGAGAAAAGGTATAGGTTATGCAGCAAACATTTCACTGCAAAAAACGTTCCATTCCAAGGTTCTTTATGCAGAGTTAACAATGTAATATTATGTATTGGCAAAAACGTAAAAAAGTTGAGAGCAATATTTCCATTGGATTAAACGAGATGTATTCACAAGCCTGCTCCTTTACAATGTCACAGGGCCACATCAGATTACAGGAAGTTTTGCTGCCTCGTTCTGAATCGCAGAACATGGTAATTCTTTAACCTTGAAATGTAGTCTATTTTGTGATGTAAATTGGAGGTTTTACAAGTTATTGTGTGTTCCCCTTTAGATGGCTTCTGGGAAAACTGGCCTCAACACTGTATTGGATAAGGCACTTAGAAAACAGATTCATGCGTGGACCACAGCAATGTCCCTTTACTGAGAGCCAGCAATCAACGGATGTGTCTGATCGTGAATGGTTTTCCCTGTTGTTTGTTGTATTACTCGGTGTTGCATTTTAAGCTGTGCATGAGGCAGGACCCGGAGGCTGCTGCTTCTGCTGGGATTGAGGAAGAGCTGAGCGCCATGTAAGGCAAAGACACTGCGTTCCACTTTATCAGGTGCCTGGAGTGTAAGAGCTGCAGATAATATTGAGTCACATTAATCCCAACATATTTCAAATATTATGAAAATTAAATAAATTAAATCAAATAACTTTAATTAAAAAAATCAATCACACTTTACCTTGCTTTTTCAGTTGTTTTAAAGGAAAATTGATGCAGAGAATGTGTGAATACTACTTTTTGATGGTTCCAAGGCCAATGTGACCTGTTCTATTGCCTGCTAATTGTACGTTCCAGGTTGAACAATTATTTTTAGGAGGTCAAGGTGCATGTCCGAGGTTGGCGGAGCGGTGGCTCTGTGGCTAAGGATCTGCGCCTGTGACCGGAAGGTTGCCGGTTCAAATCCCGTGGCCGGCAGAGGAATCCTACTCCGTTGGGCCCCTGAGCAAGGCCCTTAACCCCAACTGCTCCAGGGGCGCCGTACAATGGCAGACCCTGCGCTCTGACCCCAAGCTTCTCTCCCTGTCTCTGTGTCTGTGTCTCCCTGGAGAAAAGCTGGGGTATGCGAAAAGATGCATTCCTAATGCAAGAAATTGTATAGGGCTAATAAAGAAACATTATTATTATTAACATTATTATGAATGATAAGAACAGCTTGAAATTTATTTTCACGGTCGACACACATTTTCGCATGGGAAAAAAACTGAAATAACCACAATTACGCAAACATCAGTCCACCAAAAAAAAATCATTTTATTAAAACAAGGTAACATTTTTTTATCATCATACGGATGAACTGTGCTAAATATATTTCTAAAAAGAAAAAGCAGGACGTGAGTCGTGAGCCAAGATCATGACTCTTTTACTCTTCTTCACATCAGTTTTCATCTGTGAGGTAGAGGAGGAGGGCGGCTCCTGATGTGCTGACACTTGGGGATGTGCCTCTGTGCCGGCCTGGGGGCAAAGCGCCGGCCGCAGTGAGGGCAGGGCACGTAGTCGGGGTTTGGATTCGCGGGGGGCTGGGGCAGGTTCACAACCTTCCCTCCTTGCGTGATCACCTGCTGCACCTCCCTGGCCTATTTGATGCTCCGAATGAAATCCTCGTGCTTCTGCCTCCAGTTGTTCTTTCTCAGCTGGGAACAGGAAATGAAACCAATGAAACAGCTTCCAGAAAAAGTCCAGACTAGCACTGCGTACACAGTCTGGTCGCAAACCATTCACAAGGCAAGAAAATATCAATACAGTAATAACTTAGCTTTCTGGACCTACCTTTCATGTCATTGGGTAGAGAGTACCGCTGAGCAATTTCCATATGAGAATAGCCAGAGTGGAAACCCTCAGCTGGTGCCCTGTGAACTGTGTCACAGGAAGTTTGCTGTAGAGAGGTTGGAGAAACACAGCAAGATCTGCAAGAAGCTTCAGAATTCAAAGAGGAAGGTTTTTGACTCTTTTAAGCACAGGGCCAAGGGAACAGAACTGGAGACATACATCCATAAGAAGAAGGTTAGACCGCCAATCGTGGTAAGGGCTATCCTTAAACTCTTTCCAAGCTTCCCTTGTTTTCTCCTAGAGTCAGACTCAGCTTATAAATCAATGTAAACAATAAATAAGTGTTTTATGAAGTACTCTTCTGAAAAACTGCCGCAAAGGCACATTTGCCAGACAGAATAAATGGATCTTAGTGACTTCTGAATTCTGTTGTAAAAATCTACATGAGATATCAAGCAAATGGCACTCACAGGAAACAAACTCACAGGCACTCACAGGAAAGATTTTCTCATCTTCTGTAGAGCCGCCTCCTGCCGTCGATTGTATATGGCGATCATTGTTTTCTCCTTTTCCTGCATCAGTTTCTCTTGGAAGGTGTCCTTCAGAAGCTGTATCTTGGGAGGCGGGTAGTAAGTGGAGATCAGATCCTGTCGCCTTAAGGGCGCGGGTCGATTCGAGTCTGTGTCCTTCGGTGAGGGGGACAGAGCACCAGGCTTAGGACTGGGCTCCATTGGCAAATGAGATCATTCATTCATTGCTTACACTTATATAGCGCTTTTCTGGACACTCCACTCAAAGCGCTTTACAGGTAATGGGGACTCCCCTCCACCACCACCAATGTGTAGCATCCACCTGGATGATGCGACGGCAGCCATAGTGCGCCAGAACGCTCACCACACATCAGCTATCAGTGGGGAGGAGAGCAGAGTAATGAAGCAAATTCATAGAGATATGAGCATTGATTTTTACAACAGAATTCAGAAGTCACTAAGACCCATTTATTCTGTCTGGCAAATGTGCCTTCGCGGCAGTTTTTCAGAAGAGTACTTCATAAAACATTTATTGTTTACATTGATTTATAAGCTGGGTCTGACTCTAGGAGAAAACTAGGGAAGCTTGGAAAGAGTTTAAGGATAGCCCTTACCACGATTGGCGGTCTAACCTTCTTCTTATGGATGTATGTCTCCAGTTCTGTTCCCTTGGCCCTGTGCTTGAAAGAGTCAAAAACCTTCCTCTTTGAATTCTGAAGCTTCTTGCAGATCTTGCTGTTTCTCCAGCCTCTCTACAGCAAACTTCCTGTGACACAGTTCACAGGGCACCAGCTGAGGGTTTCCACTCTGGCTATTCTCATATGGAAATTGCTCAGCGGTAGGGCACATCAGACTTGTAGGGGACTGTTGTAACAGAAGAAATAAGGTTCTTGATCCCGAGATGAAGTAAAACAAATGAGTTTATTGCATGCAAGGAACAATAAAGCCAAAGTCTTGTTTCCCGCAAGAAACAACAAAACCGAAGTATTGTTCACTGTACTGTTACAAACTTTTGGGTTATATAGTGTTTTCTTCTCCGTTTCTGACGTCACTTGGTCTGATGGTAAAGAGGGGGTTTCATGGTATTCGGCCAGTTTACGATGTTCTGGACAAATGGTCAGTTTAAGATTACACCCAGGGGGGTTCCTAGCTTGCATCTGCAGTCCTTATCAGTTAATCCCCTTTCCTGCCATAAACCCCAGCTTGTGACTTAGAAGGCTAAACCCCCTACAGAAAGGATTAAATTCAAACCCCCGTCTTCACATCATTCTTCAATGTCAAGTGGCAAATGTTGACTGGTGATGTTATGTGAATCTTAGGAAATGGTCATTTTTCAATCGAGTCTATGTTTCTCAGAATTTGAGACAGAGAGGTCAATCTCTGCAATCCGAGGGCATTTCTTGGAATGGAAAGGTAAGAGCAACTTTGGTAAGAGTTCTTTGATATTCTCTTAAGACTCTTCGCCAGATTTTACGATGAAAAATGTAAATAATAATAACAAACATTATTTTATATAGTGCCTTGAAAGGTGGCTTCTTTACAGAATGACAAAACCAACTACAATAAATAATACACAAGATATGCATGATGACAATACACAGTTAGAGGAGACAGTAGATGGTCATTGTCAGTGTATTCTGAAGGTAGTTTTCCAATTTTTTGGAACGGGGTAAAAGAGGCCACCTCTACTAGAATCTTTGTCCTAACCAAAATTGTAACAAAGTATAATAATAATATTAAAAATAATAATAATAAACTTTATCTATAGAGCACCTTTCATACAAATAGTGCTTTGGTGCTTTAAAAACCAAGCGTAAAAATACAATATTAAAATTGAGAGATATACTTTCAGTTGTAAAGGAAAATACAGCAATACAGTAAAGCAACATACATGTCAATTAAATAAATAAAAATTAGGAAAGTCGTAATAAAATAAGAACAATTAAAGAGAACTAAAAAAAGAAACAGAAATAGAAAGAACAAAGAACCACTTTAACTAAAAGCAACATTTTCAAATGTTTTTTAAAACAATGTACCGAGCTTGACTGCCTAATAAAAAGTGGAAGTGAGTTTCATAATTTAGAAGCATAAAAACAAAAAGCAGCCTCTCCACTCTTTCTGCATTTCACATGTGGTATTTGCAGTAGGCCAGTATGTGCAGATCTCAGGTCACGTATAGGAACATATGAAGACAGACATTCAGTAAGGTACAGACGTGCTAGGTCGCTTAAAGCTTTAAAAACAAGTAAAAGAACTTTCAAATTTATCCTAGATAATACAGGTGACCAGTGAAGTTTTTTCAAAACAGGAATGATATTCTCTTTCTTGTATTTGTTAGGATCTGTGCTACTGCATTTCGAACAAGTAGTAAGGGATTTATTGTTTTCTTGGGAAGCCCACAAAACAGAGCATTATAATCATATCCACATCAATGTGAGCAATGGAGAAGTCAAATTAACGTGTCTAAATATCATCTAGTTCTATCCCAGGGAAGAGGGCTTTTGCCTACACAGACGACAAGACACAAAACGCTCAACTGTGCAAAACACGCATAAGGACATCAGTCAGGAGGAACAAGGTAAAGTGTTTTTACTTCTTCACCATGGTCATGTAATTTTACTCCAAGCACTGTCATATGAAATAACTGTGGAAACGACCTCCCCAACATTTTGGGTTGTTGCATTTTGCTTCAATGAATTTTAACCTTTTCTTTTAGACATTAAGAGGAAGGACACATTCACCCTTGGTAGAGATTCAGTTGTTCTATGAGATGTCAAGGTGAGAATTAACCACTTCAGGCATACGTCAATCCACATGACTGAAAACTGGCAATGAACAGGATATGGGGATTTTGCTAGTTATAAAGTACAATAATCATCATTACATGATCTAAGACTACTGAAGTATAAGCTGTGTCCTTGACTGATTAATTAGCAAATTCATCTTTGTAGAGTGCAGCTACTATCTATTCAGTGGCATTTCCTTAAAACAACTGTATTCCCACATTCTGAATATGGAGTGAGATCATGTAGAGAATGTTGGACTTGTAATAACTAATTGAAGGATAATAACAATCAACGAAAGTGCTTAAAAGTATCAACAAATGCCTTCAAAGTACTTGACACGGACTTTGCTTTCAAAAGTGAAACATAATTAATGCTTACGTAAGATTTCTCTTGACTTCTCAGGAGTATACTAACTCCAAGGACAATGTTGGAGCTGCAATACTACTACCAAGACAAAAAATGATACAGGTAACACTGCTTTCAGATTTCTAAGAATTGCTAAAATAGTATGTTTGCAGAGCATTCAGAGTCTCATAGAGAAAATAAGTTGAGAATATGACAAGTTCCTACCATCTCAAACACTGCCAATCTAGAACAAAAAGAAAGTACTTGAACGCCTGCAGTAATCGATCACAAACCAGAACATATCAGTGCATGACAAGGAAATGTAGTCACAAAATGATTCTACCCTTTCAAGTCCCAAAAAGGACCGAGGAACTTACCGGAGGCGATACCTGGATTTCAAACGGAGTACAATGTAGCCACTGTAGGGGAGAAGATCACAGAGAGCTCTTCTCAGATTGCTCAGAGTCAGCCCCAGCACCCTGTCCTGACTGAAGCAGACAAAGTGGTCAAACAGGTAGGTAGAAATGAGTAAGGAACAGAGAGTATGGTTATTCTTGCATTGTTTTGTTCGTCTGTCAAAGAAAAGAGTGCTTCTGACTTTTGTCAATGTTCATCTTTATTTTAGGAGAAGAACAAACGGTGGTATCACACTTTGCTCAAGTGTATGATACCATGTGTGTACAGCAGACATCACCAAAGGAACAGGAGACACCTGAGTAGAGAACAAGAATATGAAAAGACTGATGAAAAAAAGCACCAGGAGAAATCAATTTGTTGTAACAGAAGAAATAAGGTTCTTGATCCCGAGATGAAGTGAAACAGATGAGTTTATTGCATGCAAGGAACAATAAAGCCGAAGTCTTGTTTCCCGCAAGAAACAACAAAACCGAAGTATTGTTCAACGTACTGTTACAAACTTTTGGGTTATATAGTGTTTTCTTCTCCGTTTCTGACGTCACTCGGTCTGATGGTAAAGAGGGGGGTTCATGGTATTTGGCCAGTTTACGATGTTCTGGGCAAATGGTCAGTTTAACATTACACCCAGGGGGGTTCCTAGCTGGCATCTGCAATCCTTATCAGTTAACCCCCTTTCCTGCCATAAACCCCAGCTTGTGACTTGGAAGTCTAAACCCCCTACAGAAAAGATTAAATTCAAACCCCCGTCTTCACATCTTTCTTCATTCCCCCCTTATAAAATATGGCATACGTCAGTGTAGCCTATTTTTATACATACAATGTCAGGGCAGATCTTTCCTTTCTTGGCGAACAGGTATGTATTGCCATGACATTGTACGTTCCACGGTTATGGCAAGATGTGATACATGTTTTTGTGCACGTGATGATTACAATTATACATATAAACAATACTACTCCTACAGATAAACACTATAAAAAGGTTCCACCCTAATTCTTCTAAAGTCGAGGCCATTTGAATTAACTCTCGACTCAGAAAGTTCATGCCGGCTTGTGGAAATATTATACCTAAATAATATTCCCAATCAGCCAATTTTCTTTGTGGTCTGTGGTTAGGTCCGAAGGGGCTGTGGGTTTGAACACGGATATGAGGAACCACATATCCTAAATAACATGAGCCAGACCACTGGGCTGGCAGCCATGGGTAGGCTCGTTTTCCACAAATGAAATATGTTCCGTTTGGCGCTCCCCATGCCTCTGAAAATAAGAAGCTTATACCGAATTGTGGGGTGTGCCGATCCCATCCTGGAATTTGGGAGGTAGAGGTGGATATATTTGCAGCGCTGGTAAGGTTGCAACGACTCCATCCAACCAAGTGCAGACCAATTAGTGTGCTGAAAACATATGTTTCCCTCACGTTCCTTATTGAGAGTCAGGTATGGTGGTGTATGGCTTCTGTTATATTTAGGAGCGTAAGAGCCTGTGAAACTCGTGGGCTCTAAGCCTCGCTCCTGTAGATATTGTAATGTTGTGCAGGTTAAAGTCGTGTTATGGCAACCCCCATAGTTTGTCATATTAAAATCTCCTAAATTATCCCTCCAAATGATCATGCCTATGACTTCCTCGAGACGCCAAGGAATGGCCCCCATAGGAAGTCCTCCCTGTACATATTTGGGTAATGCGGCACACACCCAGCAGGCACTTTGGTTGGTTTTCTTAGCTGTCAGATAGGAGAGGCCTAAAAAGGAATTAATTCCATGTTCTCCTTTGTGGGAGAGATGATCATTAATTCCTGCGGAACATAGTCCTACAGCAACAATTATTGTTATAAACAGAAATGATTTCATTCTGAGTCTGTAAATGGGGATGAGGCTCGTCGGCAGTGTGGCGCGTGGATCCAGCGATCTTTTTCCTTCCACTCGAACCGCAGACTCGGTTGTCAACAGGATCTGGATCCCACCTGGGCTGGAGAACCTGTGAAGGAAATTTCCTGATCCACACCCACTCTCCTGGGATGAGGTTGTGCCCTCCTTCAGGTGGTGGTCCCCACGCCTCCAGGACCTGCTCGCGGGCTCCTTGGGTGGCCTCTGTCAGCTACTTGCAATAATACAAAGGAATGGTTGATCCCTCTGAGGAAACCCCAGTCTCAGCACCTGTAAGAGAACTTGTTTCAAATTATTAAAGGCGGCTTTTGCTGCAGGAACCAAGGCAATCTTGTCCTTGTACTGCACTCCCCCCTTAAGCAGATCTGTTAAGAGTTGTGCTCACCCTGCAAAAAACATATTACCCAGGCCCTGTTAAAATTTCACAATGCTAGACACAAAAGGGCCTTATCATAACTGCTTCTATTAGACACTCTAAAGCTGAAGCAACTCAGACTTGTGGGTTTCCTCGTCAGGGGAAGCACTCAGAATAACATCAACATACTGAGTGATCACAGCCAGTTGAAGCCACGTGATACCCTGTTCTGCATAGTCATTCTTTGTAATGCATAATATTTCAACCCAATAGATCTGGGATCAAACCACCCATTAAAATCTGGTACTCGGCAAGTAAAACTTGCTGTCCCAATACTCCTGTGGCCTCCTGCCATCTTCCCATATACATTGCTCTATAGTACACTGTTGAACAGAGGAGTGAAACAAGCAGGACAGTAGTGCTCCAGTATCCCCTAACAGAGAAACCAACACTCCATTAACAGTACATTTTTATTCACTGGACTGGGACAGACTTAGGGAGGCTACAAGGGATTTACAGGATCTAATCGTTAGGTAAACAGATTTTCTCACAAGACGTTATTCTCCCCAGTCTCGATTCTAAACCTACAGCGTTTCAGCATGTCTGGTTTCGAGACATTCGAATAAAACCAAATTGTTTCCACTATTGCAACTAATTGTATAAATTACAATTTATAATAATTTATAATAATACAAAAACTGTTTAACTACTTTTACGTCCACCTGTACTGTACTTATACGTTTCAGACGCTCTTATATTTTCCAATCTCCTTAAGTTGATTTTCGTCAAGTCTCTTTAGTTACGTCTCTAGCCAGTCCCGCTGGCTAAACACACTCACACCGTCATTTAGTAGACCAAAACTCACAGTTACACACATACATGCCGGCACACAAATTCATAAAACACACATACACATCGAGAATATATTTTTCTCTTCGTAATACAATGTGCTGTATTCTTGTTTTACTTTTACATGAATCCTTTTAATTCCTGAAGCGCACTCCAGGTTCGCTGCATTTCTAATTTCGGGTGCGGTACTTTAGCCCACCGGTCAATATCTTATGGTTTTGGATTTGATCGTATTGGGGGTTCAGGGAAGGTAGGTGCGAGAACGGACCCCCTCGGCGGGGTGCGAGACGGAGTTAGAGTGGCGCTGTCATCAACGGCACCAGCCCCTGCTACATCAAGTCCTTTCCCACTTCGAGTGAGAGTACAGACCTGCGGGCGCCCTCCCTCTAACAGGGGAGACCCTGATCCGTCTTTATCACACTCATACCAAGTGTTATCCCAATCAGACCCCCCTTCTCCATATGGCCACTGAGGGAATTGATCCCAATTATTTTCGTTTCCTGCCTGTTTGTTCCCCTGTGGGAGAGCAGGATATAACTTAGTCGCCGGCTGTAGCACATTAACCAGTGCAGCGTGACCAGGAGTTAATTCCTTCTTTAATTTCTCATTCTCCTGTACTGCCTCTTTTAGCTTTTTTTCCTATACTCTTTCGTAGCGAGTAAAGTATATTTTCTTCCGGGTTTTTATTTTCCCCGTAAACACACTTTTAAGTCACATCCCAATTTCTTTTTTTTTTTTCGTCATGTATCTGCCACTGCTGGTGCCGGCCGTGCACCAGGGTGGGAGCTACATGCTTGTGCTTTTGCCAATCAATACTCATATGCTTTCTTTACAGGCGTCTTCGCCCCAAATTCCCTCTGACAAACTCAGCTTTTTCCATATTTTTCTCTTTCTTTTCCGTCAACTTACACTTTTCCGATATATAAACGGACCCTTCCACCACTTTCTCAAACCATCAGTTAGCACACATGTTCGGTCTCTTTAAGATTTACTTTTGTCGTGTGTGAGGTAACAGCTCATTCAGTAGGGGGATGCTTTCACTTGAAAAACCTGTGCATTACTGCACTCATTCAGCCAAGGGCGTCTGTTACCTCCGGATCTAAATACCTCTCAGAGACTTTAGAGAGGATTTACACCGCACTGTTCACAGGTAAGAAACGAGACCTCGAAAACCCCCTTTCTTGATCAGTAATTCACCATCCCCAGTACGCCAGCATCGCTGCTTTTGCCCCGGGGTGGACTTACGCACTGAGCTCAATCAGGGCGATTCTCGGGTCTCAACGTCCTTTAAATCCTGCTACTTAATGCTTTGCTCTTTTATTATGAGGTGTGTTTATGTTAGTGTCGTGCGTGTGTATATGTATTTCACAAACAAGGAAAACACCAAAAACATACATACATATATCTCTTCTACTCCTGTTTCCTTTAAAACAAAAAAAAAACCACGCCACGCCAATCTGTGCACGATCAAGGCGTAGCTAATCTCAGGACCCCAGGCGTAATTAAAGCCCACACCAATCCTGGATTATACGTGCATTTAATGCACCACTCAGCTCCAGAACCCCGGGCGCAATTAAGGCCCACACCGATCCCGAGCCACAGAACTCCGGGTGCAATTAAGACCCACACCAGTTCTGACCTTCAGAACTCCGGGTGCAACTAAGACCCACACCGGTCCTGAACTACGTGCATTTAATGCACCACTTGCTCTAGAACCCCGGGCGCAATTAAGGCCCACACCGATTCAGAGCCTCAGAACTCCGGGTGCAATTAAGACCCAAACCAGTTCTGACCTTCAGAACTCCGGGTGCAATTAAGACCCACACCAGTCCTGACTTCACGGTAAGGGTCCAAAACCCGTTCAAAACTCCACGCGCAATTAAGGCATACACCAGCTTCGAACGCCTGTACACAATACCGCGGAACCCCTGCCAGACCAAATTCTGGGCTTACAGCAAACAACCCATTACATACACCGATGCCTTCCCCGGGCCAGAGGAATTCAGAAACTCACGTTTACTCCGTCATCTCGGGCGATTCTCGCAGGGAGCAGAGATTTCCCAATCGGTCAGAGAGAGTCGGGACTTTTAAATAAAAGAGGAGTCCTTACCTCTTAGTTATGTGCGCGCTGACCGTCTCTCCTGCCGATGGGAAGTTCTGCGCCTTCTGGAGCATCCGCCGACTACGCCAAATTTGTTGTAACAGAAGAAATAAGGTTCTTGATCCCGAGATGAAGTGAAACAGATGAGTTTATTGCATGCAAGGAACAATAAAGCCGAAGTCTTGTTTCCCGCAAGAAACAACAAAACTGAAGTATTGTTCAACGTACTGTTACAAACTTTTGGGTTATATAGTGTTTTCTTCTCCGTTTCTGACGTCACTCGGTCTGATGGTAAAGAGGGGGGTTCATGGTATTTGGCCAGTTTACGATGTTCTGGGCAAATGGTCAGTTTAACATTACACCCAGGGGGGTTCCTAGCTGGCATCTGCAATCCTTATCAGTTAACCCCCTTTCCTGCCATAAACCCCAGCTTGTGACTTGGAAGTCTAAACCCCCTACAGAAAAGATTAAATTCAAACCCCCGTCTTCACATCTTTCTTCACATTGAATATGCACAATCTCGTCCAGTATTTCAATGAAAAGTTTCAGTGTTGTTTTTAGTGTCGTCGTATTGCATACATTTAAAACAATGTGTCTTGTTTAATGAACAATTTCATTTACTTTAGTAAAAAGTGTTGTTTACTGTAGTCCTAGCATGGATGCAATTGTTAGAAAAAACGTGAATGAAAAACTGAATGTTTCATACAATATGGGTTTGTGTTAACCCACACACCTAAGTGAAATGTTTGATTACGTTTACAAGACATAACACATAGTTCAGTTGAGTGTGAAAGGGAACAACAGAGAAAGTCACAAACAAAACATTTGTGAAGGACTTGATGAATGTTTTTTCTTTAGAAATGACAAAAAATAAAGAATTTTTCAACAAGATGTCTTTCTATAGCGAGTTTCATTTGAGATAGTCTTTTCTTAGAAGTGCAAGAGTGGTATTCCCTACAACTTATTCCCCAATTTGATCATTCTCAGAAATTAGGAGACGGAAACCACACCTACTGTAATATTAGACCTTGTAACAAGGCAACTAGGTTTCAATGGCTTAAAAGGTGCAGAAAGAGGCTCATGTATAATGACCTCCAGTGTCCCACAGGTTTCCCAAATCATTTCTTAGAGTTTGGAAAAAGAGGAAATAAAGTGTCTACAGAAAGCGTATACCCCCTTGAACTTTGTTCAGTTTGTTGCGCCAGTGCCAGAGTTTCATGCAATTAAATGAGGACCTCTTTCTAACACCACATATGTTATACTTTCAAAGGGAAAAAAGGAAATATTACATTTTCACCCACATGTTAATATTTGGTAGAAGCCCTTTTCTATTACTTGCCTGACTTGCTTCTTCTGCTGGATGGCTTCTGGTCGCTGGTCAGGATCGACAGCCAGCATGTCCTGGAGCAGTGTCCTTAGCTCAGTGCTTATGGCTCTATTTACTTTCAGGGGGATGTGGAACTGCAGCCAGGGGTTCTCATCCAGGGCCTCTCCAACAGGCCCTGACAGACATATGCTCCTGTATCGGAAACACACTTTAGTTCAATTCTAAAATATTTCTCATAGGACTGAAGGAACCTTTGCCTGTTAAGAGTTAACAATTAGGTCCTCAAAAACTGTTTTACGGTTTTCTACACTCCTGGCTGGCCAAGGTCTCTTTAAGGTCTCTTAAGTGGAGGTGTAACTCATGTATCCTACATGTGATTTAGCAACATGAAAGGGAATAGCTTCTTATCGGATTATGGTCTTGGTTAACTGCCTAAGGCTGACCTAAGTGCCTAACTTTCTGACTTTCTTTATACCTTATATGTTAAGAAGCTTCTTCTGACCAATCAGAAATGTATGCTTTATGTATGAACATTTTGCTCATCAAAGTGAGTGAGAGACAAGGTTAACAGAAATTAGCCACGGCAGTAAATGACAGCATATTTTTGGGTTCTTAAATGGTCTCTACCTGGCACACCTGCAGTGCAAACTGACACACACTGTTTAGAGAAACAGCTACTCTATTACTAGTATTAATGAAACATTTCTTATTCTATGGAACAAAAACAAACAGTAAAACTAAAACACAGATCTCTTAGCTTCCTATTTCATGAACCAGATGACTGAATGACCAAGCCTAACTAGTAGCCAGAACCCCAGTTAACCCTCCGTAACACAAAGTTTAACCACACGACAGGAACTCTTTCAAACTGAGTGAAAATCATAAATGGATCCATAACTTTACATCAATTTACTATGTTGTGCCAATACCTGCATTTACATTTAGAACGAATGATGTCATAGAACCAGCATCACACCAGTTCCAGGTGTCTCCAAGGAGACAACAGAACTTCAGTTGTGTTTGCTAAAATACACACTTTGAAACATACTGTAACACTTAGTTAACATGTCTGGTTTAGTTGAAGAATCGGCTAAGGTAAGTTTCAGGGTTTAATGGTGGGATGGCACCTGTGCTTTTTTCCCCCAACCGCTAGAATATGATTCGCACCAAACCCAAAAGAAATACTGCACAGTTCAGGAACTTCATCAACCTAGCAACTGTAAAATAAGCTTACAAACAACTGAATTGAAATGCCAAAAAGTTCAGAGAAAGGCACAAACTATGTTTACTTGGGGTTTACAAAATTAAAGCTAACTAAAACTGTAATGATAAACAATCATGCTGCCAATGTACAGAGAAATATCATGTTTTTTGAATAATGTATTATTTGTTACATAGGAACCCAGTATAAGGGAATCCCTTGCGATCCTTTCTGCAGAGATAAAGGTAAGTATTGTTTTCTCTTTAGCTCTGTCACTCCAAGAAATATAATGAACATAAATATATTTGCCAATCTTTTCATAGTAATCCAAACAACTCTGCGTGTAGCTGACATTTGTAATATTTATCTACCGCAGTATAACTCTTCTGGCAAGGCGATTGGTATTGTACCTTGAAAGAAAACTGATTGGAAATGTCATGTATTCTATGGTTTCTATTGATGTCAAGTGGCAAATGTTGACTGGTGATGTTATGTGAATCTTAGGAAATGGTCATTTTTCAATCGAGTCTATGTTTCTCAGAATTTGAGACAGAGAGGTCAATCTCTGCAATCCGAGCTGAGGGCATTTCTTGGAATGGAAAGGTAAGAGCAACGTGTTCTTTGATTTCTCTTAAGACTCTTCGCCAGATTTAACGATGAAAAATGTAAATAATAATAACAAACATTATTTTATATAGTGCCTTGAAAGGTGGCTTCTTTACAGAATGACAAAACCGACTACAATAAATAATACACAAGATATGCATGATGACAATACACAGTTAGAGGAGACAGTAGATGGTCATTGTCAGTGTATTCTGAAGGTAGTTTTCCAATTTTTTGGAACGGGGTAAAAGAGGCCACCTCTACTAGAATCTTTGTCCTAACCAAAATTGTAACAAAGTATAATAATAATATTAAAAATAATAATAATAAACTTTATCTATAGAGCACCTTTCATACAAATAGTGCTTTGGTGCTTTAAAAACCAAGCGTAAAAATACAATATTAAAATTGAGAGATATACTTTCAGTTGTAAAGGAAAATACAGCAATACAGTAAAGCAACATACATGTCAATTAAATAAATAAAAATTAGGAAAGTCGTAATAAAATAAGAACAATTAAAGAGAACTAAAAAAAGAAACAGAAATAGAAAGAACAAAGAACCACTTTAACTAAAAGCAACATTTTCAAATGTTTTTTAAAACAATGTACCGAGCTTGACTGCCTAATAAAAAGTGGAAGTGAGTTTCATAATTTAGAAGCATAAAAACAAAAAGCAGCCTCTCCACTCTTTCTGCATTTCACATGTGGTATTTGCAGTAGGCCAGTATGTGCAGATCTCAGGTCACGTATAGGAACATATGAAGACAGACATTCAGTAAGGTACAGACGTGCTAGGTCGCTTAAAGCTTTAAAAACAAGTAAAAGAACTTTCAAATTTATCCTAGATAATACAGGTGACCAGTGAAGTTTTTTCAAAACAGGAATGATATTCTCTTTCTTGTATTTGTTAGGATCTGTGCTACTGCATTTCGAACAAGTAGTAAGGGATTTATTGTTTTCTTGGGAAGCCCACAAAACAGAGCATTATAATCATATCCACATCAATGTGAGCAATGGAGAAGTCAAATTAACGTGTCTAAATATCATCTAGTTCTATCCCAGGGAAGAGGGCTTTTGCCTACACAGACGACAAGACACAAAACGCTCAACTGTGCAAAACACGCATAAGGACATCAGTCAGGAGGAACAAGGTAAAGTGTTTTTACTTCTTCACCATGGTCATGTAATTTCACTCCAAGCACTGTCATATGAAATAACTGTGGAAACGACCTCCCCAACATTTTGGGTTGTTGCATTTTGCTTCAATGAATTTTAACCTTTTCTTTTAGACATTAAGAGGAAGGACACATTCACCCTTGGTAGAGATTCAGTTGTTCTATGAGATGTCAAGGTGAGAATTAACCACTTCAGGCATACGTCAATCCACATGACTGAAAACTGGCAATGAACAGGATATGGGGATTTTGCTAGTTATAAAGTACAATAATCATCATTACATGATCTAAGACTACTGAAGTATAAGCTGTGTCCCTGACTGATTAATTAGCAAATTCATCTTTGTAGAGTGCAGCTACTATCTATTCAGTGGCATTTCCTTAAAACAACTGTATTCCCACATTCTGAATATGGAGTGAGATCATGTAGAGAATGTTGGACTTGTAATAACTAATTGAAGGATAATAACAATCAACGAAAGTGCTTAAAAGTATCAACAAATGCCTTCAAAGTACTTGACACGGACTTTGCTTTCAAAAGTGAAACATAATTAATGCTTACGTAAGATTTCTCTTGACTTCTCAGTCAAGAGAAATCTTACGTAATCTTACGTGTCCTTGGAGTTAGTTAGTATACTAACTCCAAGGACAAGTAACATCACAAACCATTATTTAAGTGCTGATGTTGGAGCTGCAATACTACTACCAAGACAAAAAATGATACAGGTAACACTGCTTTCAGATTTCTAAGAATTGCTAAAATAGTATGTTTGCAGAGCATTCAGAGTCTCATAGAGAAAATAAGTTGAGAATATGACAAGTTCCTACCATCTCAAACACTGCCAATCTAGAACAAAAAGAAAGTACTTGAACGCCTGCAGTAATCGAACACAAACCAGAACATATCAGTGCATGACAAGGAAATGTAGTCACAAAATGATTCTACCCTTTCAAGTCCCAAAAAGGACAGAGGAACTTACCGGAGGCGATACCTGGATTTCAAACGGAGTACAATGTAGCCACTGTAGGGGAGAAGATCACAGAGAGCTCTTCTCAGATTGCTCAGAGTCAGCCCCAGCACCCTGTCCTGACTGAAGCAGACAAAGTGGTCAAACAGGTAGGTAGAAATGAGTAAGGAACAGAGAGTATGGTTATTCTTGCATTGTTTTGTTCGTCTGTCAAAGAAAAGAGTGCTTCTGACTTTTGTCAATGTTCATCTTTATTTTAGGAGAAGAACAAACGGTGGTATCACACTTTGCTCAAGTGTATGATACCATGTGTGTACAGCAGACATCACCAAAGGAACAGGAGACACCTGAGTAGAGAACAAGAATATGAAAAGACTGATGAAAAAAAGCACCAGGAGAAATCCATTGAATATGCACAATCTTGTCCAGTATTTCAATGAAAAGTTTCAGTGTTGTTTTTAGTGTCGTCGTATTGCATACATTTAAAACAATGTGTCTTGTTTAATGAACAATTTCATTTACTTTAGTAAAAAGTGTTGTTTACTGTAGTCCTAGCATGGATGCAATTGTTAGAAAAAACTTGAATGAAAAACTGAATGTTTCATACAATATGGGTTTGTGTTAACCCACACACCTAAGTGAAATGTTTGATTACGTTTACAAGACATAACACATAGTTCAGTTGAGTGTGAAAGGGAACAACAGAGAAAGTCACAAACAAAACATTTGTGAAGGACTTGATGAATGTTTTTTCTTTAGAAATGACAAAAAATAAAGAATTTTTCAACAAGATGTCTTTCTATAGCGAGTTTCATTTGAGATAGTCTTTTCTTAGAAGTGCAAGAGTGGTATTCCCTACAACTTATTCCCCAATTTGATCATTCTCAGAAATTAGGAGACGGAAACCACACCTACTGTAATATTAGACCTTGTAACAAGGCAACTAGGTTTCAATGGCTTAAAAGGTGCAGAAAGAGGCTCATGTATAATGACCTCCAGTGTCCCACAGGTTTCCCAAATCATTTCTTAGAGTTTGGAAAAAGAGGAAATAAAGTGTCTACAGAAAGCGTATACCCCCTTGAACTTTGTTCAGTTTGTTGCGCCAGTGCCAGAGTTTCATGCAATTAAATGAGGACCTCTTTCTAACACCACATATGTTATACTTTCAAAGGGAAAAAAGGAAATATTACATTTTCACCCACATGTTAATATTTGGTAGAAGCCCTTTTCTATTACTTGCCTGACTTGCTTCTTCTGCTGGATGGCTTCTGGTCGCTGGTCAGGATCGACAGCCAGCATGTCCTGGAGCAGTGTCCTTAGCTCAGTGCTTATGGCTCTATTTACTTTCAGGGGGATGTGGAACTGCAGCCAGGGGTTCTCATCCAGGGCCTCTCCAACAGGCCCTGACAGACATATGCTCCTGTATCGGAAACACACTTTAGTTCAATTCTAAAATATTTCTCATAGGACTGAAGGAACCTTTGCCTGTTAAGAGTTAACAATTAGGTCCTCAAGAACTGTTTTACGGTTTTCTACACTCCTGGCTGGCCAAGGTCTCTTTAAGGTCTCTTAAGTGGAGGTGTAACTCATGTATCCTACATGTGATTTAGCAACATGAAAGGGAATAGCTTCTTATCGGATTATGGTCTTGGTTAACTGCCTAAGGCTGACCTAAGTGCCTAACTTTCTGACTTTCTTTATACCTTATATGTTAAGAAGCTTCTTCTGACCAATCAGAAATGTATGCTTTATGTATGAACATTTTGCTCATCAAAGTGAGTGAGAGACAAGGTTAACAGAAATTAGCCACGGCAGTAAATGACAGCATATTTTTGGGTTCTTAAATGGTCTCTACCTGGCACACCTGCAGTGCAAACTGACACACACTGTTTAGAGAAACAGCTACTCTATTACTAGTATTAATGAAACATTTCTTATTCTATGGAACAAAAACAAACAGTAAAACTAAAACACAGATCTCTTAGCTTCCTATTTCATGAACCAGATGACTGAATGACCAAGCCTAACTAGTAGCCAGAACCCCAGTTAACCCTCCGTAACACAAAGTTTAACCACACGACAGGAACTCTTTCAAACTGAGTGAAAATCATAAATGGATCCATAACTTTACATCAATTTACTATGTTGTGCCAATACCTGCATTTACATTTAGAACGAATGATGTCATAGAACCAGCATCACACCAGTTCCAGGTGTCTCCAAGGAGACAACAGAACTTCAGTTGTGTTTGCTAAAATACACACTTTGAAACATACTGTAACACTTAGTTAACATGTCTGGTTTAGTTGAAGAATCGGCTAAGGTAAGTTTCAGGGTTTAATGGTGGGATGGCACCTGTGCTTTTTTCCCCCAACCGCTAGAATATGATTCGCACCAAACCCAAAAGAAATACTGCACAGTTCAGGAACTTCATCAACCTAGCAACTGTAAAATAAGCTTACAAACAACTGAATTGAAATGCCAAAAAGTTCAGAGAAAGGCACAAACTATGTTTACTTGGGGTTTACAAAATTAAAGCTAACTAAAACTGTAATGATAAACAATCATGCTGCCAATGTACAGAGAAATATCATGTTTTTTGAATAATGTATTATTTGTTACATAGGAACCCAGTATAAGGGAATCCCTTGCGATCCTTTCTGCAGAGATAAAGGTAAGTATTGTTTTCTCTTTAGCTCTGTCACTCCAAGAAATATAATGAACATAAATATATTTGCCAATCTTTTCATAGTAATCCAAACAACTCTGCGTGTAGCTGACATTTGTAATATTTATCTACCGCAGTATAACTCTTCTGGCAAGGCGATTGGTATTGTACCTTGAAAGAAAACTGATTGGAAATGTCATGTATTCTATGGTTTCTATTGATGTCAAGTGGCAAATGTTGACTGGTGATGTTATGTGAATCTTAGGAAATGGTCATTTTTCAATCGAGTCTATGTTTCTCAGAATTTGAGACAGAGAGGTCAATCTCTGCAATCCGAGCTGAGGGCATTTCTTGGAATGGAAAGGTAAGAGCAACGTGTTCTTTGATTTCTCTTAAGACTCTTCGCCAGATTTAACGATGAAAAATGTAAATAATAATAACAAACATTATTTTATATAGTGCCTTGAAAGGTGGCTTCTTTACAGAATGACAAAACCAACTACAATAAATAATACACAAGATATGCATGATGACAATACACAGTTAGAGGAGACAGTAGATGGTCATTGTCAGTGTATTCTGAAGGTAGTTTTCCAATTTTTTGGAACGGGGTAAAAGAGGCCACCTCTACTAGAATCTTTGTCCTAACCAAAAATGTAACAAAGTATAATAATAATATTAAAAATAATAATGATAAACTTTATCTATAGAGCACCTTTCATACAAATAGTGCTTTGGTGCTTTAAAAACCAAGCGTAAAAATAAAATATTAAAATTGAGAGATATACTTTCAGTTGTAAAGGAAAATACAGCAATACAGTAAAGCAACATACATGTCAATTAAATAAATAAAAATTAGGAAAGTCGTAATAAAATAAGAACAATTAAAGAGAACTAAAAAAAGAAACAGAAATAGAAAGAACAAAGAACCACTTTAACTAAAAGCAACATTTTCAAATGTTTTTTAAAACAATGTACCGAGCTTGACTGCCTAATAAAAAGTGGAAGTGAGTTTCATAATTTAGAAGCATAAAAACAAAAAGCAGCCTCTCCACTCTTTCTGCATTTCACATGTGGTATTTGCAGTAGGCCAGTATGTGCAGATCTCAGGTCACGTATAGGAACATATGAAGACAGACATTCAGTAAGGTACAGACGTGCTAGGTCGCTTAAAGCTTTAAAAACAAGTAAAAGAACTTTCAAATTTATCCTAGATAATACAGGTGACCAGTGAAGTTTTTTCAAAACAGGAATGATATTCTCTTTCTTGTATTTGTTAGGATCTGTGCTACTGCATTTCGAACAAGTAGTAAGGGATTTATTGTTTTCTTGGGAAGCCCACAAAACAGAGCATTATAATCATATCCACATCAATGTGAGCAATGGAGAAGTCAAATTAACGTGTCTAAATATCATCTAGTTCTATCCCAGGGAAGAGGGCTTTTGCCTACACAGACGACAAGACACAAAACGCTCAACTGTGCAAAACACGCATAAGGACATCAGTCAGGAGGAACAAGGTAAAGTGTTTTTACTTCTTCACCATGGTCATGTAATTTCACTCCAAGCACTGTCATATGAAATAACTGTGGAAACGACCTCCCCAACATTTTGGGTTGTTGCATTTTGCTTCAATGAATTTTAACCTTTTCTTTTAGACATTAAGAGGAAGGACACATTCACCCTTGGTAGAGATTCAGTTGTTCTATGAGATGTCAAGGTGAGAATTAACCACTTCAGGCATACATCAATCCACATGACTGAAAACTGGCAATGAACAGGATATGGGGATTTTGCTAGTTATGAAGTACAATAATCATCATTACATGATCTAAGACTACTGAAGTATAAGCTGTGTCCCTGACTGATTAATTAGCAAATTCATCTTTGTAGAGTGCAGCTACTATCTATTCAGTGGCATTTCCTTAAAACAACTGTATTCCCACATTCTGAATATGGAGTGAGATCATGTAGAGAATGTTGGACTTGTAATAACTAATTGAAGGATAATAACAATCAACGAAAGTGCTTAAAAGTATCAACAAATGCCTTCAAAGTACTTGACACGGACTTTGCTTTCAAAAGTGAAACATAATTAATGCTTACGTAAGATTTCTCTTGACTTCTCAGGAGTATACTTACTCCAACGACAAGTAACATCAAAAACCATTATTTAAGTGCTGATGTTGGAGCTGCAATACTACTACCAAGACAAAAAATGATACAGGTAACACTGCTTTCAGATTTCTAAGAATTGCTAAAATAGTATGTTTACAGAGCATTCAGAGTTGAGAATATGACAAGTTCCTACCATCTCAAACACTGCCAATCTAGAACAAAAAGAAAGTACTTGAACGCCTGCAGTAATCGAACACAAACCAGAACATATCAGTGCATGACAAGGAAATGTAGTCACAAAATGATTCTACCCTTTCAAGTCCCAAAAAGGACCGAGGAACTTACCGGAGGCGATACCTGGATTTCAAACAGAGTACAATGTAGCCACTGTAGGGGAGAAGATCACAGAGAGCTCTTCTCAGATTGCTCAGAGTCAGCCCCAGCACCCTGTCCTGACTGAAGCAGACAAAGTGGTCAAACAGGTAGGTAGAAATGAGTAAGGAACAGAGAGTATGGTTATTCTTGCATTGTTTTGTTCGTCTGTCAAAGAAAAGAGTGCTTCTGACTTTTGTCAATGTTCATCTTTATTTTAGGAGAAGAACAAACGGTGGTATCACACTTTGCTCAAGTGTATGATACCATGTGTGTACAGCAGACATCACCAAAGGAACAGGAGACACCTGAGTAGAGAACAAGAATATGAAAAGACTGATGAAAAAAAGCACCAGGAGAAATCCATTGAATATGCACAATCTCGTCCAGTATTTCAATGAAAAGTTTCAGTGTTGTTTTTAGTGTCGTCGTATTGCATACATTTAAAACAATGTGTCTTGTTTAATGAACAATTTCATTTACTTTAGTAAAAAGTGTTGTTTACTGTAGTCCTAGCATGGATGCAATTGTTAGAAAAAACTTGAATGAAAAACTGAAATGACAAAAAATAAAGAATTTTTCAACAAGATGTCTTTCTATAGCGAGTTTCATTTGAGATAGTCTTTTCTCAGAAGTGCAAGAGTGGTATTCCCTACAACTTATTCCCCAATTTGATCATTCTCAGAAATTAGGAGACGGAAACCACACCTACTGTAATATTAGACCTTGTAACAAGGCAACTAGGTTTCAATGGCTTAAAAGTTGCAGAAAGAGGCTCATGTATAATGACCTCCAGTGTCCCACAGGTTTCCCAAATCATTTCTTAGAGTATGGAAAAAGAGGAAATAAAGTGTCTACAGAAAGCATATACCCCCTTGAACTTTGTTCAGTTTGTTGCGCCAGTGCCAGAGTTTCATGCAATTAAATGAGGACCTCTTTCTCACACCACATATGTTATACTTTCAAAGGGAAAAAAGAAAATATTACAATTGTATACATTTTCACCCACATGTTAATATTTGGTAGAAGCCCTTTTCACAGCAATTTCAGCTGTGAGTCTGTTGGTAATGGGCTCCACCACCTCTGCACCAACAAGATTTGATCATATTTGAGAATTTCAGAAGTCTGTCTGGTTTAGCTGAAGAATCAGCTAAGGTAAGTTTCAGGAAGAGCATCTGATTTCTTTCAATAAAGCAGAACAGAGAAAAAACACACAATACAAAATCATGAGAATTTGTATCCATATGACGCTTTGACTCGAATACTTTTATCAGACCTACACAGAGTATATACTGTACACACTTTTTCAGCCCAGGTTTATACATTTGGAACTGCCATTTGTAGGTGTTTTTGTGTCTTAGCTCAACACTGTGAAACCTGTAGTTACAAACATGGACGATGAAGACATGAAGACATATATTGTACCTCTGACCGGCCTACCTTCCAAGAGGTGAAAGATGAAACTTTTCCTTTATCGTCAACTCAGTGAATGTCTTTAAACTTTCGAAAACTGTAACAAAGAATAAGTTAAAAAACTTATTTTCATTGGACCCACAGAAAAGTCAAAGTTGTCCATAGAAATGCCCGTCTAAATCAGAAATCTACAGCACAAAGGCAGTGGCCTTTCGGGACATAAAAATGAAATCAGACTTTACTCAGACGAATTGCCCTTGGTCACGGACATCTTGCTATCAGTCACTACAAAGATGTTTTCTCTCGTGCCATGGCTTGCCTGACTTGCTTCTTCTGCTGGATGGCTTCTGGTCGCTGGTCAGGATCGACAGCCAGCATGTCCTGGAGCAGTGTCCTTAGCTCAGTGCTTATGGCTCTATTTACTTTCAGGGGGATGTGGAACTGCAGCCAGGGGTTCTCATGCAGGGCTTCTCCAACAGGCCCTGACAGACATATGCTCCTGTATCGGAAACACACTTTAGTTCAATTCTAAAATATTTCTCATAGGACTGAAGGAACCTTTGCCTGTTAAGAGTTAACAATTAGGTCCTCAAGAACTGTTTTACGGTTTTCTACACTCCTGGCTGGCCAAGGTCTCTTTAAGGTCTCTTAAGTGGAGGTGTAACTCATGTATCCTACAAGTGATTTAGCAACATGAAAGGGAATAGCTTCTTATCGGATTATGGTCTTGGTTAACTGCCTAAGGCTGACCTAAGTGCCTAACTTTCTGACTTTGTTTATACCTTATATGTTAAGAAGCTTCTTCTGACCAATCAGAAATGTATGCTTTATGTATGAACATTTTGCTCATCAAAGTGAGTGAGAGACAAGGTTAACAGAAATTAGCCACGGCAGTAAATGACAGCATATTTTTGGGTTCTTAAATGGTCTCTACCTGGCACACCTGCAGTGTAAACTGACACACACTGTTTAGAGAAACAGCTACTCTATTACTAATATTAATGAAACATTTCTTATTCTATGGAACAAAAACAAACAGTAAAACTAAAACACAGATCTCTTAGCTTCCTATTTCATGAACCAGATGACTGAATGACCAAGCTTAACTAGTAGCCAGAACCCCAGTTAACCCTCCGTAACACAAAGTTTAACCACACGACAGGAACTCTTTCAAACTGAGTGAAAATCATAAATGGATCCATAACTTTACATCAATTTACTATGTTGTGCCAATACCTGCATTTACATTTAGAACGAATGATGTCATAGAACCAGCATCACACCAGTTCCAGGTGTCTCCAAGGAGACAACAGAACTTCAGTTGTGTTTGCTAAAATACACACTTTGAAACATACTGTAACACTTAGTTAACATGTCTGGTTTAGTTGAAGAATCGGCTAAGGTAAGTTTCAGGGTTTAATGGTGGGATGGCACCTGTGCTTTTTTCCCCCAACCCCTAGAATATGATTCGCACCAAACCCAAAAGAAATACTGCACAGTTCAGGAACTTCATCAACCTAGCAACTGTAAAATAAGCTTACAAACAACTGAATTGAACTGCCAAAAAGTTCAGAGAAAGGCACAAACTATGTTTACTTGGGGTTTACAAAATTAAAGCTAACTAAAACTGTAATGATAAACAATCATGCTGCCAATGGACAGAGAAATATCATGTTTTTTGAATAATGTATTATTTGTTATATAGGAACCCAGTATAAGGGAATCCCTTGCGATCCTGTCTGCAGAGATAAAGGTAAGTATTTTTTTCTCTTTAGCTCTGTCACTCCAAGAAATATAATGAACATAAATATATTTGCCAATCTTTTCATAGTAATCCAAACAACTCTGCGTGCATCTGACATTTGTAATATTTATCTACCGCAGTATAACTCTTCTGGCAAGGCGATTGGTATTGTACCTTGAAAGAAAACTGATTGGAAATGTCATGTACTCTATGGTTTCTATTGATGTCAAGTGGCAAATGTTGACTGGTGATGTTATGTGAATCATAGGGAATGGTCATTTTTCAATCGAGTCTATGTTTCTCAGAATTTGAGACAGAGAGGTCAATCTCTGCAATCCGAGCTGAGGGTATTTCTTGGAATGGAAAGGTAAGAGCAACGTGTTCTTTGATATTCTCTTAGGACTCTTCGCCAGATTTTACGATGAAAAATGTAAATAATAATAACAAACATTATTTTATATAGTGCCTTGAAAGGTGGCTTCTTTACAGAATGACAAAACCAACTACAATAAATAATACACAAGATATGCATGATGACAATACACAGTTAGAGGAGACAGTAGATGGTCATTGTCAGTGTATCCTGAAGGTAGTTTTCCAATTTTTTGGAACGGGGTAAAAGAGGCCACCTCTACTAGAATCTTTGTCCTAACCAAAAATGTAACAAAGTATAATAATAATATTAAAAATAATAATAATAAACTTTATCTATAGAGCACCTTTCATACAAATAGTGCTTTGGTGCTTTAAAAACCAAGCGTAAAAATAAAATATTAAAATTGAGAGATATACTTTCAGTTGTAAAGGAAAATACAGCAATACAGTAAAGCAACATACATGTCAATTAAATAAATAAAAATTAGGAAAGTCATAATAAAATAAGAACAATTAAAGAGAACTAAAAAAAGAAACAGAAATAGAAAGAACAAAGAACCACTTTAACTAAAAGCAACATTTTCAAATGTTTTTTAAAACAATGTACCGAGCTTGACTGCCTAATAAAAAGTGGAAGTGAGTTTCATAATTTAGAAGCATAAAAACAAAAAGCAGCCTCTCCACTCTTTCTGCATTTCACATGTGGTATTTGCAGTAGGCCAGTATGTGCAGATCTCAGGTCACGTATAGGAACATATGAAGACAGACATTCAGTAAGGTACAGACGTGCTAGGTCGCTTAAAGCTTTAAAAACAAGTAAAAGAACTTTCAAATTTATCCTAGATAATACAGGTGACCAGTGAAGTTTTTTCAAAACAGGAATGATATTCTCTTTCTTGTATTTGTTAGGATCTATGCTACTGCATTTCGAACAAGTAGTAAGGGATTTATTGTTTTCTTGGGAAGCCCACAAAACAGAGCATTATAATCATATCCACATCAATGTGAGCAATGGAGAAGTCAAATTAACGTGTCTAAATATCATCTAGTTCTATCCCAGGGAAGAGGGCTGTTGCCTACACAGACGACAAGACACAAAACGCTCAACTGTGCAAAACACGCATAAGGACATCAGTCAGGAGGAACAAGGTAAAGTGTTTTTACTTCTTCACCATGGTCATGTAGTTTCACTCCAAGCACTGTCTTATGAAATAACTGTAGAAACGACCTCCCCAACATTTTGGGTTGTGGCATTTTGCTTCAATGAATTTTAACCTTTTCTTTTAGACATTAAGAGGAAGGACACATTCACCCTTGGTAGAGATTCAGTTGTTCTACGAGATGTCAAGGTGAGAATTAACCACTTCAGGCATAAGTCAATCCACATGACCGGAAATGGGGCAATGAACAGGATATGGGGATTTTGCTAGTTATAAAGTACAATAATCATCATTAAATGATCTAAGACTACTGAAGTATAAGCTGTGTCCCTGACTGATTAATTAGCAAATTCATCTTCGTAGAGTGGAGCTACACTGAATATGGAGTGAGATCATGTAGGGAATGTTGGACTTGTAATAACTAATTGAAGGATAATAATAATCAACGAAAGTGCTTAAAAGTATCAACAAATGCCTTCAAAGTACTTGACACGTACTTTGCTTTCAAAAGTGAAACATAATTAATGCTTACGTAAGATTTCTCTTGACTTCTCAGGAGTATACTAACTCCAAGGACAAGTAACATCACAAACCATTATTTAAGTGCTGATGTTGGAGCTGCAATACTACTACCAAGACAAAAAATGATACAGGTAACACTGCTTTCAGATTTCTAAGAATTGCTAAAATAGTATGTTTACAGAGCATTCAGAGTCTCATAGAGAAAATAAGTTGAGAATATGACAAGTTCCTACCATCTCAAACACTGCCAGTCTAGAACAAAAAGAAAGTACTTGAACGCCTGCAGTAATCGAACACAAACCAGAACATATCAGTGCATGACAAGGAAATGTAGTCACAAAATGATTCTACCCTTTCAAGTCCCAAAAAGGACAGAGGAACTTACCGGAGGCGATACCTGGATTTCAAACAGAGTACAATGTAGCCACTGTAGGGGAGAAGATCACAGAGAGCTCTTCTCAGATTGCTCAGAGTCAACCCCAGCACCCTGTCCTGACTGAAGCAGACAAAGTGGTCAAACAGGTAGGTAGAAATGAGTAAGGAACAGAGAGTATGGTTATTCTTGCATTGTTTTGTTCGTCTGTCAAAGAAAAGAGTGCTTCTGACTTTTGTCAATGTTCATCTTTATTTTAGGAGAAGAACAAACGGTGGTATCACACTTTGCTCAAGTGTATGATACCATGTGTGTACAGCAGACATCACCAAAGGAACAGGAGACACCTGAGTAGAGAACAAGAATATGAAAAGACTGATGAAAAAAAGCACCAGGAGAAATCCATTGAATATGCACAATCTCGTCCAGTATTTCAATGAAAAGTTTCAGTGTTGTTTTTAGTGTCGTCGTATTGCATACATTTAAAACAATGTGTTTTGTTTAATGAACAATTTCATTTACTTTAGTAAAAAGTGTTGTTTACTGTAGTCCTAGCATGGATGCAATTGTTAGAAAAAACGTGAATGAAAAACTGAATGTTTCATACAATATGGGTTTGTGTTAACCCACACACCTAAGTGAAATGTTTGATTACCTTTACAAGACATAACACATAGTTCAGTTGAGTGTGAAAGGGAAGAACAGAGAAAGTCACAAACAAAACATTTGTGAAGGACTTGATGAATGTTTTTTCTTTAGAAATGACAAAAAATAAAGAATTTTTCAACAAGATGTCTTTCTATAGCGAGTTTCATTTGAGATAGTCTTTTCTTAGAAGTGCAAGAGTGGTATTCCCTACAACTTATTCCCCAATTTGATCATTCTCAGAAATTAGGAGACGGAAACCACACCTACTGTAATATTAGACCTTGTAACAAGGCAACTAGGTTTCAATGGCTTAAAAGGTGCAGAAAGAGGCTCATGTATAATGACCTCCAGTGTCCCACAGGTTTCCCAAATCATTTCTTAGAGTATGGAAAAAGAGGAAATAAAGTGTCTACAGAAAGCGTATACCCCCTTGAACTTTGTTCAGTTTGTTGCGCCAGTGCCAGAGTTTCATGCAATTAAATGAGGACCTCTTTCTAACACCACATATGTTATACTTTCAATGGGAAAAAAGGAAATATTACAATTGTATACATTTTAAAGCCATGTGTTCATATTTGGTAGAAGCCCTAACAACACCTAAAAAACACCTAACAACGGGTGCAGGACCGAATTAGGGCAATATCCACTATTGATAAACATACAGAAAACAATATTAAAGTACTGGCTTTTATATTAGCCAGACACAGCTGGATGAGCTCTACCAGCCAGGACAGGAGGCTCTACTGTACACAGAGAGGGGAGGGAGGGGGGAACAAGCTGCCCAGCCGTGTGGAATGCTACAGAACCCTAAACAGACAAAACATACTACCCGAATATTTGACCAAGATATCCAGACACAGCTGGATGAGCTCCACCAGTCAGGACAGGCTAATAAGATACACTCCACAGACATTCACAAAAGTGACATATCATAAACACTTGAATTACTTATCTACTCTCTCGAAACAAACTTTCGAGAAAAAACACATTGCCCAACGTTAGAAAGCACCTTGCATTACATTGCTTGAAAAACAATTTTATTTCGAAGGAATTATGGATCGGGAATTCTTCGAGGAAGTCGGGGTCACACAGCATGCCGCCCCATATATCAGGGAGCACATTGGATCAAGGCACCGTCTCTTTCAAGACAACGATCCGAAACACACAGCAGCAAGGGCGAGGCTTATAGCAGAACGAGTGAACTGGGTGAAAACTCCAGCCGAATCTCCAGATTTAAATCCAATAAGGATGGTATGGCATTAGCTGAAAGACTATGTTTGGAAAACTCCTAAACCCAGCACAAAGCAAGAACTGATACTGATACAATGTCTGTTGATACTGATACTGTATGAGTAGGGCTGTTTCACCACTCCTTTTTTTTTGTTGCATACAGCAGTACTTCTTATGGTAGTACTTAAGTACAGTACAGTAGGTACTTACATTAGTACTTCTCACGTTAAAAAAGTTAGGTGTTAGCATAAACTATTAGTAAATAAAAAATATTAAACTTAGCACTGTGATAAATTATGCTAATATTAAATTCGATTCTGCTCTGAGAATGTAGGGGGAAGGAAAAATGCCAGTGGTCTTTTCACTGATGAACTTGTGCCTGATGAACACCACTGCGTCACACCACACAGCTGCGAGTGCACCTCACTGTGCCCGGCCACCACTGCATCACACAACTGCCAGCGCACCTCACCGTACCAGGCCACCACTGCGTCACACAGCTGCAAGCACACCTCACCGTGCCAGGCCACCAGGGCGTCACAACACACAGCTGCCAGTGCACCTCACCGTGCCAGGCCACCACTGCGTCACACAGCTGCCAGCGCACCTCACCATGCCAGGCCACCACTGCGTCACACCACACAGCTGCCAGCGCACCTCAAAGTACCCGGCCACCAGTGCGTCACACCACACAGCTGCCAGCGCAGCTCACCATGCCAGGCCAGCACTGAGTCACACCATACAGCTGCCAGCGCACCTCACCGTGCCAGGCCACCACTGCGTCACACCACACAGCTACCAGCGCACCTCACCGTGCCCAGCCACAACTGCGTCACACAGCTGCAAGCGCACCTCAAAGTTCCCGGCCACAACTGAATCACACCACACAGGTGGCAGCGCACCGTACCAGACCACCACTGCGTCACACAGGTGCCAGTGCACCTCACCGTGCCCGGCCACAACTTCATCATACAACTGCCAGTACACCTGACCGTGCAAGGCCACCACTGAGTCACACAGCTGCCAGCACACCTCACCATGCCAGGCCACCACTGCGTCACACCACACAGCCGCCAGTGCACCTCACCGTGCCAAGCCACCACTGCGTCACACAGCTGCCAGCACACCTCACCGTACCCAGCCACCACTACGTCACACAGCTGCCAGCACACCTCACCGTGCCCGGCCACCACTTCATCATACAACTGCCAGCACACCTGACCCTGCAAGGCCACCACTGCGTCACACAGCTGCCAGCGCACCTCACCGTGCCAGGCCACCACTGCGTCACACAGCTGCCAGCACACCTCACAGTGCCAGGCCACCACTGCGTCGAACCACACAGGTGCCAGTGCACCTCACTGTGCCTAGCAGCCACTGCATCACACAGCTGAAAGCACAACTCACCGTGCCAGGACACCACTGTGTCACACCACACAGCTGCCAGTGCACCTCAGCGTGCCAGGCCGCCACTGAGTCACACCACACAGCCACCAGCGCACCTCACCGTGCCAGGCCACCACTACGTCAAACCACACAGCCGCCAGTGCACCTCAAAGTGCCCAGCCACCACTGCGTCACACAGCTGCCAGCGCACCTCACCATAACAGGCCACCACTACGTCAAACCACACAGCCGCCAGTGCACCTCACCGTGCCAGGCCAGCACTGAGTCACGCCACACAGCCACCAGCGCACCTCACCGTGCCAGACCACCACTGCGTCACAGATCTGCCAACGCACCTCACCGTGCCAGGCCACCACTACGTCAAACCACACAGCCGCCAGCGCACCTCACTGTGCCAGGCCACCACTGCATCACACAGCTGCCAGCACACCTCACCGTACCAGACCACAACTGTGTCACACAGATGCCAGCACACCTCACCGAGCCAGGCCACCACTGCAACACACCACACAGCTGCCAGTGCACCTCACCGTGCCAGGCCACCACTGCGTCACACAGCTGCCAGCGCACCTCACCGTGCCAGGCCACCACTGCGTCACTCCACACAGCCGCCAGCGCACATCACTGTGCCAGGCCACCACTGCGTCACACAGCTGCCAGCGCACCTCACCGTGCCAGGCCACCACTGCGTCACTCCACACAGCCGCCAGCGCACCTCACCGTGCCAAGCCACAACTGCGTCACACAGCTGCCAGTAGACCTCACCATACCAGGCCACCACTGCGTCACACCACACAGCTACCAGTGCACCTCAGCGTGCCAGGCCGCCACTGCGTCACACCACACAGCCACCAGCGCACCTCACCATGCCAGGCCACCACTGCGTCACACAGCTGCCAGCGCACCTCACCGTGCCAGGCCACCACTGCGTCACTCCACACAGCCGCCAGCGCACATCACTGTGCCAGGCCACCACTGCGTCACACAGCTGCCAGCGCACCTCACCGTGCCAGGCCACCACTGCGTCACTCCACACAGCCGCCAGCGCACCTCACTGTGCCCAGCCACCACTGCATCACACAGCTGCCAGCGCACCTCACCATACCAGGCCACCACTGCGTCACACCACACAGCTACCAGTGCACCTCAGCGTGCCAGGCCGCCACTGCGTCACACCACACAGCCACCAGCGCACCTCACCATGCCAGGCCACCACTGTGTCACAACACACAGATGCCAGTGCACCTCACCGTGCAAGGCCACCACTGCATCACACACCTGCCAGAAGACCTGAGCGTGCAAGGCCACCACTGCGTCACACAGCTGCCAGCGCACCTCACCGTGCCAGGCCACCACTGCGTCACACCACACAGCTGCCAGCGCACCTCACCGTACCAGGCCACCACTGCGTCAGACCACACACAGCTGAAAGCGCACCTCACCGTGCCAAGCCACCACGGCGTCACAACACACAGCTGCCAGCGCACCTCACCATGCCAGGCCACCACTGCGTCACACCACACAGCTACCAGCGCACCTCAAAGTACCCGGCCACCAGTGCGTCACACCACACAGCTGCCAGCGCAGCTCACCATGCCAGGCCAGCACTGAGTCACACCATACAGCTGCCAGCGCACCTCACCGTGCCAGGCCACCACTGCGTCACACCACACAGCCGCCAGCGCACCTCACTGTGCCAGGCCACCACTGCGTCACACAGCTGAAAGCGCACCTCACCGTGCCAAGCCACCACTGCGTCACACCGCTGCCAGCACACCTCACCGTACCAGGCCACAACTGCGTCACACAGCTGCCAGCGCACCTCACTGAACCCTGCCACAGCTGCGTCACACATCTACCAGCGCACCTCACCATGCCCAGCCACCACTGCATCACACAGCTGCAAGCGCACCTCAAAGTTCCCGGCCACTACTGAATCACACCACACAGGTGGCAGCGCACCGTACCAGACCACCACTGCGTCACACAGGTGCCACCACACCTCACCGAGCACGGCCACAGCTGCATCACGCAGCTGCCAGCGCACCTCACCGTATTCTGCCACAGCTGCGTCACACAGCTGCAAGCGCACCTCACCGTGCCAGGCCACCACTACGTCACACATCTGCCAACGCACCTCACCGTGCCCAGCCACCACTGCGTCACACAGCTGCCAGCACACCTCACCGTGCCCGGCCACCACTTCATCATACAACTGCCAGTACACCTGACCGTGCAAGGCCACCACTGCGTCACACAGCTGCCAGCGCACCTCACCGTGCCAGGCCACCACTGCGTCACACAGCTGCCAGCACACCTCACCATGCCAGCCACACACAGAGTCACACCACACATCTGCCAGCACACCTCACCGTGCCGGGCCACCACTGCGTCACACCACACAGCTGCCAGTGCACCTCAGCGTGCCAGGCCGCCACTGAGTCACACCACACAGCCACCAGCGCACCTCACCGTGCCAGGCCACCACTGAGTCACACCACACAGCCACCAGCGCACCTCACCGTGCCAGGCCAGCACTGAGTCACGCCACACAGCCACCAGCGCACCTCACCGTGTCAGGCCACGACTGCGTCACACCACACTGCCACCAGCGCACCTCACCGTACCAGGCCACCACTGAGTCACGCCACACAGCCACCAGCGCACCTCAAGGTGCCAGGCCACCACTGCGTAACACATCTGCCAACGCACCTCACTGAACCCTGCCACAGCTGCGTCACACAGCTGCAAGCGCACCTCAAAGTTCCCGGCCACTACTGAATCACACCACAAAGGTGGCAGCGCACCGTACCAGACCAACACTGCGTCACACAGGTGCCAGCACACCTCACCGAGCATGGCCACAGCTGCATCACGCAGCTGCCAGCGCACCTCACCGTATTCTGCCACAGCTGCGTCACACAGCTGCCAGCGCACCTCACCGTGCCAGGCCACCACTACGTCACACATCTGCCAACGCACCTCACCGTGCCCAGCCACCACTGCATCACACAGCTGCCAGCACACCTCACCGTGCCCGGCCACCACTTCATCATACAACTGCCAGTACACCTGACCGTGCCCAGCCACCACTGCGTCACACAGCTGCCAGCACACCTCACCGTGCCCGGCCACCACTTCATCATACAACTGCCAGTACACCTGACCCTGCAAGGCCACCACTGCGTCACACAGCTGCCAGCGCACCTCACCGTGCCAGGCCACCACTGCGTCACACAGCTGCCAGCGCACCTCACCGTGCCAGGCCACCACTGCGTCACTCCACACAGCCGCCAGCGCACATCACTGTGCCAGGCCACAACTGCGTCACACAGCTGCCAGCGCACCTCACCATACCAGGCCACCACTACGTCAAACCACACAGGTGCCAGTGCACCTCACTGTGCCCAGCAGCCACTGAATCACACAGCTGAAAGCACAACTCACCGTGCCAGGACACCACTGTGTCACTGTAACGAACAGTTCTTTCCGGACCCTATGCGGACGACACAGTCAGACGGAGTGGGGGAACACTGGGGAAACGTCATGCAGGAAAACGGGGCTGAAGACAGGGGGGCGTGTCCAAGGTGCGCTGGTGCACGGGGGAGGTGTGGCCGAGGCGAACAATCCAAGAGTAATCCTTAGGGAATATCCAAAAACACACGAGTAAGTCTAAAACCAGAAGATCCATCAGAACAAGATAAAAACCACGAAGACCGGGTCGGAACCGGCGGACAGGGACAAGGAACAGGGGTTAAAACCTTAACGGGACCAGGCGCTTCCTGGTCCCGGACTCGCACGATATGGAAATCAGATGCAGAGCCCGGAAGAGCGTCAGCGCCTGGCTTATAAGGTGGGCAGGGAATAGGGCGCAGGTGCATGGAATGAAGTCTTTAGTGTAAGGGCTGGAGCACCCTTAAGGAGGGGGGACTATAGTCGTGACAGTCACACCACACAGCTGCCAGTGCACCTCACCGTGCCAGGCCACCACTGCGTCACACCACACAGCTGGCAGTGCACCTCAGCGTGTCAGGCTGCCACTGCGTCACACCACACAGCCACCAGCGCACCTCACCGTGCCAGGCCACCACTGTGTCACACCACACAGATGCCAGTGCACCTCACCGTGCCAGGCCACCACTTCATCATAGAATTGCCAGCGCACCTCAACGTACCCGGCCACCAATGCGTCACACCACACAGCTGCCAGCGTACCTCACCATGCCAGGCCAGCACTGAGTCACACCACACAGCTGCCAGCGCACCTCACCATGCCAGGCCACCACTGTGTCACACCACACAGCTGCCAGTGCACCTCACCGTGCAAGACCACCACTGCATCACACACCTGCCAGAACACCTGAGCGTGCAAGGCCACCACTGCGTCACACAGCTGCCAGCGCACCTCACCGTGCCAGGCCACCACTGCGTCACACCACACAGCTGCCAGCGCACCTCACCGTGCCAGGCCACCACTGCGTCAGACCACACACAGCTGAAAGCGCACCTCACCGTGCCAAGCCACCACTGCGTCAAACAGCTGCAAGCACACCTCACCGTGCCAGGCCACCACTGCGTCAGACCACACACAGATTAAAACTTTAATTCTCTTTTTAGGATTTTTTGAACATGGTCTTTTTTTCCCCCAATCAGAGGCTCACCACAATTCACGCTCAACCACATCACAGATCTACTACACACACCTCAGGATGGTGACGTCACTGCCTTTCATATGGAAACATTTTGACACCGCGCTCAACAATCTTAGGAAGATCACAAAACAAGCCTGCTAGCCTGGATTTTACCTAAAAAAATCACGCCCGAGAAAGTGAAGTACTGTAGCATTAACTAGCAAAGGTGTATTGCAGACATAGGCATAGTACGTAATACAGGCTTTATGAACTCTAATAATATTGTTTCGGCTGTGAATCCTTCTTCAGCTGTGAGGGTCTTCAGCTCATAATGAAACACTTGGAGTTTGCAATGTACGGCGCTCTGAACGAGTTCAACTTTAATGCAGGAAAAATGGATTTCCCAGAAGCTATACTGATTCTTATGGAAGCCCGTTTCCGCCAGGGAGTAGAAAAAATGCGCCCCGGTATTCTCTGGGATGCAGTGCAGTTAAAACTGTTCACTGTTACTGACCATACTGCCTGCCTGCGGGCACTTTTCCTTTCCGTGGGGGAGGGTGGACTGTCTTTCATTAGAAGGTTAGCCTATTCTACTCGGAGAATGTAGAGGGGGTGGAAAGTGCCCGCGGTCATTTAATTAGTATTACAATTCGCACTGATTCCCCTGCGAAGATATGGACATAAGAATATTCGTGCGTGGTCAAAAAATGCCATGAAAACGACAAAATGAAGGCTGTGAAAACATTCACAATGTGCTGTATACACAAAGCACGTGTTCTCACAACTCGAGGAGGTTTCGTGAAAACTTTATATCGTCACACAAAATAAAGTTTTTTTGTTTACAAAGACGATTACAAAGAATGTGGACCAGGGTAAAACTTTGAGTTTACAGCTTGTCCAAGGTCATTCATTATTAATACTATTAGGGATATCTTCGGTAAAGACTGACAGCAGGAACATTCCTGTTCTTTACTCAGCAGCTTATTAAAAACAGGGTGTTCAAAACGTTTTTTTTTACCCAGAAGAGTGACACAGCTTCGCGTTGTGAATCTGTTATTCCGTATTTACAAAGAAAGTGGAATACAGTAATACTACCTGCTATATAGATACATATTTTTAGATATTCAGATCCTTAAATTAATATCATTATTCATTTCTTTAGATACATGATTCCATACTATATTCCCTATTACAAAACCAATAATTCCAGTCCTGAAATCTGATTGGCTGACACACATTCGAAGAACATACTGTAACACTTAGTTAACATGTCTGGTTTAGTTGAAGAATCGGCTAAGGTAAGTTTCAGGGTTTAATGGTGGGATGGCACCTGTGCTTTTTCCCCCCAACCGTTAGAATATGATTTGCACAAAACCCAAAAGAAATACTGCACAATTCAAGAACCTAGCAACTGTAAAATAAGCTTAAAAACAACTGAACTGAAATGCAAAAAAGTTCAGAGAAAGGCACAAAATATGTTTACTTGGGGTTTAAAAAATTAAAACTAACTAAAACATTCCAAACAGAAGCCGGCCTACCTTCTTTTCATTGTACCTGATAAAGATGAGGATGGCTTTAAAGATACAGCTAAACTTTTGCAGAACCATTCAAGCGCATTGTTACTGTTTGCTGTAGAAGCCAAAAATATGAGAATCTCAAAATCTAAAAATCTCATGGCGTCAGAATGTACAACTTTAAAAAAATAAATAATAATAATAATAATAAACATTAATTTATATAGCGCCTTGAAAGGTGGCGTCTTAATAGAATGACAAAACCAACAACAATAAATAATACACAAGATATGCATGCTGACAATACACAGTTAGAGGAGACAGTAGATGGCGGTAATAAACACAGTGAGAGCAGAAGGATAAAGAACAGGGGTGAGTTTCCCGAAAACAACTAATCTTAGAGACTTTCAAGCAACTTTACGATGTACGTATGTACGTATGTAAACAATCGATTGACAATTCTTTCATTATATGGTGTCGGTTTTGGTCCTTCAGTGGGATGAAATAAAGTTGTGAAAAGGAATATGAAGTAAACTTGACATCATAGTTTAAGCAAAAGCATATAGATAGGCACAAAAAGGGACCTTATTGTTTCTAAGAGCAAAGAAAAGAAATGACTGACATGCCGTAAAAGAAAACCAAGATTAACTGCGTGGACAGTGTATGCGTCCCGCACGACGTCCTTGATTTAAAGCAATATTTTTTGGCGCGCTGCCATAGTTAAGAATCAATATTTCATGAGAAAAAACTGTTATTTAGAGTTATTGGGTGTACTGGAACTCAATGGAAACATTAACTACTAAGCTTGGCATGTGTCACTCAACAAATACAGGACCTATAATCAAATTTAAAAACAAGTAGATCTAAGCTTTACCGTCAACAATCACGACAGAACATCAAACGGTGTTGAACTACGCGGTATCGACCGCGGGTTTGGGTACGGAATGGAGCAGGCGTGGGACTCAGGACTGGGGCTGAACAACACATTTATTAACTCGAATCGGGAAAGGTACACACACAGGGACAGGGGTTACAGCGCTGCACCTTCACTAACACACACACACACCTGAAGGGAAGAGACTGTATCCCAGCCTCCGTCCCGCTATACAGTCCGGTAGAACCCAGGTGCTGTTCTCAGCCCGCCTTGCGTGCGCATGACTAAAGCGCCCTGCGTGGCGCTACATTATAAATACATGTTAGGCCCAATGATTTCACTAAAATAATGCATTGCTGCATTTCATACTGAAAATAATATCATCTAGTCAAGTATAAAAATGAATATGAAATATACCCAAGATGACTCATAAATTCATCACTGTATAAATAAATGTTCTTTTTTCGAATTTCCTCTGACACAGTACAACACAATATCAAAGTCCTTCATATAAACTCTTAGTGTCCTGTATTCCCAGAGGATGCCCCTGCCGTGAAGTGACTGTGCTCTGTCTGGCGATCTCTGGCGCTCAGGGTGGGCAGGAGGAGGCCAGTTTAAGAAGCACTTAGTGATGAACGAGCGGGTCGGGGAGCACGTAGATGACGAAGGATTTAACGTGCTACTTCAGTTACGATGGGTTTTGGGAAACACTCGTCAATTAACGATCGAGCTTAAGAGCGAGTTTACGATGTTCTTAGCGCTACGACGCTTTCGGGAAACAGAATCATAATATCTAGAAGGATTACCATATATAAAGGATTACCATATATAAAAATAGAAAGAATGATATATGATATATACAAGTAATTATATCATATCATATATTATTAACACCATACCCACCATCTATGTACATTCACATGACCACACATATCAGATCAATATCAAATCAATCACAATGATTAGAATGCGCGCAGAAATCGCCCCTTTCTCTTCCCATCTTTCAGCACATTATACGTCCTCTCCACGATACAAGCCGATATCCGTTATCTTACTCTACAATGCACCTTTTCCCGTGTTGTACGTTAACATTTGGTTCATAAAATCGACACACCTGAAATACTAAATAAGAAAAAACAATTATAACACAACGGATGACAGAGCCTCTAGAACAGAAAACCCGTTGGCGTCACACGCTGAATGTCTCTCTCTCTCCTGCTCAGCAAAACACAACATGTGGGTCAACACCGTGTGAGGCATTAAACATCACCTTCGTGCATTACCGCGATTCATCTGGCACACAACTGTACTACTACAGAAATAATATATATAATGTCGCCACACGAATCTGTAATGAAAATAAAATTAAAAATGCCGCTGGCGTCTCACCCGACTGGCGGCCACAGCGCGTCTGAGGGCTCCCCAGAGAAACGAGCCGCCTGTGACCCCAGGGGCACCTTCACAAACCCCAAGGGCTGTCGCAAAGCCAACTCCATACAGAAAAACGGAACTCATCTGGGGGAAGTTCACAAAATAAAATAATAAAATAAAAGATGACATCATATAACCACGGCTCAACGCAGCTGGCTACACGTGTGAGAAGGTGCAGTACTTGAAGTGCGCTGGGCAAACTTCCGAGGTCAAATTCTTCCAGCACGGTTGTACCTTTAAAGCGGAGACGACGGCACCGAAATTTTTTGGCGCGCCTTCTCTTTAAAGCCCTGGCCAAATATGAAGACAGTACGTACAGTTATAATTCAAACGGAATTAAAATCTACACATCCCAGTTACCATGGTGGTGCTTGTGATCATTGCGTTTAACCAACGAAACAGGGCGAAAAATCAGTCACATGACTTTGGGGCAGAGTTTCGAAAGCTTAACCTATCAGCAACAAAGCGAAATTTACACGATAGGCTACCTCAAACTGTCAGTTACACGACTGTGTATGTCGCTTAAGCCACTCCTATTTGGCATTTTAGTTATGGAGGCGAGAAGACGCCCCCCCCCCCTCTCTGGGTGCCTGATTTGCCGCCATCCTTAACCGCTTCGTGTCCAAATCGCAGTAGCTACGCGTACGAAATAAAGTTCATCCCAGCTACAAAACATATATATTTTTGTGGTAAGAGGGAGCAAAACATCAGTATTTACTGCTATTAATTAGTGTACGATTTATAGTTGAAATCTGAGCCTAAATATAAAGTTAAAATCTCGACAAAGCAATGTAGGAAATACAGAGAAAATAAATCCTTTCTGACATCTAAAATCAGTTTCGATCAAGGTCTCTAAAACGAACAAGAAAAAGAGGATTTTCGGAGGGCAATTACGCTGTATTTATATAGAATAAGTGATTTATGAGCAATCTAATTTCTTGTTCGTTTAAAACAGTGAAATGTCAGCTGCAAAAGATCGCCCCAGAAACAGCACTCTCTCTGCCTGTCATAGACGTTCAGGAAAGGCTGAATGAAGTCATGGTGATCAATAATAACAGTTGTAGGACAAGAAACAAAAGATAGTGAAAACTTAAGATTTTTAAGGCTAAAACTCAAATTCATTCTACAAATTAAGGCAAATGAAAATTCAGGACGTTAAAGTGCTAGAGGTGTAAAAAAATACAAAAATGCACATGAGCAAAAAGTTTTAGAAATGGAGCAAACAGAATAAAAGCCATGCCTATAGTGCAGAAGAGGGATGCAGGAACACTTGCTTAGATATACAACAACATTATTTTATTAAACCTTTACAATTTCTTGCATTAGTAATTATCTTTTCGCATACCCCAGCTTGCTCTCCATGAGATACACAGACACACAGATGAAAGAGATAGGGAGAGAGCCTGTGGTCAGAGTACAGGGTCAGCCATTGTACAGCGCCCCTGGAGCAGTTGGGGTTAAGGGCCTTGCTCAGCAGCCCAACGGAGTAGGATTCTTCTGCTGGGTGCGGGATTTATTGTTAAATTATTACTTTAAATGAATACTTTGAGTTACTGAAACAGCCCGCTAATAAAATTGTCGCAATTTTGTTCTCGTTTGGAAAAGAGAATCAAAAATGAGACATAATGATGGTTTCCGGCTTAGACCTTTAAAGGTACCCCCATCACGGAAGAATTTGACCTCGGAACGTTTACCCAGCGTAATATTGTATTTCATTTCACTTTGACCGATTGTCTTTAAATCAATTGTTGTCAGAATATCCCCACCTCCAAACAAGAACAAAATTGCAACGATTTTATTAACTGGCTGTTTCAGTAACTTAAAGTACATATTTAAAGTAATAATTTAACAAGATATGTAAATGTTTTAAGATATGTATATGTTGTGAATGTCTGTAGATTGTATCTTATGATTTAAATACTTTTATTTTTTCACAATCTGGCAATGCCAGACAGAATTCTAATGGCCTTGCAGATCAGAAAATCAAGGAACAAAACAATTATTGCGCCCAGCTCCTCAATGGGATAGCTTTAACTTGCTAATGCGTTGGTGTACAAAAGTAAAAAACAATTACTTTTTGACAATGAAAACTGGTGTGTATCTCTCTCTTCGCTGGCGCGCGGGCGCGGTGGGGTGCTGTACCACCCGCACAGAACATTAAAGTGTCCCTTTCCATTCAATGGGTATCTGAGTTGCTGTGTCCTATCTTCTGACAGTCGCTGTTGTGAATGTCTGCAGAGTGTATCTTATTTTTAGCATTGTAGCGAATTGGCCCTGGGGGGCGGCTGAAGAACACCCGGCTGGGGTGCGCGGTGAGGGGCAGGACAGGAGTGGTCAGGGCGGGGTTTAGGTAGGCCGCTGACTATTGCAGCTGCCACACAGTGAAAGGGGCATACGGGCTGGGGAGATCGCCCGTTTTCCATGTAAATAGTTCCCTGGTTCCGCACCCCTCTCTCCCTCCCTCTCCAGATACAGCTGTATGAGCTCCACCAGTCAGGACAGGAGGCTCTACTGTACGCACAGAGGGGTGGTAGAGGGGAACAAGTTGCAAGCCGTGGGGTTGAAGCTGATACCCTGGATCCTCTCCAGACACAGCTGTATGAGCTCCACCAGTCAGGAAGGAGGCTCTACTGTACACAGAGAGGGGTCGGAGGGGGGAACAAGCTACCCAGCCATGGGGTTGAAGCTGATACCCTGGATCCTCTCGAGACACAGCTGTATGAGCTCCACCAGTCATGAAGGAATGCTCTACTGTACACAGAGGGGGGCAGGAGGGGGGAACAAGCTGCCCAGCCGTGGGTTTGAAGCTGATACCCCGCTTGATCCTCTCCAGATACAGCTGAATGAGCTCCACCAGTCAAGACAGGAGGCTCTACTGTACACAGAGAGGTGCAGGGGTGGAAACAAGCTGCATAGCCATGGGGTTGACCCTGATACCATGGATCCTCTCCAGACACAGTTGTATGAGCTCCACCAGTCAGGACAGGAGCCTCTACTGTACAGAGAGAGGTGCGGGAGGGGGGAACAAGCTGATACCCTGGCTTCTCACACAAACCTTAAAATCACGTAATAGGTTTATTCCATGCTGAAAAAAAGAAGAAAGAATACACATTCCATAGGAATCAGTGCCTTTATATAGCGCCTTTAAAGGTGGCTTCTCAAAGTGCCTTACGGGATAAAAACAACAAAAACAAAAACAATATTGTTTTCCATTGCACTTTGACAGATCATCTTTAAATCAATTGTTGATTTAAAGTTTGACAGTAAATGTTTATATTGTAAAGCATACAGCCGCCATTTCTTTCTAAAAATTAAAAAAATTGTTTGCGCAGTCTAAGAGGGGGGGGGGGTCTGCTGACAATCCCCCATACACTCAAGTGAAATATTAATAACCCCAATGTAAACAGCGTATTTACAATTTGTTGATAATAAAAATGTTAAGTTCTCTAAGACTTTGTGATACTTTACCCAGGGAGCTGTGTAAGCATGCGTGGTGACTATTCATTGTTATTAAAAAATGACTTAGATTCGAACATGTTGTGATATTTAGAAATATAAAAAGTCCATTAATTGTCCATAATATTGCTATTTTATTTTTTCAAAGAAATGCTTGTTAAAAGAAAAGTCATGGCACAGGCTGGATTTGAACAGCCAACCTCTCGCTTACAAGTTCAGCACATGAATAGAATTATATCATTATTAATTTCTTTAGATACTGTATGCGATTCCATATTATATTCCCTATTAATCAAATTCTAAAAGTATGCTTGTTTGCTCCTGTATTGAGCGTATTTGCAGAAAAGCTTAAAACTACCACTTTTTATACACACGTTATTTCACATGTTAGTTAAAGACTTCGATGCTTAATATTGTTTAGGGAGAAATGGAATACTGGTGTGTATTTTTGTACCGAGACCAGCCATATACAGTTTACATACTGTAATACTGTATATTTATGTTCCAAAATTAATATCGTTTATGGCCTTCACACGCGTTATGCTCCTATTCTTTTTATGCTCAGCTACTAAGATTTCCCTTCAGTGGTAAAATTCCATATAAATATTTAATACTTAAACGGGCACAGTAAAGACATTAAATATACATATACATACTGTATACAGTACAGTTTGCATACAGTAATATGTTTATGTTCCTAAATCAATATCTCTTATGAGCATGCAAAAGGCATGGTGAATTGGAGATTCTCAAAAATGACTGTACTTTGCATGATTGGAAACAAATGCGTGATTGGATCAACGAAATGCTGTGGTGTTACTTTTACAAAGACGGTCAATGAAAAAAAGAATGTGGACCAGGGCAATACTTTGAGTTTACAGCTTGTCCAAGGTCATTCATTAGAACATGTGGTATTATGCGGTACTATGCGAGAATACACGGTATTAATATGGTAACTTGTGTTACACCGCGATAAGCACACCGCAAAATAATGCGGTATCGCCCGCTTGTTTTGAATGGCTGCATCTGTATATCCCTGCTAGTGATGATGACCATGGTCACCTCACCCTCGCAATACACCGGCTGAAAGAACTTAAGAACAGGGTAAATCAAGAACAGGGCATTGGCAATGAGTTCCCCTTCTTTTCATGGTTAAAATCATTTTTTGGGTCTTGGGGACTGTTTTTCTTAAAGCTATTCATGCCTGTTGTAGTGTTTTTGCTGTTGTGCTGTTGTCTGACTAGGGTGACCCCTATGAGGACTCTGTGGTATGAACACATTTAAGGATAAAAAGGAGGGAATGTAATGAAAAGTTACTGAGAAAAAGTGTTTTATTCTATGTTGTTTACGGACAGAGCTGTGCTGCAGAAGCAGCTGGATACTTAGAACAAAGTGTGATAGCACCCAACTTGTCAAGGGCACAGGATGTTTTAATACTGTTTATCTCGGCTGCTTGAAGAAGGGAGTGTGAGAAACCATTTGAATAACTGCTCTTCTTTGCTTAAAGCAAAAACCTATAAGGAATGGAAAATGACTGCTTTGCCTGTCCTTGAAGTGTTGCATCAGCTTAAAAAAGATATAAAACAAGGGGTCTCCCTGCTTGCTTTTGAATCAGCTTTCAATTCTCTGCGCAGACTGGTGATGGCTTTTTCCCATAGTGCAAAATGAATAAAGACCTTACTGAGTGAATGAGAATACCTCTCCTGGCTAAATCCCTTACAACTTGTTCGAAATGCAGTACGGCCATATTTCATATCAACCCACAGATGCATTGCATAAACACTAGAATTCTGGTTGTACTTAAATTGACCTTATACATTTTGGATTATGTTTAACCTTCTTCAATTTCTTTCATTTCTTCAACCATATTTTGAGATGATTACGTTTACAGAAGCAAATATTATTCAGTGCTTTTTCTTCACTCCTTTAATCAAACCCACATTTCTATAAGGAGGGCCATTGTGAAACTCCCCAAAGTGAGCTGAATTAATCTTTTATTCTTCACACCTGCAAAGTCATTCCTTCATTGTGTAATATGAAGGCCTTTCATTATTCACGTATACTACATCTGAAAATAATAGGTCTTGAAATAGTTGAATGAAAGAAAATCCTGAATAACTCCTCCAAATGCGTGTTACACTTTCATCAAGTACACACACTTTGAATGTGATGAACTATAAAAAGTTATTTTAACCATACCCAATGGAGCTCGGGAGTGCGATTGCATACACAATCATGTTTTCAGTGTTTGGACATCAGCCGTACATCAGAACAATCATTTCACTAACACAGCTCCATGTTGAGTGACTTCCCTCCAAAAACACAAAGTCACTTTCCCTTAGCAATTATTGCATGGACTTAGATTATCTGCCTTCTGCATCAGGCCCTGTATGATATACTGTACAAAGCCAAGCTTTGGGAAAGTGCTTTGTTTGGATACTTGTCTTTATCCTTTTGGATCCCAGGCTGCTCATTTGCAAATGTGTTTTGACATTAATTATAGTGACTATAGCAATGAGGTGGCACTGTGGTTCACAGAGCTGGGGTCCTGGGTTCAATTCCTGGGGTGCAGTCTGGATGGAATTGTATGTTCTCCCTTCATTTGTGTGGATTTCTTCCAGGTGCTCCAGTTTCTTCCCACAGTCCAAAGACATACAGTACTAGTAGGTTAAGGTGGAACTACAGTCCCAATTTTGCAGACACAAAAGTATTTAATTTCAGTCACAAAATAAAATCATTGACATTATAGAAAAACTTTACAAACTCAAAATTGAGCACAAAATCATGAATTTTGTGAAAGTACTGTAAGTTACGCCATGTTGTAACAAATTCGCATTCAAGTTCCACACAAATTGCGATGTGATGCAGCCCTTCCTGCTCACTAATCACTGTAATGACTAATGCAATGTGATGTAGGAGAGAAAAGGTATAGGTTATGCAGCAAACATTTCACTGCAAAACACGTTCCATTCCAAGGTTCTTTATGCAGAGTTAACAATGTAATATTATTTATTGGCAAAAACGTAAAAAAGTTGAGAGCAATATTTCCATTGGATTAAACGAGATGTATTCACAAGCCTGCTCCTTTACAATGTCACAGGGCCACATCAGATTACAGGAAGTTTTGCTGCCTCGTTCTGAATCGCAGAACATGGTAATTCTTTAACCTTGAAATGTAGTCTATTTTGTGATGTAAATTGGAGGTTTTACAAGTTATTGTGTGTTCCCCTTTAGATGGCTTCTGGGAAAACTGGCCTCAACACTGTATTGGATAAGGCACTTAGAAAACAGATTCATGCGTGGACCACAGCAATGTCCCTTTACTGAGAGCCAGCAATCAACGGATGTGTCTGATCGTGAATGGTTTTCCCTGTTGTTTGTTGTATTACTCGGTGTTGCATTTTAAGCTGTGCATGAGGCAGGACCCGGAGGCTGCTGCTTCTGCTGGGATTGAGGAAGAGCTGAGCGCCATGTAAGGCAAAGACACTGCGTTCCACTTTATCAGGTGTCTGGAGTGTAAGAGCTGCAGATAATATTGAGTCACATTAATCCCAACATATTTCAAATATTATGAAAATTAAATAAATTAAATCAAATAACTTTCATTAAAAAAATCAATCACACTTTACCTTGCTTTTTCAGTTGTTTTAAAGGAAAATTGATGCAGAGAATGTGTGAATACTACTTTGTGATGGTTCCAAGGCCAATGTGACCTGTTCTATTGCCTGCTAATTGTACGTTCCAGGTTGAACAATTATTTTTAGGAGGTCAAGGTGTATGAATGATAAGAACAGCTTGAAATTTATTTTCACGGTCGACACACATTTTTGCAAGGGAAAAAAACTGAAATAACCACAGTTACGCAAACACCAGTCCACCAAAAAAAAATCATTTTATTAAAACAAGGTAACATTTTTTTTATCATCATACGGATGAACTGTGCTAAATATATTTCTAAAAAGAAAAAGCAGGACGTGAGTCGTGAGCCAAGATCATGACTCTTTTACTCTTCTTCACATCAGTTTTCATCTGTGAGGAGGAGGAGGAGGGCGGCTCCTGATGTGCTGACACTTGGGGATGTGCCTCTGTGCCGGCCTGGGGGCAAAGCGCCGGCCGCAGTGAGGGCAGGGCACGTAGTCGGGGTTTGGATTCGCGGGGGGCTGGGGCAGGTTCACAACCTTCCCTCCTTGCGTGATCACCTGCTGCACCTCCTTGGCCTATTTGATGCTCCGAATGAAATCCTCGTGCTTCTGCCTCCAGTTGTTCTTTCTCAGCTGGGAACAGGAAATGAAACCAATGAAACAGCTTCCAGAAAAAGTCCAGACTAGCACTGCGTACACAGTCTGGTCGCAAACCATTCACAAGGCAAGAAAATATCAATACAGTAATAACTTAGCTTTCTGGGCCTACCTTTCATGTCATTGGGTAGAGAGTACAATTTAGTTATGGTTTTGTTTCCCGTGAGTGCTATTTGCTTGATATCTCATGTAGATTTTTACAACAGAATTCAGAAGTCACTAAGACCCATTTATTCTGTCTGGCAAATGTGCCTTTGCGGCAGTTTTTCAGAAGAGTACTTCATAAAACACTTATTTATTGTTTACATTGATTTATAAGCTGAGTCTGACTCTAGGAGAAAACAAGGGAAGCTTGGAAAGAGTTTAAGGATAGCCCTTACCACGATTGGCGGTCTAACCTTCTTCTTATGGATGTATGTCTCCAGTTCTGTTCCCTTGGCCCTGTGCTTGAAAGAGTCAAAAACCTTCCTCTTTGAATTCTGAAGCTTCTTGCAGATCTTGCTGTGTTTCTCCAACCTTTCTACAGCAAACTTCCTGTGACACAGTTCACAAGGCACCAGCTGAGGGTTTCCACTCTGGCTATTCTCATATGGAAATTGCTCAGCGGTAGGGCACATCAGACTTCTAGGGGACAAATATCTGTTTTCCACTGACAGAGTTTGTTCATCCAGACATGCGGTGTTATTTCTGAAGTGGGCCTGCGCGGCCTGTGCCGCTGACACGTCACTTTCAGGGAGCCTTGCTTTCTTGAGGTACTTTCTCCTTCCACAGGGGACGTCTTCTAGCCCACGGCTGCAAGGGCTCACTTGACGTCTCTCCTGATGGGAAAGCGCAGAGGGAAAGTGCGATTCTGCGCATCCCCCGTCTTCCATTGGAGAACCATAATCAAGGTTGTCTCCTTTGAAAGGAAGGGCTTTCCTTGGAGTGAAGGCTTTTTGCTTCTCCATTCTGCAGGTCAGAAGAGGCACGGCCTTAGAGCGGTGGTTGGCCCACGGTCCTCTGGGGCGAAGCTCGCTCTGCCTCGCCTGGAGTGTCTTCCTTCGGGTCAGGAGTCCTCTATTTTCCCTTCCGGCCACCTCTCTGGAGTCTTCCATCTCTCTCTGAACCATCCTCAGCTCCTCCTGAGCTCTAAAGAGCTTCGCCTGCATCATGGCCTCCTTCTGGCGAATCTCGTTCTTCATCATGGCCTCCTTCCGGCGCATCACATCCTGCAGACTGGCCTCCCTCCGGCGATGCTCCTCCTTCAGCGCGGCCTCTGCCTCGGCCACTTTTCGTAGCTCCTCTTGCAACTGAAAGTGCTCCTTCCCATTGGCATGAGAAGGGCATTGCCCTGGAGGGGTCGCCACCATGGGGAGGACAGTCCTGTCCTTAGGTTTGCGTACTCTTGAGCCCCTCCTGCCCGGCCTCTCGCAGGGCCTCTCATGACCATCCTGAGGCGGGGTGGGGGCAAACAAGGAATCACTCTGTGCTTCCGGGCGGTCCACAGCCCGAACCTCACCAGGGCCGGAGACTTTCCTGTTACCCATAGGATTCAGGGGGTAAGACCGATCATACCCCACAATGTTCTTCTCGGGGCCCTGTTGGATTTGGAAGCGATAGCTGTTCCCCGTCTTCTTCTCCGCAGCGTATTTGACATATTGGAAAGATTTTCTCATCTTCTGTAGAGCCGCCTCCTGCCGTCGATTGTATATGGCGATCATTTTTTTCTCCTTTTCCTGCATCAGTTTCTCTTGGAAGGTGTCCTTCAGAAGCTGTATCTTGGGGGGCGGGCAGTACGTGGAGATCAGATCCTGTCGCCTTACGGGCGCGGGTCGATTCGAGTCTGTGTCCTTCGGGGAGGGGGACAGAGCACCAGGCTTAGGACTGGGCTCCATTGGCAAATGAGATATGAGCTTTGTTTCCCAGGTATCTGGAAAAGGCAAAAATGGCAAATAAATGATATCCTGCACAGTCTAGTATGGTCTAATAGAAAAGAATAAAAAAAACAATTCAGGAAATACACAACTTTTTAATATTAAACCTAATGGTGTTGAATGCTGCATGCTGACTCAGTAGGAGACAGATCCTAAACATAAACATTATAATAAACATTTGTTTCCCAAATAACATTCTCAATGTTCAGAATGCTTAAAGTCATGAGCTTTTTTAAAAATGTTTAACTGAAACCTGGAAATGTACTATTTCATTTCAAAGCTTGTATTATATCTATGATATAAATGTTTTTTATATAAAATTAACCCATTATGCAACAGGGGTTTGAGCAAAAGTCACTGTGAATAAGGGAATTTATCAATATTAATTAGCCGTTTCACTACATTATAGATAGCTGAAGGATTATGATACAGTATATCGATTTCGCTACAAATTGACAAGAATATTTGATGACACTTACCAAACAAGTCTCAAACAGCGGAGAAATAGTTCACCACGACGATAGCAATGCAATGTTTGACTGCATCTCCCTATGTGATATATCTGTATTTGGGTAAATACAGATCACGTAATTCAGGGAGCACTGTTACGTCAGGTCACCAACCATTATTACGACGCTCATATGTCATAGAGCTCCTTAGGATGTTTGTATAATCTTTATCCAAATTTTCATATGGCCGCAGTTACGGCGTTTATTTTACAGTTAATGTAACAGGATGTCATTATATTTTTCTGTCTTTATGGTGGCAGACCACTTAACTAAATCTGAGTAGGCGGTTTCTACAAATGGGTCAGATAAAATATTAAATATACAGTAAAAGCTCACACCTATTCATACCCTTTATGTACTGTATATCTACAATTACGTATACTGTATAATACGATAACTACCATTACAAAATGTCTCCCTTTTGATTTGAAGTGGTTCTTTTAAATAAGTAAATTGCAATCACTTAGCCTACATCTGAGCTCCTAATTCATCGCGACGACGGACTGAGACTCCAGTCGGATTTGTGAGAAGGGGTGTGCCTGTTTTAAAACCGATTCATACGTCTTAAACACATGGACATTGATAGCAGTCTGTGTTATATAATTTATCTTTTTATTTTATTTAAATTTAAGTATCACATACACATTTTCAAAGTAACTGTACCCCTTTTAATTATGATCCCCATCGCTCACAGCTCCGAAGCTGAGACGAGGGCTACTTCAGATGGGATTTCCAACATTTCTCTCTTAGCTTGTATACCGGTGGAAAGGAGAGCGCTCTTAAAACGTGTTGATAGTAAGATTGGGATGTATTTGCAGTCTAGATATAGTTTTTTTAATGTTCGGAGCCGCCACAGATTCATTTTCTTACGACTGCTTTTCTGGATATTATGTTTCTTATTATGGTATATATGTATAATGTGGCGCGACCGCTTCACGAAGCTAGAAAGAAAGTTATCCGCCATTTTTATTTTACCTGCAATTGAATTTGCCATTAAAATCACGATTAATACCGCAGCTGCTAAATTACTTACCTAAAAGCGTTCAGATACAAAAGCACTTGAGCTGTAATGTTTATATACTGTTGGCCCGATGACCTACTTCAAGAAGAATTGTTACATAGACCGCCAAGGACTGTCATCACACTTTACGTCATAAAGCGCTTTAAAACTTTTGACAAGTTCAACACCTCATATTTTGTACTGTTTATCATGGTAAAAGCAACTCAAAGCAATTCTAAAAATGATCGAAAGGTAAAAATACAAGCTTATACGAGCTGTCGTTTTAACATTTATAACATATATTTAAACAAAACATATATAATCTATTTTAATAAAATAGAAAAGTGTTCTTAGTCTTCACTTAAAAGCTGTTAGAAGCTGCCTTTCTGACAAGAGAGTTCTGTGAGTTCCACAGTCTCAGTGCATTAAAGTCAAAACCAGTTGCTTTTTATTTCCTGTTTTACGACAGAGCAAGGAGGGTGTCCACAGACCACTGTGCACCTGCAGACTGATATGGGGGGTAAAAAGTCTAGAAGTTAGTAAATAAGATTTTAACATATGTTCTAAAACACACCGGACACCTGTACAGTGATGCCAACACAGTGATCTGAGCTCCTTCTTTGAGTTAAATCCTAGCATCTGCATTTTTTACAAGTTGTTGCTATGGCAGAGCATGACCAGAGCATAACAGAAACCACCCATTTTCTAACCGCTTCATCCAATTCAGGGTCAGGGGGTCAGGGGGTCGCGGGGCACGGGGGAGCCAGAGCCTCAGAAAGTAATAAGCAGGAGATACCTGGGACTGGATGGTAGTCCAATGCAGGGAAGACACAGACACTCACCAATTATCCCAGAAGCCAATTAACCTACCAGTAGTTCTTTGAACTGTGGGAGGAAGCCGGAGCACCCAAAGCAAACTCATGCAAACATGGGGAGAACATACAAGCTCCATACAGATAGCACCCCAGGTCCAGAAGTGTACCCAGGGCCTCAGCACTGTGAGCTAGCAATGCTAAACGCTGGGCTACTGTGCATGCTAATTTCTAGGCATCAGGTGATCAATCAGGTAGTGTTTCTCAGATAAAAGGACACCAGTAATTTAGTATGAGATTCAAATTGACCTCAGAACAAAATATAACTTATGTTATATAACTTATATAGAACTTACTACAGCATAACTGTCTTATTTGGCTCTTGTAGAAAATATTAACAGCATGCCTATTAAACATACAGTATCTAGCAATCAGCAATCAAAATAAAAACATTTCCAAACATGGAAACTGCCCAGTTAATGAAGCATTTCAAAGACATTAATCTATTCAATAATTACAGTTTCAAGTAGATAGATTTATATTCAGATTACGAAAGTATCATAACAACGGCTGCTTGTGTAAGGAATCCATGAATACCACTGTACATGAGAATTTCACACCTATTTGTAATCAATACACAAAATCCTATTGAATTTCAGGTACTTGTTTTTTCAGCATTGCTTGACTCCGCGGACTCCTTGTTGTTTCAATATTCTAGCAATAGGACTAATCGCCAATACAGTGCCGTTGTAATCTATTCCTTCTGCCAGCAGAGGACGGTATTCGCACAGCCAGTTCAGGATAAGATACGGTCCTCGCAGTTCACAGTACAACTGGCCACAGCCGTACTCGGAATATGCTCTCAATAACCTCGTTTAGTTTAAGAACGGCCGTATTTCATATCAGCCCACAGATGCATTGCATAAACACTAGAATTCTGGTTGTACTTAAATTGACCTTATACATTTTGGATTATGTTTAACCTTCTTCAATTTCTTCAACCATATTTTGAGATGATTACGTTTACAGAAGCAAATATTATTCAGTGCTTTTTCTTCACTCTTTTAATCAAACCCACATTTCTTTAAGGAGGGCCATTGTGAAACTCCCCAAAGTGAGCTGAATTAATCTTTTATTCTTCACACCTGCGAAGTCATTCCTTCATTGTGTAATATAAAGGCCTTTCATTATTCACGTATACTACAACATCTGAAAATAATGGGTCTTTAAATAGTTGAATGAAAGAAAATCTTGAATAACTCCTCCAAATGCGTGTTACACTTTCATCAGGTACACACACTTTGAATGTGATGAACTATAAAAAGTTATTTTAACCATACCCAATGGAGCTCGGGAGTGCGATTGCATACACAATCATGTTTTCAGTGTTTGGACATCAGCTGTACATCAGAACAATCATTTCACTAACACAGCTCCATGTTGAGTGACTTCCCTCCAAAAACACAAAGTCACTTTCCCTTAGCAATTATTGCATGGACTTAGATTATCTGCCTTCTGCATCAAGCCCTGTATGATATACTGTACAAAGCCAAGCTTTGGGATAGTGCTTTGTAATAATAATAATGTTTCTTTATTAGCCCTATACAATTTCTTGCATTAGGAATGCGTCTTTTCGCATACCCCAGCTTTTTCTCCAGGGAGACACAGACACAGAGACAGGGAGAGAAGCTTTAGGTCAGAGCGCAGGGTCTGCCATTGTACGGCGCCCCTGGAGCAGTTGGGGTTAAGGGCCTTGCTCAGAGGCCCAACGGAGTAGGATTCCTCTGCCGGCCGTGGGATTTGAACCGGCAACCTTCCGGTCACAGGTGCAGATCCTTAGCCACAGAGATCCTTGTCTTGATCCTTTTGGATCCCAGGCTGCTCATTTGCAAATGAGTTTTGACATTAATTATAGTGACTATAGCAATGAGGTGGCACTGTGGTTCACAGAGCTGGGGTCCTGGGTTCAATTCCTGGGGTGCAGTCTGGATGGAATTGTATGTTCTCCCTTCATTTGTGTGGATTTCTTCCAGGTGCTCCAGTTTCTTCCCACAGTCCAAAGACATACAGTACTAGTAGGTTAAGGTGGAACTACAGTCCCAATTTTGCAGACACAAAAGTATTTAATTTCAGTCACAAAATAAAATCATTGACATTATAGAAAAACTTTACAAACTCAAAATTGAGCACAAAATCATGAATTTTGTGAAAGTACTGTAAGTTACGCCATGTTGTAACAAATTCGCATTCAAGTTCCACACAAATTGCGATGTGATGCAGCCCTTCCTGCTCACTAATCACTGTAATGACTAATGCAATGTGATGTAGGAGAGAAAAGGTATAGGTTATGCAGCAAACATTTCACTACAAAAAACGTTCCATTCCAAGGTTCTTTATGCAGAGTTAACAATGTAATATTATTTATTGGCAAAAACGTAAAAAAGTTGAGAGCAATATTTCCATTGGATTAAACGACATGTATTCACAAGCCTGCTCCTTTACAATGTCACAGGGCCACATCAGATTACAGGAAGTTTTGCTGCCTCGTTCTGAATCGCAGAACATGGTAATTCTTTAACCTTGAAATGTAGTCTATTTTGTGATGTAAATTGGAGGTTTTACAAGTTATTGTGTGTTCCCCTTTAGATGGCTTCTGGGAAAACTGGCCTCAACACTGTATTGGATAAGGCACTTAGAAAACAGATTCATGCGTGGACCACAGCAATGTCCCTTTACTGAGAGCCAGCAATCAACGGATGTGTCTGATCGTGAATGGTTTTCCCTGTTGTTTGTTGTATTACTCGGTGTTGCATTTTAAGCTGTGCATGAGGCAGGACCCGGAGGCTGCTGCTTCTGCTGTGTTGAGGAAGAGCTGAGCGCCATGTAAGTCAAAGACACTGCGTTCCACTTTATCAGGTGTCTGGAGTGTAAGAGCTGCAGATAATATTGAGTCACATTAATCCCAACATATTTCAAATATTATGAAAATTAAATAAATTAAATCAAATAACTTTCATTAAAAAAATCAATCACACTTTACCTTGCTTTTTCAGTTGTTTTAAAGGAAAATTGATGCAGAGAATGTGTGAATACTACTTTTTGATGGTTCCAAGGCCAATGTGACCTGTTCTATTGCCTGCTAATTGTACGTTCCAGGTTGAACAATTATTTTTAGGAGGTCAAGGTGTATGAATGATAAGAACAGCTTGAAATTTATTTTCACGGTCGACACACATTATTGCAAGGGAAAAAAACTGAAATAACCACAGTTACGCAAACACCAGTCCACCAAAAAAAAATCATTTTATTAAAACAAGGTAACATTTTTTTTATCATCATACGGATGAACTGTGCTAAATATATTTCTAAAAAGAAAAAGCAGGACGTGAGTCGTGAGCCAAGATCATGACTCTTTTACTCTTCTTCACATCAGTTTTCATCTGTGAGGAGGAGGAGGAGGGCGGCTCCTGATGTGCTGACACTTGGGGATGTGCCTCTGTGCCGGCCTGGGGGCAAAGCGCCGGCCGCAGTGAGGGCAGGGCACGTAGTCGGGGTTTGGATTCGCGGGGGGCTGGGGCAGGTTCACAACCTTCCCTCCTTGCGTGATCACCTGCTGCACCTCCCTGGCCTATTTGATGCTCCGAATGAAATCCTCGTGCTTCTGCCTCCAGTTGTTCTTTCTCAGCTGGGAACAGGAAATGAAACCAATGAAACAGCTTCCAGAAAAAGTCCAGACTAGCACTGCGTACACAGTCTGGTCGCAAACCATTCACAAGGCAAGAAAATATCAATACAGTAATAACTTAGCTTTCTGGGCCTACCTTTCATGTCATTGGGTAGAGAGTACAATTTAGTTATGGTTTTGTTTCCCGTGAGTGCTATTTGCTTGATATCTCATGTAGATTTTTACAACAGAATTCAGAAGTCACTAAGACCCATTTATTCTGTCTGGCAAATGTGCCTTTGCGGCAGTTTTTCAGAAGAGTACTTCATAAAACACTTATTTATTGTTTACATTGATTTATAAGCTGAGTCTGACTCTAGGAGAAAACAAGGGAAGCTTGGAAAGAGTTTAAGGATAGCCCTTACCACGATTGGCGGTCTAACCTTCTTCTTATGGATGTATGTCTCCAGTTCTGTTCCCTTGGCCCTGTGCTTGAAAGAGTCAAAAACCTTCCTCTTTGAATTCTGAAGCTTCTTGCAGATCTTGCTGTGTTTCTCCAACCTCTCTACAGCAAACTTCCTGTGACACAGTTCACAGGGCACCAGCTGAGGGTTTCCACTCTGGCTATTCTCATATGGAAATTGCTCAGCGGTAGGGCACATCAGACTTGTAGGGGACAAATATCTGTTTTCCACTGACAGAGTTTGTTCATCCAGACATGCGCTGTTATTTCTGAAGTGGGCCTGCGCGGCCTGTGCCGCTGACACGTCACTTTCAGGGAGCCTTGCTTTCTTGAGGTACTTTCTCCTTCCACAGGGGACGTCTTCTAGCCCACGGCTGCAAGGGCTCACTTGACGTCTCTCCTGATGGGAAAGCGCAGAGGGAAAGTGCGATTCTGCGCATCCGCCGTCTTCCATTGGAGAACCATAATCAAGGTTGTCTCCTTTGAAAGGAAGGGCTTTCCTTGGAGTGAAGGCTTTTTGCTTCTCCATTCTGCAGGTCAGAAGAGGCACGGCCTTAGAGCGGTGGTTGGCCCACGGTCCTCTGGGGCGAAGCTCGCTCTGCCTCGCCTGGAGTGTCTTCCTTCGGGTCAGGAGTCCTCTATTTTCCCTTCCGGCCACCTCTCTGGAGTCTTCCATCTCTCTCTGAACCATCCTCAGCTCCTCCTGAGCTCTAAAGAGCTTCGCCTGCATCATGGCCTCCTTCTGGCGAATCTCGTCCTTCATCATGGCCTCCTTCTGGCGCATCACATCCTGCAGACTGGCCTCCCTCCGGCGATGCTCCTCCTTCAGCGCGGCCTCTGCCTCGGCCACTTTTCGTAGCTCCTCTTGCAACTGAAAGTGCTCCTTCCCATTGGCATGAGAAGGGCATTGCCCTGGAGGGGTCGCCACCATGGGGAGGACAGTCCTGTCCTTAGGTTTGCGTACTCTTGAGTCCCTCCTGCCCGGCCTCTCGCAGGGCCTCTCATGACCATCCTGAGGCGGGGTGGGGGCAAACAAGGAATCACTCTGTGCTTCAGGGCGGTCCACAGCCGGAACCTCACCAGGGCCGGAGACTTTCCTGTTACCCATAGGCTTCAGGGGGTAAGACCGATCATACCCCACAATGTTCTTCTCGGGGCCCTGTTGGGTTTGGAAGCGATAGCTGTTCCCCGTCTTCTTCTCCGCAGCGTATTTGACTTATTGGAAAGATTTTCTCATCTTCTGTAGAGCCGCCTCCTGCCGTCGATTGTATATGGCGATCATTTTTTTCTCCTTTTCCTGCATCAGTTTCTCTTGGAAGGTGTCCTTCAGAAGCTGTATCTTGGGAGGCGGGCAGTACGTGGAGAGCAGATCCTGTCGCCTTAAGGGCGCGGGTCGATTCGAGTCTGTGTCCTTCGGGGAGGGGGACAGAGCACCAGGCTTAGGACTGGGCTCCATTGGCAAATGAGATATGAGCTTTGTTTCCCAGGTATCTGGAAAAGGCAAAAATGGCAAATAAATGATATCCTGCACAGTCTAGTATGGTCTAATAGAAAAGAATAAAAAAAACAATTCAGGAAATACACAACTTTTTAATATTAAACCTAATGGTGTTGAATGCTGCATGCTGACTCAGTAGGAGACAGATCCCAAACATAAACATTATAATAAACATTTGTTTCCCAAATAACATTCTCAATGTTCAGAATGCTTAAAGTCATGAGCTTTTTTAAAAATGTTTAACTGAAACCTGGAAATGTACTATTTCATTTCAAAGCTTGTATTATATCTATGATATAAATGTTTTTTATATAAAATTAACCCATTATGCAACAGGGGTTTGAGCAAAAGTCACTGTGAATAAGGGAATTTATCAATATTAATTAGCCGTTTCACTACATTATAGATAGCTGAAGGATTATGATACAGTATATCGATTTCGCTACAAATTGACAAGAATATTTGATGACACTTACCAAACAAGTCTCAAACAGAGGAGAAATAGTTCACCACGACGATAGCAATGCAATGTTTGACTGCATCTCCCTATGTGATATATCTGTATTTGGGTAAATACAGATCACGTAATTCAGGGAGCACTGTTACGTCAGGTCACCAACCATTATTACGACGCTCATATGTCATAGAGCTCCTTAATATGTTTGTATAATCTTTATCCAAATTTTCATATGGCCGCAGTTACGGCGTTTATTTTACAGTTAATGTAACAGGATGTCATTATATTTTTCTGTCTTTATGGTGGCAGACCACTTAACTAAATCTGAGTAGGCGGTTTTTACAAATGGGTCAGATAAAATATTAAATATACAGTAAAAGCTCACACCTATTCATACCCTTTGTGTACTGTACAGTGCCTTGCGAAAGTATTCGGCCCCCTTGAACTTTTCAACCTTTTGCCACATTTCAGGCTTCAAACATAAAGATATAAATTTTTTATTTTATGTGAAGAATCACCAACAAGTGGGACACAATTGTGAAGTGGAACGAAATCTATTGGATTTTTGAAACTTTTTTAACTAATAAAAAAATGAAAAGTGGGGCGTGCAAAATTATTCGGCCCCCTTGCGTTAATACTTTGTAGAGCCACCTTTTGCTGCGATTACAGCTGCAAGTCACTTGGGGTATGTCTCTATCAGTTTTGCACATCGAGAGACTGAAATTCTTGCCCATTCTTCCTTGCAAAACAGCTCGAGCTCAGTGAGGTTGGATGGAGAGCGTTTGTGAACAGCAGTTTTCAGCTCTTTCCACAGATTCTCGATTGGATTCAGGTCTGGACTTTGACTTGGCCATTCAAACACCTGGATACGTTTATTTGTGAACCATTCCTTTGTAGATTTTGCTGTATGTTTGGGATCATTGTCTTGTTGGAAGATAAATCTCCGTCCCAGTTTCAGGTCTTTTGCAGACTCCAACAGGTTTTCATCCAGAATGGTCCTGTATTTGGCTGCATCCATCTTCCCCTCAATTTTAACCATCTTCCCTGTCCCTGCTGAAGAAAAGCAGGCCCAAACCATGATGCTGCCACCACCATGTTTGACAGTGGGGATGGTGTGTTGAGGGTGATGAGCTGTGTTGCTTTTACGCCAAACATATCGTTTTGCATTGTGGGCAAAAAGTTCGATTTTGGTTTCATCTGACCAGAGCACCTTCTTCCACATGTTTGGGGTGTCTCCCAGGTGGCTTGTGGCAAACTTTAGACGAGACTTTTTATGGATATCTTTGAGAAATGGCTTTCTTCTTGCCACTCTTCCATAAAGGCCAGATTTGTGCAGTGTAAGACTGATTGTTGTCCTATGGACAGACTCTCCCACCTCAGCTGTAGTTCTCTGCAGTTCATCCAGAGTGATCATGGGCCTCTTGGCTGCATCTCTGATCAGTCTTCTCCTTGTCTGAGCTGAAAGTTTAGAGGGACGGCCAGGTCTTGGTAGATTTGCAGTGGTCTGATACTCCTTCCATTTCAAGGTGATCGCTTGCACAGTGCTCCTTGGGATGTTTGAAGCTTGGGAAATCTTTTTGTATCCAAATCCGGCTTTAAACTTCTCCACAACAGTATTACGGACCTGCCTGGTGTGTTCCTTGGTCTTCATGATGCTCTCTGCGCTTTCAACAGAACCTTGAGACTATCACAGAGCAGGTGCATTTATACAGAGACTTGATTACACACAGGTGGATTCTATTTATCACCATCAGTCATTTAGGACAACATTGGATCATTCAGAGATCTTCGCTGAACTTCTGGAGTGAGTTTGCTGCACTGAAAGTAAAGGGGCCGAATAATTTTGCACGCCCCACTTTTCATTTTTTTATTAGTTAAAAAAGTTTCAAAAATCCAATAGATTTCGTTCCACTTCACAATTGTGTCCCACTTGTTGGTGATTCTTCACATAAAATAAAAAATTTATATCTTTATGTTTGAAGCCTGAAATGTGGCAAAAGGTTGAAAAGTTCAAGGGGGCCGAATACTTTCGCAAGGCACTGTATATCTTCAATTACGTATACTGTATAATACGATAACTACCATTACAAAATGTCTCCCTTTTGATTTAAAGTGGTTCTTTTAAATAAGTAAATTGCAATCACTTAGCCTACATCTGAGCTCCTAATTCATCGCGACGACGGACTGAGACTCCAGTCGGATTTGTGAGAAGTAAAGGGGTGTGCCTGTTTTAAAACCGATTCATACGTCTTAAACACATGGACATTGATAGCAGTCTGTGTTATATAATTTATCTTTTTATTTTATTTAAATTTAAGTATCACATACACATTTTCAAAGTAACTGTACCCCTTTTAATTATGATCCCCATCGCTCACAGCTCCGAAGCTGAGACGAGGGCTACTTCAGATGGGATTTCCAACATTTCTCTCTTAGCTTGTATACCGGTGGAAAGGAGAGCGCTCTTAAAACGTGTTGATAGTAAGATTGGGATGTATTTGCAGTCTAGATATAGTTTTTTTAATGTTCGGAGCCGCCACAGATTCATTTTCTTACGACTGCTTTTCTGGATGACAATAACAATGCAAACGATGGTGTTAAGGCGAGGCTGTGCCTTAAGGCTCCTCTGCTTACAATATTCAGCGCGTAAATCGCAAACGAGCGCCTCTCTTACGATGAAAATGCGGCAAATAAGAATACGAGATTTAAACCTACGGCTTACAAATTTATGCGTAAACACTAAAACCGTATCTTTAGCAAAACTGGCGAGACAATGTGTTTTATCATTTAAAAAAGTACTGGAAAATAATTAAAGGTTATCACGATAAACAGAGGTTACTGATCTACTACTGTACGCTGTGACCAAAAATGAGAGTCCCCCGATCCTCGCAGCCTTCATGCTTTGGTCTTGGCCTGGCCGTTTTTTTTTTAGGATAATGGGGTCAAGTTAAGAAATTATGCAAGTTTCTAATCAAATCCAAGGGCGCCTCGATCTCCTAAACATCTTTAGAAGGCCGACGGACCACACTGCACGGTCCGGGTCCGGGCCCTGACCCGGTTCTGGATAATGCCAGCTTAAAGTGAAAAATTCTACCGTACATATTATGTTTCTTATTATTGTATATATGTATAATGTGGCGCGACCGCTTCACGAAGCTAGAAAGAAAGTTATCCGCCATTTTTATTTTACCTGCAATTGAATTTGCCATTAAAATCACGATTAATACCGCAGCTGCTAAATTACTTACCTAAAAGCGTTCAGATACAAAAGCACTTGAGCTGTAATGTTTATATACTGTTGGCCCGATGACCTACTTCAAGAAGAATTGTTACATAGACCGCCAAGGACTGTCATCACACTTTACGTCATAAAGCGCTTTAAAACTTTTGACAAGTTCAACACCTCATATTTTGTACTGTTTATCATGGTAAAAGCAACTCAAAGCAATTCTAAAAATGATCGAAAGGTAAAAATACAAGCTTATACGAGCTGTCGTTTTAACATTTATAACATATATTTAAACAAAACATATATAATCTATTTTAATAAAATAGAAAAGTGTTCTTAGTCTTCACTTAAAAGCTGTTAGAAGCTGCCTTTCTGACAAGAGAGTTCTGTGAGTTCCACAGTCTCAGTGCATTAAAGTCAAAACCAGTTGCTTTTTATTTCCTGTTTTACGACAGAGCAAGGAGGGTGTCCACAGACCACTGTGCACCTGCAGACTGATATGGGGGGTAAAAAGTCTAGAAGTTAGTAAATAAGATTTTAACATATGTTCTAAAACACACCGGACACCTGTACTGTACAGTGATGCCAACACAGTGATCTGAGCTCCTTCTTTGAGTTAAATCCTAGCATCTGCATTTTTTACAAGTTGTTGCTATGGCAGAGCATGACCAGAGCATAACAGAAACCACCCATTTTCTAACCGCTTCATCCAATTCAGGGTCAGGGGGTCAGGGGGTCGCGGGGCACGGGGGAGCCAGAGCCTCAGAAAGTAATAAGCAGGAGATACCTGGGACTGGATGGTAGTCCAATGCAGGGAAGACACAGACACTCACCAATTATCCCAGAAGCCAATTAACCTACCAGTAGTTCTTTGAACTGTGGGAGGAAGCCGGAGCACCCAAAGCAAACTCATGCAAACATGGGGAGAACATACAAGCTCCATACAGATAGCACCCCAGGTCCAGAAGTGTACCCAGGGCCTCAGCACTGTGAGCTAGCAATGCTAAACGCTGGGCTACTGTGCATGCTAATTTCTAGGCATCAGGTGATCAATCAGGTAGTGTTTCTCAGATAAAAGGACACCAGTAATTTAGTATGAGATTCAAATTGACCTCAGAACAAAATATAACTTATGTTATATAACTTATATAGAACTTACTACAGCATAACTGTCTTATTTGGCTCTTGTAGAAAATATTAACAGCATGCCTATTAAACATACAGTATCTAGCAATCAGCAATCAAAATAAAAACATTTCCAAACATGGAAACTGCCCAGTTAATGAAGCATTTCAAAGACATTAATCTATTCAATAATTACAGTTTCAAGTAGATAGATTTATATTCAGATTACGAAAGTATCATAACAACGGCTGCTTGTGTAAGGAATCCATGAATACCACTGTACATGAGAATTTCACACCTATTTGTAATCAATACACAAAATCCTATTGAATTTCAGGTACTTGTTTTTTCAGCATTGCTTGACTCCGCGGACTCCTTGTTGTTTCAATATTCTAGCAATAGGACTAATCGCCAATACAGTGCCGTTGTAATCTATTCCTTCTGCCAGCAGAGGACGGTATTCGCACAGCCAGTTCAGGATAAGATACGGTCCTCGCAGTTCACAGTACAACTGGCCACAGCCGTACTCGGAATATGCTCTCAATAACCTCGTTTAGTTTAAGAACGGCCGTATTTCATATCAGCCCACAGATGCATTGCATAAACACTAGAATTCTGGTTGTACTTAAATTGACCTTATACATTTTGGATTATGTTTAACCTTCTTCAATTTCTTCAACCATATTTTGAGATGATTACGTTTACAGAAGCAAATATTATTCAGTGCTTTTTCTTCACTCTTTTAATCAAACCCACATTTCTTTAAGGAGGGCCATTGTGAAACTCCCCAAAGTGAGCTGAATTAATCTTTTATTCTTCACACCTGCGAAGTCATTCCTTCATTGTGTAATATAAAGGCCTTTCATTATTCACGTATACTACAACATCTGAAAATAATGGGTCTTGAAATAGTTGAATGAAAGAAAATCCTGAATAACTCCTCCAAATGCATGTTACACTTTCATCAGGTACTCACACTTTGAATGTGATGAACTATAAAAAGTTATTTTAACCATACCCAATGGAGCTCGGGAGTGCGATTGCATACACAATCATGTTTTCAGTGTTTGGACATCAGCTGTACATCAGAACAATCATTTCACTAACACAGCTCCATGTTGAGTGACTTCCCTCCAAAAACACAAAGTCACTTTCCCTTAGCAATTATTGCATGGACTTAGATTATCTGCCTTCTGCATCAAGCCCTGTATGATATACTGTACAAAGCCAAGCTTTGGGATAGTGCTTTGTAATAATAATAATGTTTCTTTATTAGCCCTATACAATTTCTTGCATTAGGAATGCGGCTTTTCGCATACCCCAGCTTTTTCTCCAGGGAGACACAGACACAGAGACAGGGAGAGAAGCTTTAGGTCAGAGCGCAGGGTCTGCCATTGTACGGCGCCCCTGGAGCAGTTGGGGTTAAGGGCCTTGCTCAGGGGCCCAACGGAGTAGGATTCCTCTGCCGGCCATGGGATTTGAACCGGCAACCTTCCGGTCACATGTGCAGATCCTTAGCCACAGAGATCCTTGTCTTGATCCTTTTGGATCCCAGGCTGCTCATTTGCAAATGAGTTTTGACATTAATTATAGTGACTATAGCAATGAGGTGGCACTGTGGTTCACAGAGCTGGGGTCCTGGGTTCAATTCCTGGGGTGCAGTCTGGATGGAATTGTATGTTCTCCCTTCATTTGTGTGGATTTCTTCCAGGTGCTCCAGTTTCTTCCCACAGTCCAAAGACATACAGTACTAGTAGGTTAAGGTGGAACTACAGTCCCAATTTTGCAGACACAAAAGTATTTAATTTCAGTCACAAAATAAAATCATTGACATTATAGAAAAACTTTACAAACTCAAAATTGAGCACAAAATCATGAATTTTGTGAAAGTACTGTAAGTTACGCCATGTTGTAACAAATTCGCATTCAAGTTCCACACAAATTGCGATGTGATGCAGCCCTTCCTGCTCACTAATCACGGTAATGACTAATGCAATGTGATGTAGGAGAGAAAAGGTATAGGTTATGCAGCAAACATTTCACTGCAAAAAACGTTCCATTCCAAGGTTCTTTATGCAGAGTTAACAATGTAATATTATTTATTGGCAAAAACGTAAAAAAGTTGAGAGCAATATTTCCATTGGATTAAACGAGATGTATTCACAAGCCTGCTCCTTTACAATGTCACAGGGCCACATCAGATTACAGGAAGTTTTGCTGCCTCGTTCTGAATCGCAGAACATGGTAATTCTTTAACCTTGAAATGTAGTCTATTTTGTGATGTAAATTGGAGGTTTTACAAGTTATTGTGTGTTCCCCTTTAGATGGCTTCTGGGAAATCTGGCCTCAACACTGTATTGGATAAGGCACTTAGAAAACAGATTCATGCGTGGACCACAGCAATGTCCCTTTACTGAGAGCCAGCAATCAACGGATGTGTCTGATCGTGAATGGTTTTCCCTGTTGTTTGTTGTATTGCTCGGTGTTGCATTTTAAGCTGTGCATGAGGAAGGACCCGGAGGCTGCTGCTTCTGCTGGGATTGAGGAAGAGCTGAGCGCCATGTAAGGCAAAGACACTGCGTTCCACTTTGACAGGTGCCTGGAGTGTAAGAGCTGCAGATAATATTGAGTCACATTAATCCCAACATATTTCAAATATTATGAAAATTAAATAAATTAAATCAAATAACTTTCATTAAAAAAATCAATCACACTTTACCTTGCTTTTTCAGTTGTTTTAAAGGAAAATTGATGCAGAGAATGTGTGAATACTACTTTTTGATGGTTCCAAGGCCAATGTGACCTGTTCTATTGCCTGCTAATTGTACGTTCCAGGTTGAACAATTATTTTTAGGAGGTCAAGGTGTATGAATGATAAGAACAGCTTGAAATTTATTTTCACGGTCGACACACATTTTCGCAAGGGAAAAAAACTGAAATAACCACAGTTACGCAAACACCAGTCCACCAAAAAAAAATCATTTTATTAAAACAAGGTAACATTTTTTTTATCATCATACGGATGAACTGTGCTAAATATATTTCTAAAAAGAAAAAGCAGGACGTGAGTCGTGAGCCAAGATCATGACTCTTTTACTCTTCTTCACATCAGTTTTCATCTGTGAGGAGGAGGAGGAGGGCGGCTCCTGATGTGCTGACACTTGGGGATGTGCCTCTGTGCCGGCCTGGGGGCAAAGCGCCGGCCGCAGTGAGGGCAGGGCACGAAGTCGGGGTTTGGATTCGCGGGGGGCTGGGGCAGGTTCACAACCTTCCCTCCTTGCGTGATCACCTGCTGCACCTCCCTGGGCTATTTGATGCTCCGAATGAAATCCTCGTGCTTCTGCCTCCAGTTGTTCTTTCTCAGCTGGGAACAGGAAATGAAACCAATGAAACAGCTTCCAGAAAAAGTCCAGACTAGCACTGCGTACACAGTCTGGTCGCAAACCATTCACAAGGCAAGAAAATATCAATACAGTAATAACTTAGCTTTCTGGGCCTACCTTTCATGTCATTGGGTAGAGAGTACAATTTAGTTATGGTTTTGTTTCCCGTGAGTGCTATTTGCTTGATATCTCATGTAGATTTTTACAACAGAATTCAGAAGTCACTAAGACCCATTTATTCTGTCTGGCAAATGTGCCTTTGCGGCAGTTTTTCAGAAGAGTACTTCATAAAACACTTATTTATTGTTTACATTGATTTATAAGCTGAGTCTGACTCTAGGAGAAAACAAGGGAAGCTTGGAAAGAGTTTAAGGATAGCCCTTACCACGATTGGCGGTCTAACCTTCTTCTTATGGATGTATGTCTCCAGTTCTGTTCCCTTGGCCCTGTGCTTGAAAGAGTCAAAAACCTTCCTCTTTGAATTCTGAAGCTTCTTGCAGATCTTGCTGTGTTTCTCCAACCTCTCTACAGCAAACTTCCTGTGACACAGTTCACAGGGCACCAGCTGAGGGTTTCCACTCTGGCTATTCTCATATGGAAATTGCTCAGCGGTAGGGCACATCAGACTTGTAGGGGACAAATATCTGTTTTCCACTGACAGAATTTGTTCATCCAGACATGCGGTGTTATTTCTGAAGTGGGCCTGGGTGGCCTGTGCCGCTGACACGTCACTTTCAGGGAGCCTTGCTTTCTTGAGGTACTTTCTCCTTCCACAGGGGACGTCTTCTAGCCCACGGCTGCAAGGGCTCACTTGACGTCTCTCCTGATGGGAAAGCGCAGAGGGAAAGTGCGATTCTGCGCATCCGCCGTCTTCCATTGGAGAACCATAATCAAGGTTGTCTCCTTTGAAAGGAAGGGCTTTCCTTGGAGTGAAGGCTTTTTGCTTCTCCATTCTGCAGGTCAGAAGAGGCACGGCCTTAGAGCGGTGGTTGGCCCACGGTCCTCTGGGGCGAAGCTCGCTCTGCCTCGCCTGGAGTGTCTTCCTTCGGGTCAGGAGTCCTCTATTTTCCCTTCCGGCCACCTCTCTGGAGTCTTCCATCTCTCTCTGAACCATCCTCAGCTCCTCCTGAGCTCTAAAGAGCTTCGCCTGCATCATGGCCTCCTTCTGGCGAATCTCGTCCTTCATCATGGCCTCCTTCCGGCGCATCACATCCTGCAGACTGGCCTCCCTCCGGCGATGCTCCTCCTTCAGCGCGGCCTCTGCCTCGGCCACTTTTCGTAGCTCCTCTTGCAACTGAAAGTGCTCCTTCCCATTGGCATGAGAAGGGCATTGCCCTGGAGGGGTCGCCACCATGGGGAGGACAGTCCTGTCCTTAGATTTGCGTACTCTTGAGCCCCTCCTGCCCGGCCTCTCGCAGGGCCTCTCATGACCATCCTGAGGCGGGGTGGGGGCAAACAAGGAATCACTCTGTGCTTCCGGGCGGTCCACAGCCCGAACCTCACCAGGGCCGGAGACTTTCCTGTTACCCATAGGCTTCAGGGGGTAAGACCGATCATACCCCACAATGTTCTTCTCGGGGCCCTGTTGGGTTTGGAAGCGATAGCTGTTCCCCGTCTTCTTCTCCGCAGCGTATTTGACATATTGGAAAGATTTTCTCATCTTCTGTAGAGCCGCCTCCTGCCGTCGATTGTATATGGCGATCATTTTTTTCTCCTTTTCCTGCATCAGTTTCTCTTGGAAGGTGTCCTTCAGAAGCTGTATCTTGGGAGGCGGGCAGTACGTGGAGATCAGATCCTGTCGCCTTAAGGGCGCGGGTCGATTCGAGTCTGTGTCCTTCGGGGAGGGGGACAGAGCACCAGGCTTAGGACTGGGCTCCATTGGCAAATGAGATATGAGCTTTGTTTCCCAGGTATCTGGAAAAGGCAAAAATGGCAAATAAATAATATCCTGCACAGTCTAGTATGGTCTAATAGAAAAGAATAAAAAAAAACAATTCAGGAAATACACAACTTTTTAATATTAAACCTAATGGTGTTGAATGCTGCATGCTGACTCAGTAGGAGACAGATCCTAAACATAAACATTATAATAAACATTTGTTTCCCAAATAACATTCTCAATGTTCAGAATGCTTAAAGTCATGAGCTTTTTTAAAAATGTTTAACTGAAACCTGGAAATGTACTATTTCATTTCAAAGCTTGTATTATATCTATGATATAAATGTTTTTTATATAAAATTAACCCATTATGCAACAGGGGTTTGAGCAAAAGTCACTGTGAATACGGGAATTTATCAATATTAATTAGCCGTTTCACTACATTATAGATAGCTGAAGGATTATGATACAGTATATCGATTTCACTACAAATTGACAAGAATATTTGATGACACTTACCAAACAAGTCTCAAACAGCAGAGAAATAGTTCACCACGACGATAGCAATGCAATGTTTGACTGCATCTCCCTATGTGATATATCTGTATTTGGGTAAATACAGATCACGTAATTCAGGGAGCACTGTTACGTCAGGTCACCAACCATTATTACGACGCTCATATGTCATAGAGCTCCTTAGGATGTTTGTATAATCTTTATCCAAATTTTCATATGGCCGCAGTTACGGCGTTTATTTTACAGTTAATGTAACAGGATGTCATTATATTTTTCTGTCTTTATGGTGGCAGACCACTTAACTAAATCTGAGTAGGCAGTTTCTACAAATGGGTCAGATAAAATATTAAATATACAGTAAAAGCTCACACCTATTCATACCCTTTATGTACTGTATATCTACAATTACGTATACTGTATAATACGATAACTACCATTACAAAATGTCTCCCTTTTGATTTGAAGTGGTTCTTTTCAATAAGTAAATTGCAATCACTTAGCCTACATCTGAGCTCCTAATTCATCGCGACGACGGACTGAGACTCCAGTCGGATTTGTGAGAAGTAAAGGGGTGTGCCTGTTTTAAAACCGATTCATACGTCTTAAACACATGGACATTGATAGCAGTCTGTGTTATATAATTTATCTTTTTATTTTATTTAAATTTAAGTATCACATACACATTTTCAAAGTAACTGTACCCCTTTTAATTATGATTCCTATCGCTCACAGCTCCGAAGCTGAGACGTGGGCTACTTCAGATGGGATTTCCAACATTTCTCTCTTAGCTTGTATACCGGTGGAAAGGAGAGGGGTCTTAAAACGTGTTGATAGTAAGATTGGGATGTATTTGCAGTCTAGATATAGTTTTTTTAATGTTCGGAGCCGCCACAGATTCATTTTCTTACGACTGCTTTTCTGGATATTATGTTTCTTATTATGGTATATATGTATAATGTGGCGCGACCGCTTCACGAAGCTAGAAAGAAAGTTATCCGCCATTTTTATTTTACCTGCAATTGAATTTGCCATTAAAATCACGATTAATACCGCAGCTGCTAAATTACTTACCTAAAAGCGTTCAGATACAAAAGCAGTGCCGTTGTAATCTATTCCTTCTGCCAGCAGAGGACGGTATTCGCACAGCCAGTTCAGGATAAGATACGGTCCTCGCAGTTCACAGTACAACTGGCCACAGCCGTACTCGGAATATGCTCTCGATAACCTCGTTTAGTTTAAGAACGGCCGTATTTCATATCAACCCACAGATGCATTGCATAAACACTAGAATTCTGGTTGTACTTAAATTGACCTTATACGTTTTGGATTATGTTTAACCTTCTTCAATTTCTTCAACCATATTTTGAGATGATTACGTTTACAGAAGCAAATATTATTCAGTGCTTTTTCTTCACTCCTTTAATCAAACCCACATTTCTTTAAGGAGGGCCATTGTGAAACTCCCCAAAGTGAGCTGAATTAATCTTTTATTCTTCACACCTGCAAAGTCATTCCTTCATTGTGTAATATGAAGGCCTTTCATTATTCACGTATACTACAACATCTGAAAATAATGGGTCTTGAAATAGTTGAATGAAAGAAAATCCTGAATAACTCCTCCAAATGCGTGTTACACTTTCATCAGGTACACACACTTTGAATGTGATGAACTATAAAAAGTTATTTTAACCATACCCAATGGAGCTCGGGAGTGCGATTGCATACACAATCATGTTTTCAGTGTTTGGACATCAGCTGTACATCAGAACAATCATTTCACTAACACAGCTCCATGTTGAGTGACTTCCCTCCAAAAACACAAAGTCACTTTCCCTTAGCAATTATTGCATGGACTTAGATTATCTGCCTTCTGCATCAAGCCCTGTATGATATACTGTACAAAGCCAAGCTTTGGGATAGTGCTTTGTAATAATAATAATGTTTCTTTATTAGCCCTATACAATTTCTTGCATTAGGAATGCGTCTTTTCGCATACCCCAGCTTTTTCTCCAGGGAGACACAGACACAGAGACAGGGAGAGAAGCTTTAGGTCAGAGCGCAGGGTCTGCCATTGTACGGTGCCCCTGGAGCAGTTGGGGTTAAGGGCCTTGCTCAGGGGCCCAACGGAGTAGGATTCCTCTGCCAGCCGTGGGATTTGAACCGGCAACCTTCCGGTCACAGGTGCAGATCCTTAGCCACAGAGATCCTTTTGGATCCCAGGCTGCTCATTTGCAAATGAGTTTTGACATTAATTATAGTGACTATAGCAATGAGGTGGCACTGTGGTTCACAGAGCTGGGGTCCTGGGTTCAATTCCTGGGGTGCAGTCTGGATGGAATTGTATGTTCTCCCTTCATTTGTGTGGATTTCTTCCAGGTGCTCCAGTTTCTTCCCACAGTCCAAAGACATACAGTACTAGTAGGTTAAGGTGGAACTACAGTCCCAATTTTGCAGACACAAAAGTATTTAATTTCAGTCACAAAATAAAATCATTGACATTATAGAAAAACTTTACAAACTCAAAATTGAGCACAAAATCATGAATTTTGTGAAAGTACTGTAAGTTACGCCATGTTGTAACAAATTCGCATTCAAGTTCCACACAAATTGCGATGTGATGCAGCCCTTCCTGCTCACTAATCACGGTAATGACTAATGCAATGTGATGTAGGAGAGAAAAGGTATAGGTTATGCAGCAAACATTTCACTGCAAAAAACGTTCCATTCCAAGGTTCTTTATGCAGAGTTAACAATGTAATATTATTTATTGGCAAAAACTTAAAAAAGTTGAGAGCAATATTTCCATTGGATTAAACGAGATGTATTCACAAGCCTGCTCCTTTACAATGTCACAGGGCCACATCAGATTACAGGAAGTTTTGCTGCCTCGTTCTGAATCGCAGAACATGGTAATTCTTTAACCTTGAAATGTAGTCTATTTTGTGATGTAAATTGGAGGTTTTACAAGTTATTGTGTGTTCCCCTTTAGATGGCTTCTGGGAAAACTGGCCTCAACACTGTATTGGATAAGGCACTTAGAAAACAGATTCATGCGTTGACCACAGCAATGTCCCTTTACTGAGAGCCAGCAATCAACGGATGTGTCTGATCGTGAATGGTTTTCCCTGTTGTTTGTTGTATTACTCGGTGTTGCATTTTAAGCTGTGCATGAGGCAGGACCCGGAGGCTGCTGCTTCTGCTGGGATTGAGGAAGAGCTGAGCGCCATGTAAGGCAAAGACACTGCGTTCCACTTTGACAGGTGCCTGGAGTGTAAGAGCTGCAGATAATATTGAGTCACATTAATCCCAACATATTTCAAATATTATGAAAATTAAATAAATTAAATCAAATAACTTTCATTAAAAAAATCAATCACACTTTACCTTGCTTTTTCAGTTGTTTTAAAGGAAAATTGATGCAGAGAATGTGTGAATACTACTTTGTGATGGTTCCAAGGCCAATGTGACCTGTTCTATTGCCTGCTAATTGTACGTTCCAGGTTGAACAATTATTTTTAGGAGGTCAAGGTGTATGAATGATAAGAACAGCTTGAAATTTATTTTCACGGTCGACACACATTTTCGCAAGGGAAAAAAACTGAAATAACCACAGTTACGCAAACACCAGTCCACCAAAAAAAAATCATTTTATTAAAACAAGGTAACATTTTTTTTATCATCATACGGATGAACTGTGCTAAATATATTTCTAAAAAGAAAAAGCAGGACGTGAGTCGTGAGCCAAGATCATGACTCTTTTACTCTTCTTCACATCAGTTTTCATCTGTGAGGAGGAGGAGGAGGGCGGCTCCTGATGTGCTGACACTTGGGGATGTGCCTCTGTGCCGGCCTAGGGGCAAAGCGCCGGCCGCAGTGAGGGCAGGGCACGTAGTCGGGGTTTGGATTCGCGGGGGGCTGGGGCAGGTTCACAACCTTCCCTCCTTGCGTGATCACCTGCTGCACCTCCCTGGCCTGTTTGATGCTCCGAATGAAATCCTCGTGCTTCTGCCTCCAGTTGTTCTTTCTCAGCTGGGAACAGGAAATGAAACCAGTGAAACAGCTTCCAGAAAAAGTCCAGACTAGCACTGCGTACACAGTCTGGTCGCAAACCATTCACAAGGCAAGAAAATATCAATACAGTAATAACTTAGCTTTCTGGGCCTACCTTTCATGTCATTGGGTAGAGAGTACAATTTAGTTATGGTTTTGTTTCCCGTGAGTGCTATTTGCTTGATATCTCATGTAGATTTTTACAACAGAATTCAGAAGTCACTAAGACCCATTTATTCTGTCTGGCAAATGTGCCTTTGCGGCAGTTTTTCAGAAGAGTACTTCATAAAACACTTATTTATTGTTTACATTGATTTATAAGCTGAGTCTGACTCTAGGAGAAAACAAGGGAAGCTTGGAAAGAGTTTAAGGATAGCCCTTACCACGATTGGCGGTCTAACCTTCTTCTTATGGATGTATGTCTCCAGTTCTGTTCCCTTGGCCCTGTGCTTGAAAGAGTCAAAAACCTTCCTCTTTGAATTCTGAAGCTTCTTGCAGATCTTGCTGTGTTTCTCCAACCTCTCTACAGCAAACTTCCTGTGACACAGTTCACAGGGCACCAGCTGAGGGTTTCCACTCTGGCTATTCTCATATGGAAATTGCTCAGCGGTAGGGCACATCAGACTTGTAGGGGACAAATATCTGTTTTCCACTGACAGAGTTTGTTCATCCAGACATGCGCTGTTATTTCTGAAGTGGGCCTGCGCGGCCTGTGCCGCTGACACGTCACTTTCAGGGAGCCTTGCTTTCTTGAGGTACTTTCTCCTTCCACAGGGGACGTCTTCTAGCCCACGGCTGCAAGGGCTCACTTGACGTCTCTCCTGATGGGAAAGCGCAGAGGGAAAGTGCGATTCTGCGCATCCGCCGTCTTCCATTGGAGAACCATAATCAAGGTTGTCTCCTTTGAAAGGAAGGGCTTTCCTTGGAGTGAAGGCTTTTTGCTTCTCCATTCTGCAGGTCAGAAGAGGCACGGCCTTAGAGCGGTGTTTGGCCCACGGTCCTCTGGGGCGAAGCTCGCTCTGCCTCGCCTGGAGTGTCTTCCTTCGGGTCAGGAGTCCTCTATTTTCCCTTCCGGCCACCTCTCTGGAGTCTTCCATCTCTCTCTGAACCATCCTCAGCTCCTCCTGAGCTCTAAAGAGCTTCGCCTGCATCATGGCCTCCTTCTGGCGAATCTAGTCCTTCATCATGGCCTCCTTCCGGCGCATCACATCCTGCAGACTGGCCTCCCTCCGGCGATGCTCCTCCTTCAGCGCGGCCTCTGCCTCGGCCACTTTTCGTAGCTCCTCTTGCAACTGAAAGTGCTCCTTCCCATTGGCATGAGAAGGGCATTGCCCTGGAGGGGTCGCCACCATGGGGAGGACAGTCCTGTCCTTAGGTTTGCGTACTCTTGAGTCCCTCCTGCCCGGCCTCTCGCAGGGCCTCTCATGACCATCCTGAGGCGGGGTGGGGGCAAACAAGGAATCACTCTGTGCTTCCGGGCGGTCCACAGCCGGAACCTCACCAGGGCCGGAGACTTTCCTGTTACCCATAGGCTTCAGGGGGTAAGACCAATCATACCCCACAATGTTCTTCTCAGGGCCCTGTTGGGTTTGGAAGCGATAGCTGTTCCCCGTCTTCTTCTCCGCAGCGTATTTGACATATTGGAAAGATTCTCATCTTCTGTAGAGCCGCCTCCTGCCGTCGATTGTATATGGCGATCATTTTTTTCTCCTTTTCCTGCATCAGTTTCTCTTGGAAGGTGTCCTTCAGAAGCTGTATCTTCGGAGGCGGGCAGTACGTGGAGATCAGATCCTGTCGCCTTAAGGGCGCGGGTCGATTCGAGTCTGTGTCCTTCGGGGAGGGGGACAGAGCACCAGGCTTAGGACTGGGCTCCATTGGCAAATGAGATATGAGCTTTGTTTCCCAGGTATCTGGAAAAGGCAAAAATGGCAAATAAATGATATCCTGCACAGTCTAGTATGGTCTAATAGAAAAGAATAAAAAAAACAATTCAGGAAATACACAACTTTTTAATATTAAACCTAATGGTGTTGAATGCTGCATGCTGACTCAGTAGGAGACAGATCCTAAACATAAACATTATAATAAACATTTGTTTCCCAAATAACATTCTTAATGTTCAGAATGCTTAAAGTCATGAGCTTTTTTAAAAATGTTTAACTGAAACCTGGAAATGTACTATTTCATTTCAAAGCTTGTATTATATCTATGATATAAATGTTTTTTATATAAAATTAACCCATTATGCAACAGGGGTTTGAGCAAAAGTCACTGTGAATAAGGGAATTTATCAATATTAATTAGCCGTTTCACTACATTATAGATAGCTGAAGGATTGATGACACTTACCAAACAAGTCTCAAACAGAGGAGAAATAGTTCACCACGACGATAGCAATGCAATGTTTGACTGCATCTCCCTATGTGATATATCTGTATTTGGGTAAATACAGATCACGTAATTCAGGGAGCACTGTTACGTCAGGTCACCAACCATTATTACGACGCTCATATGTCATAGAGCTCCTTAATATGTTTGTATAATCTTTATCCAAATTTTCATATGGCCGCAGTTACGGCGTTTATTTTACAGTTAATGTAACAGGATGTCATTATATTTTTCTGTCTTTATGGTGGCAGACCACTTAACTAAATCTGAGTAGGCGGTTTTTACAAATGGGTCAGATAAAATATTAAATATACAGTAAAAGCTCACACCTATTCATACCCTTTGTGTACTGTATATCTTCAATTACGTATACTGTATAATACGATAACTACCATTACAAAATGTCTCCCTTTTGATTTGAAGTGGTTCTTTTAAATAAGTAAATTGCAATCACTTAGCCTACATCTGAGCTCCTAATTCATCGCGACGACGGACTGAGACTCCAGTTGGATTTGTGAGAAGTAAAGGGGTGTGCCTGTTTTAAAACCGATTCATACGTCTTAAACACATGGACATTGATAGCAGTCTGTGTTATATAATTTATCTTTTTATTTTATTTAAATTTAAGTATCACATACACATTTTCAAAGTAACTGTACCCCTTTTAATTATGATCCCCATCGCTCACAGCTCCGAAGCTGAGACGAGGGCTACTTCAGATGGGATTTCCAACATTTCTCTCTTAGCTTGTATACCGGTGGAAAGGAGAGCGCTCTTAAAACGTGTTGATAGTAAGATTGGGATGTATTTGCAGTCTAGATATAGTTTTTTTAATGTTCGGAGCCGCCACAGATTCATTTTCTTACGACTGCTTTTCTGGATGACAATAACAATGCAAACGATGGTGTTAAGGCAAGGCTGTGCCTTAAGGCTCCTCTGCTTACAATATTCAGCGCGTAAATCGCAAACGAGCGCCTCTCTTACGATGAAAATGCGGCAAATAAGAACACGAGATTTAAACCTACGGCTTACAAATTTATGCGTAAACACTAAAACCGTATCTTTAGCAAAACTGGCGAGACAATGTGTTTTATCATTTAAAAAAGTACTGGAAAATAATTAAAGGTTATCACGATAAACATAGGTTACTGATCTACTACTGTACGCTGTGACCAAAAATGAGAGTCCCCCGATCCTCGCAGCCTTCATGCTTTGGTCTTGGCCTGGCCGTTTTTTTTTTAGGATAATGGGGTCAAGTTAAGAAATTATGCAAGTTTCTAATCAAATCCAAGGGCGCCTCGATCTCCTAAACATCTTTAGAAGGCCGACGGACCACACTGCACGGTCCGGGTCCGGGCCCTGACCCGGTTCTGGATAATGCCAGCTTAAAGTGAAAAATTCTACTGTACATATTATGTTTCTTATTATGGTATATATGTATAATGTGGCGCGACCGCTTCACGAAGCTAGAAAGAAAGTTATCCGCCATTTTTATTTTACCTGCAATTGAATTTGCCATTAAAATCACGATTAATACCGCAGCTGCTAAATTACTTACCTAAAAGCGTTCAGATACAAAAGCACTTGAGCTGTAATGTTTGTATACTGTTGGCCCGATGACCTACTTCAAGAAGAATTGTTACATAGACCGCCAAGGACTGTCATCACACTTTACGTCATAAAGCGCTTTAAAACTTTTGACAAGTTCAACACCTCATATTTTGTACTGTTTATCATGGTAAAAGCAACTCAAAGCAATTCTAAAAATGATCGAAAGGTAAAAATACAAACTTATACGAGCTGTCGTTTTAACATTTATAACATATATTTAAACAAAACATATATAATCTATTTTAATAAAATAGAAAAGTGTTCTTAGTCTTCACTTAAAAGCTGTTAGAAGCTGCCTTTCTGACAAGAGAGTTCTGTGAGTTCCACAGTCTCAGTGCATTAAAGTCAAAACCAGTTGCTTTTTATTTCCTGTTTTACGACAGAGCAAGGAGGGTGTCCACAGACCACTGTGCACCTGCAGACTGATATGGGGGGTAAAAAGTCTAGAAGTTAGTAAATAAGATTTTAACATATGTTCTAAAACACACCGGACACCTGTACAGTGATGCCAACACAGTGATCTGAGCTCCTTCTTTGAGTTAAATCCTAGCATCTGCATTTTTTACAAGTTGTTGCTATGGCAGAGCATGACCAGAGCATAACAGAAACCACCCATTTTCTAACCGCTTCATCCAATTCAGGGTCAGGGGGTCAGGGGGTCGCGGGGCACGGGGGAGCCAGAGCCTCAGAAAGTAATAAGCAGGAGATACCTGGGACTGGATGGTAGTCCAATGCAGGGAAGACACAGACACTCACCAATTATCCCAGAAGCCAATTAACCTACCAGTAGTTCTTTGAACTGTGGGAGGAAGCCGGAGCACCCAAAGCAAACTCATGCAAACATGGGGAGAACATACAAGCTCAATACAGATAGCACCCCAGGTCCAGAAGTGTACCCAGGGCCTCAGCACTGTGAGCTAGCAATGCTAAACGCTGGGCTACTGTGCATGCTAATTTCTAGGCATCAGGTGATCAATCAGGTAGTGTTTCTCAGATAAAAGGACACCAGTAATTTAGTATGAGATTCAAATTGACCTCAGAACAAAATATAACTTATGTTATATAACTTATATAGAACTTACTACAGCATAACTGTCTTATTTGTAGAAAATATTAACAGCATGCCTATTAAACATACAGTATCTAGCAATCAGCAATCAAAATAAAAACATTTCCAAACATGGAAACTGCCCAGTTAATGAAGCATTTCAAAGACATTAATCTATTCAATAATTACAGTTTCAAGTAGATAACAGATTTATATTCAGATTACGAAAGTATCATAACAACGGCTGCTTGTGTAAGGAATCCATGAATACCACTGTACATGAGAATTTCACACCTATTTGTAATCAATACACAAAATCCTATTGAATTTCAGGTACTTGTTTATTCAGCATTGCTTGACTCCGCGGACTCCTTGTTGTTTCAATATTCTAGCAAAAGGACTAATCGCCAATACAGTGCCGTTGTAATCTATTCCTTCTGCCAGCAGAGGACGGTATTCGCACAGCCAGTTCAGGATAAGATACGGTCCTCGCAGTTCACAGTACAACTGGCCACAGCCGTACTCGGAATATGCTCTCGATAACCTCGTTTAGTTTAAGAACGGCCGTATTTCATATCAACCCACAGATGCATTGCATAAACACTAGAATTCTGGTTGTACTTAAATTGACCTTATACGTTTTGGATTATGTTTAACCTTCTTCAATTTCTTCAACCATATTTTGAGATGATTACGTTTACAGAAGCAAATATTATTCAGTGCTTTTTCTTCACTCCTTTAATCAAACCCACATTTCTTTAAGGAGGGCCATTGTGAAACTCCCCAAAGTGAGCTGAATTAATCTTTTATTCTTCACACCTGCAAAGTCATTCCTTCATTGTGTAATATGAAGGCCTTTCATTATTCACGTATACTACAACATCTGAAAATAATGGGTCTTGAAATAGTTGAATGAAAGAAAATCCTGAATAACTCCTCCAAATGCGTGTTACACTTTCATCAGGTACACACACTTTGAATGTGATGAACTATAAAAAGTTATTTTAACCATACCCAATGGAGCTAGGGAGTGCGATTGCATACACAATCATGTTTTCAGTGTTTGGACATCAGCTGTACATCAGAACAATCATTTCACTAACACAGCTCCATGTTGAGTGACTTCCCTCCAAAAACACAAAGTCACTTTCCCTTAGCAATTATTGCATGGACTTAGATTATCTGCCTTCTGCATCAAGCCCTGTATGATATAATGTACAAAGCCAAGCTTTGGGATAGTGCTTTGTAATAATAATAATGTTTCTTTATTAGCCCTATACAATTTCTTGCATTAGGAATGCGTCTTTTCGCATACCCCAGCTTTTTCTCCAGGGAGACACAGACACAGAGACAGGGAGAGAAGCTTTAGGTCAGAGCACAGGGTCTGCCATTGTACGGCGCCCCTGGAGCAGTTGGGGTTAAGGGCCTTGCTCAGGGGCCCAACGGAGTAGGATTCCTCTGCCAGCCGTGGGATTTGAACCGGCAACCTTTCGGTCACAGGTGCAGATCCTTAGCCACAGAGATCCTTTTGGATCCCAGGCTGCTCATTTGCAAATGAGTTTTGACATTAATTATAGTGACTATAGCAATGAGGTGGCACTGTGGTTCACAGAGCTGGGGTCCTGGGTTCAATTCCTGGGGTGCAGTCTGGATGGAATTGTATGTTCTCCCTTCATTTGTGTGGATTTCTTCCAGGTGCTCCAGTTTCTTCCCACAGTCCAAAGACATACAGTACTAGTAGGTTAAGGTGGAACTACAGTCCCAATTTTGCAGACACAAAAGTATTTAATTTCAGTCACAAAATAAAATCATTGACATTATAGAAAAACTTTACAAACTCAAAATTGAGCACAAAATCATGAATTTTGTGAAAGTACTGTAAGTTACGCCATGTTGTAACAAATTCGCATTCAAGTTCCACACAAATTGCGATGTGATGCAGCCCTTCCTGCTCACTAATCACGGTAATGACTAATGCAATGTGATGTAGGAGAGAAAAGGTATAGGTTATGCAGCAAACATTTCACTGCAAAAAACGTTCCATTCCAAGGTTCTTTATGCAGAGTTAACAATGTAATATTATTTATTGGCAAAAACGTAAAAAAGTTGAGAGCAATATTTCCATTGGATTAAACGAGATGTATTCACAAGCCTGCTCCTTTACAATGTCACAGGGCCACAACAGATTACAGGAAGTTTTGCTGCCTCGTTCTGAATCGCAGAACATGGTAATTCTTTAACCTTGAAATGTAGTCTATTTTGTGATGTAAATTGGAGGTTTTACAAGTTATTGTGTGTTCCCCTTTAGATGGCTTCTGGGAAAATTGGCCTCAACACTGTATTGGATAAGGCACTTAGAAAACAGATTCATGCGTGGACCACAGCAATGTCCCTTTACTGAGAGCCAGCAATCAACGGATGTGTCTGATCGTGAATGGTTTTCCCTGTTGTTTGTTGTATTACTCGGTGTTGCATTTTAAGCTGTGCATGAGGCAGGACCCGGAGGCTGCTGCTTCTGCTGGGATTGAGGAAGAGCTGAGCGCCATGTAAGGCAAAGACACTGCGTTCCACTTTGACAGGTGCCTGGAGTGTAAGAGCTGCAGATAATATTGAGTCACATTAATCCCAACATATTTCAAATATTATGAAAATTAAATAAATTAAATCAAATAACTTTCATTAAAAAAATCAATCACACTTTACCTTGCTTTTTCAGTTGTTTTAAAGGAAAATTGATGCAGAGAATGTGTGAATACTACTTTGTGATGGTTCCAAGGCCAATGTGACCTGTTCTATTGCCTGCTAATTGTACGTTCCAGGTTGAACAATTATTTTTAGGAGGTCAAGGTGTATGAATGATAAGAACAGCTTGAAATTTATTTTCACGGTCGACACACATTTTCGCAAGGGAAAAAAACTGAAATAACCAGTTACGCAAACACCAGTCCACCAAAAAAAAATCATTTTATTAAAACAAGGTAACATTTTTTTTATCATCATACGGATGAACTGTGCTAAATATATTTCTAAAAAGAAAAAGCAGGACGTGAGTCGTGAGCCAAGATCATGACTCTTTTACTCTTCTTCACATCAGTTTTCATCTGTGAGGAGGAGGAGGAGGGCGGCTCCTGATGTGCTGACACTTGGGGATGTGCCTCTGTGCCGGCCTGGGGGCAAAGCGCCGGCCGCAGTGAGGGCAGGGCACGAAGTCGGGGTTTGGATTCGCGGGGGGGCTGGGGCAGGTTCACAACCTTCCCTCCTTGCGTGATCACCTGCTGCACCTCCCTGGCCTATTTGATGCTCCGAATGAAATCCTCGTGCTTCTGCCTCCAGTTGTTCTTTCTCAGCTGGGAACAGGAAATGAAACCAATGAAACAGCTTCCAGAAAAAGTCCAGACTAGCACTGCGTACACAGTCTGGTCGCAAACCATTCACAAGGCAAGAAAATATCAATACAGTAATAACTTAGCTTTCTGGGCCTACCTTTCATGTCATTGGGTAGAGAGTACAATTTAGTTATGGTTTTGTTTCCCGTGAGTGCTATTTGCTTGATATCTCATGTAGATTTTTACAACAGAATTCAGAAGTCACTAAGACCCATTTATTCTGTCTGGCAAATGTGCCTTTGCGGCAGTTTTTCAGAAGAGTACTTCATAAAACACTTATTTATTGTTTACATTGATTTATAAGCTGAGTCTGACTCTAGGAGAAAACAAGGGAAGCTTGGAAAGAGTTTAAGGATAGCCCTTACCACGATTGGCGGTCTAACCTTCTTCTTATGGATGTATGTCTCCAGTTCTGTTCCCTTGGCCCTGTGCTTGAAAGAGTCAAAAACCTTCCTCTTTGAATTCTGAAGCTTCTTGCAGATCTTGCTGTGTTTCTCCAACCTCTCTACAGCAAACTTCCTGTGACACAGTTCACAGGGCACCAGCTGAGAGTTTCCACTCTGGCTATTCTCATATGGAAATTGCTCAGCGGTAGGGCACATCAGACTTGTAGGGGACAAATATCTGTTTTCCACTGACAGAGTTTGTTCATCCAGACATGCGGTGTTATTTCTGAAGTGGGCCTGCGTGGCCTGTGCCGCTGACACGTCACTTTCAGGGAGCCTTGCTTTCTTGAGGTACTTTCTCCTTCCACAGGGGACGTCTTCTAGCCCACGGCTGCAAGGGCTCACTTGACGTCTCTCCTGATGGGAAAGCGCAGAGGGAAAGTGCGATTCTGTGCATCCGCCGTCTTCCATTGGAGAACCATAATCAAGGTTGTCTCCTTTGAAAGGAAGGGCTTTCCTTGGAGTGAAGGCTTTTTGCTTCTCCATTCTGCAGGTCAGAAGAGGCACGGCCTTAGAACGGTGGTTGGCCCACGGTCCTCTGGGGCGAAGCTCGCTCTGCCTCGCCTGGAGTGTCTTCCTTCGGGTCAGGAGTCCTCTATTTTCCCTTCCGGCCACCTCTCTGGAGTCTTCCATCTCTCTCTGAACCATCCTCAGCTCCTCCTGAGCTCTAAAGAGCTTCGCCTGCATCATGGCCTCCTTCTGGCGAATCCCGTCCTTCATCATGGCCTCCTTCCGGCGCATCACATCCTGCAGACTGGCCTCCCTCCGGCGATGCTCCTCCTTCAGCGCGGCCTCTGCCTCGGCCACTTTTCGTAGCTCCTCTTGCAACTGAAAGTGCTCCTTCCCATTGGCATGAGAAGGGCATTGCCCTGGAGGGGTCGCCACCATGGGGAGGACAGTCCTGTCCTTAGGTTTGCGTACTCTTGAGTCCCTCCTGCCCGGCCTCTCGCAGGGCCTCTCATGACCATCCTGAGGCGGGGTGGGGGCAAACAAGGAATCACTCTGTGCTTCCGGGCGGTCCACAGCCGGAACCTCACCAGGGCCGGAGACTTTCCTGTTATCCATAGGCTTCAGGGGGTAAGACCAATCATACCCCACAATGTTCTTCTCGGGGCCCTGTTGGGTTTGGAAGCGATAGCTGTTCCCCGTCTTCTTCTCCGCAGCGTATTTGACATATTGGAAAGATTCTCATCTTCTGTAGAGCCGCCTCCTGCCGTCGATTGTATATGGCGATCATTTTTTTCTCCTTTTCCTGCATCAGTTTCTCTTGGAAGGTGTCCTTCAGAAGCTGTATCTTGGGAGGCGGGCAGTACGTGGAGATCAGATCCTGTCGCCTTAAGGGCGCGGGTCGATTCGAGTCTGTGTCCTTCGGGGAGGGGGACAGAGCACCAGGCTTAGGACTGGGCTCCATTGGCAAATGAGATATGAGCTTTGTTTCCCAGGTATCTGGAAAAGGCAAAAATGGCAAATAAATGATATCCTGCACAGTCTAGTATGGTCTAATAGAAAAGAATAAAAAAAACAATTCAGGAAATACACAACTTTTTAATATTAAACCTAATGGTGTTGAATGCTGCATGCTGACTCAGTAGGAGACAGATCCTAAACATAAACATTATAATAAACATTTGTTTCCCAAATAACATTCTCAATGTTCAGAATGCTTAAAGTCATGAGCTTTTTTAAAAATGTTTAACTGAAACCTGGAAATGTACTATTTCATTTCAAAGTTTGTATTATATCTATGATATAAATGTTTTTTATATAAAATTAACCCATTATGCAACAGGGGTTTGAGCAAAAGTCACTGTGAATAAGGGAATTTATCAATATTAATTAGCCGTTTCACTACATTATAGATAGCTGAAGGATTATGATACAGTATATCGATTTCGCTACAAATTGACAAGAATATTTGATGACACTTACCAAACAAGTCTCAAACAGCGGAGAAATAGTTCACCACGACGATAGCAATGCAATGTTTGACTGCATCTCCCTATGTGATATATCTGTATTTGGGTAAATACAGATCACGTAATTCAGGGAGCACTGTTACGTCAGGTCACCAACCATTATTACGACGCTCATATGTCATAGAGCTCCTTAGGATGTTTGTATAATCTTTATCCAAATTTTCATATGGCCGCAGTTACGGCGTTTATTTTACAGTTAATGTAACAGGATGTCATTATATTTTTCTGTCTTTATGGTGGCAGACCACTTAACTAAATCTGAGTAGGCGGTTTCTACAAATGGGTCAGATAAAATATTAAATATACAGTAAAAGCTCACACCTATTCATACCCTTTATGTACTGTATATCTACAATTACGTATACTGTATAATACGATAACTACCATTACAAAATGTCTCCCTTTTGATTTGAAGTGGTTCTTTTAAATAAGTAAATTGCAATCACTTAGCCTACATCTGAGCTCCTAATTCATCGCGACGACGGACTGAGACTCCAGTCGGATTTGTGAGAAGTAAAGGGGTGTGCCTGTTTTAAAACCGATTCATACGTCTTAAACACATGGACATTGATAGCAGTCTGTGTTATATAATTTATCTTTTTATTTTATTTAAATTTAAGTATCACATACACATTTTCAAAGTAACTGTACCCCTTTTAATTATGATCCCCATCGCTCACAGCTCCGAAGCTGAGACGAGGGCTACTTCAGATGGGATTTCCAACATTTCTCTCTTAGCTTGTATACCGGTGGAAAGGAGAGCGCTCTTAAAACGTGTTGATAGTAAGATTGGGATGTATTTGCAGTCTAGATATAGTTTTTTTAATGTTCGGAGCCGGCACAGATTCATTTTCTTACGACTGCTTTTCTGGATGACAATAATGTAACGCCCTCGCCTGGTGGTGAGGAGGAAGCGCCCCTAGGCGCTCGTAGTACCGCTGGGCATGCTGGGAGTGGTAGCCGGGAAGAGTCTGAGGGTCAGCACGATGACCAGCGGCTGACCCTACCTGTGTAAATAATGTCCTAGTAATTCTAGTGCCCTGTGTAGTCCTGTAAAAGTAGAGTGTGTTGTTAGGTAATTACCACCCTAAATGTGTGTACGTGTTCGTCAGTCTCCTCATGTGTGTGTAGATCCTGTGTTTGGTTTTGGTGTGGTTGTAAAATAAAGCCAGTGCTTGGTTAATCGTGTCTCCACTGTTCTTTAGTTCTGAAAAAGAACCTGCAAACGCTACATTGGTGTCAGAAGCGGGCAGAATGAACAACTCGTGGCAGACACTACCCGATTCCGTAAAGCGCCGGCTGACGCTGGAAGACGCAGAACCCATCGGCGGCGCACATAGGGAGCCTGAGCAACTCCTGGGTGCGACAGGTGGCCACAGCCCTTACCAGGGCTACCCAGTAGTGGTCCCGCCAGTAGAATTGGGGCGGCCGCCCCGGAGAGAGGATGCCCTCCCTGCCGTAGCCGATCAGCGATTCCCACACCCATCGGCGCGGGTGCGACCAGGTCGCTACGATGGTGAGGCGCCTTGGGAGACCTATGAGGTGCAGTTCCAGCTCGCGGCCCGGACGAATGGCTGGAGCCAGGCAGAGATGGCCGGCCACCTGGCGGCGGCGCTGGAAGGAGCGGCCTGCCAGGTGCTCCTGGACGTCCCGGAGGAGGACAGAGGCGACTACACGGCGCTGGCAGCAGCCCTCCAGCTGCGCTTCGGTGTAGAGGAGGCGCCGGACTTGATGCGGGAGAGGCTGGCCCTGCGGCGGCGCCGACCAGGAGAGCGACTGGGCCCGGTCGCCGCGGATGTCATGTTCCTCGCCCGCCGAGGATACCCAACTTTCCCCCGGGAGGCGCAGCGGGAGATGGCTCTCCAGGCCTTTCTCAAGGCCCTCTCACCCGAGGAGCTGCGGCGCCACGTGCAGCTGGCCGCGCCAACATCGCTGGAGCAGGCCTTGGCCCTTGCTACACGGGCTGAGGTAGTGTTCGGGGTGACTGGCAGCGCCAGCAGACGCAGTGCGCCCTGCCGGCTGACCGAGGTGGCGACGGAGGAATCCAGCGAGGGGGAAGAGGAGCCAGCCCGTGCAGCGACCGCCGCGGAACAGCCCCGCACGCTGATTTGCGAACGCTGCGGGAAAAGAGGACACCGAGCCCGGTTCTGCCGGGCACCCGAACCTCGCTCGATCGGCGTCGGGAAACGGGAACGGGGCGGCTCAGCGCGGGGAAGGCCGCCCTTGAACACCTCAACCCCCGCTCCGGAGAGCGCTGTAAAAACCGGCGCCCCTCACGCCACCGTGGGGCGAGTCGGCTGTAGCCGGGGCCTGTACCTCCACTGCCGGATTGAGGACCAACCCTGCCTGGCCCTACTCGACACCGGTTCATCAGTGACCCTACTTCGGCCGGGCGTTCTCCCCGACACCGAGGGCACCAACCCCCCAGGATGGGAGGCCTCCAGCCTGCGGCTGAGGACCGTGACGGGACAGCTCGCTGCAGTCCGGGGGAAACGGGTGCTTGCCTTCCGTCTGGGTGCAGCGACGGTGCGCCACCCCTGCTACCTTGCACCCATCCAGGAGGACTGCATTCTGGGGCTGGACCTACTGCAGCGAGTGGGGGCCAGGTTGGACTTGGACCGGCAGGAGTTGGTGTGGCAGGGGGAGCGACTGCACCTGGTGGAGGGCAGGTCCGGCGAAGGCCGAGGGACGCGGGCTTGCCAGAGCCGGGGGAACAAGAGGCAGCGGCGGCGGCGGCGTCAGTCGCCGGGGCGGACCAGGCCTGCGAGCCGGGGAGCGAGCGTGCCGGATCCTGCCCCTGAGTCGGCCGGGGGGCCAGACAAGGCGGCGGCGGGGGCCGAGCGTTGCGTGGAAGCGAAGCGTGCCGTTGAGGACCTCTTCCAGCGGAGCTGCGAGGGCCTCGATCAGGACCAGCGGCAGCGGCTCCGGGAGCTACTCGCCCAGAACGAAGACCTCTTTGCGGCGAGGGATGAGGACTGCACCCGCACTGCCCTGGTCCAACACGAGATCAACACCGGCGATGCTCGGCCCATCCGCATCCCACCAGGACGCATGGTCCACGCCAAGCGGACCGCCGCCGAGGAAAAGATCCGGGAGATGGCCGCAGCGGGGGTGATTGAGCCCTCCGCAAGCCCGTGGTCGGCGCCAGCCGTACTGGTTAAAAAAAAAGACGGCTCGTGGAGGTTCTGCGTCAACTACAGCAAGCTGAACGAGGTCACCCGGAAAGATTCCTACCCCCTGCCGAGGATAGATGACGCCCTGGACTACATCACCGGGTCGACCTGGTTCAGCTCCCTGGACCTCCGCTGCGGCTACTGGCAGGTACCGCTTGCTCCCGATGCTCGCCCGAAGACGGCCTTTTCCATCGGCCAGGGCCTCTGGCAGTTTACTGTCATGCCTTTTGGCCTGTGCAATGCCCCGGCGACGTTCGAGAGGCTGATGGAGAGGGTGCTGGCATCGGTCCCGCGGAACCAGTGCGTGTTATATCTGGACGATCTGCTGGTTCATGCACGGAGTTTCGACCAGGCCTTGACGAACCTCCAGGCGGTGCTGGCCTGCATCCGCCGTGCTGGCCTGAGGCTCAACCCCCGCAAGTGCGAGCTCCTGCGGCGGGAGGTGACCTTCCTGGGACATGTTGTTGGACCGCGAGGGGTGGCTACGGACCCAGGTAAGGTCGCCGCAGTGAGGGGCTGGCCGACTCCACGCACCGTCGCGGAGCTCCGCAGCTTTCTGGGGTTGGCCTCGTACTATCGGAGGTTCGTCCGGGACTTTGCCAGCATCGCCGCCCCGCTGCACCGCCTCACCGACAAGGGCCGCCGTTTTGACTGGGACTCGGGCTGTGAGACTGCCTTTGGCCGGTTGCGCGAAGCTCTGGTGGGGGCCCCCGTGCTGGCCTACCCCGACCCGCGGTTGCCGTATATTCTCGACACCGACGCGAGTGACTCGGGGGTGGGGGCGGTGTTGGCGCAGGAGGGGCCGGATGGGGAGCGCGTAGTGGCTTACTACAGTCGGGCTCTGACTAGGCCTGAGCGGAACTACTGCGTGACCCGTCGCGAGCTGCTGGCGGTGATGGCGGCGGTCCACCATTTCAGGCCGTACCTGTTCGGGACCCGGTTCCGGTTGAGGACCGACCATGCGTCCCTCACCTGGCTGCTCCACTTTAAGGAGCCAGAGGGACAGATGGCGCGATGGATAGAGATCCTGCAGGAGTACGACTTCACTGTCGTGCACCGTGCGGGGTCTCGCCATCTCAATGCCGACGCTCTCTCGCGACGCCCCTGCGAGGCTGCGGACTGCCATCACTGCGCCCGGCGGGAGCAGCGTGAGGAGGCTGTCCGCACCGTGGCGGGGGTGAGCGCCGCGGCCACGGCCCGGGAGGGGCCGCTGGGGGTGGGCCTGCCAGACCTGGCGCAGCGTCAGGCAGCTGATCCTGACGTGGGCCCGGTGCTCCGCTGGAGGGCAGCAGGAGTGCGGCCTACACGAGAGGAGCTCGCCCCGCACCCGAAGTCCGTCAAGGCCCTCTGCGCCCTGTGGGAGGCCTTGGAGGTAAAGGACGGGGTGCTGCGCCGGGGGTGGCGGGTACCCTCCAGTGGCGAGGTACGGTGGCAGCTAGTGGTGCCTCGGTCGCTCCGCGGGGCGGTGCTCCGAGCGGTGCACGGCCAACCGGGTGTGGGGCACTTCGGCGGTAAAAAAACCCTGCAGCGTCTCCGAGGCCATTTTTATTGGGGTCTTTGCCACCGGGACGTGGATCGGTACTGCCGAACGTGTGCGGTGTGCGTGGCGCAGAAGGGTCCCCCCGAGCGCTCTCGGGCCCCCCTCCAACAACACCAGGTGGGGGCTCCTATGGAGCGGGTGGGAGTGGACGTTTTGGGCCCGTTTCCGCGCACCGAGGCCGGGAACCGCTACGTCTTGGTGGCTATGGATTACTTTACGAAGTGGCCGGAGGCCTACGCCCTCCCAGACCAGAGTGCCCCCACGGTGGCCGATGCACTGCTGGAGGGGATGTTTGCCAGGCTGGGGGTGCCGGAGGAGTTACACAGTGACCAGGGGCGTAACTTCGAGTCCCAGGTCTTCGCCAGGGTGTGCCAGCGCCTGGGGATTACTAAGACGCGGACCACCCCGCTGCATCCCCAGAGCGACGGGTTGGTAGAGCGGTTTAATCGGACGCTCGCCACCCAGCTGGCCACCCTGGTGTCCCGGCACCAACGGGACTGGGACCGCCACCTCCCCCTTGCGCTCTGGGCGTACAGGACCGCGGTCCAGGAATCCACCGGGTGCACCCCGGCCTCGCTCATGCTGGGCCGGGAAATGCGAACACCGGTGGACCTGGTCTTCGGCCCGCCGCCCGGAGACGGGTCGGCACCGCCGGCTGGACCGGACTACGAGTGGGACCTGCGGCAGCGGATGCAGCGGGTGCACAGCTTTGCACGGACCCACCTGACACAGGCGGGGGTCCGGCAGAAGCGGTACTACGACCTGCGCTGCAGGGGGCCTGCCTTCCAGCCCGGGGACTCGGTTTGGGTGTACAACCCGCGGCGCCGCAAAGGCCTCAGTCCTAAGCTGGCGCCGTCGTGGGATGGGCCCGCTAAGGTACTCGGGGTGGTGGGCGAGGTCTGCTACCGTGTCCGGTTGCGAACACGGGGGAGAGTGGTGGTCCTGCACCGAGACCGCCTGGCCCCCTACCGGGCCCGGGAGGAGGAGCCGTGTGGGGAGGCTCCAGAGGAGCAGCCGGGGCCGGAGCCGGCCGATAGTGGGGCGTCCGTGGATCGCCAGCCGTCACCGCGGCGCAGCGGCCGCTCGCGCAGGGTTCCGCAGCAGTTGGCCGAATACGAGTACAGCCTGAGGGGGGTGTTCGACGTCGGCGAGACGCCAGACGCTTCAGGTGGGGGCAGTGTAACGCCCTCGCCTGGTGGTGAGGAGGAAGCGCCCCTAGGCGCTCGTAGTACCGCTGGGCATGCTGGGAGTGGTAGCCGGGAAGAGTCTGAGGGTCAGCACGATGACCAGCGGCTGACCCTACCTGTGTAAATAATGTCCTAGTAATTCTAGTGCCCTGTGTAGTCCTGTAAAAGTAGAGTGTGTTGTTAGGTAATTACCACCCTAAATGTGTGTACGTGTTCGTCAGTCTCCTCATGTGTGTGTAGATCCTGTGTTTGGTTTTGGTGTGGTTGTAAAATAAAGCCAGTGCTTGGTTAATCGCGTCTCCACTGTTCTTTAGTTCTGAAAAAGAACCTGCCAAACGCTACAATAACAATGCAAACGATGGTGTTAAGGAAGGCTGTGCCTTAAGGCTCCTCTGCTTACAATGTTCAGCGCGTTAATCGCAAACAAGCGCCTCTCTTACGATGAAAATGCGGCAAATAAGAACACGAGATTTAAACCTACGGCTTACAAATTTATGCGTAAACACTAAAACCGTATCTTTAGCAAAACTGGCGAGACAATGTGTTTTATCATTTAAAAAATTACTGGAAAATAATTAAAGGTTATAATAATAATAATAATAATAATAAACTTTATTTTATATAGCGCCTTTAAAGGTGGCTTCTCAAAGCGCTTTACAGGATGACAATAACAATAAATAAGAAGACTACAACAATAAATAAGAAAAATTTCACAAGACAGGACACAATTATAATTACAGCAATACAACAATAACAATAGAGGAGACCGTGGAAGATGGTATTAAGAAGAGCAGAGGGGTGAAGAATGGAACCAGTTAAGTAAAGGCTTTTCTGAAAAGGAGGGTTTTGAGTCTGGATTTGAAGGAGTTTAGAGAAGGTGACTCTCTAATATCCTTGGGCAAGGAGTTCCAGAGCTTGGGGGCATAGCAGGAGAAGGCCCTGTCGCCCATACAATGTAGACGGGCTTGGGGGACAGTAAGGAGGGCAGAATTTGAAGAGCGGAGGTTGCGAGGTGGGGAGTAGGGCGATAAAAGTTCAGACAGGTATTGAGGTGCCAAGCCATGTAAAGCCTTGTAGGTGAGCATGAGGATTTTAAAGTCTACGCGGAATTTGACCGGAAGCCAGTGCAAGGACTCCAGGATAGGAGTAATGTGAACACTTGCACTAGATCTGGTCAGGATTCTGGCTGCTGAATTTTGGACATACTGCAGCTTGTTCAGAGTAGATTTAGATACCCCAGGGAGCAGAGCATTGCAGTAGTCAATTCGAGAGAATACAAATATGTTGATCAGCTTTTCAGCCACAGTTAATGATAGCATAGGGCGTAGTCTTGCGATATTTCTAAGGTGAAAAAAAGATGTTTTGACAGTATGCTGTACATGTGGGTCGAATGTTAAGCCAGAATCGAATATAACCCCAAGGTTTTTCAATTTTGATTGGAGCTCAAGTACAGAGCCATCTACAGACAGGGTTACAGGACTGGCTTTGCGAAGTTGATGGGGGGTACCAATAAGCATGACTTCAGTCTTGTCACAGTTAAGATGAAGGAAGTTTTGAGTCATCCAAATTTTTATGTCAGAGATGCAATTAGATAGAATAGAGACAGCCACATCAGTGTCGGGTTTGGTATGGATGTATATTTGAGTATCGTCAGCGTAAAAATGAAAGCTGAGGCCATGTGATCTTAAAAGCTGACCAAGTGGGAACATGTAAATGCTGAAGAGCAAGGGGCCCAGTATTGAGCCCTGAGGGACACCAGACTTGACAAGACCAATTTCAGACCTGTACCCATTGAGAGAGACAAAGTGACAGCGATCAGTGAGGTAAGACTTAAACCATTTGAGGGCAGTGTCAGAGACTCCAAACACAGTCTCGAGACGAGAAAGCAAGATGTTATGGTCAACAGTGTCAAAGGCAGCACTGAGATCAAGAAGGATGAGTATGGAAAGAGAACCAGAATCAGAAGCTATTAGGAGATCGTTGGTGACTTTGACTAGGGCGGTTTCTGTGCTGTGAAGTTGACGGAAGCCAGATTGGAGGGGTTCGAAAAGGTTGTTTGTCATGAGGTGGTTTTGTAACTGAAGTGTGACAGCACGTTCTAGAATTTTAGAGAGAAAGGGTAAGTTGGAGATGGGGCGAAAGTTGTTAAGATTGTCGAGAGCCATGTTAGGCTTCTTTGGCACTGGGGTAATAGCAGCAGTTTTGAGGACCGTTGGTACAATGCCGGTGCTCAAGGATTCATGTATTATATTGAGGACAATGGGACAGAGAGAAGAGAAACAGGACTGGAATAAAGTGGTGGGAATGGGATCTAAAATAGATGTGGTGGGTTTCATGCGCGTAACTAGTTTGTTTAGGGATGCTGAGTCAAGAAGAGAGAAGCTGGAGAGACGGGAACCAGAGAAGTTGGATGAGGAGGGAGGAGGTGTGGAAATTATATCCGTAGTGGAGAGAATGTGATGCCGGATGTTGTCAATCTTAGAACTAAAGAAATCTAAGAATGTGTTGCAAAGTTGTGATGAGGCAGGTAATGTGGTGGGGCAGTTTGGCTTGAGCAGTCTGTTGATGGTGGAGAAAAGATGTCTGGGATTGTTTTGGTGATTTTCAATGATGTGAGAGAAGTAGGTGGATCTAGCAGACTCTATAGTAACCTTATAATCAGATAAGTAATCTCTCCAGGCCTGATAATGTACATTTAGGCCGGAAAGACGCCACCTACGCTCAAGTTTGCGAGAGGCTGCCTTCATGAAACGCAGATGGTCATTGTACCAGGGGGCAGGGCGAGAGAAGGAGATGGTTCGAGTTTTTAAAGGAGCAAAGGTGTCGAGGGTAGATAAAAGAGCATTGTCAAGTAACTGTATTTTGTCCTCTAGAGGGTCAGAGGAAGAGAACTCTCGGGTAACAGTAACCTCTGTTTATCACGATAAACAGAGGTTACTGATCTACTACTGTACGCTGTGACCAAAAATGAGAGTCCCCCGATCCTCGCAGCCTTCATGCTTTGGTCTTGGCCTGGCCGTTTTTTTTTTAAGATAATGGGGTCAAGTTAAGAAATTATGCAAGTTTCTAATCAAATCCAAGGGCACCTCCATCTCCTAAACATCTTTAGAAGGCCGACGGACCACACTGCACGGTCCGGGTCCGGGCCCTGACCCGGTTCTGGATAATGCCAGCTTAAAGTGAAAAATTCTACTGTACATATTATGTTTCTTATTATGGTATATATGTATAATAAAGCGCGACCGCTTCACGAAGCTAGAAAGAAAGTTATCCGCCATTTTTATTTTACCTGCAATTGAATTTGCCATTAAAATCATTATTAATACCGCAGCTGCTAAATTACTTACCTAAAAGCGTTCAGATACAAAAGCACTTGAGCTGTAATGTTTATATACTGTTGGCCCGATGACCTACTTCAAGAAGAATTGTTACATAGACCGCCAAGGACTGTCATCACACTTTACGTCATAAAGCGCTTTAAAACTTTTGACAAGTTCAACACCTCATATTTTGTACTGTTTATCGTGGTAAAAGCAACTCAAAGCAATTATAAAAATGATGGAAAGGTAAAAATACAAGCTTATACGAGCTGTCATTTTAACATTTATAACATATATTTAAACAAAATATATATAATCTATTTGAATAAAATAGAAAAGTGTTCTTAGTCTTCACTTAAAAGCTGTTAGAAGCTGCCTTTCTGACAAGAGAGTTCTGTGAGTTCCACAGTCTCAGTGCATTAAAGTCAAAACCAGTTGCTTTTTATTTCCTGTTTTACGACAGAGCAAGGAGGGTGTCCACAGACCACTGTGCACCTGCAGGCTGATATGGGGGGTAAAAAGTCTAGAAGTGAGTAAATAAGATTTTAGCACATGTTCTAAAACAAACCGGACACCTGTACAGCGATGCCAACACAGTGATCTGAGCTCCTTCTTTGAGTTAAATCCTAGCATCTGCATTTTTTACAAGTTGTTGCTATGGCAGAGCATGACCAGAGCATAACAGAAACCACCCATTTTCTAACCACTTCATCCAATTCAGGGTCAGGTGGTCAGGGGGTCGGGGGGTCACGGGGGAGCCAGAGCCTCAGAAAGTAATAAGCAGGAGATACCTGGGACTGGATGGTAGTCCAATGCAGGGAAGACACAGACACTCACCAATTATCCCAGAAGCCAATTAACCTACCAGTAGTTCTTTGAACTGTGGGAGGAAGCCGGAGCACCCAAAGCAAACTCATGCAAACATGGGGAGAACATACAAGCTCCATACAGATAGCACCCCAGGTCCAGAAGTGTACCCAGGGCCTCAGCACTGTGAGCTAGCAATGCTAAACGCTGGGCTACTGTGCATGCTAATTTCTAGGCATCAGGTGATCAATCAGGTAGTGTTTCTCAGATAAAAGGACACCAGTAATTTAGTATGAGATTCAAATTGACCTCAGAACAAAATATAACTTATGTTATATAACTTATATAGAACTTACTACAGCATAACAGTCTTATTTGTAGAAAATATTAACAGCATGCCTATTAAACATACAGTATCTAGCAATCAGCAATCAAAATAAAAACATTTCCAAACATGGAAACTGCCCAGTTAATGAAGCATTTCAAAGACATTAATCTATTCAATAATTACAGTTTCAAGTAGATAACAGATTTATATTCAGATTACGAAAGTATCATAACAACGGCTGCTTGTGTAAGGAATCCATGAATACCACTGTACATGAGAATTTCACACCTATTTGTAATCAATACACAAAATCCTATTGAATTTCAGGTACTTGTTTATTCAGCATTGCTTGACTCCGCGGACTCCTTGTTGTTTCAATATTCTAGCAATAGGACTAATCGCCAATACAGTGCCGTTGTAATCTATTCCTTCTGCCAGCAGAGGACGGTATTCGCACAGCCAGTTCAGGATAAGATACGGTCCTCGCAGTTCACAGTACAACTGGCCACAGCCGTACTCGGAATATGCTCTCGATAACCTCGTTTAGTTTAAGAACGGCCGTATTTCATATCAACCCACAGATGCATTGCATAAACACTAGAATTCTGGTTGTACTTAAATTGACCTTATACGTTTTGGATTATGTTTAACCTTCTTCAATTTCTTCAACCATATTTTGAGATGATTACGTTTACAGAAGCAAATATTATTCAGTGCTTTTTCTTCACTTCTTTAATCAAACCCACATTTCTTTAAGGAGGGCCATTGTGAAACTCCCCAAAGTGAGCTGAATTAATCTTTTATTCTTCACACCTGCGAAGTCATTCCTTCATTGTGTAATATGAAGGCCTTTCATTATTCACGTATACTACAAAATCTGAAAATAATGGGTCTTGAAATAGTTGAATGAAAGAAAATCCTGAATAACTCCTCCAAATGCGTGTTACACTTTCATCAGGTACACACACTTTGAATGTGATGAACTATAAAAAGTTATTTTAACCATACCCAATGGAGCTCGGGAGTGCGATTGCATACACAATCATGTTTTCAGTGTTTGGACATCAGAAGTACATCAGAACAAGCATTTCACTAACACAGCTCCATGTTGAGTGACTTCCCTCCAAAAACACAAAGTCACTTTCCCTTAGCAATTATTGCATGGACTTAGATTATCTGCCTTCTGCATCAAGCCCTGTATGATATACTGTACAAAGCCAAGCTTTGGGATAGTGCTTTGTTTGGATCCTTGTCTTGATCCTTTTGGATCCCAGGCTGCTCATTTGCAAATGAGTTTTCACATTAATTATAGTGACTATAGCAATGAGGTGGCACTGTGGTTCACAGAGCTGGGGTCCTGGGTTCAATTCCTGGGGTGCAGTCTGGATGGAATTGTATGTTCTCCCTTCATTTGTGTGGATTTCTTCCAGGTGCTCCAGTTTCTTCCCACAGTCCAAAGACATACAGTACTAGTAGGTTAAGGTGGAACTACAGTCCCAATTTTGCAGACACAAAAGTATTTAATTTCAGTCACAAAATAAAATCATTGACATTATAGAAAAACTTTACAAACTCAAAATTGAGCACAAAATCATGAATTTTGTGAAAGTACTGTAAATTACGCCATGTTGTAACAAATTCGCATTCAAGTTCCACACAAATTGCGATGTGATGCAGCCCTTCCTGCTCACTAATCACTGTAATGACTAATGCAATGTGATGTAGGAGAGAAAAGGTATAGGTTATGCAGCAAACATTTCACTGCAAAAAACGTTCCATTCCAAGGTTCTTTATGCAGAGTTAACAATGTAATATTATTTATTGGCAAAAACGTAAAAAAGTTGAGAGCAATATTTCCATTGGATTAAACGAGATGTATTCACAAGCCTGCTCCTTTACAATGTCACAGGGCCTCATCAGATTACAGTAAGTTTTGCTGCCTCGTTCTGAATCGCAGAACATGGTAATTCTTTAACCTTGAAATGTAGTCTATTTTGTGATGTAAATTGGAGGTTTTACAAGTTATTGTGTGTTCCCCTTTAGATGGCTTCTGGGAAAACTGGCCTCAACACTGTATTGGATAAGGCACTTAGAACACAGATTCATGCGTGGACCACAGCAATGTCCCTTTACTGAGAGCCAGCAATCAACGGATGTGTCTGATCGTGAATGGTTTTCCCTGTTGTTTGTTGTATTACTCGGTGTTGCATTTTAAGCTGTGCATGAGGCAGGACCCGGAGGCTGCTGCTTCTGCTGGGATTGAGGAAGAGCTGAGCGCCATGTAAGGCAAAGACACTGCGTTCCACTTTATCAGGTGCCTGGAGTGTAAGAGCTGCAGATAATATTGAGTCACATTAATCCCAACATATTTCAAATATTATGAAAATTAAATAAATTAAATCAAATAACTTTAATTAAAAAAATCAATCACACTTTACCTTGCTTTTTCAGTTGTTTTAAAGGAAAATTGATGCAGAGAATGTGTGAATACTACTTTTTGATGGTTCCAAGGCCAATGTGACCTGTTCTATCGCCTGCTAATTGTACGTTCCAGGTTGAACAATTATTTTTAGGAGGTCAAGGTGTATGAATGATAAGAACAGCTTGAAATTTATTTTCACGGTCGACACACATTTTCGCAAGGGAAAAAAACTGAAATAACCACAGTTACGCAAACACCAGTCCACCAAAAAAAAATCATTTTATTAAAACAAGGTAACATTTTTTTTATCATCATACGGATGAACTGTGCTAAATATATTTCTAAAAAGAAAAAGCAGGACGTGAGTCGTGAGCCAAGATCATGACTCTTTTACTCTTCTTCACATCAGTTTTCATCTGTGAGGAGGAGGAGGAGGGCGGCTCCTGATGTGCTGACACTTGGGGATGCGCCTCTGTGCCGGCCTGGGGGCAAAGCGCCGGCCGCAGTGAGGGCAGGGCACGTAGTCGGGGTTTGGATTCGCGGGGGGCTGGGGCAGGTTCACAACCTTGCGTGATCACCTGCTGCACCTCCCTGGCCTATTTGATGCTCCGAATGAAATCCTCGTGCTTCTGCCTCCAGTTGTTCTTTCTCAGCTGGGAACAGGAAATGAAACCAATGAAACAGCTTCCAGAAAAAGTCCAGACTAGCACTGCGTACACAGTATGGTCGCAAACCATTCACAAGGCAAGAAAATATCAATACAGTAATAACTTAGCTTTCTGGGCCTACCTTTCATGTCATTGGGTAGAGAGTACAATTTAGTTATGGTTTTGTTTCCCGTGAGTGCTATTTGCTTGATATCTCATGTAGATTTTTACAACAGAATTCAGAAGTCAATAAGACCCATTTATTCTGTCTGGCAAATGTGCCTTTGCGGCAGTTTTTCAGAAGAGTACTTCCTAAAACACTTATTTATTGTTTACATTGATTTATAAGCTGAGTCTGACTCTAGGAGAAAACAAGGGAAGCTTGGAAAGAGTTTAAGGATAGCCCTTACCACGATTGGCGGTCTAACCTTCTTCTTATGGATGTATGTCTCCAGTTCTGTTCCCTTGGCCCTGTGCTTGAAAGAGTCAAAAACCTTCCTCTTTGAATTCTGAAGCTTCTTGCAGATCTTGCTGTTTCTCCAGCCTCTCTACAGCAAACTTCCTGTGACACAGTTCACAGGGCACCAGCTGAGGGTTTCCACTCTGGCTATTCTCATATGGAAATTGCTCAGCGGTAGGGCACATCAGACTTGTAGGGGACAAATATCTGTTTTCCACTGACAGAGTTTGTTCATCCAGACATGCGGTGTTATTTCTGAAGTGGGCCTGCGCGGCCTGTGCCGCTGACACGTCGCTTTCAGGGAGCCTTGCTTTCTTGAGATACTTTGTCCTTCCACAGGGGACGTCTTCTAGCCCACGGCTGCAAGGGCTCACTTGACGTCTCTCCTGATGGGAAAGCGCAGAGGGAAAGTGCGATTCTGCGCATCCGCCATCTTCCATTGGAGAAGCATAATCAAGGTTGTCTCCTCTGAAAGGAAGGGCTTTCCTTGGAGTAAAGGCTTTTTGCTTCTCCATTCTGCAGGTCAGAAGAGGCACGGCCTTAGAGCGGTGTTTGGCCCACAGTCCTCTGGGGCGAAGCTCGCTCTGCCTCGCCTGGAGTGTCTTCCTTCGGGTCAGGAGTCCTCTATTTTCCCTTCCGGCCACCTCTCTGGAGTCTTCCATCTCTCTCTGAACCATCCTCAGCTCCTCCTGAGCTCTGAAGAGCTTCGCCTGCATCATGGACTCCTTCTGGCGAATCTCGTCCTTCATCATGGCCTCCTTCTGGCGCATCTCATCCTGCAGGCTGGCCTCCCTCTGGCGATGCTCCTCCTTCAGCGCGGCCTCTGCCTCAGCCACTTTTCGTACCTCCTCTTGCAACTGAAAGTGCTCCTTCCCATTGGCATGAGAAGGGCATTGCCCTGGAGGGGTCGCCACCATGGGGAGGACAGTCCTGTCCTTAGGTTTGCGTACTCTTGAGCCCCTCCTGCCCGGCCTCTCTCAGGGCCTCTCATGACCATCCTGAGGCGGGGTGGGGGCAAACAAGGAATCACTCTGTGCTTCCGGGCGGTCCACAGCCCGAACCTCACCAGGGCCGGAGACTTTCCTGTTACCCATAGGCTTCAGGGGGTAAGACCGATCATACCCCACAATGTTCTTCTCGGGGCCCTGTTGGGCTTGGAAGCGATAGCTGTTCCCCGTCTTCTTCTCCGCAGCGTATTTGACATATTGGAAAGATTTTCTCATCTTCTGTAGAGCCGCCTCCTGCCGCCGATTGTACATGGCGATCATTTTTTTCTCCTTTTCCTGCATCAGTTTCTCTTGGAAGGTGTCCTTCAGAAGCTGTATCTTGGGAGACGGGCAGTACGTGGAGATCAGATCCTGTCACCTTAAGGGCGCGGGTCGATTCGAGTCTGTGTCCTTCGGGGAGGGGGACAGAGCACCAGGCTTAGGACTGGGCTCCATTGGCAAATGAGATATGAGCTTTGTTTCCCAGGTATCTGGAAAAGGCAAAAATGGCAAATAAATGATATCCTGCACAGTCTAGTATGGTCTAATAGAAAAGAATAAAAAAAACAATTCAGGAAATACACAACTTTTTAATATTAAACCTAATGGTGTTGAATGCTGCATGCTGACTCAGTAGGAGACAGATCCTAAACATAAACATTATAATAAACATTTGTTTCCCAAATAACATTCTCAATGTTCAGAATGCTTAAAGTCATGAGCTTTTTTAAAAATGTTTAACTGAAACCTGGAAATGTACTATTTCATTTCAAAGCTTGTATTATATCTATGATATAAATGTTTTTTATATAAAATTAACCCATTATGCAACAGGGGTTTGAGCAAAAGTCACTGTGAATAAGGGAATTTATCAATATTAATTAGCCGTTTCACTACATTATAGATAGCTGAAGGATTATGATACAGTATATCGATTTCGCTACAAATTGACAAGAATATTTGATGACACTTACCAAACAAGTTTTAAACAGCGGTGAAATAGTTCACCACGACGATAGCAATGCAATGTTTGACTGCATCTCCCTATGTGATATACCTGTATTTGGGTATATACAGATCACGTAATTCAGGGAGCACTGTTAAGTCAGGTCACCAACCATTATTACAACGCTCATATGTCATAGAGCTCCTTCGGATGTTTGTATAATCTTTATCCAAATTTTCATATGGCCGCAGTTACGGCGTTTATTTTACAGTTAATGTAACAGGGTGTCATTATATTTTTCTGTCTTTATGGTGGCAGACCACTTAACTAAATCTGAGTAGGCGGTTTCTACAAATGGGTCAGATAAAATATTAAATATACAGAAAAAGCTCACACCTTTTCATACCCTTTATGTACTGTATATCTTCAATTACGTATACTGTATAATACGATAACTACCATTACAAAATGTCTCCCTTTTGATTTGAAGTGGTTCTTTTAAATAAGTAAATTGCAATCACTTAGCCTACATCTGAGCTCCTAATTCATCGCGACGACGGACTGAGACTCCAGTTGGATTTGTGAGAAGTAAAGGGGTGTGCCTGTTTTAAAACCGATTCATACGTCTTAAACACATGGACATAGATAGCAGTCTGTGTAATAATTTATCTTTTTAAAAATAATTTATCTTTTTATTTTAATTACATTTAAGTATCACATACACATTTTCAAAGTAACTGTACCCCTTTTAATTATGATCCCCATCGCTCACAGCTCCGAAGGTGAGACGAGGGCTACTTCAGATGGGATTTCCAGTATTTCTCTTTTAGCTTGTATACCGGTGGAAAGGAGAGGGCTCTTAAAATGTGTTGATAGTAAGATTGGGATGTATTTGCAGTCTAGACATAGTTTTTTTAATGTTCGGAGCCGCCACAGATTCATTTTCTTACGACTGCTTTTCTGGATGACAATGACAATGCAAACGATGGTGTTAAGGCGAGGCTGTGCCTTAAGGCTCCTCTGCTTACAATGTTCAGCGCGTAAATCGCAAACGAGCTCCTTCCCTTACGATGAAAATGCAGAAAATAAGAACACGAGATTTAAACCTACGGCTTACAAATTTATGCGTAAACACTAAAACCGTATCTTTAGCAAAACTGGCGAGACAATGTGTTTTATCATTTGAAAAAGTACTTGAAAATAATTAAAGGTTTCACGATAAACAGAGGTCACTGATCTACTACTGTATGCTGTGACCAAAAATGAGAGTCCCCCGATCCTCGCAGCCTTCATGCTTTGGTCTTGGCCTGGCCGTTTTTTTTTTAAGATAATGGGGTCAAGTTAAGAAATTATGCAAGTTTCTAATCAAATCCAAGGGCGCCTCCATCTCCTAAACATCTTTAGAAGGCCGACGGACCACACTGCACGGTCCGGGTCCGGGCCCTGACCCGGTTCTGGATAATGCCAGCTTAAAGTGAAAAATTCTACTGTACATATTATGTTTCTTATTATGGTATATATGTATAATGTGGCGCGACCGCTTCACGAAGCTAGAAAGAAAGTTATCCGCCATTTTTTTTTTACCTGCAATTGAATTTGCCATTAAAATCATTATTAATACCGCAGCTGCTAAATTACTTACCTAATAGCGTTCAGATACAAAAGCACTTGAGCTGTAATGTTTATATACTGTTGGCCCGATGACCTACTTCAAGAAGAATAGTTACATAGACCGTCAAGGACTGTCATCACACTTTTACGTCATAAAGCGCTTTAAAACTTTAGACAAGTTCAACACCTCATATTTTGTACTGTTTATCATGGTAAAAGCAACTCAAAGCAATTATAAAAATGATCGAAAGGTAAATATACAAGCTTTTACGAGCTGTCGTTTTAACATTTATAACATATATTTAAACAAAACATATATAATCTATTTTAATAAAATAGAAAAGTGTTCTTAGTCTTCACTTAAAAGCTGTTAGAAGCTGCCTTTCTGACAAGAGAGTTCTGTGAGTTCCACAGTCTCAGTGCATTAAAGTCAAAACCAGTTGCTTTTTATTTCCTGTTTTACGACAGAGCAAGGAGGGTGTCCACAGACCACTGTGCACCTGCAGACTGATATGGGGGGTAAAAAGTCTAGAAGTTAGTAAATAAGATTTTAACATATGTTCTAAAACACACCGGACACCTGTACAGTGATGCCAACACAGTGATCTGAGCTCCTTCTTTGAGTTAAATCCTAGCATCTGCATTTTTTACAAGTTGTTGCTATGGCAGAGCATGACCAGAGCATAACAGAAACCACCCATTTTCTAACCGCTTCATCCAATTCAGGGTCAGGTGGTCAGGGGGTCGGGGGGTCACGGGGGAGCCAGAGCCTCAGAAAGTAATAAGCAGGAGATACCTGGGACTGGATGGTAGTCCAATGCAGGGAAGACATAGACACTCACCAATTATCCCAGAAGCCAATTAACCTACCAGTAGTTCTTTGAACTGTGGGAGGAAGCCGGAGCACCCAAAGCAAACTCATGCAAACATGGGGAGAACATACAAGCTCCATACAGATAGCACCCCAGGTCCAGAAGTGTACCCAGGGCCTCAGCACTGTGAGCTAGCAATGCTAAACGCTGGGCTACTGTGCATGCTAATTTCTAGGCATCAGGTGATCAATCAGGTAGTGTTTCTCAGATAAAAGGACACCAGTAATTTAGTATGAGATTCAATTGACCTCAGAACAAAATATAACTTATGTTATATAACTTATATATAACTTACTACAGCATAACTGTCTTATTTGGCTCTTGTAGAAAATATTAACAGCATGCCTATTAAACATACAGTATCTAGCAATCAGCAATCAAAATAAAAACATTTCCAAACATGGAAACTGCCCAGTTAATGAAGCATTTCAAAGACATTAATCTATTCAATAATTACAGTTTCAAGTAGATAACAGATTTATATTCAGATTACGAAAGTATCATAACAACGGCTGCTTGTGTAAGGAATCCATGAATACCACTGTACATGACAATTTCACACCTATTTGTAATCAATACACAAAATCCTATTGAATTTCAGGTACTTGTTTATTCAGCATTGCTTGACTCCGCGGACTCCTTGTTGTTTCAATATTCTAGCAATAGGACTAATCGCCAATACAGTGCCGTTGTAATCTATTCCTTCTGCCAGCAGAGGACGGTATTCGCACAGCCAGTTCAGGATAAGATACGGTCCTCGCAGTTCACAGTACAACTGGCCACAGCCGTACTAGGAATATGCTCTCGATAACCTCGTTTAGTTTAAGAACGGCCGTATTTCATATCAACCCACAGATGCATTGCATAAACACTAGAATTCTGGTTGTACTTAAATTGACCTTATACGTTTTGGATTATGTTTAACCTTCTTCAATTTCTTTAACCATATTTTGAGATGATTACGTTTACAGAAGCAAATATTATTCAGTGCTTTTTCTTCACTCCTTTAATCAAACCCACATTTCTTTAAGGAGGGCCATTGTGAAACTCCCCAAAGTGAGCTGAATTAATCTTTTATTCTTCACACCTGCGAAGTCATTCCTTCATTGTGTAATATGAAGGCCTTTCATTATTCACGTATACTACAACATCTGAAAATAATGGGTCTTGAAATAGTTGAATGAAAGAAAATCCTAAATAACTCCCTCAAATGCGTGTTACACTTTCATCAGGTACACACACTTTGAATGTGATGAACTATAAAAAGTTATTTTAACCATACCCAATGGAGCTTGGGAGTGCGATTGCATACACAATCATGTTTTCAGTGTTTGGACATCAGCCGTACATCAGAACAATCATTTCACTAACACAGCTCCATGTTGAGTGACTTCCCTCCAAAAACACAAAGTCACTTTCCCTTAGCAATTATTGCATGGACTTAGATTATCTGCCTTCTGCATCAAGCCCTGTATGATATACTGTACAAAGCCAAGCTTTGGGATAGTGCTTTGTTTGGATCCTTGTCTTGATCCTTTTGGATCCCAGGCTGCTCATTTGCAAATGAGTTTTGACATTAATTATAGTGACTATAGCAATGAGGTGGCACTGTGGTTCACAGAGCTGGGGTCCTGGGTTCAATTCCTGGGGTGCAGTCTGGATGGAATTGTATGTTCTCCCTTCATTTGTGTGGATTTCTTCCAGGTGCTCCAGTTTCTTCCCACAGTCCAAAGACATACAGTACTAGTAGGTTAAGGTGGAACTACAGTCCCAATTTTGCAGACACAAAAGTATTTAATTTCAGTCACAAAATAAAATCATTGACATTATAGAAAAACTTTACAAACTCAAAATTGAGCACAAAATCATGAACTTGGTGAAAGTACTGTAAGTTACGCCATGTTGTAACAAATTCGCATTCAAGTTCCACACAAATTGCGATGTGATGCAGCCCTTCCTGCTCACTAATCACTGTAATGACTAATGCAATGTGATGTAGGAGAGAAAAGGTATAGGTTATGCAGCAAACATTTCACTGCAAAAAACGTTCCATTCCAAGGTTCTTTATGCAGAGTTAACAATGTAATATTATTTATTGGCAAAAACGTAAAAAAGTTGAGAGCAATATTTCCATTGGATTAAACGAGATGTATTCACAAGCCTGCTCCTTTACAATGTCACAGGGCCACATCAGATTACAGGAAGTTTTGCTGCCTCGTTCTGAATCGCAGAACATGGTAATTCTTTAACCTTGAAATGTAGTCTATTTTGTGATGTAAATTGGAGGTTTTACAAGTTATTGTGTGTTCCCCTTTAGATGGCTTCTGGGAAAACTGGCCTCAACACTGTATTGGATAAGGCACTTAGAAAACAGATTCATGCGTGGACCACAGCAATGTCCCTTTACTGAGAGCCAGCAATCAACGGATGTGTCTGATCGTGAATGGTTTTCCCTGTTGTTTGTTGTATTACTCGGTGTTGCATTTTAAGCTGTGCATGAGGCAGGACCCGGAGGCTGCTGCTTCTGCTGGGATTGAGGAAGAGCTGAGCGCCATGTAAGGCAAAGACACTGCGTTCCACTTTATCAGGTGCCTGGAGTGTAAGAGCTGCAGATAATATTGAGTCACATTAATCCCAACATATTTCAAATATTATGAAAATTAAATAAATTAAATCAAATAACTTTAATTAAAAAAATCAATCACACTTTACCTTGCTTTTTCAGTTGTTTTAAAGGAAAATTGATGCAGAGAATGTGTGAATACTACTTTTTGATGGTTCCAAGGCCAATGTGACCTGTTCTATTGCCTGCTAATTGTACGTTCCAGGTTGAACAATTATTTTTAGGAGGTCAAGGTGCATGTCCGAGGTTGGCGGAGCGGTGGCTCTGTGGCTAAGGATCTGCGCCTGTGACCGGAAGGTTGCCGGTTCAAATCCCGTGGCCGGCAGAGGAATCCTACTCCGTTGGGCCCCTGAGCAAGGCCCTTAACCCCAACTGCTCCAGGGGCGCCGTACAATGGCAGACCCTGCGCTCTGACCCCAAGCTTCTCTCCCTGTCTCTGTGTCTGTGTCTCCCTGGAGAAAAGCTGGGGTATGCGAAAAGATGCATTCCTAATGCAAGAAATTGTATAGGGCTAATAAAGAAACATTATTATTATTAACATTATTATGAATGATAAGAACAGCTTGAAATTTATTTTCACGGTCGACACACATTTTCGCATGGGAAAAAAACTGAAATAACCACAATTACGCAAACATCAGTCCACCAAAAAAAAATCATTTTATTAAAACAAGGTAACATTTTTTTATCATCATACGGATGAACTGTGCTAAATATATTTCTAAAAAGAAAAAGCAGGACGTGAGTCGTGAGCCAAGATCATGACTCTTTTACTCTTCTTCACATCAGTTTTCATCTGTGAGGTAGAGGAGGAGGGCGGCTCCTGATGTGCTGACACTTGGGGATGTGCCTCTGTGCCGGCCTGGGGGCAAAGCGCCGGCCGCAGTGAGGGCAGGGCACGTAGTCGGGGTTTGGATTCGCGGGGGGCTGGGGCAGGTTCACAACCTTCCCTCCTTGCGTGATCACCTGCTGCACCTCCCTGGCCTATTTGATGCTCCGAATGAAATCCTCGTGCTTCTGCCTCCAGTTGTTCTTTCTCAGCTGGGAACAGGAAATGAAACCAATGAAACAGCTTCCAGAAAAAGTCCAGACTAGCACTGCGTACACAGTCTGGTCGCAAACCATTCACAAGGCAAGAAAATATCAATACAGTAATAACTTAGCTTTCTGGACCTACCTTTCATGTCATTGGGTAGAGAGTACCGCTGAGCAATTTCCATATGAGAATAGCCAGAGTGGAAACCCTCAGCTGGTGCCCTGTGAACTGTGTCACAGGAAGTTTGCTGTAGAGAGGTTGGAGAAACACAGCAAGATCTGCAAGAAGCTTCAGAATTCAAAGAGGAAGGTTTTTGACTCTTTTAAGCACAGGGCCAAGGGAACAGAACTGGAGACATACATCCATAAGAAGAAGGTTAGACCGCCAATCGTGGTAAGGGCTATCCTTAAACTCTTTCCAAGCTTCCCTTGTTTTCTCCTAGAGTCAGACTCAGCTTATAAATCAATGTAAACAATAAATAAGTGTTTTATGAAGTACTCTTCTGAAAAACTGCCGCAAAGGCACATTTGCCAGACAGAATAAATGGATCTTAGTGACTTCTGAATTCTGTTGTAAAAATCTACATGAGATATCAAGCAAATGGCACTCACAGGAAACAAACTCACAGGCACTCACAGGAAAGATTTTCTCATCTTCTGTAGAGCCGCCTCCTGCCGTCGATTGTATATGGCGATCATTGTTTTCTCCTTTTCCTGCATCAGTTTCTCTTGGAAGGTGTCCTTCAGAAGCTGTATCTTGGGAGGCGGGTAGTAAGTGGAGATCAGATCCTGTCGCCTTAAGGGCGCGGGTCGATTCGAGTCTGTGTCCTTCGGTGAGGGGGACAGAGCACCAGGCTTAGGACTGGGCTCCATTGGCAAATGAGATCATTCATTCATTGCTTACACTTATATAGCGCTTTTCTGGACACTCCACTCAAAGCGCTTTACAGGTAATGGGGACTCCCCTCCACCACCACCAATGTGTAGCATCCACCTGGATGATGCGACGGCAGCCATAGTGCGCCAGAACGCTCACCACACATCAGCTATCAGTGGGGAGGAGAGCAGAGTAATGAAGCAAATTCATAGAGATATGAGCATTGATTTTTACAACAGAATTCAGAAGTCACTAAGACCCATTTATTCTGTCTGGCAAATGTGCCTTCGCGGCAGTTTTTCAGAAGAGTACTTCATAAAACATTTATTGTTTACATTGATTTATAAGCTGGGTCTGACTCTAGGAGAAAACTAGGGAAGCTTGGAAAGAGTTTAAGGATAGCCCTTACCACGATTGGCGGTCTAACCTTCTTCTTATGGATGTATGTCTCCAGTTCTGTTCCCTTGGCCCTGTGCTTGAAAGAGTCAAAAACCTTCCTCTTTGAATTCTGAAGCTTCTTGCAGATCTTGCTGTTTCTCCAGCCTCTCTACAGCAAACTTCCTGTGACACAGTTCACAGGGCACCAGCTGAGGGTTTCCACTCTGGCTATTCTCATATGGAAATTGCTCAGCGGTAGGGCACATCAGACTTGTAGGGGACTGTTGTAACAGAAGAAATAAGGTTCTTGATCCCGAGATGAAGTAAAACAAATGAGTTTATTGCATGCAAGGAACAATAAAGCCAAAGTCTTGTTTCCCGCAAGAAACAACAAAACCGAAGTATTGTTCACTGTACTGTTACAAACTTTTGGGTTATATAGTGTTTTCTTCTCCGTTTCTGACGTCACTTGGTCTGATGGTAAAGAGGGGGGTTCATGGTATTCGGCCAGTTTACGATGTTCTGGACAAATGGTCAGTTTAAGATTACACCCAGGGGGGTTCCTAGCTTGCATCTGCAGTCCTTATCAGTTAATCCCCTTTCCTGCCATAAACCCCAGCTTGTGACTTAGAAGGCTAAACCCCCTACAGAAAGGATTAAATTCAAACCCCCGTCTTCACATCATTCTTCAATGTCAAGTGGCAAATGTTGACTGGTGATGTTATGTGAATCTTAGGAAATGGTCATTTTTCAATCGAGTCTATGTTTCTCAGAATTTGAGACAGAGAGGTCAATCTCTGCAATCCGAGGGCATTTCTTGGAATGGAAAGGTAAGAGCAACTTTGGTAAGAGTTCTTTGATATTCTCTTAAGACTCTTCGCCAGATTTTACGATGAAAAATGTAAATAATAATAACAAACATTATTTTATATAGTGCCTTGAAAGGTGGCTTCTTTACAGAATGACAAAACCAACTACAATAAATAATACACAAGATATGCATGATGACAATACACAGTTAGAGGAGACAGTAGATGGTCATTGTCAGTGTATTCTGAAGGTAGTTTTCCAATTTTTTGGAACGGGGTAAAAGAGGCCACCTCTACTAGAATCTTTGTCCTAACCAAAATTGTAACAAAGTATAATAATAATATTAAAAATAATAATAATAAACTTTATCTATAGAGCACCTTTCATACAAATAGTGCTTTGGTGCTTTAAAAACCAAGCGTAAAAATACAATATTAAAATTGAGAGATATACTTTCAGTTGTAAAGGAAAATACAGCAATACAGTAAAGCAACATACATGTCAATTAAATAAATAAAAATTAGGAAAGTCGTAATAAAATAAGAACAATTAAAGAGAACTAAAAAAAGAAACAGAAATAGAAAGAACAAAGAACCACTTTAACTAAAAGCAACATTTTCAAATGTTTTTTAAAACAATGTACCGAGCTTGACTGCCTAATAAAAAGTGGAAGTGAGTTTCATAATTTAGAAGCATAAAAACAAAAAGCAGCCTCTCCACTCTTTCTGCATTTCACATGTGGTATTTGCAGTAGGCCAGTATGTGCAGATCTCAGGTCACGTATAGGAACATATGAAGACAGACATTCAGTAAGGTACAGACGTGCTAGGTCGCTTAAAGCTTTAAAAACAAGTAAAAGAACTTTCAAATTTATCCTAGATAATACAGGTGACCAGTGAAGTTTTTTCAAAACAGGAATGATATTCTCTTTCTTGTATTTGTTAGGATCTGTGCTACTGCATTTCGAACAAGTAGTAAGGGATTTATTGTTTTCTTGGGAAGCCCACAAAACAGAGCATTATAATCATATCCACATCAATGTGAGCAATGGAGAAGTCAAATTAACGTGTCTAAATATCATCTAGTTCTATCCCAGGGAAGAGGGCTTTTGCCTACACAGACGACAAGACACAAAACGCTCAACTGTGCAAAACACGCATAAGGACATCAGTCAGGAGGAACAAGGTAAAGTGTTTTTACTTCTTCACCATGGTCATGTAATTTTACTCCAAGCACTGTCATATGAAATAACTGTGGAAACGACCTCCCCAACATTTTGGGTTGTTGCATTTTGCTTCAATGAATTTTAACCTTTTCTTTTAGACATTAAGAGGAAGGACACATTCACCCTTGGTAGAGATTCAGTTGTTCTATGAGATGTCAAGGTGAGAATTAACCACTTCAGGCATACGTCAATCCACATGACTGAAAACTGGCAATGAACAGGATATGGGGATTTTGCTAGTTATAAAGTACAATAATCATCATTACATGATCTAAGACTACTGAAGTATAAGCTGTGTCCTTGACTGATTAATTAGCAAATTCATCTTTGTAGAGTGCAGGTACTATCTATTCAGTGGCATTTCCTTAAAACAACTGTATTCCCACATTCTGAATATGGAGTGAGATCATGTAGAGAATGTTGGACTTGTAATAACTAATTGAAGGATAATAACAATCAACGAAAGTGCTTAAAAGTATCAACAAATGCCTTCAAAGTACTTGACACGGACTTTGCTTTCAAAAGTGAAACATAATTAATGCTTACGTAAGATTTCTCTTGACTTCTCAGGAGTATACTAACTCCAAGGACAATGTTGGAGCTGCAATACTACTACCAAGACAAAAAATGATACAGGTAACACTGCTTTCAGATTTCTAAGAATTGCTAAAATAGTATGTTTGCAGAGCATTCAGAGTCTCATAGAGAAAATAAGTTGAGAATATGACAAGTTCCTACCATCTCAAACACTGCCAATCTAGAACAAAAAGAAAGTACTTGAACGCCTGCAGTAATCGATCACAAACCAGAACATATCAGTGCATGACAAGGAAATGTAGTCACAAAATGATTCTACCCTTTCAAGTCCCAAAAAGGACCGAGGAACTTACCGGAGGCGATACCTGGATTTCAAACGGAGTACAATGTAGCCACTGTAGGGGAGAAGATCACAGAGAGCTCTTCTCAGATTGCTCAGAGTCAGCCCCAGCACCCTGTCCTGACTGAAGCAGACAAAGTGGTCAAACAGGTAGGTAGAAATGAGTAAGGAACAGAGAGTATGGTTATTCTTGCATTGTTTTGTTCGTCTGTCAAAGAAAAGAGTGCTTCTGACTTTTGTCAATGTTCATCTTTATTTTAGGAGAAGAACAAACGGTGGTATCACACTTTGCTCAAGTGTATGATACCATGTGTGTACAGCAGACATCACCAAAGGAACAGGAGACACCTGAGTAGAGAACAAGAATATGAAAAGACTGATGAAAAAAAGCACCAGGAGAAATCAATTTGTTGTAACAGAAGAAATAAGGTTCTTGATCCCGAGATGAAGTGAAACAGATGAGTTTATTGCATGCAAGGAACAATAAAGCCGAAGTCTTGTTTCCCGCAAGAAACAACAAAACCGAAGTATTGTTCAACGTACTGTTACAAACTTTTGGGTTATATAGTGTTTTCTTCTCCGTTTCTGACGTCACTCGGTCTGATGGTAAAGAGGGGGGTTCATGGTATTTGGCCAGTTTACGATGTTCTGGGCAAATGGTCAGTTTAACATTACACCCAGGGGGGTTCCTAGCTGGCATCTGCAATCCTTATCAGTTAACCCCCTTTCCTGCCATAAACCCCAGCTTGTGACTTGGAAGTCTAAACCCCCTACAGAAAAGATTAAATTCAAACCCCCGTCTTCACATCTTTCTTCATTCCCCCCTTATAAAATATGGCATACGTCAGTGTAGCCTATTTTTATACATACAATGTCAGGGCAGATCTTTCCTTTCTTGGCGAACAGGTATGTATTGCCATGACATTGTACGTTCCACGGTTATGGCAAGATGTGATACATGTTTTTGTGCACGTGATGATTACAATTATACATATAAACAATACTACTCCTACAGATAAACACTATAAAAAGGTTCCACCCTAATTCTTCTAAAGTCGAGGCCATTTGAATTAACTCTCGACTCAGAAAGTTCATGCCGGCTTGTGGAAATATTATACCTAAATAATATTCCCAATCAGCCAATTTTCTTTGTGGTCTGTGGTTAGGTCCGAAGGGGCTGTGGGTTTGAACACGGATATGAGGAACCACATATCCTAAATAACATGAGCCAGACCACTGGGCTGGCAGCCATGGGTAGGCTCGTTTTCCACAAATGAAATATGTTCCGTTTGGCGCTCCCCATGCCTCTGAAAATAAGAAGCTTATACCGAATTGTGGGGTGTGCCGATCCCATCCTGGAATTTGGGAGGTAGAGGTGGATATATTTGCAGCGCTGGTAAGGTTGCAACGACTCCATCCAACCAAGTGCAGACCAATTAGTGTGCTGAAAACATATGTTTCCCTCACGTTCCTTATTGAGAGTCAGGTATGGTGGTGTATGGCTTCTGTTATATTTAGGAGCGTAAGAGCCTGTGAAACTCGTGGGCTCTAAGCCTCGCTCCTGTAGATATTGTAATGTTGTGCAGGTTAAAGTCGTGTTATGGCAACCCCCATAGTTTGTCATATTAAAATCTCCTAAATTATCCCTCCAAATGATCATGCCTATGACTTCCTCGAGACGCCAAGGAATGGCCCCCATAGGAAGTCCTCCCTGTACATATTTGGGTAATGCGGCACACACCCAGCAGGCACTTTGGTTGGTTTTCTTAGCTGTCAGATAGGAGAGGCCTAAAAAGGAATTAATTCCATGTTCTCCTTTGTGGGAGAGATGATCATTAATTCCTGCGGAACATAGTCCTACAGCAACAATTATTGTTATAAACAGAAATGATTTCATTCTGAGTCTGTAAATGGGGATGAGGCTCGTCGGCAGTGTGGCGCGTGGATCCAGCGATCTTTTTCCTTCCACTCGAACCGCAGACTCGGTTGTCAACAGGATCTGGATCCCACCTGGGCTGGAGAACCTGTGAAGGAAATTTCCTGATCCACACCCACTCTCCTGGGATGAGGTTGTGCCCTCCTTCAGGTGGTGGTCCCCACGCCTCCAGGACCTGCTCGCGGGCTCCTTGGGTGGCCTCTGTCAGCTACTTGCAATAATACAAAGGAATGGTTGATCCCTCTGAGGAAACCCCAGTCTCAGCACCTGTAAGAGAACTTGTTTCAAATTATTAAAGGCGGCTTTTGCTGCAGGAACCAAGGCAATCTTGTCCTTGTACTGCACTCCCCCCTTAAGCAGATCTGTTAAGAGTTGTGCTCACCCTGCAAAAAACATATTACCCAGGCCCTGTTAAAATTTCACAATGCTAGACACAAAAGGGCCTTATCATAACTGCTTCTATTAGACACTCTAAAGCTGAAGCAACTCAGACTTGTGGGTTTCCTCGTCAGGGGAAGCACTCAGAATAACATCAACATACTGAGTGATCACAGCCAGTTGAAGCCACGTGATACCCTGTTCTGCATAGTCATTCTTTGTAATGCATAATATTTCAACCCAATAGATCTGGGATCAAACCACCCATTAAAATCTGGTACTCGGCAAGTAAAACTTGCTGTCCCAATACTCCTGTGGCCTCCTGCCATCTTCCCATATACATTGCTCTATAGTACACTGTTGAACAGAGGAGTGAAACAAGCAGGACAGTAGTGCTCCAGTATCCCCTAACAGAGAAACCAACACTCCATTAACAGTACATTTTTATTCACTGGACTGGGACAGACTTAGGGAGGCTACAAGGGATTTACAGGATCTAATCGTTAGGTAAACAGATTTTCTCACAAGACGTTATTCTCCCCAGTCTCGATTCTAAACCTACAGCGTTTCAGCATGTCTGGTTTCGAGACATTCGAATAAAACCAAATTGTTTCCACTATTGCAACTAATTGTATAAATTACAATTTATAATAATTTATAATAATACAAAAACTGTTTAACTACTTTTACGTCCACCTGTACTGTACTTATACGTTTCAGACGCTCTTATATTTTCCAATCTCCTTAAGTTGATTTTCGTCAAGTCTCTTTAGTTACGTCTCTAGCCAGTCCCGCTGGCTAAACACACTCACACCGTCATTTAGTAGACCAAAACTCACAGTTACACACATACATGCCGGCACACAAATTCATAAAACACACATACACATCGAGAATATATTTTTCTCTTCGTAATACAATGTGCTGTATTCTTGTTTTACTTTTACATGAATCCTTTTAATTCCTGAAGCGCACTCCAGGTTCGCTGCATTTCTAATTTCGGGTGCGGTACTTTAGCCCACCGGTCAATATCTTATGGTTTTGGATTTGATCGTATTGGGGGTTCAGGGAAGGTAGGTGCGAGAACGGACCCCCTCGGCGGGGTGCGAGACGGAGTTAGAGTGGCGCTGTCATCAACGGCACCAGCCCCTGCTACATCAAGTCCTTTCCCACTTCGAGTGAGAGTACAGACCTGCGGGCGCCCTCCCTCTAACAGGGGAGACCCTGATCCGTCTTTATCACACTCATACCAAGTGTTATCCCAATCAGACCCCCCTTCTCCATATGGCCACTGAGGGAATTGATCCCAATTATTTTCGTTTCCTGCCTGTTTGTTCCCCTGTGGGAGAGCAGGATATAACTTAGTCGCCGGCTGTAGCACATTAACCAGTGCAGCGTGACCAGGAGTTAATTCCTTCTTTAATTTCTCATTCTCCTGTACTGCCTCTTTTAGCTTTTTTTCCTATACTCTTTCGTAGCGAGTAAAGTATATTTTCTTCCGGGTTTTTATTTTCCCCGTAAACACACTTTTAAGTCACATCCCAATTTCTTTTTTTTTTTTCGTCATGTATCTGCCACTGCTGGTGCCGGCCGTGCACCAGGGTGGGAGCTACATGCTTGTGCTTTTGCCAATCAATACTCATATGCTTTCTTTACAGGCGTCTTCGCCCCAAATTCCCTCTGACAAACTCAGCTTTTTCCATATTTTTCTCTTTCTTTTCCGTCAACTTACACTTTTCCGATATATAAACGGACCCTTCCACCACTTTCTCAAACCATCAGTTAGCACACATGTTCGGTCTCTTTAAGATTTACTTTTGTCGTGTGTGAGGTAACAGCTCATTCAGTAGGGGGATGCTTTCACTTGAAAAACCTGTGCATTACTGCACTCATTCAGCCAAGGGCGTCTGTTACCTCCGGATCTAAATACCTCTCAGAGACTTTAGAGAGGATTTACACCGCACTGTTCACAGGTAAGAAACGAGACCTCGAAAACCCCCTTTCTTGATCAGTAATTCACCATCCCCAGTACGCCAGCATCGCTGCTTTTGCCCCGGGGTGGACTTACGCACTGAGCTCAATCAGGGCGATTCTCGGGTCTCAACGTCCTTTAAATCCTGCTACTTAATGCTTTGCTCTTTTATTATGAGGTGTGTTTATGTTAGTGTCGTGCGTGTGTATATGTATTTCACAAACAAGGAAAACACCAAAAACATACATACATATATCTCTTCTACTCCTGTTTCCTTTAAAACAAAAAAAAAACCACGCCACGCCAATCTGTGCACGATCAAGGCGTAGCTAATCTCAGGACCCCAGGCGTAATTAAAGCCCACACCAATCCTGGATTATACGTGCATTTAATGCACCACTCAGCTCCAGAACCCCGGGCGCAATTAAGGCCCACACCGATCCCGAGCCACAGAACTCCGGGTGCAATTAAGACCCACACCAGTTCTGACCTTCAGAACTCCGGGTGCAACTAAGACCCACACCGGTCCTGAACTACGTGCATTTAATGCACCACTTGCTCTAGAACCCCGGGCGCAATTAAGGCCCACACCGATTCAGAGCCTCAGAACTCCGGGTGCAATTAAGACCCAAACCAGTTCTGACCTTCAGAACTCCGGGTGCAATTAAGACCCACACCAGTCCTGACTTCACGGTAAGGGTCCAAAACCCGTTCAAAACTCCACGCGCAATTAAGGCATACACCAGCTTCGAACGCCTGTACACAATACCGCGGAACCCCTGCCAGACCAAATTCTGGGCTTACAGCAAACAACCCATTACATACACCGATGCCTTCCCCGGGCCAGAGGAATTCAGAAACTCACGTTTACTCCGTCATCTCGGGCGATTCTCGCAGGGAGCAGAGATTTCCCAATCGGTCAGAGAGAGTCGGGACTTTTAAATAAAAGAGGAGTCCTTACCTCTTAGTTATGTGCGCGCTGACCGTCTCTCCTGCCGATGGGAAGTTCTGCGCCTTCTGGAGCATCCGCCGACTACGCCAAATTTGTTGTAACAGAAGAAATAAGGTTCTTGATCCCGAGATGAAGTGAAACAGATGAGTTTATTGCATGCAAGGAACAATAAAGCCGAAGTCTTGTTTCCCGCAAGAAACAACAAAACTGAAGTATTGTTCAACGTACTGTTACAAACTTTTGGGTTATATAGTGTTTTCTTCTCCGTTTCTGACGTCACTCGGTCTGATGGTAAAGAGGGGGGTTCATGGTATTTGGCCAGTTTACGATGTTCTGGGCAAATGGTCAGTTTAACATTACACCCAGGGGGGTTCCTAGCTGGCATCTGCAATCCTTATCAGTTAACCCCCTTTCCTGCCATAAACCCCAGCTTGTGACTTGGAAGTCTAAACCCCCTACAGAAAAGATTAAATTCAAACCCCCGTCTTCACATCTTTCTTCACATTGAATATGCACAATCTCGTCCAGTATTTCAATGAAAAGTTTCAGTGTTGTTTTTAGTGTCGTCGTATTGCATACATTTAAAACAATGTGTCTTGTTTAATGAACAATTTCATTTACTTTAGTAAAAAGTGTTGTTTACTGTAGTCCTAGCATGGATGCAATTGTTAGAAAAAACGTGAATGAAAAACTGAATGTTTCATACAATATGGGTTTGTGTTAACCCACACACCTAAGTGAAATGTTTGATTACGTTTACAAGACATAACACATAGTTCAGTTGAGTGTGAAAGGGAACAACAGAGAAAGTCACAAACAAAACATTTGTGAAGGACTTGATGAATGTTTTTTCTTTAGAAATGACAAAAAATAAAGAATTTTTCAACAAGATGTCTTTCTATAGCGAGTTTCATTTGAGATAGTCTTTTCTTAGAAGTGCAAGAGTGGTATTCCCTACAACTTATTCCCCAATTTGATCATTCTCAGAAATTAGGAGACGGAAACCACACCTACTGTAATATTAGACCTTGTAACAAGGCAACTAGGTTTCAATGGCTTAAAAGGTGCAGAAAGAGGCTCATGTATAATGACCTCCAGTGTCCCACAGGTTTCCCAAATCATTTCTTAGAGTTTGGAAAAAGAGGAAATAAAGTGTCTACAGAAAGCGTATACCCCCTTGAACTTTGTTCAGTTTGTTGCGCCAGTGCCAGAGTTTCATGCAATTAAATGAGGACCTCTTTCTAACACCACATATGTTATACTTTCAAAGGGAAAAAAGGAAATATTACATTTTCACCCACATGTTAATATTTGGTAGAAGCCCTTTTCTATTACTTGCCTGACTTGCTTCTTCTGCTGGATGGCTTCTGGTCGCTGGTCAGGATCGACAGCCAGCATGTCCTGGAGCAGTGTCCTTAGCTCAGTGCTTATGGCTCTATTTACTTTCAGGGGGATGTGGAACTGCAGCCAGGGGTTCTCATCCAGGGCCTCTCCAACAGGCCCTGACAGACATATGCTCCTGTATCGGAAACACACTTTAGTTCAATTCTAAAATATTTCTCATAGGACTGAAGGAACCTTTGCCTGTTAAGAGTTAACAATTAGGTCCTCAAAAACTGTTTTACGGTTTTCTACACTCCTGGCTGGCCAAGGTCTCTTTAAGGTCTCTTAAGTGGAGGTGTAACTCATGTATCCTACATGTGATTTAGCAACATGAAAGGGAATAGCTTCTTATCGGATTATGGTCTTGGTTAACTGCCTAAGGCTGACCTAAGTGCCTAACTTTCTGACTTTCTTTATACCTTATATGTTAAGAAGCTTCTTCTGACCAATCAGAAATGTATGCTTTATGTATGAACATTTTGCTCATCAAAGTGAGTGAGAGACAAGGTTAACAGAAATTAGCCACGGCAGTAAATGACAGCATATTTTTGGGTTCTTAAATGGTCTCTACCTGGCACACCTGCAGTGCAAACTGACACACACTGTTTAGAGAAACAGCTACTCTATTACTAGTATTAATGAAACATTTCTTATTCTATGGAACAAAAACAAACAGTAAAACTAAAACACAGATCTCTTAGCTTCCTATTTCATGAACCAGATGACTGAATGACCAAGCCTAACTAGTAGCCAGAACCCCAGTTAACCCTCCGTAACACAAAGTTTAACCACACGACAGGAACTCTTTCAAACTGAGTGAAAATCATAAATGGATCCATAACTTTACATCAATTTACTATGTTGTGCCAATACCTGCATTTACATTTAGAACGAATGATGTCATAGAACCAGCATCACACCAGTTCCAGGTGTCTCCAAGGAGACAACAGAACTTCAGTTGTGTTTGCTAAAATACACACTTTGAAACATACTGTAACACTTAGTTAACATGTCTGGTTTAGTTGAAGAATCGGCTAAGGTAAGTTTCAGGGTTTAATGGTGGGATGGCACCTGTGCTTTTTTCCCCCAACCGCTAGAATATGATTCGCACCAAACCCAAAAGAAATACTGCACAGTTCAGGAACTTCATCAACCTAGCAACTGTAAAATAAGCTTACAAACAACTGAATTGAAATGCCAAAAAGTTCAGAGAAAGGCACAAACTATGTTTACTTGGGGTTTACAAAATTAAAGCTAACTAAAACTGTAATGATAAACAATCATGCTGCCAATGTACAGAGAAATATCATGTTTTTTGAATAATGTATTATTTGTTACATAGGAACCCAGTATAAGGGAATCCCTTGCGATCCTTTCTGCAGAGATAAAGGTAAGTATTGTTTTCTCTTTAGCTCTGTCACTCCAAGAAATATAATGAACATAAATATATTTGCCAATCTTTTCATAGTAATCCAAACAACTCTGCGTGTAGCTGACATTTGTAATATTTATCTACCGCAGTATAACTCTTCTGGCAAGGCGATTGGTATTGTACCTTGAAAGAAAACTGATTGGAAATGTCATGTATTCTATGGTTTCTATTGATGTCAAGTGGCAAATGTTGACTGGTGATGTTATGTGAATCTTAGGAAATGGTCATTTTTCAATCGAGTCTATGTTTCTCAGAATTTGAGACAGAGAGGTCAATCTCTGCAATCCGAGCTGAGGGCATTTCTTGGAATGGAAAGGTAAGAGCAACGTGTTCTTTGATTTCTCTTAAGACTCTTCGCCAGATTTAACGATGAAAAATGTAAATAATAATAACAAACATTATTTTATATAGTGCCTTGAAAGGTGGCTTCTTTACAGAATGACAAAACCGACTACAATAAATAATACACAAGATATGCATGATGACAATACACAGTTAGAGGAGACAGTAGATGGTCATTGTCAGTGTATTCTGAAGGTAGTTTTCCAATTTTTTGGAACGGGGTAAAAGAGGCCACCTCTACTAGAATCTTTGTCCTAACCAAAAATGTAACAAAGTATAATAATAATATTAAAAATAATAATGATAAACTTTATCTATAGAGCACCTTTCATACAAATAGTGCTTTGGTGCTTTAAAAACCAAGCGTAAAAATAAAATATTAAAATTGAGAGATATACTTTCAGTTGTAAAGGAAAATACAGCAATACAGTAAAGCAACATACATGTCAATTAAATAAATAAAAATTAGGAAAGTCGTAATAAAATAAGAACAATTAAAGAGAACTAAAAAAAGAAACAGAAATAGAAAGAACAAAGAACCACTTTAACTAAAAGCAACATTTTCAAATGTTTTTTAAAACAATGTACCGAGCTTGACTGCCTAATAAAAAGTGGAAGTGAGTTTCATAATTTAGAAGCATAAAAACAAAAAGCAGCCTCTCCACTCTTTCTGCATTTCACATGTGGTATTTGCAGTAGGCCAGTATGTGCAGATCTCAGGTCACGTATAGGAACATATGAAGACAGACATTCAGTAAGGTACAGACGTGCTAGGTCGCTTAAAGCTTTAAAAACAAGTAAAAGAACTTTCAAATTTATCCTAGATAATACAGGTGACCAGTGAAGTTTTTTCAAAACAGGAATGATATTCTCTTTCTTGTATTTGTTAGGATCTGTGCTACTGCATTTCGAACAAGTAGTAAGGGATTTATTGTTTTCTTGGGAAGCCCACAAAACAGAGCATTATAATCATATCCACATCAATGTGAGCAATGGAGAAGTCAAATTAACGTGTCTAAATATCATCTAGTTCTATCCCAGGGAAGAGGGCTTTTGCCTACACAGACGACAAGACACAAAACGCTCAACTGTGCAAAACACGCATAAGGACATCAGTCAGGAGGAACAAGGTAAAGTGTTTTTACTTCTTCACCATGGTCATGTAATTTCACTCCAAGCACTGTCATATGAAATAACTGTGGAAACGACCTCCCCAACATTTTGGGTTGTTGCATTTTGCTTCAATGAATTTTAACCTTTTCTTTTAGACATTAAGAGGAAGGACACATTCACCCTTGGTAGAGATTCAGTTGTTCTATGAGATGTCAAGGTGAGAATTAACCACTTCAGGCATACGTCAATCCACATGACTGAAAACTGGCAATGAACAGGATATGGGGATTTTGCTAGTTATAAAGTACAATAATCATCATTACATGATCTAAGACTACTGAAGTATAAGCTGTGTCCCTGACTGATTAATTAGCAAATTCATCTTTGTAGAGTGCAGCTACTATCTATTCAGTGGCATTTCCTTAAAACAACTGTATTCCCACATTCTGAATATGGAGTGAGATCATGTAGAGAATGTTGGACTTGTAATAACTAATTGAAGGATAATAACAATCAACGAAAGTGCTTAAAAGTATCAACAAATGCCTTCAAAGTACTTGACACGGACTTTGCTTTCAAAAGTGAAACATAATTAATGCTTACGTAAGATTTCTCTTGACTTCTCAGTCAAGAGAAATCTTACGTAATCTTACGTGTCCTTGGAGTTAGTTAGTATACTAACTCCAAGGACAAGTAACATCACAAACCATTATTTAAGTGCTGATGTTGGAGCTGCAATACTACTACCAAGACAAAAAATGATACAGGTAACACTGCTTTCAGATTTCTAAGAATTGCTAAAATAGTATGTTTGCAGAGCATTCAGAGTCTCATAGAGAAAATAAGTTGAGAATATGACAAGTTCCTACCATCTCAAACACTGCCAATCTAGAACAAAAAGAAAGTACTTGAACGCCTGCAGTAATCGAACACAAACCAGAACATATCAGTGCATGACAAGGAAATGTAGTCACAAAATGATTCTACCCTTTCAAGTCCCAAAAAGGACAGAGGAACTTACCGGAGGCGATACCTGGATTTCAAACGGAGTACAATGTAGCCACTGTAGGGGAGAAGATCACAGAGAGCTCTTCTCAGATTGCTCAGAGTCAGCCCCAGCACCCTGTCCTGACTGAAGCAGACAAAGTGGTCAAACAGGTAGGTAGAAATGAGTAAGGAACAGAGAGTATGGTTATTCTTGCATTGTTTTGTTCGTCTGTCAAAGAAAAGAGTGCTTCTGACTTTTGTCAATGTTCATCTTTATTTTAGGAGAAGAACAAACGGTGGTATCACACTTTGCTCAAGTGTATGATACCATGTGTGTACAGCAGACATCACCAAAGGAACAGGAGACACCTGAGTAGAGAACAAGAATATGAAAAGACTGATGAAAAAAAGCACCAGGAGAAATCCATTGAATATGCACAATCTTGTCCAGTATTTCAATGAAAAGTTTCAGTGTTGTTTTTAGTGTCGTCGTATTGCATACATTTAAAACAATGTGTCTTGTTTAATGAACAATTTCATTTACTTTAGTAAAAAGTGTTGTTTACTGTAGTCCTAGCATGGATGCAATTGTTAGAAAAAACTTGAATGAAAAACTGAATGTTTCATACAATATGGGTTTGTGTTAACCCACACACCTAAGTGAAATGTTTGATTACGTTTACAAGACATAACACATAGTTCAGTTGAGTGTGAAAGGGAACAACAGAGAAAGTCACAAACAAAACATTTGTGAAGGACTTGATGAATGTTTTTTCTTTAGAAATGACAAAAAATAAAGAATTTTTCAACAAGATGTCTTTCTATAGCGAGTTTCATTTGAGATAGTCTTTTCTTAGAAGTGCAAGAGTGGTATTCCCTACAACTTATTCCCCAATTTGATCATTCTCAGAAATTAGGAGACGGAAACCACACCTACTGTAATATTAGACCTTGTAACAAGGCAACTAGGTTTCAATGGCTTAAAAGGTGCAGAAAGAGGCTCATGTATAATGACCTCCAGTGTCCCACAGGTTTCCCAAATCATTTCTTAGAGTTTGGAAAAAGAGGAAATAAAGTGTCTACAGAAAGCGTATACCCCCTTGAACTTTGTTCAGTTTGTTGCGCCAGTGCCAGAGTTTCATGCAATTAAATGAGGACCTCTTTCTAACACCACATATGTTATACTTTCAAAGGGAAAAAAGGAAATATTACATTTTCACCCACATGTTAATATTTGGTAGAAGCCCTTTTCTATTACTTGCCTGACTTGCTTCTTCTGCTGGATGGCTTCTGGTCGCTGGTCAGGATCGACAGCCAGCATGTCCTGGAGCAGTGTCCTTAGCTCAGTGCTTATGGCTCTATTTACTTTCAGGGGGATGTGGAACTGCAGCCAGGGGTTCTCATCCAGGGCCTCTCCAACAGGCCCTGACAGACATATGCTCCTGTATCGGAAACACACTTTAGTTCAATTCTAAAATATTTCTCATAGGACTGAAGGAACCTTTGCCTGTTAAGAGTTAACAATTAGGTCCTCAAGAACTGTTTTACGGTTTTCTACACTCCTGGCTGGCCAAGGTCTCTTTAAGGTCTCTTAAGTGGAGGTGTAACTCATGTATCCTACATGTGATTTAGCAACATGAAAGGGAATAGCTTCTTATCGGATTATGGTCTTGGTTAACTGCCTAAGGCTGACCTAAGTGCCTAACTTTCTGACTTTCTTTATACCTTATATGTTAAGAAGCTTCTTCTGACCAATCAGAAATGTATGCTTTATGTATGAACATTTTGCTCATCAAAGTGAGTGAGAGACAAGGTTAACAGAAATTAGCCACGGCAGTAAATGACAGCATATTTTTGGGTTCTTAAATGGTCTCTACCTGGCACACCTGCAGTGCAAACTGACACACACTGTTTAGAGAAACAGCTACTCTATTACTAGTATTAATGAAACATTTCTTATTCTATGGAACAAAAACAAACAGTAAAACTAAAACACAGATCTCTTAGCTTCCTATTTCATGAACCAGATGACTGAATGACCAAGCCTAACTAGTAGCCAGAACCCCAGTTAACCCTCCGTAACACAAAGTTTAACCACACGACAGGAACTCTTTCAAACTGAGTGAAAATCATAAATGGATCCATAACTTTACATCAATTTACTATGTTGTGCCAATACCTGCATTTACATTTAGAACGAATGATGTCATAGAACCAGCATCACACCAGTTCCAGGTGTCTCCAAGGAGACAACAGAACTTCAGTTGTGTTTGCTAAAATACACACTTTGAAACATACTGTAACACTTAGTTAACATGTCTGGTTTAGTTGAAGAATCGGCTAAGGTAAGTTTCAGGGTTTAATGGTGGGATGGCACCTGTGCTTTTTTCCCCCAACCGCTAGAATATGATTCGCACCAAACCCAAAAGAAATACTGCACAGTTCAGGAACTTCATCAACCTAGCAACTGTAAAATAAGCTTACAAACAACTGAATTGAAATGCCAAAAAGTTCAGAGAAAGGCACAAACTATGTTTACTTGGGGTTTACAAAATTAAAGCTAACTAAAACTGTAATGATAAACAATCATGCTGCCAATGTACAGAGAAATATCATGTTTTTTGAATAATGTATTATTTGTTACATAGGAACCCAGTATAAGGGAATCCCTTGCGATCCTTTCTGCAGAGATAAAGGTAAGTATTGTTTTCTCTTTAGCTCTGTCACTCCAAGAAATATAATGAACATAAATATATTTGCCAATCTTTTCATAGTAATCCAAACAACTCTGCGTGTAGCTGACATTTGTAATATTTATCTACCGCAGTATAACTCTTCTGGCAAGGCGATTGGTATTGTACCTTGAAAGAAAACTGATTGGAAATGTCATGTATTCTATGGTTTCTATTGATGTCAAGTGGCAAATGTTGACTGGTGATGTTATGTGAATCTTAGGAAATGGTCATTTTTCAATCGAGTCTATGTTTCTCAGAATTTGAGACAGAGAGGTCAATCTCTGCAATCCGAGCTGAGGGCATTTCTTGGAATGGAAAGGTAAGAGCAACGTGTTCTTTGATTTCTCTTAAGACTCTTCGCCAGATTTAACGATGAAAAATGTAAATAATAATAACAAACATTATTTTATATAGTGCCTTGAAAGGTGGCTTCTTTACAGAATGACAAAACCAACTACAATAAATAATACACAAGATATGCATGATGACAATACACAGTTAGAGGAGACAGTAGATGGTCATTGTCAGTGTATTCTGAAGGTAGTTTTCCAATTTTTTGGAACGGGGTAAAAGAGGCCACCTCTACTAGAATCTTTGTCCTAACCAAAAATGTAACAAAGTATAATAATAATATTAAAAATAATAATGATAAACTTTATCTATAGAGCACCTTTCATACAAATAGTGCTTTGGTGCTTTAAAAACCAAGCGTAAAAATAAAATATTAAAATTGAGAGATATACTTTCAGTTGTAAAGGAAAATACAGCAATACAGTAAAGCAACATACATGTCAATTAAATAAATAAAAATTAGGAAAGTCGTAATAAAATAAGAACAATTAAAGAGAACTAAAAAAAGAAACAGAAATAGAAAGAACAAAGAACCACTTTAACTAAAAGCAACATTTTCAAATGTTTTTTAAAACAATGTACCGAGCTTGACTGCCTAATAAAAAGTGGAAGTGAGTTTCATAATTTAGAAGCATAAAAACAAAAAGCAGCCTCTCCACTCTTTCTGCATTTCACATGTGGTATTTGCAGTAGGCCAGTATGTGCAGATCTCAGGTCACGTATAGGAACATATGAAGACAGACATTCAGTAAGGTACAGACGTGCTAGGTCGCTTAAAGCTTTAAAAACAAGTAAAAGAACTTTCAAATTTATCCTAGATAATACAGGTGACCAGTGAAGTTTTTTCAAAACAGGAATGATATTCTCTTTCTTGTATTTGTTAGGATCTGTGCTACTGCATTTCGAACAAGTAGTAAGGGATTTATTGTTTTCTTGGGAAGCCCACAAAACAGAGCATTATAATCATATCCACATCAATGTGAGCAATGGAGAAGTCAAATTAACGTGTCTAAATATCATCTAGTTCTATCCCAGGGAAGAGGGCTTTTGCCTACACAGACGACAAGACACAAAACGCTCAACTGTGCAAAACACGCATAAGGACATCAGTCAGGAGGAACAAGGTAAAGTGTTTTTACTTCTTCACCATGGTCATGTAATTTCACTCCAAGCACTGTCATATGAAATAACTGTGGAAACGACCTCCCCAACATTTTGGGTTGTTGCATTTTGCTTCAATGAATTTTAACCTTTTCTTTTAGACATTAAGAGGAAGGACACATTCACCCTTGGTAGAGATTCAGTTGTTCTATGAGATGTCAAGGTGAGAATTAACCACTTCAGGCATACATCAATCCACATGACTGAAAACTGGCAATGAACAGGATATGGGGATTTTGCTAGTTATGAAGTACAATAATCATCATTACATGATCTAAGACTACTGAAGTATAAGCTGTGTCCCTGACTGATTAATTAGCAAATTCATCTTTGTAGAGTGCAGCTACTATCTATTCAGTGGCATTTCCTTAAAACAACTGTATTCCCACATTCTGAATATGGAGTGAGATCATGTAGAGAATGTTGGACTTGTAATAACTAATTGAAGGATAATAACAATCAACGAAAGTGCTTAAAAGTATCAACAAATGCCTTCAAAGTACTTGACACGGACTTTGCTTTCAAAAGTGAAACATAATTAATGCTTACGTAAGATTTCTCTTGACTTCTCAGGAGTATACTTACTCCAACGACAAGTAACATCAAAAACCATTATTTAAGTGCTGATGTTGGAGCTGCAATACTACTACCAAGACAAAAAATGATACAGGTAACACTGCTTTCAGATTTCTAAGAATTGCTAAAATAGTATGTTTACAGAGCATTCAGAGTTGAGAATATGACAAGTTCCTACCATCTCAAACACTGCCAATCTAGAACAAAAAGAAAGTACTTGAACGCCTGCAGTAATCGAACACAAACCAGAACATATCAGTGCATGACAAGGAAATGTAGTCACAAAATGATTCTACCCTTTCAAGTCCCAAAAAGGACCGAGGAACTTACCGGAGGCGATACCTGGATTTCAAACAGAGTACAATGTAGCCACTGTAGGGGAGAAGATCACAGAGAGCTCTTCTCAGATTGCTCAGAGTCAGCCCCAGCACCCTGTCCTGACTGAAGCAGACAAAGTGGTCAAACAGGTAGGTAGAAATGAGTAAGGAACAGAGAGTATGGTTATTCTTGCATTGTTTTGTTCGTCTGTCAAAGAAAAGAGTGCTTCTGACTTTTGTCAATGTTCATCTTTATTTTAGGAGAAGAACAAACGGTGGTATCACACTTTGCTCAAGTGTATGATACCATGTGTGTACAGCAGACATCACCAAAGGAACAGGAGACACCTGAGTAGAGAACAAGAATATGAAAAGACTGATGAAAAAAAGCACCAGGAGAAATCCATTGAATATGCACAATCTCGTCCAGTATTTCAATGAAAAGTTTCAGTGTTGTTTTTAGTGTCGTCGTATTGCATACATTTAAAACAATGTGTCTTGTTTAATGAACAATTTCATTTACTTTAGTAAAAAGTGTTGTTTACTGTAGTCCTAGCATGGATGCAATTGTTAGAAAAAACTTGAATGAAAAACTGAAATGACAAAAAATAAAGAATTTTTCAACAAGATGTCTTTCTATAGCGAGTTTCATTTGAGATAGTCTTTTCTCAGAAGTGCAAGAGTGGTATTCCCTACAACTTATTCCCCAATTTGATCATTCTCAGAAATTAGGAGACGGAAACCACACCTACTGTAATATTAGACCTTGTAACAAGGCAACTAGGTTTCAATGGCTTAAAAGTTGCAGAAAGAGGCTCATGTATAATGACCTCCAGTGTCCCACAGGTTTCCCAAATCATTTCTTAGAGTATGGAAAAAGAGGAAATAAAGTGTCTACAGAAAGCATATACCCCCTTGAACTTTGTTCAGTTTGTTGCGCCAGTGCCAGAGTTTCATGCAATTAAATGAGGACCTCTTTCTCACACCACATATGTTATACTTTCAAAGGGAAAAAAGAAAATATTACAATTGTATACATTTTCACCCACATGTTAATATTTGGTAGAAGCCCTTTTCACAGCAATTTCAGCTGTGAGTCTGTTGGTAATGGGCTCCACCACCTCTGCACCAACAAGATTTGATCATATTTGAGAATTTCAGAAGTCTGTCTGGTTTAGCTGAAGAATCAGCTAAGGTAAGTTTCAGGAAGAGCATCTGATTTCTTTCAATAAAGCAGAACAGAGAAAAAACACACAATACAAAATCATGAGAATTTGTATCCATATGACGCTTTGACTCGAATACTTTTATCAGACCTACACAGAGTATATACTGTACACACTTTTTCAGCCCAGGTTTATACATTTGGAACTGCCATTTGTAGGTGTTTTTGTGTCTTAGCTCAACACTGTGAAACCTGTAGTTACAAACATGGACGATGAAGACATGAAGACATATATTGTACCTCTGACCGGCCTACCTTCCAAGAGGTGAAAGATGAAACTTTTCCTTTATCGTCAACTCAGTGAATGTCTTTAAACTTTCGAAAACTGTAACAAAGAATAAGTTAAAAAACTTATTTTCATTGGACCCACAGAAAAGTCAAAGTTGTCCATAGAAATGCCCGTCTAAATCAGAAATCTACAGCACAAAGGCAGTGGCCTTTCGGGACATAAAAATGAAATCAGACTTTACTCAGACGAATTGCCCTTGGTCACGGACATCTTGCTATCAGTCACTACAAAGATGTTTTCTCTCGTGCCATGGCTTGCCTGACTTGCTTCTTCTGCTGGATGGCTTCTGGTCGCTGGTCAGGATCGACAGCCAGCATGTCCTGGAGCAGTGTCCTTAGCTCAGTGCTTATGGCTCTATTTACTTTCAGGGGGATGTGGAACTGCAGCCAGGGGTTCTCATGCAGGGCTTCTCCAACAGGCCCTGACAGACATATGCTCCTGTATCGGAAACACACTTTAGTTCAATTCTAAAATATTTCTCATAGGACTGAAGGAACCTTTGCCTGTTAAGAGTTAACAATTAGGTCCTCAAGAACTGTTTTACGGTTTTCTACACTCCTGGCTGGCCAAGGTCTCTTTAAGGTCTCTTAAGTGGAGGTGTAACTCATGTATCCTACAAGTGATTTAGCAACATGAAAGGGAATAGCTTCTTATCGGATTATGGTCTTGGTTAACTGCCTAAGGCTGACCTAAGTGCCTAACTTTCTGACTTTGTTTATACCTTATATGTTAAGAAGCTTCTTCTGACCAATCAGAAATGTATGCTTTATGTATGAACATTTTGCTCATCAAAGTGAGTGAGAGACAAGGTTAACAGAAATTAGCCACGGCAGTAAATGACAGCATATTTTTGGGTTCTTAAATGGTCTCTACCTGGCACACCTGCAGTGTAAACTGACACACACTGTTTAGAGAAACAGCTACTCTATTACTAATATTAATGAAACATTTCTTATTCTATGGAACAAAAACAAACAGTAAAACTAAAACACAGATCTCTTAGCTTCCTATTTCATGAACCAGATGACTGAATGACCAAGCTTAACTAGTAGCCAGAACCCCAGTTAACCCTCCGTAACACAAAGTTTAACCACACGACAGGAACTCTTTCAAACTGAGTGAAAATCATAAATGGATCCATAACTTTACATCAATTTACTATGTTGTGCCAATACCTGCATTTACATTTAGAACGAATGATGTCATAGAACCAGCATCACACCAGTTCCAGGTGTCTCCAAGGAGACAACAGAACTTCAGTTGTGTTTGCTAAAATACACACTTTGAAACATACTGTAACACTTAGTTAACATGTCTGGTTTAGTTGAAGAATCGGCTAAGGTAAGTTTCAGGGTTTAATGGTGGGATGGCACCTGTGCTTTTTTCCCCCAACCCCTAGAATATGATTCGCACCAAACCCAAAAGAAATACTGCACAGTTCAGGAACTTCATCAACCTAGCAACTGTAAAATAAGCTTACAAACAACTGAATTGAACTGCCAAAAAGTTCAGAGAAAGGCACAAACTATGTTTACTTGGGGTTTACAAAATTAAAGCTAACTAAAACTGTAATGATAAACAATCATGCTGCCAATGGACAGAGAAATATCATGTTTTTTGAATAATGTATTATTTGTTATATAGGAACCCAGTATAAGGGAATCCCTTGCGATCCTGTCTGCAGAGATAAAGGTAAGTATTTTTTTCTCTTTAGCTCTGTCACTCCAAGAAATATAATGAACATAAATATATTTGCCAATCTTTTCATAGTAATCCAAACAACTCTGCGTGCATCTGACATTTGTAATATTTATCTACCGCAGTATAACTCTTCTGGCAAGGCGATTGGTATTGTACCTTGAAAGAAAACTGATTGGAAATGTCATGTACTCTATGGTTTCTATTGATGTCAAGTGGCAAATGTTGACTGGTGATGTTATGTGAATCATAGGGAATGGTCATTTTTCAATCGAGTCTATGTTTCTCAGAATTTGAGACAGAGAGGTCAATCTCTGCAATCCGAGCTGAGGGTATTTCTTGGAATGGAAAGGTAAGAGCAACGTGTTCTTTGATATTCTCTTAGGACTCTTCGCCAGATTTTACGATGAAAAATGTAAATAATAATAACAAACATTATTTTATATAGTGCCTTGAAAGGTGGCTTCTTTACAGAATGACAAAACCAACTACAATAAATAATACACAAGATATGCATGATGACAATACACAGTTAGAGGAGACAGTAGATGGTCATTGTCAGTGTATCCTGAAGGTAGTTTTCCAATTTTTTGGAACGGGGTAAAAGAGGCCACCTCTACTAGAATCTTTGTCCTAACCAAAAATGTAACAAAGTATAATAATAATATTAAAAATAATAATAATAAACTTTATCTATAGAGCACCTTTCATACAAATAGTGCTTTGGTGCTTTAAAAACCAAGCGTAAAAATAAAATATTAAAATTGAGAGATATACTTTCAGTTGTAAAGGAAAATACAGCAATACAGTAAAGCAACATACATGTCAATTAAATAAATAAAAATTAGGAAAGTCATAATAAAATAAGAACAATTAAAGAGAACTAAAAAAAGAAACAGAAATAGAAAGAACAAAGAACCACTTTAACTAAAAGCAACATTTTCAAATGTTTTTTAAAACAATGTACCGAGCTTGACTGCCTAATAAAAAGTGGAAGTGAGTTTCATAATTTAGAAGCATAAAAACAAAAAGCAGCCTCTCCACTCTTTCTGCATTTCACATGTGGTATTTGCAGTAGGCCAGTATGTGCAGATCTCAGGTCACGTATAGGAACATATGAAGACAGACATTCAGTAAGGTACAGACGTGCTAGGTCGCTTAAAGCTTTAAAAACAAGTAAAAGAACTTTCAAATTTATCCTAGATAATACAGGTGACCAGTGAAGTTTTTTCAAAACAGGAATGATATTCTCTTTCTTGTATTTGTTAGGATCTATGCTACTGCATTTCGAACAAGTAGTAAGGGATTTATTGTTTTCTTGGGAAGCCCACAAAACAGAGCATTATAATCATATCCACATCAATGTGAGCAATGGAGAAGTCAAATTAACGTGTCTAAATATCATCTAGTTCTATCCCAGGGAAGAGGGCTGTTGCCTACACAGACGACAAGACACAAAACGCTCAACTGTGCAAAACACGCATAAGGACATCAGTCAGGAGGAACAAGGTAAAGTGTTTTTACTTCTTCACCATGGTCATGTAGTTTCACTCCAAGCACTGTCTTATGAAATAACTGTAGAAACGACCTCCCCAACATTTTGGGTTGTGGCATTTTGCTTCAATGAATTTTAACCTTTTCTTTTAGACATTAAGAGGAAGGACACATTCACCCTTGGTAGAGATTCAGTTGTTCTACGAGATGTCAAGGTGAGAATTAACCACTTCAGGCATAAGTCAATCCACATGACCGGAAATGGGGCAATGAACAGGATATGGGGATTTTGCTAGTTATAAAGTACAATAATCATCATTAAATGATCTAAGACTACTGAAGTATAAGCTGTGTCCCTGACTGATTAATTAGCAAATTCATCTTCGTAGAGTGGAGCTACACTGAATATGGAGTGAGATCATGTAGGGAATGTTGGACTTGTAATAACTAATTGAAGGATAATAATAATCAACGAAAGTGCTTAAAAGTATCAACAAATGCCTTCAAAGTACTTGACACGTACTTTGCTTTCAAAAGTGAAACATAATTAATGCTTACGTAAGATTTCTCTTGACTTCTCAGGAGTATACTAACTCCAAGGACAAGTAACATCACAAACCATTATTTAAGTGCTGATGTTGGAGCTGCAATACTACTACCAAGACAAAAAATGATACAGGTAACACTGCTTTCAGATTTCTAAGAATTGCTAAAATAGTATGTTTACAGAGCATTCAGAGTCTCATAGAGAAAATAAGTTGAGAATATGACAAGTTCCTACCATCTCAAACACTGCCAGTCTAGAACAAAAAGAAAGTACTTGAACGCCTGCAGTAATCGAACACAAACCAGAACATATCAGTGCATGACAAGGAAATGTAGTCACAAAATGATTCTACCCTTTCAAGTCCCAAAAAGGACAGAGGAACTTACCGGAGGCGATACCTGGATTTCAAACAGAGTACAATGTAGCCACTGTAGGGGAGAAGATCACAGAGAGCTCTTCTCAGATTGCTCAGAGTCAACCCCAGCACCCTGTCCTGACTGAAGCAGACAAAGTGGTCAAACAGGTAGGTAGAAATGAGTAAGGAACAGAGAGTATGGTTATTCTTGCATTGTTTTGTTCGTCTGTCAAAGAAAAGAGTGCTTCTGACTTTTGTCAATGTTCATCTTTATTTTAGGAGAAGAACAAACGGTGGTATCACACTTTGCTCAAGTGTATGATACCATGTGTGTACAGCAGACATCACCAAAGGAACAGGAGACACCTGAGTAGAGAACAAGAATATGAAAAGACTGATGAAAAAAAGCACCAGGAGAAATCCATTGAATATGCACAATCTCGTCCAGTATTTCAATGAAAAGTTTCAGTGTTGTTTTTAGTGTCGTCGTATTGCATACATTTAAAACAATGTGTTTTGTTTAATGAACAATTTCATTTACTTTAGTAAAAAGTGTTGTTTACTGTAGTCCTAGCATGGATGCAATTGTTAGAAAAAACGTGAATGAAAAACTGAATGTTTCATACAATATGGGTTTGTGTTAACCCACACACCTAAGTGAAATGTTTGATTACCTTTACAAGACATAACACATAGTTCAGTTGAGTGTGAAAGGGAAGAACAGAGAAAGTCACAAACAAAACATTTGTGAAGGACTTGATGAATGTTTTTTCTTTAGAAATGACAAAAAATAAAGAATTTTTCAACAAGATGTCTTTCTATAGCGAGTTTCATTTGAGATAGTCTTTTCTTAGAAGTGCAAGAGTGGTATTCCCTACAACTTATTCCCCAATTTGATCATTCTCAGAAATTAGGAGACGGAAACCACACCTACTGTAATATTAGACCTTGTAACAAGGCAACTAGGTTTCAATGGCTTAAAAGGTGCAGAAAGAGGCTCATGTATAATGACCTCCAGTGTCCCACAGGTTTCCCAAATCATTTCTTAGAGTATGGAAAAAGAGGAAATAAAGTGTCTACAGAAAGCGTATACCCCCTTGAACTTTGTTCAGTTTGTTGCGCCAGTGCCAGAGTTTCATGCAATTAAATGAGGACCTCTTTCTAACACCACATATGTTATACTTTCAATGGGAAAAAAGGAAATATTACAATTGTATACATTTTAAAGCCATGTGTTCATATTTGGTAGAAGCCCTAACAACACCTAAAAAACACCTAACAACGGGTGCAGGACCGAATTAGGGCAATATCCACTATTGATAAACATACAGAAAACAATATTAAAGTACTGGCTTTTATATTAGCCAGACACAGCTGGATGAGCTCTACCAGCCAGGACAGGAGGCTCTACTGTACACAGAGAGGGGAGGGAGGGGGGAACAAGCTGCCCAGCCGTGTGGAATGCTACAGAACCCTAAACAGACAAAACATACTACCCGAATATTTGACCAAGATATCCAGACACAGCTGGATGAGCTCCACCAGTCAGGACAGGCTAATAAGATACACTCCACAGACATTCACAAAAGTGACATATCATAAACACTTGAATTACTTATCTACTCTCTCGAAACAAACTTTCGAGAAAAAACACATTGCCCAACGTTAGAAAGCACCTTGCATTACATTGCTTGAAAAACAATTTTATTTCGAAGGAATTATGGATCGGGAATTCTTCGAGGAAGTCGGGGTCACACAGCATGCCGCCCCATATATCAGGGAGCACATTGGATCAAGGCACCGTCTCTTTCAAGACAACGATCCGAAACACACAGCAGCAAGGGCGAGGCTTATAGCAGAACGAGTGAACTGGGTGAAAACTCCAGCCGAATCTCCAGATTTAAATCCAATAAGGATGGTATGGCATTAGCTGAAAGACTATGTTTGGAAAACTCCTAAACCCAGCACAAAGCAAGAACTGATACTGATACAATGTCTGTTGATACTGATACTGTATGAGTAGGGCTGTTTCACCACTCCTTTTTTTTTGTTGCATACAGCAGTACTTCTTATGGTAGTACTTAAGTACAGTACAGTAGGTACTTACATTAGTACTTCTCACGTTAAAAAAGTTAGGTGTTAGCATAAACTATTAGTAAATAAAAAATATTAAACTTAGCACTGTGATAAATTATGCTAATATTAAATTCGATTCTGCTCTGAGAATGTAGGGGGAAGGAAAAATGCCAGTGGTCTTTTCACTGATGAACTTGTGCCTGATGAACACCACTGCGTCACACCACACAGCTGCGAGTGCACCTCACTGTGCCCGGCCACCACTGCATCACACAACTGCCAGCGCACCTCACCGTACCAGGCCACCACTGCGTCACACAGCTGCAAGCACACCTCACCGTGCCAGGCCACCAGGGCGTCACAACACACAGCTGCCAGTGCACCTCACCGTGCCAGGCCACCACTGCGTCACACAGCTGCCAGCGCACCTCACCATGCCAGGCCACCACTGCGTCACACCACACAGCTGCCAGCGCACCTCAAAGTACCCGGCCACCAGTGCGTCACACCACACAGCTGCCAGCGCAGCTCACCATGCCAGGCCAGCACTGAGTCACACCATACAGCTGCCAGCGCACCTCACCGTGCCAGGCCACCACTGCGTCACACCACACAGCTACCAGCGCACCTCACCGTGCCCAGCCACAACTGCGTCACACAGCTGCAAGCGCACCTCAAAGTTCCCGGCCACAACTGAATCACACCACACAGGTGGCAGCGCACCGTACCAGACCACCACTGCGTCACACAGGTGCCAGTGCACCTCACCGTGCCCGGCCACAACTTCATCATACAACTGCCAGTACACCTGACCGTGCAAGGCCACCACTGAGTCACACAGCTGCCAGCACACCTCACCATGCCAGGCCACCACTGCGTCACACCACACAGCCGCCAGTGCACCTCACCGTGCCAAGCCACCACTGCGTCACACAGCTGCCAGCACACCTCACCGTACCCAGCCACCACTGCGTCACACAGCTGCCAGCACACCTCACCGTGCCCGGCCACCACTTCATCATACAACTGCCAGCACACCTGACCCTGCAAGGCCACCACTGCGTCACACAGCTGCCAGCGCACCTCACCGTGCCAGGCCACCACTGCGTCACACAGCTGCCAGCACACCTCACAGTGCCAGGCCACCACTGCGTCGAACCACACAGGTGCCAGTGCACCTCACTGTGCCTAGCAGCCACTGCATCACACAGCTGAAAGCACAACTCACCGTGCCAGGACACCACTGTGTCACACCACACAGCTGCCAGTGCACCTCAGCGTGCCAGGCCGCCACTGAGTCACACCACACAGCCACCAGCGCACCTCACCGTGCCAGGCCACCACTACGTCAAACCACACAGCCGCCAGTGCACCTCAAAGTGCCCAGCCACCACTGCGTCACACAGCTGCCAGCGCACCTCACCATAACAGGCCACCACTACGTCAAACCACACAGCCGCCAGTGCACCTCACCGTGCCAGGCCAGCACTGAGTCACGCCACACAGCCACCAGCGCACCTCACCGTGCCAGACCACCACTGCGTCACAGATCTGCCAACGCACCTCACCGTGCCAGGCCACCACTACGTCAAACCACACAGCCGCCAGCGCACCTCACTGTGCCAGGCCACCACTGCATCACACAGCTGCCAGCACACCTCACCGTACCAGACCACAACTGTGTCACACAGATGCCAGCACACCTCACCGAGCCAGGCCACCACTGCAACACACCACACAGCTGCCAGTGCACCTCACCGTGCCAGGCCACCACTGCGTCACACAGCTGCCAGCGCACCTCACCGTGCCAGGCCACCACTGCGTCACTCCACACAGCCGCCAGCGCACATCACTGTGCCAGGCCACCACTGCGTCACACAGCTGCCAGCGCACCTCACCGTGCCAGGCCACCACTGCGTCACTCCACACAGCCGCCAGCGCACCTCACCGTGCCAAGCCACAACTGCGTCACACAGCTGCCAGTAGACCTCACCATACCAGGCCACCACTGCGTCACACCACACAGCTACCAGTGCACCTCAGCGTGCCAGGCCGCCACTGCGTCACACCACACAGCCACCAGCGCACCTCACCATGCCAGGCCACCACTGCGTCACACAGCTGCCAGCGCACCTCACCGTGCCAGGCCACCACTGCGTCACTCCACACAGCCGCCAGCGCACATCACTGTGCCAGGCCACCACTGCGTCACACAGCTGCCAGCGCACCTCACCGTGCCAGGCCACCACTGCGTCACTCCACACAGCCGCCAGCGCACCTCACTGTGCCCAGCCACCACTGCATCACACAGCTGCCAGCGCACCTCACCATACCAGGCCACCACTGCGTCACACCACACAGCTACCAGTGCACCTCAGCGTGCCAGGCCGCCACTGCGTCACACCACACAGCCACCAGCGCACCTCACCATGCCAGGCCACCACTGTGTCACAACACACAGATGCCAGTGCACCTCACCGTGCAAGGCCACCACTGCATCACACACCTGCCAGAAGACCTGAGCGTGCAAGGCCACCACTGCGTCACACAGCTGCCAGCGCACCTCACCGTGCCAGGCCACCACTGCGTCACACCACACAGCTGCCAGCGCACCTCACCGTACCAGGCCACCACTGCGTCAGACCACACACAGCTGAAAGCGCACCTCACCGTGCCAAGCCACCACGGCGTCACAACACACAGCTGCCAGCGCACCTCACCATGCCAGGCCACCACTGCGTCACACCACACAGCTACCAGCGCACCTCAAAGTACCCGGCCACCAGTGCGTCACACCACACAGCTGCCAGCGCAGCTCACCATGCCAGGCCAGCACTGAGTCACACCATACAGCTGCCAGCGCACCTCACCGTGCCAGGCCACCACTGCGTCACACCACACAGCCGCCAGCGCACCTCACTGTGCCAGGCCACCACTGCGTCACACAGCTGAAAGCGCACCTCACCGTGCCAAGCCACCACTGCGTCACACCGCTGCCAGCACACCTCACCGTACCAGGCCACAACTGCGTCACACAGCTGCCAGCGCACCTCACTGAACCCTGCCACAGCTGCGTCACACATCTACCAGCGCACCTCACCATGCCCAGCCACCACTGCATCACACAGCTGCAAGCGCACCTCAAAGTTCCCGGCCACTACTGAATCACACCACACAGGTGGCAGCGCACCGTACCAGACCACCACTGCGTCACACAGGTGCCACCACACCTCACCGAGCACGGCCACAGCTGCATCACGCAGCTGCCAGCGCACCTCACCGTATTCTGCCACAGCTGCGTCACACAGCTGCAAGCGCACCTCACCGTGCCAGGCCACCACTACGTCACACATCTGCCAACGCACCTCACCGTGCCCAGCCACCACTGCGTCACACAGCTGCCAGCACACCTCACCGTGCCCGGCCACCACTTCATCATACAACTGCCAGTACACCTGACCGTGCAAGGCCACCACTGCGTCACACAGCTGCCAGCGCACCTCACCGTGCCAGGCCACCACTGCGTCACACAGCTGCCAGCACACCTCACCATGCCAGCCACACACAGAGTCACACCACACATCTGCCAGCACACCTCACCGTGCCGGGCCACCACTGCGTCACACCACACAGCTGCCAGTGCACCTCAGCGTGCCAGGCCGCCACTGAGTCACACCACACAGCCACCAGCGCACCTCACCGTGCCAGGCCACCACTGAGTCACACCACACAGCCACCAGCGCACCTCACCGTGCCAGGCCAGCACTGAGTCACGCCACACAGCCACCAGCGCACCTCACCGTGTCAGGCCACGACTGCGTCACACCACACTGCCACCAGCGCACCTCACCGTACCAGGCCACCACTGAGTCACGCCACACAGCCACCAGCGCACCTCAAGGTGCCAGGCCACCACTGCGTAACACATCTGCCAACGCACCTCACTGAACCCTGCCACAGCTGCGTCACACAGCTGCAAGCGCACCTCAAAGTTCCCGGCCACTACTGAATCACACCACAAAGGTGGCAGCGCACCGTACCAGACCAACACTGCGTCACACAGGTGCCAGCACACCTCACCGAGCATGGCCACAGCTGCATCACGCAGCTGCCAGCGCACCTCACCGTATTCTGCCACAGCTGCGTCACACAGCTGCCAGCGCACCTCACCGTGCCAGGCCACCACTACGTCACACATCTGCCAACGCACCTCACCGTGCCCAGCCACCACTGCATCACACAGCTGCCAGCACACCTCACCGTGCCCGGCCACCACTTCATCATACAACTGCCAGTACACCTGACCGTGCCCAGCCACCACTGCGTCACACAGCTGCCAGCACACCTCACCGTGCCCGGCCACCACTTCATCATACAACTGCCAGTACACCTGACCCTGCAAGGCCACCACTGCGTCACACAGCTGCCAGCGCACCTCACCGTGCCAGGCCACCACTGCGTCACACAGCTGCCAGCGCACCTCACCGTGCCAGGCCACCACTGCGTCACTCCACACAGCCGCCAGCGCACATCACTGTGCCAGGCCACAACTGCGTCACACAGCTGCCAGCGCACCTCACCATACCAGGCCACCACTACGTCAAACCACACAGGTGCCAGTGCACCTCACTGTGCCCAGCAGCCACTGAATCACACAGCTGAAAGCACAACTCACCGTGCCAGGACACCACTGTGTCACTGTAACGAACAGTTCTTTCCGGACCCTATGCGGACGACACAGTCAGACGGAGTGGGGGAACACTGGGGAAACGTCATGCAGGAAAACGGGGCTGAAGACAGGGGGGCGTGTCCAAGGTGCGCTGGTGCACGGGGGAGGTGTGGCCGAGGCGAACAATCCAAGAGTAATCCTTAGGGAATATCCAAAAACACACGAGTAAGTCTAAAACCAGAAGATCCATCAGAACAAGATAAAAACCACGAAGACCGGGTCGGAACCGGCGGACAGGGACAAGGAACAGGGGTTAAAACCTTAACGGGACCAGGCGCTTCCTGGTCCCGGACTCGCACGATATGGAAATCAGATGCAGAGCCCGGAAGAGCGTCAGCGCCTGGCTTATAAGGTGGGCAGGGAATAGGGCGCAGGTGCATGGAATGAAGTCTTTAGTGTAAGGGCTGGAGCACCCTTAAGGAGGGGGGACTATAGTCGTGACAGTCACACCACACAGCTGCCAGTGCACCTCACCGTGCCAGGCCACCACTGCGTCACACCACACAGCTGGCAGTGCACCTCAGCGTGTCAGGCTGCCACTGCGTCACACCACACAGCCACCAGCGCACCTCACCGTGCCAGGCCACCACTGTGTCACACCACACAGATGCCAGTGCACCTCACCGTGCCAGGCCACCACTTCATCATAGAATTGCCAGCGCACCTCAACGTACCCGGCCACCAATGCGTCACACCACACAGCTGCCAGCGTACCTCACCATGCCAGGCCAGCACTGAGTCACACCACACAGCTGCCAGCGCACCTCACCATGCCAGGCCACCACTGTGTCACACCACACAGCTGCCAGTGCACCTCACCGTGCAAGACCACCACTGCATCACACACCTGCCAGAACACCTGAGCGTGCAAGGCCACCACTGCGTCACACAGCTGCCAGCGCACCTCACCGTGCCAGGCCACCACTGCGTCACACCACACAGCTGCCAGCGCACCTCACCGTGCCAGGCCACCACTGCGTCAGACCACACACAGCTGAAAGCGCACCTCACCGTGCCAAGCCACCACTGCGTCAAACAGCTGCAAGCACACCTCACCGTGCCAGGCCACCACTGCGTCAGACCACACACAGATTAAAACTTTAATTCTCTTTTTAGGATTTTTTGAACATGGTCTTTTTTTCCCCCAATCAGAGGCTCACCACAATTCACGCTCAACCACATCACAGATCTACTACACACACCTCAGGATGGTGACGTCACTGCCTTTCATATGGAAACATTTTGACACCGCGCTCAACAATCTTAGGAAGATCACAAAACAAGCCTGCTAGCCTGGATTTTACCTAAAAAAATCACGCCCGAGAAAGTGAAGTACTGTAGCATTAACTAGCAAAGGTGTATTGCAGACATAGGCATAGTACGTAATACAGGCTTTATGAACTCTAATAATATTGTTTCGGCTGTGAATCCTTCTTCAGCTGTGAGGGTCTTCAGCTCATAATGAAACACTTGGAGTTTGCAATGTACGGCGCTCTGAACGAGTTCAACTTTAATGCAGGAAAAATGGATTTCCCAGAAGCTATACTGATTCTTATGGAAGCCCGTTTCCGCCAGGGAGTAGAAAAAATGCGCCCCGGTATTCTCTGGGATGCAGTGCAGTTAAAACTGTTCACTGTTACTGACCATACTGCCTGCCTGCGGGCACTTTTCCTTTCCGTGGGGGAGGGTGGACTGTCTTTCATTAGAAGGTTAGCCTATTCTACTCGGAGAATGTAGAGGGGGTGGAAAGTGCCCGCGGTCATTTAATTAGTATTACAATTCGCACTGATTCCCCTGCGAAGATATGGACATAAGAATATTCGTGCGTGGTCAAAAAATGCCATGAAAACGACAAAATGAAGGCTGTGAAAACATTCACAATGTGCTGTATACACAAAGCACGTGTTCTCACAACTCGAGGAGGTTTCGTGAAAACTTTATATCGTCACACAAAATAAAGTTTTTTTGTTTACAAAGACGATTACAAAGAATGTGGACCAGGGTAAAACTTTGAGTTTACAGCTTGTCCAAGGTCATTCATTATTAATACTATTAGGGATATCTTCGGTAAAGACTGACAGCAGGAACATTCCTGTTCTTTACTCAGCAGCTTATTAAAAACAGGGTGTTCAAAACGTTTTTTTTTACCCAGAAGAGTGACACAGCTTCGCGTTGTGAATCTGTTATTCCGTATTTACAAAGAAAGTGGAATACAGTAATACTACCTGCTATATAGATACATATTTTTAGATATTCAGATCCTTAAATTAATATCATTATTCATTTCTTTAGATACATGATTCCATACTATATTCCCTATTACAAAACCAATAATTCCAGTCCTGAAATCTGATTGGCTGACACACATTCGAAGAACATACTGTAACACTTAGTTAACATGTCTGGTTTAGTTGAAGAATCGGCTAAGGTAAGTTTCAGGGTTTAATGGTGGGATGGCACCTGTGCTTTTTCCCCCCAACCGTTAGAATATGATTTGCACAAAACCCAAAAGAAATACTGCACAATTCAAGAACCTAGCAACTGTAAAATAAGCTTAAAAACAACTGAACTGAAATGCAAAAAAGTTCAGAGAAAGGCACAAAATATGTTTACTTGGGGTTTAAAAAATTAAAACTAACTAAAACATTCCAAACAGAAGCCGGCCTACCTTCTTTTCATTGTACCTGATAAAGATGAGGATGGCTTTAAAGATACAGCTAAACTTTTGCAGAACCATTCAAGCGCATTGTTACTGTTTGCTGTAGAAGCCAAAAATATGAGAATCTCAAAATCTAAAAATCTCATGGCGTCAGAATGTACAACTTTAAAAAAATAAATAATAATAATAATAATAAACATTAATTTATATAGCGCCTTGAAAGGTGGCGTCTTAATAGAATGACAAAACCAACAACAATAAATAATACACAAGATATGCATGCTGACAATACACAGTTAGAGGAGACAGTAGATGGCGGTAATAAACACAGTGAGAGCAGAAGGATAAAGAACAGGGGTGAGTTTCCCGAAAACAACTAATCTTAGAGACTTTCAAGCAACTTTACGATGTACGTATGTACGTATGTAAACAATCGATTGACAATTCTTTCATTATATGGTGTCGGTTTTGGTCCTTCAGTGGGATGAAATAAAGTTGTGAAAAGGAATATGAAGTAAACTTGACATCATAGTTTAAGCAAAAGCATATAGATAGGCACAAAAAGGGACCTTATTGTTTCTAAGAGCAAAGAAAAGAAATGACTGACATGCCGTAAAAGAAAACCAAGATTAACTGCGTGGACAGTGTATGCGTCCCGCACGACGTCCTTGATTTAAAGCAATATTTTTTGGCGCGCTGCCATAGTTAAGAATCAATATTTCATGAGAAAAAACTGTTATTTAGAGTTATTGGGTGTACTGGAACTCAATGGAAACATTAACTACTAAGCTTGGCATGTGTCACTCAACAAATACAGGACCTATAATCAAATTTAAAAACAAGTAGATCTAAGCTTTACCGTCAACAATCACGACAGAACATCAAACGGTGTTGAACTACGCGGTATCGACCGCGGGTTTGGGTACGGAATGGAGCAGGCGTGGGACTCAGGACTGGGGCTGAACAACACATTTATTAACTCGAATCGGGAAAGGTACACACACAGGGACAGGGGTTACAGCGCTGCACCTTCACTAACACACACACACACCTGAAGGGAAGAGACTGTATCCCAGCCTCCGTCCCGCTATACAGTCCGGTAGAACCCAGGTGCTGTTCTCAGCCCGCCTTGCGTGCGCATGACTAAAGCGCCCTGCGTGGCGCTACATTATAAATACATGTTAGGCCCAATGATTTCACTAAAATAATGCATTGCTGCATTTCATACTGAAAATAATATCATCTAGTCAAGTATAAAAATGAATATGAAATATACCCAAGATGACTCATAAATTCATCACTGTATAAATAAATGTTCTTTTTTCGAATTTCCTCTGACACAGTACAACACAATATCAAAGTCCTTCATATAAACTCTTAGTGTCCTGTATTCCCAGAGGATGCCCCTGCCGTGAAGTGACTGTGCTCTGTCTGGCGATCTCTGGCGCTCAGGGTGGGCAGGAGGAGGCCAGTTTAAGAAGCACTTAGTGATGAACGAGCGGGTCGGGGAGCACGTAGATGACGAAGGATTTAACGTGCTACTTCAGTTACGATGGGTTTTGGGAAACACTCGTCAATTAACGATCGAGCTTAAGAGCGAGTTTACGATGTTCTTAGCGCTACGACGCTTTCGGGAAACAGAATCATAATATCTAGAAGGATTACCATATATAAAGGATTACCATATATAAAAATAGAAAGAATGATATATGATATATACAAGTAATTATATCATATCATATATTATTAACACCATACCCACCATCTATGTACATTCACATGACCACACATATCAGATCAATATCAAATCAATCACAATGATTAGAATGCGCGCAGAAATCGCCCCTTTCTCTTCCCATCTTTCAGCACATTATACGTCCTCTCCACGATACAAGCCGATATCCGTTATCTTACTCTACAATGCACCTTTTCCCGTGTTGTACGTTAACATTTGGTTCATAAAATCGACACACCTGAAATACTAAATAAGAAAAAACAATTATAACACAACGGATGACAGAGCCTCTAGAACAGAAAACCCGTTGGCGTCACACGCTGAATGTCTCTCTCTCTCCTGCTCAGCAAAACACAACATGTGGGTCAACACCGTGTGAGGCATTAAACATCACCTTCGTGCATTACCGCGATTCATCTGGCACACAACTGTACTACTACAGAAATAATATATATAATGTCGCCACACGAATCTGTAATGAAAATAAAATTAAAAATGCCGCTGGCGTCTCACCCGACTGGCGGCCACAGCGCGTCTGAGGGCTCCCCAGAGAAACGAGCCGCCTGTGACCCCAGGGGCACCTTCACAAACCCCAAGGGCTGTCGCAAAGCCAACTCCATACAGAAAAACGGAACTCATCTGGGGGAAGTTCACAAAATAAAATAATAAAATAAAAGATGACATCATATAACCACGGCTCAACGCAGCTGGCTACACGTGTGAGAAGGTGCAGTACTTGAAGTGCGCTGGGCAAACTTCCGAGGTCAAATTCTTCCAGCACGGTTGTACCTTTAAAGCGGAGACGACGGCACCGAAATTTTTTGGCGCGCCTTCTCTTTAAAGCCCTGGCCAAATATGAAGACAGTACGTACAGTTATAATTCAAACGGAATTAAAATCTACACATCCCAGTTACCATGGTGGTGCTTGTGATCATTGCGTTTAACCAACGAAACAGGGCGAAAAATCAGTCACATGACTTTGGGGCAGAGTTTCGAAAGCTTAACCTATCAGCAACAAAGCGAAATTTACACGATAGGCTACCTCAAACTGTCAGTTACACGACTGTGTATGTCGCTTAAGCCACTCCTATTTGGCATTTTAGTTATGGAGGCGAGAAGACGCCCCCCCCCCCTCTCTGGGTGCCTGATTTGCCGCCATCCTTAACCGCTTCGTGTCCAAATCGCAGTAGCTACGCGTACGAAATAAAGTTCATCCCAGCTACAAAACATATATATTTTTGTGGTAAGAGGGAGCAAAACATCAGTATTTACTGCTATTAATTAGTGTACGATTTATAGTTGAAATCTGAGCCTAAATATAAAGTTAAAATCTCGACAAAGCAATGTAGGAAATACAGAGAAAATAAATCCTTTCTGACATCTAAAATCAGTTTCGATCAAGGTCTCTAAAACGAACAAGAAAAAGAGGATTTTCGGAGGGCAATTACGCTGTATTTATATAGAATAAGTGATTTATGAGCAATCTAATTTCTTGTTCGTTTAAAACAGTGAAATGTCAGCTGCAAAAGATCGCCCCAGAAACAGCACTCTCTCTGCCTGTCATAGACGTTCAGGAAAGGCTGAATGAAGTCATGGTGATCAATAATAACAGTTGTAGGACAAGAAACAAAAGATAGTGAAAACTTAAGATTTTTAAGGCTAAAACTCAAATTCATTCTACAAATTAAGGCAAATGAAAATTCAGGACGTTAAAGTGCTAGAGGTGTAAAAAAATACAAAAATGCACATGAGCAAAAAGTTTTAGAAATGGAGCAAACAGAATAAAAGCCATGCCTATAGTGCAGAAGAGGGATGCAGGAACACTTGCTTAGATATACAACAACATTATTTTATTAAACCTTTACAATTTCTTGCATTAGTAATTATCTTTTCGCATACCCCAGCTTGCTCTCCATGAGATACACAGACACACAGATGAAAGAGATAGGGAGAGAGCCTGTGGTCAGAGTACAGGGTCAGCCATTGTACAGCGCCCCTGGAGCAGTTGGGGTTAAGGGCCTTGCTCAGCAGCCCAACGGAGTAGGATTCTTCTGCTGGGTGCGGGATTTATTGTTAAATTATTACTTTAAATGAATACTTTGAGTTACTGAAACAGCCCGCTAATAAAATTGTCGCAATTTTGTTCTCGTTTGGAAAAGAGAATCAAAAATGAGACATAATGATGGTTTCCGGCTTAGACCTTTAAAGGTACCCCCATCACGGAAGAATTTGACCTCGGAACGTTTACCCAGCGTAATATTGTATTTCATTTCACTTTGACCGATTGTCTTTAAATCAATTGTTGTCAGAATATCCCCACCTCCAAACAAGAACAAAATTGCAACGATTTTATTAACTGGCTGTTTCAGTAACTTAAAGTACATATTTAAAGTAATAATTTAACAAGATATGTAAATGTTTTAAGATATGTATATGTTGTGAATGTCTGTAGATTGTATCTTATGATTTAAATACTTTTATTTTTTCACAATCTGGCAATGCCAGACAGAATTCTAATGGCCTTGCAGATCAGAAAATCAAGGAACAAAACAATTATTGCGCCCAGCTCCTCAATGGGATAGCTTTAACTTGCTAATGCGTTGGTGTACAAAAGTAAAAAACAATTACTTTTTGACAATGAAAACTGGTGTGTATCTCTCTCTTCGCTGGCGCGCGGGCGCGGTGGGGTGCTGTACCACCCGCACAGAACATTAAAGTGTCCCTTTCCATTCAATGGGTATCTGAGTTGCTGTGTCCTATCTTCTGACAGTCGCTGTTGTGAATGTCTGCAGAGTGTATCTTATTTTTAGCATTGTAGCGAATTGGCCCTGGGGGGCGGCTGAAGAACACCCGGCTGGGGTGCGCGGTGAGGGGCAGGACAGGAGTGGTCAGGGCGGGGTTTAGGTAGGCCGCTGACTATTGCAGCTGCCACACAGTGAAAGGGGCATACGGGCTGGGGAGATCGCCCGTTTTCCATGTAAATAGTTCCCTGGTTCCGCACCCCTCTCTCCCTCCCTCTCCAGATACAGCTGTATGAGCTCCACCAGTCAGGACAGGAGGCTCTACTGTACGCACAGAGGGGTGGTAGAGGGGAACAAGTTGCAAGCCGTGGGGTTGAAGCTGATACCCTGGATCCTCTCCAGACACAGCTGTATGAGCTCCACCAGTCAGGAAGGAGGCTCTACTGTACACAGAGAGGGGTCGGAGGGGGGAACAAGCTACCCAGCCATGGGGTTGAAGCTGATACCCTGGATCCTCTCGAGACACAGCTGTATGAGCTCCACCAGTCATGAAGGAATGCTCTACTGTACACAGAGGGGGGCAGGAGGGGGGAACAAGCTGCCCAGCCGTGGGTTTGAAGCTGATACCCCGCTTGATCCTCTCCAGATACAGCTGAATGAGCTCCACCAGTCAAGACAGGAGGCTCTACTGTACACAGAGAGGTGCAGGGGTGGAAACAAGCTGCATAGCCATGGGGTTGACCCTGATACCATGGATCCTCTCCAGACACAGTTGTATGAGCTCCACCAGTCAGGACAGGAGCCTCTACTGTACAGAGAGAGGTGCGGGAGGGGGGAACAAGCTGATACCCTGGCTTCTCACACAAACCTTAAAATCACGTAATAGGTTTATTCCATGCTGAAAAAAAGAAGAAAGAATACACATTCCATAGGAATCAGTGCCTTTATATAGCGCCTTTAAAGGTGGCTTCTCAAAGTGCCTTACGGGATAAAAACAACAAAAACAAAAACAATATTGTTTTCCATTGCACTTTGACAGATCATCTTTAAATCAATTGTTGATTTAAAGTTTGACAGTAAATGTTTATATTGTAAAGCATACAGCCGCCATTTCTTTCTAAAAATTAAAAAAATTGTTTGCGCAGTCTAAGAGGGGGGGGGGGTCTGCTGACAATCCCCCATACACTCAAGTGAAATATTAATAACCCCAATGTAAACAGCGTATTTACAATTTGTTGATAATAAAAATGTTAAGTTCTCTAAGACTTTGTGATACTTTACCCAGGGAGCTGTGTAAGCATGCGTGGTGACTATTCATTGTTATTAAAAAATGACTTAGATTCGAACATGTTGTGATATTTAGAAATATAAAAAGTCCATTAATTGTCCATAATATTGCTATTTTATTTTTTCAAAGAAATGCTTGTTAAAAGAAAAGTCATGGCACAGGCTGGATTTGAACAGCCAACCTCTCGCTTACAAGTTCAGCACATGAATAGAATTATATCATTATTAATTTCTTTAGATACTGTATGCGATTCCATATTATATTCCCTATTAATCAAATTCTAAAAGTATGCTTGTTTGCTCCTGTATTGAGCGTATTTGCAGAAAAGCTTAAAACTACCACTTTTTATACACACGTTATTTCACATGTTAGTTAAAGACTTCGATGCTTAATATTGTTTAGGGAGAAATGGAATACTGGTGTGTATTTTTGTACCGAGACCAGCCATATACAGTTTACATACTGTAATACTGTATATTTATGTTCCAAAATTAATATCGTTTATGGCCTTCACACGCGTTATGCTCCTATTCTTTTTATGCTCAGCTACTAAGATTTCCCTTCAGTGGTAAAATTCCATATAAATATTTAATACTTAAACGGGCACAGTAAAGACATTAAATATACATATACATACTGTATACAGTACAGTTTGCATACAGTAATATGTTTATGTTCCTAAATCAATATCTCTTATGAGCATGCAAAAGGCATGGTGAATTGGAGATTCTCAAAAATGACTGTACTTTGCATGATTGGAAACAAATGCGTGATTGGATCAACGAAATGCTGTGGTGTTACTTTTACAAAGACGGTCAATGAAAAAAAGAATGTGGACCAGGGCAATACTTTGAGTTTACAGCTTGTCCAAGGTCATTCATTAGAACATGTGGTATTATGCGGTACTATGCGAGAATACACGGTATTAATATGGTAACTTGTGTTACACCGCGATAAGCACACCGCAAAATAATGCGGTATCGCCCGCTTGTTTTGAATGGCTGCATCTGTATATCCCTGCTAGTGATGATGACCATGGTCACCTCACCCTCGCAATACACCGGCTGAAAGAACTTAAGAACAGGGTAAATCAAGAACAGGGCATTGGCAATGAGTTCCCCTTCTTTTCATGGTTAAAATCATTTTTTGGGTCTTGGGGACTGTTTTTCTTAAAGCTATTCATGCCTGTTGTAGTGTTTTTGCTGTTGTGCTGTTGTCTGACTAGGGTGACCCCTATGAGGACTCTGTGGTATGAACACATTTAAGGATAAAAAGGAGGGAATGTAATGAAAAGTTACTGAGAAAAAGTGTTTTATTCTATGTTGTTTACGGACAGAGCTGTGCTGCAGAAGCAGCTGGATACTTAGAACAAAGTGTGATAGCACCCAACTTGTCAAGGGCACAGGATGTTTTAATACTGTTTATCTCGGCTGCTTGAAGAAGGGAGTGTGAGAAACCATTTGAATAACTGCTCTTCTTTGCTTAAAGCAAAAACCTATAAGGAATGGAAAATGACTGCTTTGCCTGTCCTTGAAGTGTTGCATCAGCTTAAAAAAGATATAAAACAAGGGGTCTCCCTGCTTGCTTTTGAATCAGCTTTCAATTCTCTGCGCAGACTGGTGATGGCTTTTTCCCATAGTGCAAAATGAATAAAGACCTTACTGAGTGAATGAGAATACCTCTCCTGGCTAAATCCCTTACAACTTGTTCGAAATGCAGTACGGCCATATTTCATATCAACCCACAGATGCATTGCATAAACACTAGAATTCTGGTTGTACTTAAATTGACCTTATACATTTTGGATTATGTTTAACCTTCTTCAATTTCTTTCATTTCTTCAACCATATTTTGAGATGATTACGTTTACAGAAGCAAATATTATTCAGTGCTTTTTCTTCACTCCTTTAATCAAACCCACATTTCTATAAGGAGGGCCATTGTGAAACTCCCCAAAGTGAGCTGAATTAATCTTTTATTCTTCACACCTGCAAAGTCATTCCTTCATTGTGTAATATGAAGGCCTTTCATTATTCACGTATACTACATCTGAAAATAATAGGTCTTGAAATAGTTGAATGAAAGAAAATCCTGAATAACTCCTCCAAATGCGTGTTACACTTTCATCAAGTACACACACTTTGAATGTGATGAACTATAAAAAGTTATTTTAACCATACCCAATGGAGCTCGGGAGTGCGATTGCATACACAATCATGTTTTCAGTGTTTGGACATCAGCCGTACATCAGAACAATCATTTCACTAACACAGCTCCATGTTGAGTGACTTCCCTCCAAAAACACAAAGTCACTTTCCCTTAGCAATTATTGCATGGACTTAGATTATCTGCCTTCTGCATCAGGCCCTGTATGATATACTGTACAAAGCCAAGCTTTGGGAAAGTGCTTTGTTTGGATACTTGTCTTTATCCTTTTGGATCCCAGGCTGCTCATTTGCAAATGTGTTTTGACATTAATTATAGTGACTATAGCAATGAGGTGGCACTGTGGTTCACAGAGCTGGGGTCCTGGGTTCAATTCCTGGGGTGCAGTCTGGATGGAATTGTATGTTCTCCCTTCATTTGTGTGGATTTCTTCCAGGTGCTCCAGTTTCTTCCCACAGTCCAAAGACATACAGTACTAGTAGGTTAAGGTGGAACTACAGTCCCAATTTTGCAGACACAAAAGTATTTAATTTCAGTCACAAAATAAAATCATTGACATTATAGAAAAACTTTACAAACTCAAAATTGAGCACAAAATCATGAATTTTGTGAAAGTACTGTAAGTTACGCCATGTTGTAACAAATTCGCATTCAAGTTCCACACAAATTGCGATGTGATGCAGCCCTTCCTGCTCACTAATCACTGTAATGACTAATGCAATGTGATGTAGGAGAGAAAAGGTATAGGTTATGCAGCAAACATTTCACTGCAAAACACGTTCCATTCCAAGGTTCTTTATGCAGAGTTAACAATGTAATATTATTTATTGGCAAAAACGTAAAAAAGTTGAGAGCAATATTTCCATTGGATTAAACGAGATGTATTCACAAGCCTGCTCCTTTACAATGTCACAGGGCCACATCAGATTACAGGAAGTTTTGCTGCCTCGTTCTGAATCGCAGAACATGGTAATTCTTTAACCTTGAAATGTAGTCTATTTTGTGATGTAAATTGGAGGTTTTACAAGTTATTGTGTGTTCCCCTTTAGATGGCTTCTGGGAAAACTGGCCTCAACACTGTATTGGATAAGGCACTTAGAAAACAGATTCATGCGTGGACCACAGCAATGTCCCTTTACTGAGAGCCAGCAATCAACGGATGTGTCTGATCGTGAATGGTTTTCCCTGTTGTTTGTTGTATTACTCGGTGTTGCATTTTAAGCTGTGCATGAGGCAGGACCCGGAGGCTGCTGCTTCTGCTGGGATTGAGGAAGAGCTGAGCGCCATGTAAGGCAAAGACACTGCGTTCCACTTTATCAGGTGTCTGGAGTGTAAGAGCTGCAGATAATATTGAGTCACATTAATCCCAACATATTTCAAATATTATGAAAATTAAATAAATTAAATCAAATAACTTTCATTAAAAAAATCAATCACACTTTACCTTGCTTTTTCAGTTGTTTTAAAGGAAAATTGATGCAGAGAATGTGTGAATACTACTTTGTGATGGTTCCAAGGCCAATGTGACCTGTTCTATTGCCTGCTAATTGTACGTTCCAGGTTGAACAATTATTTTTAGGAGGTCAAGGTGTATGAATGATAAGAACAGCTTGAAATTTATTTTCACGGTCGACACACATTTTTGCAAGGGAAAAAAACTGAAATAACCACAGTTACGCAAACACCAGTCCACCAAAAAAAAATCATTTTATTAAAACAAGGTAACATTTTTTTTATCATCATACGGATGAACTGTGCTAAATATATTTCTAAAAAGAAAAAGCAGGACGTGAGTCGTGAGCCAAGATCATGACTCTTTTACTCTTCTTCACATCAGTTTTCATCTGTGAGGAGGAGGAGGAGGGCGGCTCCTGATGTGCTGACACTTGGGGATGTGCCTCTGTGCCGGCCTGGGGGCAAAGCGCCGGCCGCAGTGAGGGCAGGGCACGTAGTCGGGGTTTGGATTCGCGGGGGGCTGGGGCAGGTTCACAACCTTCCCTCCTTGCGTGATCACCTGCTGCACCTCCTTGGCCTATTTGATGCTCCGAATGAAATCCTCGTGCTTCTGCCTCCAGTTGTTCTTTCTCAGCTGGGAACAGGAAATGAAACCAATGAAACAGCTTCCAGAAAAAGTCCAGACTAGCACTGCGTACACAGTCTGGTCGCAAACCATTCACAAGGCAAGAAAATATCAATACAGTAATAACTTAGCTTTCTGGGCCTACCTTTCATGTCATTGGGTAGAGAGTACAATTTAGTTATGGTTTTGTTTCCCGTGAGTGCTATTTGCTTGATATCTCATGTAGATTTTTACAACAGAATTCAGAAGTCACTAAGACCCATTTATTCTGTCTGGCAAATGTGCCTTTGCGGCAGTTTTTCAGAAGAGTACTTCATAAAACACTTATTTATTGTTTACATTGATTTATAAGCTGAGTCTGACTCTAGGAGAAAACAAGGGAAGCTTGGAAAGAGTTTAAGGATAGCCCTTACCACGATTGGCGGTCTAACCTTCTTCTTATGGATGTATGTCTCCAGTTCTGTTCCCTTGGCCCTGTGCTTGAAAGAGTCAAAAACCTTCCTCTTTGAATTCTGAAGCTTCTTGCAGATCTTGCTGTGTTTCTCCAACCTTTCTACAGCAAACTTCCTGTGACACAGTTCACAAGGCACCAGCTGAGGGTTTCCACTCTGGCTATTCTCATATGGAAATTGCTCAGCGGTAGGGCACATCAGACTTCTAGGGGACAAATATCTGTTTTCCACTGACAGAGTTTGTTCATCCAGACATGCGGTGTTATTTCTGAAGTGGGCCTGCGCGGCCTGTGCCGCTGACACGTCACTTTCAGGGAGCCTTGCTTTCTTGAGGTACTTTCTCCTTCCACAGGGGACGTCTTCTAGCCCACGGCTGCAAGGGCTCACTTGACGTCTCTCCTGATGGGAAAGCGCAGAGGGAAAGTGCGATTCTGCGCATCCCCCGTCTTCCATTGGAGAACCATAATCAAGGTTGTCTCCTTTGAAAGGAAGGGCTTTCCTTGGAGTGAAGGCTTTTTGCTTCTCCATTCTGCAGGTCAGAAGAGGCACGGCCTTAGAGCGGTGGTTGGCCCACGGTCCTCTGGGGCGAAGCTCGCTCTGCCTCGCCTGGAGTGTCTTCCTTCGGGTCAGGAGTCCTCTATTTTCCCTTCCGGCCACCTCTCTGGAGTCTTCCATCTCTCTCTGAACCATCCTCAGCTCCTCCTGAGCTCTAAAGAGCTTCGCCTGCATCATGGCCTCCTTCTGGCGAATCTCGTTCTTCATCATGGCCTCCTTCCGGCGCATCACATCCTGCAGACTGGCCTCCCTCCGGCGATGCTCCTCCTTCAGCGCGGCCTCTGCCTCGGCCACTTTTCGTAGCTCCTCTTGCAACTGAAAGTGCTCCTTCCCATTGGCATGAGAAGGGCATTGCCCTGGAGGGGTCGCCACCATGGGGAGGACAGTCCTGTCCTTAGGTTTGCGTACTCTTGAGCCCCTCCTGCCCGGCCTCTCGCAGGGCCTCTCATGACCATCCTGAGGCGGGGTGGGGGCAAACAAGGAATCACTCTGTGCTTCCGGGCGGTCCACAGCCCGAACCTCACCAGGGCCGGAGACTTTCCTGTTACCCATAGGATTCAGGGGGTAAGACCGATCATACCCCACAATGTTCTTCTCGGGGCCCTGTTGGATTTGGAAGCGATAGCTGTTCCCCGTCTTCTTCTCCGCAGCGTATTTGACATATTGGAAAGATTTTCTCATCTTCTGTAGAGCCGCCTCCTGCCGTCGATTGTATATGGCGATCATTTTTTTCTCCTTTTCCTGCATCAGTTTCTCTTGGAAGGTGTCCTTCAGAAGCTGTATCTTGGGGGGCGGGCAGTACGTGGAGATCAGATCCTGTCGCCTTACGGGCGCGGGTCGATTCGAGTCTGTGTCCTTCGGGGAGGGGGACAGAGCACCAGGCTTAGGACTGGGCTCCATTGGCAAATGAGATATGAGCTTTGTTTCCCAGGTATCTGGAAAAGGCAAAAATGGCAAATAAATGATATCCTGCACAGTCTAGTATGGTCTAATAGAAAAGAATAAAAAAAACAATTCAGGAAATACACAACTTTTTAATATTAAACCTAATGGTGTTGAATGCTGCATGCTGACTCAGTAGGAGACAGATCCTAAACATAAACATTATAATAAACATTTGTTTCCCAAATAACATTCTCAATGTTCAGAATGCTTAAAGTCATGAGCTTTTTTAAAAATGTTTAACTGAAACCTGGAAATGTACTATTTCATTTCAAAGCTTGTATTATATCTATGATATAAATGTTTTTTATATAAAATTAACCCATTATGCAACAGGGGTTTGAGCAAAAGTCACTGTGAATAAGGGAATTTATCAATATTAATTAGCCGTTTCACTACATTATAGATAGCTGAAGGATTATGATACAGTATATCGATTTCGCTACAAATTGACGAGAATATTTGATGACACTTACCAAACAAGTCTCAAACAGCGGAGAAATAGTTCACCACGACGATAGCAATGCAATGTTTGACTGCATCTCCCTATGTGATATATCTGTATTTGGGTAAATACAGATCACGTAATTCAGGGAGCACTGTTACGTCAGGTCACCAACCATTATTACGACGCTCATATGTCATAGAGCTCCTTAGGATGTTTGTATAATCTTTATCCAAATTTTCATATGGCCGCAGTTACGGCGTTTATTTTACAGTTAATGTAACAGGATGTCATTATATTTTTCTGTCTTTATGGTGGCAGACCACTTAACTAAATCTGAGTAGGCGGTTTCTACAAATGGGTCAGATAAAATATTAAATATACAGTAAAAGCTCACACCTATTCATACCCTTTATGTACTGTATATCTACAATTACGTATACTGTATAATACGATAACTACCATTACAAAATGTCTCCCTTTTGATTTGAAGTGGTTCTTTTAAATAAGTAAATTGCAATCACTTAGCCTACATCTGAGCTCCTAATTCATCGCGACGACGGACTGAGACTCCAGTCGGATTTGTGAGAAGGGGTGTGCCTGTTTTAAAACCGATTCATACGTCTTAAACACATGGACATTGATAGCAGTCTGTGTTATATAATTTATCTTTTTATTTTATTTAAATTTAAGTATCACATACACATTTTCAAAGTAACTGTACCCCTTTTAATTATGATCCCCATCGCTCACAGCTCCGAAGCTGAGACGAGGGCTACTTCAGATGGGATTTCCAACATTTCTCTCTTAGCTTGTATACCGGTGGAAAGGAGAGCGCTCTTAAAACGTGTTGATAGTAAGATTGGGATGTATTTGCAGTCTAGATATAGTTTTTTTAATGTTCGGAGCCGCCACAGATTCATTTTCTTACGACTGCTTTTCTGGATATTATGTTTCTTATTATGGTATATATGTATAATGTGGCGCGACCGCTTCACGAAGCTAGAAAGAAAGTTATCCGCCATTTTTATTTTACCTGCAATTGAATTTGCCATTAAAATCACGATTAATACCGCAGCTGCTAAATTACTTACCTAAAAGCGTTCAGATACAAAAGCACTTGAGCTGTAATGTTTATATACTGTTGGCCCGATGACCTACTTCAAGAAGAATTGTTACATAGACCGCCAAGGACTGTCATCACACTTTACGTCATAAAGCGCTTTAAAACTTTTGACAAGTTCAACACCTCATATTTTGTACTGTTTATCATGGTAAAAGCAACTCAAAGCAATTCTAAAAATGATCGAAAGGTAAAAATACAAGCTTATACGAGCTGTCGTTTTAACATTTATAACATATATTTAAACAAAACATATATAATCTATTTTAATAAAATAGAAAAGTGTTCTTAGTCTTCACTTAAAAGCTGTTAGAAGCTGCCTTTCTGACAAGAGAGTTCTGTGAGTTCCACAGTCTCAGTGCATTAAAGTCAAAACCAGTTGCTTTTTATTTCCTGTTTTACGACAGAGCAAGGAGGGTGTCCACAGACCACTGTGCACCTGCAGACTGATATGGGGGGTAAAAAGTCTAGAAGTTAGTAAATAAGATTTTAACATATGTTCTAAAACACACCGGACACCTGTACAGTGATGCCAACACAGTGATCTGAGCTCCTTCTTTGAGTTAAATCCTAGCATCTGCATTTTTTACAAGTTGTTGCTATGGCAGAGCATGACCAGAGCATAACAGAAACCACCCATTTTCTAACCGCTTCATCCAATTCAGGGTCAGGGGGTCAGGGGGTCGCGGGGCACGGGGGAGCCAGAGCCTCAGAAAGTAATAAGCAGGAGATACCTGGGACTGGATGGTAGTCCAATGCAGGGAAGACACAGACACTCACCAATTATCCCAGAAGCCAATTAACCTACCAGTAGTTCTTTGAACTGTGGGAGGAAGCCGGAGCACCCAAAGCAAACTCATGCAAACATGGGGAGAACATACAAGCTCCATACAGATAGCACCCCAGGTCCAGAAGTGTACCCAGGGCCTCAGCACTGTGAGCTAGCAATGCTAAACGCTGGGCTACTGTGCATGCTAATTTCTAGGCATCAGGTGATCAATCAGGTAGTGTTTCTCAGATAAAAGGACACCAGTAATTTAGTATGAGATTCAAATTGACCTCAGAACAAAATATAACTTATGTTATATAACTTATATAGAACTTACTACAGCATAACTGTCTTATTTGGCTCTTGTAGAAAATATTAACAGCATGCCTATTAAACATACAGTATCTAGCAATCAGCAATCAAAATAAAAACATTTCCAAACATGGAAACTGCCCAGTTAATGAAGCATTTCAAAGACATTAATCTATTCAATAATTACAGTTTCAAGTAGATAGATTTATATTCAGATTACGAAAGTATCATAACAACGGCTGCTTGTGTAAGGAATCCATGAATACCACTGTACATGAGAATTTCACACCTATTTGTAATCAATACACAAAATCCTATTGAATTTCAGGTACTTGTTTTTTCAGCATTGCTTGACTCCGCGGACTCCTTGTTGTTTCAATATTCTAGCAATAGGACTAATCGCCAATACAGTGCCGTTGTAATCTATTCCTTCTGCCAGCAGAGGACGGTATTCGCACAGCCAGTTCAGGATAAGATACGGTCCTCGCAGTTCACAGTACAACTGGCCACAGCCGTACTCGGAATATGCTCTCAATAACCTCGTTTAGTTTAAGAACGGCCGTATTTCATATCAGCCCACAGATGCATTGCATAAACACTAGAATTCTGGTTGTACTTAAATTGACCTTATACATTTTGGATTATGTTTAACCTTCTTCAATTTCTTCAACCATATTTTGAGATGATTACGTTTACAGAAGCAAATATTATTCAGTGCTTTTTCTTCACTCTTTTAATCAAACCCACATTTCTTTAAGGAGGGCCATTGTGAAACTCCCCAAAGTGAGCTGAATTAATCTTTTATTCTTCACACCTGCGAAGTCATTCCTTCATTGTGTAATATAAAGGCCTTTCATTATTCACGTATACTACAACATCTGAAAATAATGGGTCTTTAAATAGTTGAATGAAAGAAAATCTTGAATAACTCCTCCAAATGCGTGTTACACTTTCATCAGGTACACACACTTTGAATGTGATGAACTATAAAAAGTTATTTTAACCATACCCAATGGAGCTCGGGAGTGCGATTGCATACACAATCATGTTTTCAGTGTTTGGACATCAGCTGTACATCAGAACAATCATTTCACTAACACAGCTCCATGTTGAGTGACTTCCCTCCAAAAACACAAAGTCACTTTCCCTTAGCAATTATTGCATGGACTTAGATTATCTGCCTTCTGCATCAAGCCCTGTATGATATACTGTACAAAGCCAAGCTTTGGGATAGTGCTTTGTAATAATAATAATGTTTCTTTATTAGCCCTATACAATTTCTTGCATTAGGAATGCGTCTTTTCGCATACCCCAGCTTTTTCTCCAGGGAGACACAGACACAGAGACAGGGAGAGAAGCTTTAGGTCAGAGCGCAGGGTCTGCCATTGTACGGCGCCCCTGGAGCAGTTGGGGTTAAGGGCCTTGCTCAGAGGCCCAACGGAGTAGGATTCCTCTGCCGGCCGTGGGATTTGAACCGGCAACCTTCCGGTCACAGGTGCAGATCCTTAGCCACAGAGATCCTTGTCTTGATCCTTTTGGATCCCAGGCTGCTCATTTGCAAATGAGTTTTGACATTAATTATAGTGACTATAGCAATGAGGTGGCACTGTGGTTCACAGAGCTGGGGTCCTGGGTTCAATTCCTGGGGTGCAGTCTGGATGGAATTGTATGTTCTCCCTTCATTTGTGTGGATTTCTTCCAGGTGCTCCAGTTTCTTCCCACAGTCCAAAGACATACAGTACTAGTAGGTTAAGGTGGAACTACAGTCCCAATTTTGCAGACACAAAAGTATTTAATTTCAGTCACAAAATAAAATCATTGACATTATAGAAAAACTTTACAAACTCAAAATTGAGCACAAAATCATGAATTTTGTGAAAGTACTGTAAGTTACGCCATGTTGTAACAAATTCGCATTCAAGTTCCACACAAATTGCGATGTGATGCAGCCCTTCCTGCTCACTAATCACTGTAATGACTAATGCAATGTGATGTAGGAGAGAAAAGGTATAGGTTATGCAGCAAACATTTCACTACAAAAAACGTTCCATTCCAAGGTTCTTTATGCAGAGTTAACAATGTAATATTATTTATTGGCAAAAACGTAAAAAAGTTGAGAGCAATATTTCCATTGGATTAAACGACATGTATTCACAAGCCTGCTCCTTTACAATGTCACAGGGCCACATCAGATTACAGGAAGTTTTGCTGCCTCGTTCTGAATCGCAGAACATGGTAATTCTTTAACCTTGAAATGTAGTCTATTTTGTGATGTAAATTGGAGGTTTTACAAGTTATTGTGTGTTCCCCTTTAGATGGCTTCTGGGAAAACTGGCCTCAACACTGTATTGGATAAGGCACTTAGAAAACAGATTCATGCGTGGACCACAGCAATGTCCCTTTACTGAGAGCCAGCAATCAACGGATGTGTCTGATCGTGAATGGTTTTCCCTGTTGTTTGTTGTATTACTCGGTGTTGCATTTTAAGCTGTGCATGAGGCAGGACCCGGAGGCTGCTGCTTCTGCTGTGTTGAGGAAGAGCTGAGCGCCATGTAAGTCAAAGACACTGCGTTCCACTTTATCAGGTGTCTGGAGTGTAAGAGCTGCAGATAATATTGAGTCACATTAATCCCAACATATTTCAAATATTATGAAAATTAAATAAATTAAATCAAATAACTTTCATTAAAAAAATCAATCACACTTTACCTTGCTTTTTCAGTTGTTTTAAAGGAAAATTGATGCAGAGAATGTGTGAATACTACTTTTTGATGGTTCCAAGGCCAATGTGACCTGTTCTATTGCCTGCTAATTGTACGTTCCAGGTTGAACAATTATTTTTAGGAGGTCAAGGTGTATGAATGATAAGAACAGCTTGAAATTTATTTTCACGGTCGACACACATTATTGCAAGGGAAAAAAACTGAAATAACCACAGTTACGCAAACACCAGTCCACCAAAAAAAAATCATTTTATTAAAACAAGGTAACATTTTTTTTATCATCATACGGATGAACTGTGCTAAATATATTTCTAAAAAGAAAAAGCAGGACGTGAGTCGTGAGCCAAGATCATGACTCTTTTACTCTTCTTCACATCAGTTTTCATCTGTGAGGAGGAGGAGGAGGGCGGCTCCTGATGTGCTGACACTTGGGGATGTGCCTCTGTGCCGGCCTGGGGGCAAAGCGCCGGCCGCAGTGAGGGCAGGGCACGTAGTCGGGGTTTGGATTCGCGGGGGGCTGGGGCAGGTTCACAACCTTCCCTCCTTGCGTGATCACCTGCTGCACCTCCCTGGCCTATTTGATGCTCCGAATGAAATCCTCGTGCTTCTGCCTCCAGTTGTTCTTTCTCAGCTGGGAACAGGAAATGAAACCAATGAAACAGCTTCCAGAAAAAGTCCAGACTAGCACTGCGTACACAGTCTGGTCGCAAACCATTCACAAGGCAAGAAAATATCAATACAGTAATAACTTAGCTTTCTGGGCCTACCTTTCATGTCATTGGGTAGAGAGTACAATTTAGTTATGGTTTTGTTTCCCGTGAGTGCTATTTGCTTGATATCTCATGTAGATTTTTACAACAGAATTCAGAAGTCACTAAGACCCATTTATTCTGTCTGGCAAATGTGCCTTTGCGGCAGTTTTTCAGAAGAGTACTTCATAAAACACTTATTTATTGTTTACATTGATTTATAAGCTGAGTCTGACTCTAGGAGAAAACAAGGGAAGCTTGGAAAGAGTTTAAGGATAGCCCTTACCACGATTGGCGGTCTAACCTTCTTCTTATGGATGTATGTCTCCAGTTCTGTTCCCTTGGCCCTGTGCTTGAAAGAGTCAAAAACCTTCCTCTTTGAATTCTGAAGCTTCTTGCAGATCTTGCTGTGTTTCTCCAACCTCTCTACAGCAAACTTCCTGTGACACAGTTCACAGGGCACCAGCTGAGGGTTTCCACTCTGGCTATTCTCATATGGAAATTGCTCAGCGGTAGGGCACATCAGACTTGTAGGGGACAAATATCTGTTTTCCACTGACAGAGTTTGTTCATCCAGACATGCGCTGTTATTTCTGAAGTGGGCCTGCGCGGCCTGTGCCGCTGACACGTCACTTTCAGGGAGCCTTGCTTTCTTGAGGTACTTTCTCCTTCCACAGGGGACGTCTTCTAGCCCACGGCTGCAAGGGCTCACTTGACGTCTCTCCTGATGGGAAAGCGCAGAGGGAAAGTGCGATTCTGCGCATCCGCCGTCTTCCATTGGAGAACCATAATCAAGGTTGTCTCCTTTGAAAGGAAGGGCTTTCCTTGGAGTGAAGGCTTTTTGCTTCTCCATTCTGCAGGTCAGAAGAGGCACGGCCTTAGAGCGGTGGTTGGCCCACGGTCCTCTGGGGCGAAGCTCGCTCTGCCTCGCCTGGAGTGTCTTCCTTCGGGTCAGGAGTCCTCTATTTTCCCTTCCGGCCACCTCTCTGGAGTCTTCCATCTCTCTCTGAACCATCCTCAGCTCCTCCTGAGCTCTAAAGAGCTTCGCCTGCATCATGGCCTCCTTCTGGCGAATCTCGTCCTTCATCATGGCCTCCTTCTGGCGCATCACATCCTGCAGACTGGCCTCCCTCCGGCGATGCTCCTCCTTCAGCGCGGCCTCTGCCTCGGCCACTTTTCGTAGCTCCTCTTGCAACTGAAAGTGCTCCTTCCCATTGGCATGAGAAGGGCATTGCCCTGGAGGGGTCGCCACCATGGGGAGGACAGTCCTGTCCTTAGGTTTGCGTACTCTTGAGTCCCTCCTGCCCGGCCTCTCGCAGGGCCTCTCATGACCATCCTGAGGCGGGGTGGGGGCAAACAAGGAATCACTCTGTGCTTCAGGGCGGTCCACAGCCGGAACCTCACCAGGGCCGGAGACTTTCCTGTTACCCATAGGCTTCAGGGGGTAAGACCGATCATACCCCACAATGTTCTTCTCGGGGCCCTGTTGGGTTTGGAAGCGATAGCTGTTCCCCGTCTTCTTCTCCGCAGCGTATTTGACTTATTGGAAAGATTTTCTCATCTTCTGTAGAGCCGCCTCCTGCCGTCGATTGTATATGGCGATCATTTTTTTCTCCTTTTCCTGCATCAGTTTCTCTTGGAAGGTGTCCTTCAGAAGCTGTATCTTGGGAGGCGGGCAGTACGTGGAGAGCAGATCCTGTCGCCTTAAGGGCGCGGGTCGATTCGAGTCTGTGTCCTTCGGGGAGGGGGACAGAGCACCAGGCTTAGGACTGGGCTCCATTGGCAAATGAGATATGAGCTTTGTTTCCCAGGTATCTGGAAAAGGCAAAAATGGCAAATAAATGATATCCTGCACAGTCTAGTATGGTCTAATAGAAAAGAATAAAAAAAACAATTCAGGAAATACACAACTTTTTAATATTAAACCTAATGGTGTTGAATGCTGCATGCTGACTCAGTAGGAGACAGATCCCAAACATAAACATTATAATAAACATTTGTTTCCCAAATAACATTCTCAATGTTCAGAATGCTTAAAGTCATGAGCTTTTTTAAAAATGTTTAACTGAAACCTGGAAATGTACTATTTCATTTCAAAGCTTGTATTATATCTATGATATAAATGTTTTTTATATAAAATTAACCCATTATGCAACAGGGGTTTGAGCAAAAGTCACTGTGAATAAGGGAATTTATCAATATTAATTAGCCGTTTCACTACATTATAGATAGCTGAAGGATTATGATACAGTATATCGATTTCGCTACAAATTGACAAGAATATTTGATGACACTTACCAAACAAGTCTCAAACAGAGGAGAAATAGTTCACCACGACGATAGCAATGCAATGTTTGACTGCATCTCCCTATGTGATATATCTGTATTTGGGTAAATACAGATCACGTAATTCAGGGAGCACTGTTACGTCAGGTCACCAACCATTATTACGACGCTCATATGTCATAGAGCTCCTTAATATGTTTGTATAATCTTTATCCAAATTTTCATATGGCCGCAGTTACGGCGTTTATTTTACAGTTAATGTAACAGGATGTCATTATATTTTTCTGTCTTTATGGTGGCAGACCACTTAACTAAATCTGAGTAGGCGGTTTTTACAAATGGGTCAGATAAAATATTAAATATACAGTAAAAGCTCACACCTATTCATACCCTTTGTGTACTGTATATCTTCAATTACGTATACTGTATAATACGATAACTACCATTACAAAATGTCTCCCTTTTGATTTAAAGTGGTTCTTTTAAATAAGTAAATTGCAATCACTTAGCCTACATCTGAGCTCCTAATTCATCGCGACGACGGACTGAGACTCCAGTCGGATTTGTGAGAAGTAAAGGGGTGTGCCTGTTTTAAAACCGATTCATACGTCTTAAACACATGGACATTGATAGCAGTCTGTGTTATATAATTTATCTTTTTATTTTATTTAAATTTAAGTATCACATACACATTTTCAAAGTAACTGTACCCCTTTTAATTATGATCCCCATCGCTCACAGCTCCGAAGCTGAGACGAGGGCTACTTCAGATGGGATTTCCAACATTTCTCTCTTAGCTTGTATACCGGTGGAAAGGAGAGCGCTCTTAAAACGTGTTGATAGTAAGATTGGGATGTATTTGCAGTCTAGATATAGTTTTTTTAATGTTCGGAGCCGCCACAGATTCATTTTCTTACGACTGCTTTTCTGGATGACAATAACAATGCAAACGATGGTGTTAAGGCGAGGCTGTGCCTTAAGGCTCCTCTGCTTACAATATTCAGCGCGTAAATCGCAAACGAGCGCCTCTCTTACGATGAAAATGCGGCAAATAAGAATACGAGATTTAAACCTACGGCTTACAAATTTATGCGTAAACACTAAAACCGTATCTTTAGCAAAACTGGCGAGACAATGTGTTTTATCATTTAAAAAAGTACTGGAAAATAATTAAAGGTTATCACGATAAACAGAGGTTACTGATCTACTACTGTACGCTGTGACCAAAAATGAGAGTCCCCCGATCCTCGCAGCCTTCATGCTTTGGTCTTGGCCTGGCCGTTTTTTTTTTAGGATAATGGGGTCAAGTTAAGAAATTATGCAAGTTTCTAATCAAATCCAAGGGCGCCTCGATCTCCTAAACATCTTTAGAAGGCCGACGGACCACACTGCACGGTCCGGGTCCGGGCCCTGACCCGGTTCTGGATAATGCCAGCTTAAAGTGAAAAATTCTACCGTACATATTATGTTTCTTATTATTGTATATATGTATAATGTGGCGCGACCGCTTCACGAAGCTAGAAAGAAAGTTATCCGCCATTTTTATTTTACCTGCAATTGAATTTGCCATTAAAATCACGATTAATACCGCAGCTGCTAAATTACTTACCTAAAAGCGTTCAGATACAAAAGCACTTGAGCTGTAATGTTTATATACTGTTGGCCCGATGACCTACTTCAAGAAGAATTGTTACATAGACCGCCAAGGACTGTCATCACACTTTACGTCATAAAGCGCTTTAAAACTTTTGACAAGTTCAACACCTCATATTTTGTACTGTTTATCATGGTAAAAGCAACTCAAAGCAATTCTAAAAATGATCGAAAGGTAAAAATACAAGCTTATACGAGCTGTCGTTTTAACATTTATAACATATATTTAAACAAAACATATATAATCTATTTTAATAAAATAGAAAAGTGTTCTTAGTCTTCACTTAAAAGCTGTTAGAAGCTGCCTTTCTGACAAGAGAGTTCTGTGAGTTCCACAGTCTCAGTGCATTAAAGTCAAAACCAGTTGCTTTTTATTTCCTGTTTTACGACAGAGCAAGGAGGGTGTCCACAGACCACTGTGCACCTGCAGACTGATATGGGGGGTAAAAAGTCTAGAAGTTAGTAAATAAGATTTTAACATATGTTCTAAAACACACCGGACACCTGTACTGTACAGTGATGCCAACACAGTGATCTGAGCTCCTTCTTTGAGTTAAATCCTAGCATCTGCATTTTTTACAAGTTGTTGCTATGGCAGAGCATGACCAGAGCATAACAGAAACCACCCATTTTCTAACCGCTTCATCCAATTCAGGGTCAGGGGGTCAGGGGGTCGCGGGGCACGGGGGAGCCAGAGCCTCAGAAAGTAATAAGCAGGAGATACCTGGGACTGGATGGTAGTCCAATGCAGGGAAGACACAGACACTCACCAATTATCCCAGAAGCCAATTAACCTACCAGTAGTTCTTTGAACTGTGGGAGGAAGCCGGAGCACCCAAAGCAAACTCATGCAAACATGGGGAGAACATACAAGCTCCATACAGATAGCACCCCAGGTCCAGAAGTGTACCCAGGGCCTCAGCACTGTGAGCTAGCAATGCTAAACGCTGGGCTACTGTGCATGCTAATTTCTAGGCATCAGGTGATCAATCAGGTAGTGTTTCTCAGATAAAAGGACACCAGTAATTTAGTATGAGATTCAAATTGACCTCAGAACAAAATATAACTTATGTTATATAACTTATATAGAACTTACTACAGCATAACTGTCTTATTTGGCTCTTGTAGAAAATATTAACAGCATGCCTATTAAACATACAGTATCTAGCAATCAGCAATCAAAATAAAAACATTTCCAAACATGGAAACTGCCCAGTTAATGAAGCATTTCAAAGACATTAATCTATTCAATAATTACAGTTTCAAGTAGATAGATTTATATTCAGATTACGAAAGTATCATAACAACGGCTGCTTGTGTAAGGAATCCATGAATACCACTGTACATGAGAATTTCACACCTATTTGTAATCAATACACAAAATCCTATTGAATTTCAGGTACTTGTTTTTTCAGCATTGCTTGACTCCGCGGACTCCTTGTTGTTTCAATATTCTAGCAATAGGACTAATCGCCAATACAGTGCCGTTGTAATCTATTCCTTCTGCCAGCAGAGGACGGTATTCGCACAGCCAGTTCAGGATAAGATACGGTCCTCGCAGTTCACAGTACAACTGGCCACAGCCGTACTCGGAATATGCTCTCAATAACCTCGTTTAGTTTAAGAACGGCCGTATTTCATATCAGCCCACAGATGCATTGCATAAACACTAGAATTCTGGTTGTACTTAAATTGACCTTATACATTTTGGATTATGTTTAACCTTCTTCAATTTCTTCAACCATATTTTGAGATGATTACGTTTACAGAAGCAAATATTATTCAGTGCTTTTTCTTCACTCTTTTAATCAAACCCACATTTCTTTAAGGAGGGCCATTGTGAAACTCCCCAAAGTGAGCTGAATTAATCTTTTATTCTTCACACCTGCGAAGTCATTCCTTCATTGTGTAATATAAAGGCCTTTCATTATTCACGTATACTACAACATCTGAAAATAATGGGTCTTGAAATAGTTGAATGAAAGAAAATCCTGAATAACTCCTCCAAATGCATGTTACACTTTCATCAGGTACTCACACTTTGAATGTGATGAACTATAAAAAGTTATTTTAACCATACCCAATGGAGCTCGGGAGTGCGATTGCATACACAATCATGTTTTCAGTGTTTGGACATCAGCTGTACATCAGAACAATCATTTCACTAACACAGCTCCATGTTGAGTGACTTCCCTCCAAAAACACAAAGTCACTTTCCCTTAGCAATTATTGCATGGACTTAGATTATCTGCCTTCTGCATCAAGCCCTGTATGATATACTGTACAAAGCCAAGCTTTGGGATAGTGCTTTGTAATAATAATAATGTTTCTTTATTAGCCCTATACAATTTCTTGCATTAGGAATGCGGCTTTTCGCATACCCCAGCTTTTTCTCCAGGGAGACACAGACACAGAGACAGGGAGAGAAGCTTTAGGTCAGAGCGCAGGGTCTGCCATTGTACGGCGCCCCTGGAGCAGTTGGGGTTAAGGGCCTTGCTCAGGGGCCCAACGGAGTAGGATTCCTCTGCCGGCCATGGGATTTGAACCGGCAACCTTCCGGTCACATGTGCAGATCCTTAGCCACAGAGATCCTTGTCTTGATCCTTTTGGATCCCAGGCTGCTCATTTGCAAATGAGTTTTGACATTAATTATAGTGACTATAGCAATGAGGTGGCACTGTGGTTCACAGAGCTGGGGTCCTGGGTTCAATTCCTGGGGTGCAGTCTGGATGGAATTGTATGTTCTCCCTTCATTTGTGTGGATTTCTTCCAGGTGCTCCAGTTTCTTCCCACAGTCCAAAGACATACAGTACTAGTAGGTTAAGGTGGAACTACAGTCCCAATTTTGCAGACACAAAAGTATTTAATTTCAGTCACAAAATAAAATCATTGACATTATAGAAAAACTTTACAAACTCAAAATTGAGCACAAAATCATGAATTTTGTGAAAGTACTGTAAGTTACGCCATGTTGTAACAAATTCGCATTCAAGTTCCACACAAATTGCGATGTGATGCAGCCCTTCCTGCTCACTAATCACGGTAATGACTAATGCAATGTGATGTAGGAGAGAAAAGGTATAGGTTATGCAGCAAACATTTCACTGCAAAAAACGTTCCATTCCAAGGTTCTTTATGCAGAGTTAACAATGTAATATTATTTATTGGCAAAAACGTAAAAAAGTTGAGAGCAATATTTCCATTGGATTAAACGAGATGTATTCACAAGCCTGCTCCTTTACAATGTCACAGGGCCACATCAGATTACAGGAAGTTTTGCTGCCTCGTTCTGAATCGCAGAACATGGTAATTCTTTAACCTTGAAATGTAGTCTATTTTGTGATGTAAATTGGAGGTTTTACAAGTTATTGTGTGTTCCCCTTTAGATGGCTTCTGGGAAATCTGGCCTCAACACTGTATTGGATAAGGCACTTAGAAAACAGATTCATGCGTGGACCACAGCAATGTCCCTTTACTGAGAGCCAGCAATCAACGGATGTGTCTGATCGTGAATGGTTTTCCCTGTTGTTTGTTGTATTGCTCGGTGTTGCATTTTAAGCTGTGCATGAGGAAGGACCCGGAGGCTGCTGCTTCTGCTGGGATTGAGGAAGAGCTGAGCGCCATGTAAGGCAAAGACACTGCGTTCCACTTTGACAGGTGCCTGGAGTGTAAGAGCTGCAGATAATATTGAGTCACATTAATCCCAACATATTTCAAATATTATGAAAATTAAATAAATTAAATCAAATAACTTTCATTAAAAAAATCAATCACACTTTACCTTGCTTTTTCAGTTGTTTTAAAGGAAAATTGATGCAGAGAATGTGTGAATACTACTTTTTGATGGTTCCAAGGCCAATGTGACCTGTTCTATTGCCTGCTAATTGTACGTTCCAGGTTGAACAATTATTTTTAGGAGGTCAAGGTGTATGAATGATAAGAACAGCTTGAAATTTATTTTCACGGTCGACACACATTTTCGCAAGGGAAAAAAACTGAAATAACCACAGTTACGCAAACACCAGTCCACCAAAAAAAAATCATTTTATTAAAACAAGGTAACATTTTTTTTATCATCATACGGATGAACTGTGCTAAATATATTTCTAAAAAGAAAAAGCAGGACGTGAGTCGTGAGCCAAGATCATGACTCTTTTACTCTTCTTCACATCAGTTTTCATCTGTGAGGAGGAGGAGGAGGGCGGCTCCTGATGTGCTGACACTTGGGGATGTGCCTCTGTGCCGGCCTGGGGGCAAAGCGCCGGCCGCAGTGAGGGCAGGGCACGAAGTCGGGGTTTGGATTCGCGGGGGGCTGGGGCAGGTTCACAACCTTCCCTCCTTGCGTGATCACCTGCTGCACCTCCCTGGGCTATTTGATGCTCCGAATGAAATCCTCGTGCTTCTGCCTCCAGTTGTTCTTTCTCAGCTGGGAACAGGAAATGAAACCAATGAAACAGCTTCCAGAAAAAGTCCAGACTAGCACTGCGTACACAGTCTGGTCGCAAACCATTCACAAGGCAAGAAAATATCAATACAGTAATAACTTAGCTTTCTGGGCCTACCTTTCATGTCATTGGGTAGAGAGTACAATTTAGTTATGGTTTTGTTTCCCGTGAGTGCTATTTGCTTGATATCTCATGTAGATTTTTACAACAGAATTCAGAAGTCACTAAGACCCATTTATTCTGTCTGGCAAATGTGCCTTTGCGGCAGTTTTTCAGAAGAGTACTTCATAAAACACTTATTTATTGTTTACATTGATTTATAAGCTGAGTCTGACTCTAGGAGAAAACAAGGGAAGCTTGGAAAGAGTTTAAGGATAGCCCTTACCACGATTGGCGGTCTAACCTTCTTCTTATGGATGTATGTCTCCAGTTCTGTTCCCTTGGCCCTGTGCTTGAAAGAGTCAAAAACCTTCCTCTTTGAATTCTGAAGCTTCTTGCAGATCTTGCTGTGTTTCTCCAACCTCTCTACAGCAAACTTCCTGTGACACAGTTCACAGGGCACCAGCTGAGGGTTTCCACTCTGGCTATTCTCATATGGAAATTGCTCAGCGGTAGGGCACATCAGACTTGTAGGGGACAAATATCTGTTTTCCACTGACAGAATTTGTTCATCCAGACATGCGGTGTTATTTCTGAAGTGGGCCTGGGTGGCCTGTGCCGCTGACACGTCACTTTCAGGGAGCCTTGCTTTCTTGAGGTACTTTCTCCTTCCACAGGGGACGTCTTCTAGCCCACGGCTGCAAGGGCTCACTTGACGTCTCTCCTGATGGGAAAGCGCAGAGGGAAAGTGCGATTCTGCGCATCCGCCGTCTTCCATTGGAGAACCATAATCAAGGTTGTCTCCTTTGAAAGGAAGGGCTTTCCTTGGAGTGAAGGCTTTTTGCTTCTCCATTCTGCAGGTCAGAAGAGGCACGGCCTTAGAGCGGTGGTTGGCCCACGGTCCTCTGGGGCGAAGCTCGCTCTGCCTCGCCTGGAGTGTCTTCCTTCGGGTCAGGAGTCCTCTATTTTCCCTTCCGGCCACCTCTCTGGAGTCTTCCATCTCTCTCTGAACCATCCTCAGCTCCTCCTGAGCTCTAAAGAGCTTCGCCTGCATCATGTCCTCCTTCTGGCGAATCTCGTCCTTCATCATGGCCTCCTTCCGGCGCATCACATCCTGCAGACTGGCCTCCCTCCGGCGATGCTCCTCCTTCAGCGCGGCCTCTGCCTCGGCCACTTTTCGTAGCTCCTCTTGCAACTGAAAGTGCTCCTTCCCATTGGCATGAGAAGGGCATTGCCCTGGAGGGGTCGCCACCATGGGGAGGACAGTCCTGTCCTTAGATTTGCGTACTCTTGAGCCCCTCCTGCCCGGCCTCTCGCAGGGCCTCTCATGACCATCCTGAGGCGGGGTGGGGGCAAACAAGGAATCACTCTGTGCTTCCGGGCGGTCCACAGCCCGAACCTCACCAGGGCCGGAGACTTTCCTGTTACCCATAGGCTTCAGGGGGTAAGACCGATCATACCCCACAATGTTCTTCTCGGGGCCCTGTTGGGTTTGGAAGCGATAGCTGTTCCCCGTCTTCTTCTCCGCAGCGTATTTGACATATTGGAAAGATTTTCTCATCTTCTGTAGAGCCGCCTCCTGCCGTCGATTGTATATGGCGATCATTTTTTTCTCCTTTTCCTGCATCAGTTTCTCTTGGAAGGTGTCCTTCAGAAGCTGTATCTTGGGAGGCGGGCAGTACGTGGAGATCAGATCCTGTCGCCTTAAGGGCGCGGGTCGATTCGAGTCTGTGTCCTTCGGGGAGGGGGACAGAGCACCAGGCTTAGGACTGGGCTCCATTGGCAAATGAGATATGAGCTTTGTTTCCCAGGTATCTGGAAAAGGCAAAAATGGCAAATAAATAATATCCTGCACAGTCTAGTATGGTCTAATAGAAAAGAATAAAAAAAAACAATTCAGGAAATACACAACTTTTTAATATTAAACCTAATGGTGTTGAATGCTGCATGCTGACTCAGTAGGAGACAGATCCTAAACATAAACATTATAATAAACATTTGTTTCCCAAATAACATTCTCAATGTTCAGAATGCTTAAAGTCATGAGCTTTTTTAAAAATGTTTAACTGAAACCTGGAAATGTACTATTTCATTTCAAAGCTTGTATTATATCTATGATATAAATGTTTTTTATATAAAATTAACCCATTATGCAACAGGGGTTTGAGCAAAAGTCACTGTGAATACGGGAATTTATCAATATTAATTAGCCGTTTCACTACATTATAGATAGCTGAAGGATTATGATACAGTATATCGATTTCACTACAAATTGACAAGAATATTTGATGACACTTACCAAACAAGTCTCAAACAGCAGAGAAATAGTTCACCACGACGATAGCAATGCAATGTTTGACTGCATCTCCCTATGTGATATATCTGTATTTGGGTAAATACAGATCACGTAATTCAGGGAGCACTGTTACGTCAGGTCACCAACCATTATTACGACGCTCATATGTCATAGAGCTCCTTAGGATGTTTGTATAATCTTTATCCAAATTTTCATATGGCCGCAGTTACGGCGTTTATTTTACAGTTAATGTAACAGGATGTCATTATATTTTTCTGTCTTTATGGTGGCAGACCACTTAACTAAATCTGAGTAGGCAGTTTCTACAAATGGGTCAGATAAAATATTAAATATACAGTAAAAGCTCACACCTATTCATACCCTTTATGTACTGTATATCTACAATTACGTATACTGTATAATACGATAACTACCATTACAAAATGTCTCCCTTTTGATTTGAAGTGGTTCTTTTCAATAAGTAAATTGCAATCACTTAGCCTACATCTGAGCTCCTAATTCATCGCGACGACGGACTGAGACTCCAGTCGGATTTGTGAGAAGTAAAGGGGTGTGCCTGTTTTAAAACCGATTCATACGTCTTAAACACATGGACATTGATAGCAGTCTGTGTTATATAATTTATCTTTTTATTTTATTTAAATTTAAGTATCACATACACATTTTCAAAGTAACTGTACCCCTTTTAATTATGATTCCTATCGCTCACAGCTCCGAAGCTGAGACGTGGGCTACTTCAGATGGGATTTCCAACATTTCTCTCTTAGCTTGTATACCGGTGGAAAGGAGAGGGGTCTTAAAACGTGTTGATAGTAAGATTGGGATGTATTTGCAGTCTAGATATAGTTTTTTTAATGTTCGGAGCCGCCACAGATTCATTTTCTTACGACTGCTTTTCTGGATATTATGTTTCTTATTATGGTATATATGTATAATGTGGCGCGACCGCTTCACGAAGCTAGAAAGAAAGTTATCCGCCATTTTTATTTTACCTGCAATTGAATTTGCCATTAAAATCACGATTAATACCGCAGCTGCTAAATTACTTACCTAAAAGCGTTCAGATACAAAAGCAGTGCCGTTGTAATCTATTCCTTCTGCCAGCAGAGGACGGTATTCGCACAGCCAGTTCAGGATAAGATACGGTCCTCGCAGTTCACAGTACAACTGGCCACAGCCGTACTCGGAATATGCTCTCGATAACCTCGTTTAGTTTAAGAACGGCCGTATTTCATATCAACCCACAGATGCATTGCATAAACACTAGAATTCTGGTTGTACTTAAATTGACCTTATACGTTTTGGATTATGTTTAACCTTCTTCAATTTCTTCAACCATATTTTGAGATGATTACGTTTACAGAAGCAAATATTATTCAGTGCTTTTTCTTCACTCCTTTAATCAAACCCACATTTCTTTAAGGAGGGCCATTGTGAAACTCCCCAAAGTGAGCTGAATTAATCTTTTATTCTTCACACCTGCAAAGTCATTCCTTCATTGTGTAATATGAAGGCCTTTCATTATTCACGTATACTACAACATCTGAAAATAATGGGTCTTGAAATAGTTGAATGAAAGAAAATCCTGAATAACTCCTCCAAATGCGTGTTACACTTTCATCAGGTACACACACTTTGAATGTGATGAACTATAAAAAGTTATTTTAACCATACCCAATGGAGCTCGGGAGTGCGATTGCATACACAATCATGTTTTCAGTGTTTGGACATCAGCTGTACATCAGAACAATCATTTCACTAACACAGCTCCATGTTGAGTGACTTCCCTCCAAAAACACAAAGTCACTTTCCCTTAGCAATTATTGCATGGACTTAGATTATCTGCCTTCTGCATCAAGCCCTGTATGATATACTGTACAAAGCCAAGCTTTGGGATAGTGCTTTGTAATAATAATAATGTTTCTTTATTAGCCCTATACAATTTCTTGCATTAGGAATGCGTCTTTTCGCATACCCCAGCTTTTTCTCCAGGGAGACACAGACACAGAGACAGGGAGAGAAGCTTTAGGTCAGAGCGCAGGGTCTGCCATTGTACGGTGCCCCTGGAGCAGTTGGGGTTAAGGGCCTTGCTCAGGGGCCCAACGGAGTAGGATTCCTCTGCCAGCCGTGGGATTTGAACCGGCAACCTTCCGGTCACAGGTGCAGATCCTTAGCCACAGAGATCCTTTTGGATCCCAGGCTGCTCATTTGCAAATGAGTTTTGACATTAATTATAGTGACTATAGCAATGAGGTGGCACTGTGGTTCACAGAGCTGGGGTCCTGGGTTCAATTCCTGGGGTGCAGTCTGGATGGAATTGTATGTTCTCCCTTCATTTGTGTGGATTTCTTCCAGGTGCTCCAGTTTCTTCCCACAGTCCAAAGACATACAGTACTAGTAGGTTAAGGTGGAACTACAGTCCCAATTTTGCAGACACAAAAGTATTTAATTTCAGTCACAAAATAAAATCATTGACATTATAGAAAAACTTTACAAACTCAAAATTGAGCACAAAATCATGAATTTTGTGAAAGTACTGTAAGTTACGCCATGTTGTAACAAATTCGCATTCAAGTTCCACACAAATTGCGATGTGATGCAGCCCTTCCTGCTCACTAATCACGGTAATGACTAATGCAATGTGATGTAGGAGAGAAAAGGTATAGGTTATGCAGCAAACATTTCACTGCAAAAAACGTTCCATTCCAAGGTTCTTTATGCAGAGTTAACAATGTAATATTATTTATTGGCAAAAACTTAAAAAAGTTGAGAGCAATATTTCCATTGGATTAAACGAGATGTATTCACAAGCCTGCTCCTTTACAATGTCACAGGGCCACATCAGATTACAGGAAGTTTTGCTGCCTCGTTCTGAATCGCAGAACATGGTAATTCTTTAACCTTGAAATGTAGTCTATTTTGTGATGTAAATTGGAGGTTTTACAAGTTATTGTGTGTTCCCCTTTAGATGGCTTCTGGGAAAACTGGCCTCAACACTGTATTGGATAAGGCACTTAGAAAACAGATTCATGCGTTGACCACAGCAATGTCCCTTTACTGAGAGCCAGCAATCAACGGATGTGTCTGATCGTGAATGGTTTTCCCTGTTGTTTGTTGTATTACTCGGTGTTGCATTTTAAGCTGTGCATGAGGCAGGACCCGGAGGCTGCTGCTTCTGCTGGGATTGAGGAAGAGCTGAGCGCCATGTAAGGCAAAGACACTGCGTTCCACTTTGACAGGTGCCTGGAGTGTAAGAGCTGCAGATAATATTGAGTCACATTAATCCCAACATATTTCAAATATTATGAAAATTAAATAAATTAAATCAAATAACTTTCATTAAAAAAATCAATCACACTTTACCTTGCTTTTTCAGTTGTTTTAAAGGAAAATTGATGCAGAGAATGTGTGAATACTACTTTGTGATGGTTCCAAGGCCAATGTGACCTGTTCTATTGCCTGCTAATTGTACGTTCCAGGTTGAACAATTATTTTTAGGAGGTCAAGGTGTATGAATGATAAGAACAGCTTGAAATTTATTTTCACGGTCGACACACATTTTCGCAAGGGAAAAAAACTGAAATAACCACAGTTACGCAAACACCAGTCCACCAAAAAAAAATCATTTTATTAAAACAAGGTAACATTTTTTTTATCATCATACGGATGAACTGTGCTAAATATATTTCTAAAAAGAAAAAGCAGGACGTGAGTCGTGAGCCAAGATCATGACTCTTTTACTCTTCTTCACATCAGTTTTCATCTGTGAGGAGGAGGAGGAGGGCGGCTCCTGATGTGCTGACACTTGGGGATGTGCCTCTGTGCCGGCCTAGGGGCAAAGCGCCGGCCGCAGTGAGGGCAGGGCACGTAGTCGGGGTTTGGATTCGCGGGGGGCTGGGGCAGGTTCACAACCTTCCCTCCTTGCGTGATCACCTGCTGCACCTCCCTGGCCTGTTTGATGCTCCGAATGAAATCCTCGTGCTTCTGCCTCCAGTTGTTCTTTCTCAGCTGGGAACAGGAAATGAAACCAGTGAAACAGCTTCCAGAAAAAGTCCAGACTAGCACTGCGTACACAGTCTGGTCGCAAACCATTCACAAGGCAAGAAAATATCAATACAGTAATAACTTAGCTTTCTGGGCCTACCTTTCATGTCATTGGGTAGAGAGTACAATTTAGTTATGGTTTTGTTTCCCGTGAGTGCTATTTGCTTGATATCTCATGTAGATTTTTACAACAGAATTCAGAAGTCACTAAGACCCATTTATTCTGTCTGGCAAATGTGCCTTTGCGGCAGTTTTTCAGAAGAGTACTTCATAAAACACTTATTTATTGTTTACATTGATTTATAAGCTGAGTCTGACTCTAGGAGAAAACAAGGGAAGCTTGGAAAGAGTTTAAGGATAGCCCTTACCACGATTGGCGGTCTAACCTTCTTCTTTGGATGTATGTCTCCAGTTCTGTTCCCTTGGCCCTGTGCTTGAAAGAGTCAAAAACCTTCCTCTTTGAATTCTGAAGCTTCTTGCAGATCTTGCTGTGTTTCTCCAACCTCTCTACAGCAAACTTCCTGTGACACAGTTCACAGGGCACCAGCTGAGGGTTTCCACTCTGGCTATTCTCATATGGAAATTGCTCAGCGGTAGGGCACATCAGACTTGTAGGGGACAAATATCTGTTTTCCACTGACAGAGTTTGTTCATCCAGACATGCGCTGTTATTTCTGAAGTGGGCCTGCGCGGCCTGTGCCGCTGACACGTCACTTTCAGGGAGCCTTGCTTTCTTGAGGTACTTTCTCCTTCCACAGGGGACGTCTTCTAGCCCACGGCTGCAAGGGCTCACTTGACGTCTCTCCTGATGGGAAAGCGCAGAGGGAAAGTGCGATTCTGCGCATCCGCCGTCTTCCATTGGAGAACCATAATCAAGGTTGTCTCCTTTGAAAGGAAGGGCTTTCCTTGGAGTGAAGGCTTTTTGCTTCTCCATTCTGCAGGTCAGAAGAGGCACGGCCTTAGAGCGGTGTTTGGCCCACGGTCCTCTGGGGCGAAGCTCGCTCTGCCTCGCCTGGAGTGTCTTCCTTCGGGTCAGGAGTCCTCTATTTTCCCTTCCGGCCACCTCTCTGGAGTCTTCCATCTCTCTCTGAACCATCCTCAGCTCCTCCTGAGCTCTAAAGAGCTTCGCCTGCATCATGGCCTCCTTCTGGCGAATCTAGTCCTTCATCATGGCCTCCTTCCGGCGCATCACATCCTGCAGACTGGCCTCCCTCCGGCGATGCTCCTCCTTCAGCGCGGCCTCTGCCTCGGCCACTTTTCGTAGCTCCTCTTGCAACTGAAAGTGCTCCTTCCCATTGGCATGAGAAGGGCATTGCCCTGGAGGGGTCGCCACCATGGGGAGGACAGTCCTGTCCTTAGGTTTGCGTACTCTTGAGTCCCTCCTGCCCGGCCTCTCGCAGGGCCTCTCATGACCATCCTGAGGCGGGGTGGGGGCAAACAAGGAATCACTCTGTGCTTCCGGGCGGTCCACAGCCGGAACCTCACCAGGGCCGGAGACTTTCCTGTTACCCATAGGCTTCAGGGGGTAAGACCAATCATACCCCACAATGTTCTTCTCAGGGCCCTGTTGGGTTTGGAAGCGATAGCTGTTCCCCGTCTTCTTCTCCGCAGCGTATTTGACATATTGGAAAGATTCTCATCTTCTGTAGAGCCGCCTCCTGCCGTCGATTGTATATGGCGATCATTTTTTTCTCCTTTTCCTGCATCAGTTTCTCTTGGAAGGTGTCCTTCAGAAGCTGTATCTTCGGAGGCGGGCAGTACGTGGAGATCAGATCCTGTCGCCTTAAGGGCGCGGGTCGATTCGAGTCTGTGTCCTTCGGGGAGGGGGACAGAGCACCAGGCTTAGGACTGGGCTCCATTGGCAAATGAGATATGAGCTTTGTTTCCCAGGTATCTGGAAAAGGCAAAAATGGCAAATAAATGATATCCTGCACAGTCTAGTATGGTCTAATAGAAAAGAATAAAAAAAACAATTCAGGAAATACACAACTTTTTAATATTAAACCTAATGGTGTTGAATGCTGCATGCTGACTCAGTAGGAGACAGATCCTAAACATAAACATTATAATAAACATTTGTTTCCCAAATAACATTCTTAATGTTCAGAATGCTTAAAGTCATGAGCTTTTTTAAAAATGTTTAACTGAAACCTGGAAATGTACTATTTCATTTCAAAGCTTGTATTATATCTATGATATAAATGTTTTTTATATAAAATTAACCCATTATGCAACAGGGGTTTGAGCAAAAGTCACTGTGAATAAGGGAATTTATCAATATTAATTAGCCGTTTCACTACATTATAGATAGCTGAAGGATTGATGACACTTACCAAACAAGTCTCAAACAGAGGAGAAATAGTTCACCACGACGATAGCAATGCAATGTTTGACTGCATCTCCCTATGTGATATATCTGTATTTGGGTAAATACAGATCACGTAATTCAGGGAGCACTGTTACGTCAGGTCACCAACCATTATTACGACGCTCATATGTCATAGAGCTCCTTAATATGTTTGTATAATCTTTATCCAAATTTTCATATGGCCGCAGTTACGGCGTTTATTTTACAGTTAATGTAACAGGATGTCATTATATTTTTCTGTCTTTATGGTGGCAGACCACTTAACTAAATCTGAGTAGGCGGTTTTTACAAATGGGTCAGATAAAATATTAAATATACAGTAAAAGCTCACACCTATTCATACCCTTTGTGTACTGTATATCTTCAATTACGTATACTGTATAATACGATAACTACCATTACAAAATGTCTCCCTTTTGATTTGAAGTGGTTCTTTTAAATAAGTAAATTGCAATCACTTAGCCTACATCTGAGCTCCTAATTCATCGCGACGACGGACTGAGACTCCAGTTGGATTTGTGAGAAGTAAAGGGGTGTGCCTGTTTTAAAACCGATTCATACGTCTTAAACACATGGACATTGATAGCAGTCTGTGTTATATAATTTATCTTTTTATTTTATTTAAATTTAAGTATCACATACACATTTTCAAAGTAACTGTACCCCTTTTAATTATGATCCCCATCGCTCACAGCTCCGAAGCTGAGACGAGGGCTACTTCAGATGGGATTTCCAACATTTCTCTCTTAGCTTGTATACCGGTGGAAAGGAGAGCGCTCTTAAAACGTGTTGATAGTAAGATTGGGATGTATTTGCAGTCTAGATATAGTTTTTTTAATGTTCGGAGCCGCCACAGATTCATTTTCTTACGACTGCTTTTCTGGATGACAATAACAATGCAAACGATGGTGTTAAGGCAAGGCTGTGCCTTAAGGCTCCTCTGCTTACAATATTCAGCGCGTAAATCGCAAACGAGCGCCTCTCTTACGATGAAAATGCGGCAAATAAGAACACGAGATTTAAACCTACGGCTTACAAATTTATGCGTAAACACTAAAACCGTATCTTTAGCAAAACTGGCGAGACAATGTGTTTTATCATTTAAAAAAGTACTGGAAAATAATTAAAGGTTATCACGATAAACATAGGTTACTGATCTACTACTGTACGCTGTGACCAAAAATGAGAGTCCCCCGATCCTCGCAGCCTTCATGCTTTGGTCTTGGCCTGGCCGTTTTTTTTTTAGGATAATGGGGTCAAGTTAAGAAATTATGCAAGTTTCTAATCAAATCCAAGGGCGCCTCGATCTCCTAAACATCTTTAGAAGGCCGACGGACCACACTGCACGGTCCGGGTCCGGGCCCTGACCCGGTTCTGGATAATGCCAGCTTAAAGTGAAAAATTCTACTGTACATATTATGTTTCTTATTATGGTATATATGTATAATGTGGCGCGACCGCTTCACGAAGCTAGAAAGAAAGTTATCCGCCATTTTTATTTTACCTGCAATTGAATTTGCCATTAAAATCACGATTAATACCGCAGCTGCTAAATTACTTACCTAAAAGCGTTCAGATACAAAAGCACTTGAGCTGTAATGTTTGTATACTGTTGGCCCGATGACCTACTTCAAGAAGAATTGTTACATAGACCGCCAAGGACTGTCATCACACTTTACGTCATAAAGCGCTTTAAAACTTTTGACAAGTTCAACACCTCATATTTTGTACTGTTTATCATGGTAAAAGCAACTCAAAGCAATTCTAAAAATGATCGAAAGGTAAAAATACAAACTTATACGAGCTGTCGTTTTAACATTTATAACATATATTTAAACAAAACATATATAATCTATTTTAATAAAATAGAAAAGTGTTCTTAGTCTTCACTTAAAAGCTGTTAGAAGCTGCCTTTCTGACAAGAGAGTTCTGTGAGTTCCACAGTCTCAGTGCATTAAAGTCAAAACCAGTTGCTTTTTATTTCCTGTTTTACGACAGAGCAAGGAGGGTGTCCACAGACCACTGTGCACCTGCAGACTGATATGGGGGGTAAAAAGTCTAGAAGTTAGTAAATAAGATTTTAACATATGTTCTAAAACACACCGGACACCTGTACAGTGATGCCAACACAGTGATCTGAGCTCCTTCTTTGAGTTAAATCCTAGCATCTGCATTTTTTACAAGTTGTTGCTATGGCAGAGCATGACCAGAGCATAACAGAAACCACCCATTTTCTAACCGCTTCATCCAATTCAGGGTCAGGGGGTCAGGGGGTCGCGGGGCACGGGGGAGCCAGAGCCTCAGAAAGTAATAAGCAGGAGATACCTGGGACTGGATGGTAGTCCAATGCAGGGAAGACACAGACACTCACCAATTATCCCAGAAGCCAATTAACCTACCAGTAGTTCTTTGAACTGTGGGAGGAAGCCGGAGCACCCAAAGCAAACTCATGCAAACATGGGGAGAACATACAAGCTCAATACAGATAGCACCCCAGGTCCAGAAGTGTACCCAGGGCCTCAGCACTGTGAGCTAGCAATGCTAAACGCTGGGCTACTGTGCATGCTAATTTCTAGGCATCAGGTGATCAATCAGGTAGTGTTTCTCAGATAAAAGGACACCAGTAATTTAGTATGAGATTCAAATTGACCTCAGAACAAAATATAACTTATGTTATATAACTTATATAGAACTTACTACAGCATAACTGTCTTATTTGTAGAAAATATTAACAGCATGCCTATTAAACATACAGTATCTAGCAATCAGCAATCAAAATAAAAACATTTCCAAACATGGAAACTGCCCAGTTAATGAAGCATTTCAAAGACATTAATCTATTCAATAATTACAGTTTCAAGTAGATAACAGATTTATATTCAGATTACGAAAGTATCATAACAACGGCTGCTTGTGTAAGGAATCCATGAATACCACTGTACATGAGAATTTCACACCTATTTGTAATCAATACACAAAATCCTATTGAATTTCAGGTACTTGTTTATTCAGCATTGCTTGACTCCGCGGACTCCTTGTTGTTTCAATATTCTAGCAAAAGGACTAATCGCCAATACAGTGCCGTTGTAATCTATTCCTTCTGCCAGCAGAGGACGGTATTCGCACAGCCAGTTCAGGATAAGATACGGTCCTCGCAGTTCACAGTACAACTGGCCACAGCCGTACTCGGAATATGCTCTCGATAACCTCGTTTAGTTTAAGAACGGCCGTATTTCATATCAACCCACAGATGCATTGCATAAACACTAGAATTCTGGTTGTACTTAAATTGACCTTATACGTTTTGGATTATGTTTAACCTTCTTCAATTTCTTCAACCATATTTTGAGATGATTACGTTTACAGAAGCAAATATTATTCAGTGCTTTTTCTTCACTCCTTTAATCAAACCCACATTTCTTTAAGGAGGGCCATTGTGAAACTCCCCAAAGTGAGCTGAATTAATCTTTTATTCTTCACACCTGCAAAGTCATTCCTTCATTGTGTAATATGAAGGCCTTTCATTATTCACGTATACTACAACATCTGAAAATAATGGGTCTTGAAATAGTTGAATGAAAGAAAATCCTGAATAACTCCTCCAAATGCGTGTTACACTTTCATCAGGTACACACACTTTGAATGTGATGAACTATAAAAAGTTATTTTAACCATACCCAATGGAGCTAGGGAGTGCGATTGCATACACAATCATGTTTTCAGTGTTTGGACATCAGCTGTACATCAGAACAATCATTTCACTAACACAGCTCCATGTTGAGTGACTTCCCTCCAAAAACACAAAGTCACTTTCCCTTAGCAATTATTGCATGGACTTAGATTATCTGCCTTCTGCATCAAGCCCTGTATGATATAATGTACAAAGCCAAGCTTTGGGATAGTGCTTTGTAATAATAATAATGTTTCTTTATTAGCCCTATACAATTTCTTGCATTAGGAATGCGTCTTTTCGCATACCCCAGCTTTTTCTCCAGGGAGACACAGACACAGAGACAGGGAGAGAAGCTTTAGGTCAGAGCACAGGGTCTGCCATTGTACGGCGCCCCTGGAGCAGTTGGGGTTAAGGGCCTTGCTCAGGGGCCCAACGGAGTAGGATTCCTCTGCCAGCCGTGGGATTTGAACCGGCAACCTTTCGGTCACAGGTGCAGATCCTTAGCCACAGAGATCCTTTTGGATCCCAGGCTGCTCATTTGCAAATGAGTTTTGACATTAATTATAGTGACTATAGCAATGAGGTGGCACTGTGGTTCACAGAGCTGGGGTCCTGGGTTCAATTCCTGGGGTGCAGTCTGGATGGAATTGTATGTTCTCCCTTCATTTGTGTGGATTTCTTCCAGGTGCTCCAGTTTCTTCCCACAGTCCAAAGACATACAGTACTAGTAGGTTAAGGTGGAACTACAGTCCCAATTTTGCAGACACAAAAGTATTTAATTTCAGTCACAAAATAAAATCATTGACATTATAGAAAAACTTTACAAACTCAAAATTGAGCACAAAATCATGAATTTTGTGAAAGTACTGTAAGTTACGCCATGTTGTAACAAATTCGCATTCAAGTTCCACACAAATTGCGATGTGATGCAGCCCTTCCTGCTCACTAATCACGGTAATGACTAATGCAATGTGATGTAGGAGAGAAAAGGTATAGGTTATGCAGCAAACATTTCACTGCAAAAAACGTTCCATTCCAAGGTTCTTTATGCAGAGTTAACAATGTAATATTATTTATTGGCAAAAACGTAAAAAAGTTGAGAGCAATATTTCCATTGGATTAAACGAGATGTATTCACAAGCCTGCTCCTTTACAATGTCACAGGGCCACAACAGATTACAGGAAGTTTTGCTGCCTCGTTCTGAATCGCAGAACATGGTAATTCTTTAACCTTGAAATGTAGTCTATTTTGTGATGTAAATTGGAGGTTTTACAAGTTATTGTGTGTTCCCCTTTAGATGGCTTCTGGGAAAATTGGCCTCAACACTGTATTGGATAAGGCACTTAGAAAACAGATTCATGCGTGGACCACAGCAATGTCCCTTTACTGAGAGCCAGCAATCAACGGATGTGTCTGATCGTGAATGGTTTTCCCTGTTGTTTGTTGTATTACTCGGTGTTGCATTTTAAGCTGTGCATGAGGCAGGACCCGGAGGCTGCTGCTTCTGCTGGGATTGAGGAAGAGCTGAGCGCCATGTAAGGCAAAGACACTGCGTTCCACTTTGACAGGTGCCTGGAGTGTAAGAGCTGCAGATAATATTGAGTCACATTAATCCCAACATATTTCAAATATTATGAAAATTAAATAAATTAAATCAAATAACTTTCATTAAAAAAATCAATCACACTTTACCTTGCTTTTTCAGTTGTTTTAAAGGAAAATTGATGCAGAGAATGTGTGAATACTACTTTGTGATGGTTCCAAGGCCAATGTGACCTGTTCTATTGCCTGCTAATTGTACGTTCCAGGTTGAACAATTATTTTTAGGAGGTCAAGGTGTATGAATGATAAGAACAGCTTGAAATTTATTTTCACGGTCGACACACATTTTCGCAAGGGAAAAAAACTGAAATAACCAGTTACGCAAACACCAGTCCACCAAAAAAAAATCATTTTATTAAAACAAGGTAACATTTTTTTTATCATCATACGGATGAACTGTGCTAAATATATTTCTAAAAAGAAAAAGCAGGACGTGAGTCGTGAGCCAAGATCATGACTCTTTTACTCTTCTTCACATCAGTTTTCATCTGTGAGGAGGAGGAGGAGGGCGGCTCCTGATGTGCTGACACTTGGGGATGTGCCTCTGTGCCGGCCTGGGGGCAAAGCGCCGGCCGCAGTGAGGGCAGGGCACGAAGTCGGGGTTTGGATTCGCGGGGGGGCTGGGGCAGGTTCACAACCTTCCCTCCTTGCGTGATCACCTGCTGCACCTCCCTGGCCTATTTGATGCTCCGAATGAAATCCTCGTGCTTCTGCCTCCAGTTGTTCTTTCTCAGCTGGGAACAGGAAATGAAACCAATGAAACAGCTTCCAGAAAAAGTCCAGACTAGCACTGCGTACACAGTCTGGTCGCAAACCATTCACAAGGCAAGAAAATATCAATACAGTAATAACTTAGCTTTCTGGGCCTACCTTTCATGTCATTGGGTAGAGAGTACAATTTAGTTATGGTTTTGTTTCCCGTGAGTGCTATTTGCTTGATATCTCATGTAGATTTTTACAACAGAATTCAGAAGTCACTAAGACCCATTTATTCTGTCTGGCAAATGTGCCTTTGCGGCAGTTTTTCAGAAGAGTACTTCATAAAACACTTATTTATTGTTTACATTGATTTATAAGCTGAGTCTGACTCTAGGAGAAAACAAGGGAAGCTTGGAAAGAGTTTAAGGATAGCCCTTACCACGATTGGCGGTCTAACCTTCTTCTTATGGATGTATGTCTCCAGTTCTGTTCCCTTGGCCCTGTGCTTGAAAGAGTCAAAAACCTTCCTCTTTGAATTCTGAAGCTTCTTGCAGATCTTGCTGTGTTTCTCCAACCTCTCTACAGCAAACTTCCTGTGACACAGTTCACAGGGCACCAGCTGAGAGTTTCCACTCTGGCTATTCTCATATGGAAATTGCTCAGCGGTAGGGCACATCAGACTTGTAGGGGACAAATATCTGTTTTCCACTGACAGAGTTTGTTCATCCAGACATGCGGTGTTATTTCTGAAGTGGGCCTGCGTGGCCTGTGCCGCTGACACGTCACTTTCAGGGAGCCTTGCTTTCTTGAGGTACTTTCTCCTTCCACAGGGGACGTCTTCTAGCCCACGGCTGCAAGGGCTCACTTGACGTCTCTCCTGATGGGAAAGCGCAGAGGGAAAGTGCGATTCTGTGCATCCGCCGTCTTCCATTGGAGAACCATAATCAAGGTTGTCTCCTTTGAAAGGAAGGGCTTTCCTTGGAGTGAAGGCTTTTTGCTTCTCCATTCTGCAGGTCAGAAGAGGCACGGCCTTAGAACGGTGGTTGGCCCACGGTCCTCTGGGGCGAAGCTCGCTCTGCCTCGCCTGGAGTGTCTTCCTTCGGGTCAGGAGTCCTCTATTTTCCCTTCCGGCCACCTCTCTGGAGTCTTCCATCTCTCTCTGAACCATCCTCAGCTCCTCCTGAGCTCTAAAGAGCTTCGCCTGCATCATGGCCTCCTTCTGGCGAATCCCGTCCTTCATCATGGCCTCCTTCCGGCGCATCACATCCTGCAGACTGGCCTCCCTCCGGCGATGCTCCTCCTTCAGCGCGGCCTCTGCCTCGGCCACTTTTCGTAGCTCCTCTTGCAACTGAAAGTGCTCCTTCCCATTGGCATGAGAAGGGCATTGCCCTGGAGGGGTCGCCACCATGGGGAGGACAGTCCTGTCCTTAGGTTTGCGTACTCTTGAGTCCCTCCTGCCCGGCCTCTCGCAGGGCCTCTCATGACCATCCTGAGGCGGGGTGGGGGCAAACAAGGAATCACTCTGTGCTTCCGGGCGGTCCACAGCCGGAACCTCACCAGGGCCGGAGACTTTCCTGTTATCCATAGGCTTCAGGGGGTAAGACCAATCATACCCCACAATGTTCTTCTCGGGGCCCTGTTGGGTTTGGAAGCGATAGCTGTTCCCCGTCTTCTTCTCCGCAGCGTATTTGACATATTGGAAAGATTCTCATCTTCTGTAGAGCCGCCTCCTGCCGTCGATTGTATATGGCGATCATTTTTTTCTCCTTTTCCTGCATCAGTTTCTCTTGGAAGGTGTCCTTCAGAAGCTGTATCTTGGGAGGCGGGCAGTACGTGGAGATCAGATCCTGTCGCCTTAAGGGCGCGGGTCGATTCGAGTCTGTGTCCTTCGGGGAGGGGGACAGAGCACCAGGCTTAGGACTGGGCTCCATTGGCAAATGAGATATGAGCTTTGTTTCCCAGGTATCTGGAAAAGGCAAAAATGGCAAATAAATGATATCCTGCACAGTCTAGTATGGTCTAATAGAAAAGAATAAAAAAAACAATTCAGGAAATACACAACTTTTTAATATTAAACCTAATGGTGTTGAATGCTGCATGCTGACTCAGTAGGAGACAGATCCTAAACATAAACATTATAATAAACATTTGTTTCCCAAATAACATTCTCAATGTTCAGAATGCTTAAAGTCATGAGCTTTTTTAAAAATGTTTAACTGAAACCTGGAAATGTACTATTTCATTTCAAAGTTTGTATTATATCTATGATATAAATGTTTTTTATATAAAATTAACCCATTATGCAACAGGGGTTTGAGCAAAAGTCACTGTGAATAAGGGAATTTATCAATATTAATTAGCCGTTTCACTACATTATAGATAGCTGAAGGATTATGATACAGTATATCGATTTCGCTACAAATTGACAAGAATATTTGATGACACTTACCAAACAAGTCTCAAACAGCGGAGAAATAGTTCACCACGACGATAGCAATGCAATGTTTGACTGCATCTCCCTATGTGATATATCTGTATTTGGGTAAATACAGATCACGTAATTCAGGGAGCACTGTTACGTCAGGTCACCAACCATTATTACGACGCTCATATGTCATAGAGCTCCTTAGGATGTTTGTATAATCTTTATCCAAATTTTCATATGGCCGCAGTTACGGCGTTTATTTTACAGTTAATGTAACAGGATGTCATTATATTTTTCTGTCTTTATGGTGGCAGACCACTTAACTAAATCTGAGTAGGCGGTTTCTACAAATGGGTCAGATAAAATATTAAATATACAGTAAAAGCTCACACCTATTCATACCCTTTATGTACTGTATATCTACAATTACGTATACTGTATAATACGATAACTACCATTACAAAATGTCTCCCTTTTGATTTGAAGTGGTTCTTTTAAATAAGTAAATTGCAATCACTTAGCCTACATCTGAGCTCCTAATTCATCGCGACGACGGACTGAGACTCCAGTTGGATTTGTGAGAAGTAAAGGGGTGTGCCTGTTTTAAAACCGATTCATACGTCTTAAACACATGGACATTGATAGCAGTCTGTGTTATATAATTTATCTTTTTATTTTATTTAAATTTAAGTATCACATACACATTTTCAAAGTAACTGTACCCCTTTTAATTATGATCCCCATCGCTCACAGCTCCGAAGCTGAGACGAGGGCTACTTCAGATGGGATTTCCAACATTTCTCTCTTAGCTTGTATACCGGTGGAAAGGAGAGGGCTCTTAAAACGTGTTGATAGTAAGATTGGGATGTATTTGCAGTCTAGATATAGTTTTTTTAATGTTCGGAGCCGCCACAGATTCATTTTCTTACGACTGCTGTTCTGGATGACAATAACAATGCAAACGATGGTGTTAAGGCGAGGCTGTGCCTAAGGCTCCTCTGCTTACAATATTCAGCGCGTAAATCGCAAACGAGCGCCTCTCTTACGATGAAAATGCGGCAAATAAGAACACGAGATTTAAACCTACGGCTTACAAATTTATGCGTAAACACTAAAACCGTATCTTTAGCAAAACTGGCGAGACAATGTGTTTTATCATTTAAAAAAGTACTGGAAAATAATTAAAGGTTATCACGATAAACAGAGGTTACTGATCTACTACTGTACGCTGTGACCAAAAATGAGAGTCCCCCGATCCTCGCAGCCTTCATGCTTTGTTCTGGGCCTGGCCGTTTTTTTTTTTAGGATAATGGGGTCAAGTTAAGAAATTATGCAAGTTTCTAATCAAATCCAAGGGCGCCTCGATCTCCTAAACATCTTTAGAAGGCCGACGGACCACACTGCACGGTCCGGGTCCGGGCCCTGACCCGGTTCTGAATAATGCCAGCTTAAAGTGAAAAATTCTACTGTACATATTATGTTTCTTATTATTGTATATATGTATAATGTGGTGCGACCGCTTCACGAAGCTAGAAAGAAAGTTATCCGCCATTTTTATTTTACCTGCAATTGAATTTGCCATTAAAATAACGATTAATACCGCAGCTGCTAAATTACTTACCTAAAAGTGTTCAGATACAAAAGCACTTGAGCTGTAATGTTTATATACTGTTGGCCCGATGACCTACTTCAAGAAGAATTGTTACATAGACCGCCAAGGACTGTCATCACACTTTACATCATAAAGCGCTTTAAAACTTTAGACAAGTTCAACACCTCATATTTTGTACTGTTTACGTTAAAGTCAAAACAAGTTGCTTTTTATTTCCTGTTTTACGACAGAGCAAGGAGGGTGTCCACAGACCACTGTGCACCTGCAGGCTGATATGGGGGGTAAAAAGTCTAGAAGTTAGTAAATAAGATTTTAACATATGTTCTAAAACACACCGGACACCTGTACAGTGATGCCAACACAGTGATCTGAGCTCCTTCTTTGAGTTAAATCCTAGCATCTGCATTTTTTACAAGTTGTTGCTATGGCAGAGCATGACCAGAGCATAACAGAAACCACCCATTTTCTAACCGCTTCATCCAATTCAGGGTCAGGGGGTCAGGGGGTCGGGGGGTCACGGGGGAGCCAGAGCCTCAGAAAGTAATAAGCAGGAGATACCTGGGACTGGATGGTACTCCAATGCAGGGAAGACACAGACACTCACCAATTATCCCAGAAGCCAATTAACCTACCAGTAGTTCTTTGAACTGTGGGAGGAAGCCGGAGCACCCAAAGCAAACTCATGCAAACATGGGGAGAACATACAAGCTCCATACAGATAGCACCCCAGGTCCAGAAGTGTACCCAGGGCCTCAGCACTGTGAGCTAGCAATGCTAAACGCTGGGCTACTGTGCATGCTAATTTCTAGGCATCAGGTGATCAATCAGGTAGTGTTTCTCAGATAAAAGGACACCAGTAATTTAGTATGAGATTCAAATTGACCTCAGAACAAAATATAACTTATGTTATATAACTTATATAGAACTTACTACAGCATAACTGTCTTATTTGTAGAAAATATTAACAGCATGCCTATTAAACATACAGTATCTAGCAATCAGCAATCAAAATAAAAACATTTCCAAACATGGAAACTGCCCAGTTAATGAAGCATTTCAAAGACATTAATCTATTCAATAATTACAGTTTCAAGTAGATAACAGATTTATATTCAGATTAGGAAAGTATCATAACAACGGCTTCTTGTGTAAGGAATCCATGAATACCACTGTACATGAGAATTTCACACCTATTTGTAATCAATACACAAAATCCTATTGAATTTCAGGTACTTGTTTATTCAGCATTGCTTGACTCCGCGGACTCCTTGTTGTTTCAATATTCTAGCAATAGGACTAATCGCCAATACAGTGCCGTTGTAATCTATTCCTTCTGCCAGCAGAGGACGGTATTCGCACAGCCAGTTCAGGATAAGATACGGTCCTCGCAGTTCACAGTACAACTGGCCACAGCCGTACTCGGAATATGCTCTCGATAACCTCGTTTAGTTTAAGAACGGCCGTATTTCATATCAACCCACAGATGCATTGCATAAACACTAGAATTCTGGTTGTACTTAAATTGACCTTATACGTTTTGGATTATGTTTACCAAGCTCTGGAACTCCTTGCCCAAGGATATTAGAGAGTCACCTTCTCTAAACTCCTTCAAATCCAGACTCAAAACCCTCCTTTTCAGAAAAGCCTTTACTTAACTGGTTCCATTCTTCACCCCTCTGCTCTTCTTAATACCATCTTCCACGGTCTCCTCTATTGTTATTGTTGTATTGCTGTAATTATAATTGTGTCCTGTCTTGTGAAATTTTTCTTATTTATTGTTGTAGTCTTCTTATTTATTGTTATTGTCATCCTGTAAAGCGCTTTGAGAAGCCACCTTTAAAGGCGCTATATAAAATAAAGTTTATTATTATTATTATTATTATTATTCAATTTCTTTAACCATATTTTGAGATGCTTACATTTACAGAAGCAAATATTATTCAGTGCTTTTTCTTCACTTCTTTAATCAAACCCACATTTCTTTAAGGGGGGCCATTGTGAAACTCCCACAAGTGAGCTGAATTAATCTTTTATTCTTCACACCTGTGAAGTCATTCCTTCATTGTGTAATATGAAGGCCTTTCATTATTCACGTATACTACAACATCTGAAAATAATGGGTCTTGAAATAGTTGAATGAAAGAAAATCCTGAATAACTCCTCCAAATGCGTGTTACACTTTCATCAGGTACACACACTTTGAATGTGATGAACTATAAAAAGTTATTTTAACCATACCCAATGGAGCTCGGGAGTGCGATTGAATACACAATCATGTTTTCAGTGTTTGGACATCAGCCGTACATCAGAACAATCATTTCACTAACACAGCTCCATGTTGAGTGACTTCCCTCCAAAAACACAAAGTCACTTTCCCTTAGCAATTATTGCATGGACTTAGATTATCTGCCTTCTGCATCAAGCCCTGTATGATATACTGTACAAAGCCAAGCTTTGGGATAGTGCTTTGTTTGGATCCTTGTCTTGATCCTTTTGGATCCCAGGCTGCTCATTTGCAAATGAGTTTTGACATTAATTATAGTGACTATAGCAATGAGGTGGCACTGTGGTTCACAGAGCTGGGGTCCTGGGTTCAATTCCTGGGGTGCAGTCTGGATGGAATTGTATGTTCTCCCTTCATTTGTGTGGATTTCATCCAGGTGCTCCAGTTTCTTCCCACAGTCCAAAGACATACAGTACTAGTAGGTTAAGGTGGAACTACAGTCCCAATTTTGCAGACACAAAATTATTTAATTTCAGTCACAAAATAAAATCATTGACATTATAGAAAAAACTTTACAAACTCAAAATTGAGCACAAAATCATGAATTTTGTGAAAGTACTGTAAGTTACGCCATGTTGTAACAAATTCGCATTCAAGTTCCACACAAATTGCGATGTGATGCAGCCCTTCCTGCTCACTAATCACTGTAATGACTAATGCAATGTGATGTAGGAGAGAAAAGGTATAGGTTATGCAGCAAACATTGCACTGCAAAAAACGTTCCATTCCAAGGTTCTTTATGCAGAGTTAACAATGTAATATTATTTATTGGCAAAAACGTAAAAAAGTTGAGAGCAATATTGCCATTGGATTAAACGAGATGTATTCACAAGCCTGCTCCTTTACAATGTCACAGGGCCACATCAGATTACAGGAAGTTTTGCTGCCTCGTTCTGAATCGCAGAACATGGTAATTCTTTAACCTTGAAATGTAGTCTATTTTGTGATGTAAATTGGAGGTTTTACAAGTTATTGTGTGTTCCCCTTTAATTGGCTTCTGGGAAAACTGGCCTCAACACTGTATTGGATAAGGCACTTAGAAAACAGATTCATGCGTGGACCACAGCAATGTCCCTTTACTGAGAGCCAGCAATCAATGGATGTGTCTGATCGTGAATGGTTTTCCCTGTTGTTTGTTGTATTACTCGGTGTTGCATTTTAAGCTGTGCATGAGGCAGGACCCGGAGGCTGCTGCTTCTGCTGGGATTGAGGAAGAGCTGAGCGCCATGTAAGGCAAAGACACTGCGTTCCACTTTATCAGGTGCCTGGAGTGTAAGAGCTGCAGATAATATTGAGTCACATTAATTGAGTCTAACCTTCTTCTTATGGATGTATGTCTCCAGTTCTGTTCCCTTGGCCCTGTGCTTGAAAGAGTCAAAAACCTTCCTCTTTGAATTCTGAAGCTTCTTGCAGATCTTGCTGTGTTTCTCCAACCTCTCTACAGCAAACTTCCTGTGACACAGTTCACAGGGCACCAGCTGACGGTTTCCACTCTGGCTATTCTCATATGGAAATTGCTCAGCGGTAGGGCACATCAGACTTGTAGGGGACTGTTGTAGCAGAAGAAATAAGGTTCTTGATCCCGAGATGAAGTAAAACAAATGAGTTTATTGCATGCAAGGAACAATAAAGCCGAAGTCTTGTTTCCCGCAAGAAATAACAAAACCGAAGTATTGTTAGCCGTACTGTTACAAACTTTTGGGTTATATAGTGTTTTCTTCTCCGTTTCTGACGTCACTCGGTCTGATGGTAAAGAGGGGGGTTCATGGTATTTGGCCAGTTTACGATGTTCTGGACAAATGGTCAGTTTAAGATTACACCCAAGGGGGTTCCTAGCTTGCATCTGCAGTCCTTATCAGTTAACCCCCTTTCCTGCCATAAACCCCAGCTTGTGACTTAGAAGTCTAAACCCCCTACAGAAAGGATTAAATTCAAACCCCCGTCTTCACATCATTCTTCAATGTCAAGTGGCAAATGTTGACTGGTGATGTTATGTGAATCTTAGGAAATGGTCATTTTTCAATCGAGTCTATGTTTCTCAGAATTTGAGACAGAGAGGTCAATCTCTGCAATCCGAGCTGAGGGCATTTCTTGGAATGGAAAGGTAAGAGCAACGTGTTCTTTGATATTCTCTTAGGACTCTTCGCCAGATTTGACGATGAAAAATGTAAATAATAACAACAAACATTATTTTATATAGTGCCTTGAAAGGTGGCTTCTTTACAGAATGACAAAACCAACTACAATAAATAATACACAAGATATGCATGATGACAATACACAGTTAGAGGAGACAGTAGATGGTCATTGTCAGTGTATCCTGAAGGTAGTTTTCCAATTTTTTGGAACGGGGTAAAAGAGGCCACCTCTACTAGAATCTTTGTCCTAACCAAAAATGTAACAAAGTATAATAATAATATTAAAAATAATAATAATAAACTTTATTTATAGAGCACCTTTCATACAAATAGTGCTTTGGTGCTTTAAAAAGCAAGCGTAAAAATAAAATATTAAAATTGAGAGATATACTTTCAGTTGTCAAGGAAAATACAGCAATACAGTAAAGCAACATACATGTCAATTAAATAAATAAAAATTAGGAAAGTCGTAATAAAATAAGAACAATTAAAGAGAACTAAAAAAAGAAACAGAAATAGAAAGAACAAAGAACCACTTTAACTAAAAGCAACATTTTCAAATGTTTTTTAAAACAATGTACCGAGCTTGACTGCCTAATAAAAAGTGGAAGTGAGTTTCATAATTTAGAAGCATAAAAACAAAAAGCAGCCTCTCCACTCTTTCTGCATTTCACATGTGGTATTTGCAGTAGGCCAGTATGTGCAGATCTCAGGTCACGTATAGGAACATATGAAGACAGACATTCAGTAAGGTACAGACGTGCTAGGTCGCTTAAAGCTTTAAAAACAAGTAAAAGAACTTTCAAATTTATCCTAGATAATACAGGTGACCAGTGAAGTTTTTTCAAAACAGGAATGATATTCTCTTTCTTGTATTTGTTAGGATCTGTGCTACTGCATTTCGAACAAGTAGTAAGGGATTTATTGTTTTCTTGGGAAGCCCACAAAACAGAGCATTATAATCATATCCACATCAATGTGAGCAATGGAGAAGTCAAATTAACGTGTCTAAATATCATCTAGTTCTATCCCAGGGAAGAGGGCTGTTGCCTACACAGACGACAAGACACAAAACGCTCAACTGTGCAAAACACGCATAAGGACATCAGTCAGGAGGAACAAGGTAAAGTGTTTTTACTTCTTCACCATGGTCATGTAGTTTCACTCCAAGCACTGTCTTATGAAATAACTGTGGAAACGACCTCCCCAACATTTTGGGTTGTTGCATTTTGCTTCAATGAATTTTAACCTTTTCTTTTAGACATTAAGAGGAAGGACACATTCACCCTTGGTAGAGATTCAGTTGTTCTACGAGATGTCAAGGTGAGAATTAACCACTTCAGGCATAAGTCAATCCACATGACCGGAAATGGGGCAATGAACAGGATATGGGGATTTTGCTAGTTATAAAGTACAATAATCATCATTAAATGATCTAAGACTACTGAAGTATAAGCTGTGTCCCTGACTGATTAATTAGCAAATTCATCTTCGTAGAGTGGAGCTACACTGAATATGGAGTGAGATCATGTAGGGAATAATGGACTTGTAATAACTAATTGAGGATAATAATAATCAACGAAAGTGCTTAAAAGTATCAACAAATGCCTTCAAAGTACTTGACACGTACTTTGCTTTCAAAAGTGAAACATAATTAATGCTTACGTAAGATTTCTCTTGACTTCTCAGGAGTATACTAACTCCAAGGACAAGTAACATCACAAACCATTATTTAAGTGCTGATGTTGGAGCTGCAATACTACTACCAAGACAAAAAATGATACAGGTAACACTGCTTTCAGATTTCTAAGAATTGCTAAAATAGTATGTTTACAGAGCATTCAGAGTCTCATAGAGAAAATAAGTTGAGAATATGACAAGTTCCTACCATCTCAAACACTGCCAATCTAGAACAAAAAGAAAGTACTTGAACGCCTGCAGTAATCGAACACAAACCAGAACATATCAGTGCATGACAAGGAAATGTAGTCACAAAATGATTCTACCCTTTCAAGTCCCAAAAAGGACAGAGGAACTTACCGGAGGCGATACCTGGATTTCAAACAGAGTACAATGTAGCCACTGTAGGGGAGAAGATCACAGAGAGCTCTTCTCAGATTGCTCAGAGTCAGCCCCAGCACCCTGTCCTGACTGAAGCAGACAAAGTGGTCAAACAGGTAGGTAGAAATGAGTAAGGAACAGAGAGTATGGTTATTCTTGCATTGTTTTGTTCGTCTGTCAAAGAAAAGAGTGCTTCTGACTTTTGTCAATGTTCATCTTTATTTTAGGAGAAGAACAAACGGTGGTATCACACATTGCTCAAGTGTATGATACCATGTGTGTACAGCAGACATCACCAAAGGAACAGGAGACACCTGAGTAGAGAACAAGAATATGAAAAGACTGATGAAAAAAGGCACCAGGAGAAATCCATTGAATATGCACAATCTCGTCCAGTATTTCAATGAAAAGTTTCAGTGTTGTTTTTAGTGTCGTCGTATTGCATACATTTAAAACAATGTGTCTTGTTTAATGAACAATTTCATTTACTTTAGTAAAAAGTGTTGTTTACTGTAGTCCTAGCATGGATGCAATTGTTAGAAAAAACGGGAATGAAAAACTGAATGTTTCATATAATATGGGTTTGTGTTAACCCACACACCTAAGTGAAATGTTTGATTACGTTTACAAGACATAACACATAGTTTAGTTGAGTGTGAAAGGGAACAACAGAGAAAGTCACAAACAAAACATTTGTGAAGGACTTGATGAATGTTTTTTCTTTAGAAATGACAAAAAATAAAGAATTTTTCAACAAGATGTCTTTCTATAGCGAGTTTCATTTGAGATAGTCTTTTCATAGAAGTGCAAGAGTGGTATTCCCTACAACTTATTCCCCAATTTGACCATTCTCAGAAATTAGGGGACGGAAACCACACCTACTGTAATATTAGACCTTGTAACAAGGCAACTAGGTTTCAATGGCTTAAAAGGTGCAGAAAGAGGCTCATGTATAATGACCTCCAGTGTCCCACAGGTTTCCCAAATCATTTCTTAGAGTATGGTCTGTCTGGTTTAGCTGAAGAATCAGCTAAGGTAAGTTTCAGGAAGAGCATCTGATTTCTTTCAATAAAGCAGAACAGAGAAAAAACACACAATACAAAATCATGAGAATTTGTATCCATATGACACTTTGACTCGAATACTTTTATCAGACCTACACAGAGTATATACTGTACACACTTTTTCAGCCCAGGTTTATACATTTGGAACTGCCATTTGTAGGTGTTTTTGTGTCTTAGCTCAACACTGTGAAACCTGTAGTTACAAACATGGAGGAATAAGACATGAAGACATATATTGTACCTCTGACCGGCCTACCTTCCAAGAGGTGAAAGATGAAACTTTTCGTTTATCGTCAACTCAGTGAATGTCTTTAAACTTTCGAAAACTGTAACAAAGAATAAGTTAAAAAACTTATTTTCATTGGACCCACAGAAAAGTCAAAGTTGTCCATAGAAATGCCCGTCTAAATCAGAAATCTACAGCACAAAGGCAGTGGCCTTTCGGGACATAAAAATGAAATTAGACTTTACTCAGACGAATTGCCCTTGGTCACGGACATCTTGCTATCAGTCACTACAAAGATGTTTTCTCTCGTGCCATGGCTTGCCTGACTTGCTTCTTCTGCTGGATGGCTTCTGGTCGCTGGTCAGGATCGACAGCCAGCATGTCCTGGAGCAGTGTCCTTAGCTCCGTGCTTATGGCTCTATTTACTTTCAGGGGGATGTGGAACTGCAGCCAGGGGTTCTCATGCAGGGCCTCTCCAACAGGCCCTGACAGACATATGCTCCTGTATCGGAAACACACTTTAGTTCAATTCTAAAATATTTCTCATAGGACTGAAGGAACCTTTGCCTGTTAAGAGTTAACAATTAGGTCCTCAAGAACTGTTTTACGGTTTTCTACACTCCTGGCTGGCCAAGGTCTCTTTAAGGTCTCTTAAGTGGAGGTGTAACTCATGTATCCTACATGTGATTTAGCAACATGAAAGGGAATAGCTTCTTATCGGATTATGGTCTTGGTTAACTGCCTAAGGCTGACCTAAGTGCCTAACTTTCTGACTTTGTTTATACCTTATATGTTAAGAAGCTTCTTCTGACCAATCAGAAATGTATGCTTTATGTATGAACATTTTGCTCATCAAAGTGAGTGAGAGACAAGGTTAACAGAAATTAGCCACGGCAGTAAATGACAGCATATTTTTGGGTTCTTAAATGGTCTCTACCTGGCACACCTGCAGTGCAAACTGACACACACTGTTTAGAGAAACAGCTACTCTATTACTAATATTAATGAAACATTTCTTATTCTATGGAACAAAAACAAACAGTAAAACTAAAACACAGATCTCTTAGCTTCCTATTTCATGAACCAGATGACTGAATGACCAAGCCTAACTAGTAGCCAGAACCCAAGTTAACCCTCCGTAACACAAACTTTAACCACACGACAGGAACTCTTTCAAACTGAGTGAAAATCATAAATGGATCCATAACTTTACATCAATTTACTATGTTGTGCCAATACCTGCATTTACATTTAGAACGAATGATGTCATAGAACCAGCATCACACCAGTTCCAGGTGTCTCCAAGGAGACAACAGAACTTCAGTTGTGTTTGCTAAAATACACACTTTGAAACATACTGTAACACTTAGTTAACATGTCTGGTTTAGTTGAAGAATCGGCTAAGGTACTTTTCAGGGTTTAATGGTGGGATGGCACCTGTGCTTTTTTCCCCCAACCGCTAGAATATGATTCGCACCAAACCCAAAAGAAATACTGCACAGTTCAGGAACTTCATCAACCTAGCAACTGTAAAATAAGCTTACAAACAACTGAATTGAAATGCCAAAAAGTTCAGAGAAAGGCACAAACTATGTTTACTTGGGGTTTACAAAATTAAAGCTAACTAAAACTGTAATGATAAACAATCATGCTGCCAATGGACAGAGAAATATCATGTTTTTTGAATAATGTATTATTTGTTATATAGGAACCCAGTATAAGGGAATCCCTTGCGATCCTGTCTGCAGAGATAAAGGTAAGTATTTTTTTCTCTTTAGCTCTGTCACTCCAAGAAATATAATGAACATAAATATATTTGCCAATCTTTTCATAGTAATCCAAACAACTCTGCGTGCATCTGACATTTGTAATATTTATCTACCGCAGTATAACTCTTCTGGCAAGGCGATTGGTATTGTACCTTGAAAGAAAACTGATTGGAAATGTCATGTACTCTATGGTTTCTATTGATGTCAAGTGGCAAATGTTGACTGGTGATGTTATGTGAATCTTAGGAAATGGTCATTTTTCAATCGAGTCTATGTTTCTCAGAATTTGAGACAGAGTGGTCAATCTCTGCAATCCGAGCTGAGGGTATTTCTTGGAATGGAAAGGTAAGAGCAACGTGTTCTTTGATATTCTCTTAAGACTCTTCGCCAGATTTTACGATGAAAAATGTAAATAATAATAACAAACATTATTTTATATAGTGCCTTGAAAGGTGGCTTCTTTACAGAATGACAAAACCAACTACAATAAATAATACACAAGATATGCATGATGACAATACACAGTTAGAGGAGACAGTAGATGGTCATTGTCAGTGTATCCTGAAGGTAGTTTTCCAATTTTTTGGAACGGGGTAAAAGAGGCCACCTCTACTAGAATCTTTGTCCTAACCAAAAATGTAACAAAGTATAATAATAAAATTAAAAATAATAATAATAAACTTTATTTATAGGGCACCTTTCATACAAATAGTGCTTTGGTGCTTTAAAAAGCAAGCGTAAAAATAAAATATTAAAATTGAGAGATATACTTTCAGTTGTCAAGGAAAATACAGCAATACAGTAAAGCAACATACATGTCAATTAAATAAATAAAAATTAGGAAAGTCGTAATAAAATAAGAACAATTAAAGAGAACTAAAAAAAGAAACAGAAATAGAAAGAACAAAGAACCACTTTAACTAAAAGCAACATTTTCAAATGTTTTTTAAAACAATGTACCGAGCTTGACTGCCTAATAAAAAGTGGAAGTGAGTTTCATAATTTAGAAGCATAAAAACAAAAAGCACCCTCTCCACTCTTTCTGCATTTCACATGTGGTATTTGCAGTAGGCCAGTATGTGCAGATCTCAGGTCACGTATAGGAACATATGAAGACAGACATTCAGTAAGGTACAGACGTGCTAGGTCGCTTAAAGCTTTAAAAACAAGTAAAAGAACTTTCAAATTTATCCTAGATAATACAGGTGACCAGTGAAGTTTTTTCAAAACAGGAATGATATTCTCTTTCTTGTATTTGTTAGGATCTGTGCTACTGCATTTCGAACAAGTAGTAAGGGATTTATTGTTTTCTTGGGAAGCCCACAAAACAGAGCATTATAATCATATCCACATCAATGTGAGCAATTGAGAAGTCAAATTAACGTGTCTAAATATCATCTAGTTCTATCCCAGGGAAGAGGGCTGTTGCCTACACAGACGACAAGACACAAAACGCTCAACTGTGCAAAACACGCATAAGGACATCAGTCAGGAGGAACAGGGTAAAGTGTTTTTACTTCTTCACCATGGTCATGTAGTTTCACTCCAAGCACTGTCTTATGAAATAACTGTGGAAACGACCTCCCCAACATTTTGGGTTGTTGCATTTTGCTTCAATGAATTTTAACCTTTTCTTTTAGACATTAAGAGGAAGGACACATTCACCCTTGGTAGAGATTCAGTTGTTCTACGAGATGTCAAGGTGAGAATTAACCACTTCAGGCATAAGTCAATCCACATGACCGGAAATGGGGCAATGAACAGGATATGGGGATTTTGCTAGTTATAAAGTACAATAATCATCATTAAATGATCTAAGACTACTGAAGTATAAGCTGTGTCCCTGACTGATTAATTAGCAAATTCATCTTCGTAGAGTGGAGCTATACTGAATATGGAGTGAGATCATGTAGGGAATAATGGACTTGTAATAACTAATTGAAGGATAATAATAATCAACGAAAGTGCTTAAAAGTATCAACAAATGCCTTCAAAGTACTTGACACGTACTTTGCTTTCAAAAGTGAAACATAATTAATGCTTACGTAAGATTTCTCTTGACTTCTCAGGAGTATACTAACTCCAAGGACAAGTAACATCACAAACCATTATTTAAGTGCTGATGTTGGAGCTGCAATACTACTACCAAGACAAAAAATGATACAGGTAACACTGCTTTCAGATTTCTAAGAATTGCTAAAATAGTATGTTTACAGAGCATTCAGAGTCTCATAGAGAAAATAAGTTGAGAATATGACAAGTTCCTACCATCTCAAACACTGCCAATCTAGAACAAAAAGAAAGTACTTGAACGCCTGCAGTAATCGAACACAAACCAGAACATATCAGTGCATGACAATGAAATGTAGTCACAAAATGATTCTACCCTTTCAAGTCCCAAAAAAGACAGAGGAACTTACCGGAGGCGATACCTGGATTTCAAACAGAGTACAATGTAGCCACTGTAGGGGAGAAGATCACAGAGAGCTCTTCGCAGATTGCTCAGAGTCAGCCCCAGCACCCTGTCCTGACTGAAGCAGACAAAGTGGTCAAACAGGTAGGTAGAAATGAGTAAGGAACAGAGAGTATGGTTATTCTTGCATTGTTTTGTTCGTCTGTCAAAGAAAAGAGTGCTTCTGACTTTTGTCAATGTTCATCTTTATTTTAGGAGAAGAACAAACGGTGGTATCACACTTTGCTCAAGTGTATGATACCATGTGTGTACAGCAGACATCACCAAAGGAACAGGAGACACCTGAGTAGAGAACAAGAATATGAAAAGACTGATGAAAAAAGGCACCAGGAGAAATCCATTGAATATGCACAATCTCGTCCAGTATTTCAATGAAAAGTTTCAGTGTTGTTTTTAGTGTCGTCGTATTGCATACATTTAAAACAATGTGTCTTGTTTAATGAACAATTTCATTTACTTTAGTAAAAAGTGTTGTTTACTGTAGTCCTAGCATGGATGCAATTGTTAGAAAAAACGTGAATGAAAAACTGAATGTTTCATATAATATGGGTTTGTGTTAACCCACACACCTAAGTGAAATGTTTGATTACGTTTACAAGACATAACACATAGTTTAGTTGAGTGTGAAAGGGAACAACAGAGAAAGTCACAAACAAAACATTTGTGAAGGACTTGATGAATGTTTTTTCTTTAGAAATGACAAAAAATAAAGAATTTTTCAACAAGATGTCTTTCTATAGCGAGTTTCATTTGAGATAGTCTTTTCATAGAAGTGCAAGAGTGGTATTCCCTACAACTTATTCCCCAATTTGACCATTCTCAGAAATTAGGGGACGGAAACCACACCTACTGTAATATTAGACCTTGTAACAAGGCAACTAGGTTTCAATGGCTTAAAAGGTGCAGAAAGAGGCTCATGTATAATGACCTCCAGTGTCCCACAGGTTTCCCAAATCATTTCTTAGAGTATGGTCTGTCTGGTTTAGCTGAAGAATCAGCTAAGGTAAGTTTCAGGAAGAGCATCTGATTTCTTTCAATAAAGCAGAACAGAGAAAAAACACACAATACAAAATCATGAGAATTTGTATCCATATGACACTTTGACTCGAATACTTTTATCAGACCTACACAGAGTATATACTGTACACACTTTTTCAGCCCAGGTTTATACATTTGGAACTGCCATTTGTAGGTGTTTTTGTGTCTTAGCTCAACACTGTGAAACCTGTAGTTACAAACATGGAGGATGAAGACATGAAGACATATATTGTACCTCTGACCGGCCTACCTTCCAAGAGGTGAAAGATGAAACTTTTCGTTTATCGTCAACTCAGTGAATGTCTTTAAACTTTCGAAAACTGTAACAAAGAATAAGTTAAAAAACTTATTTTCATTGGACCCACAGAAAAGTCAAAGTTGTCCATAGAAATGCCCGTCTAAATCAGAAATCTACAGCACAAAGGCAGTGGCCTTTCGGGACATAAAAATGAAATTAGACTTTACTCAGACGAATTGCCCTTGGTCACGGACATCTTGCTATCAGTCACTACAAAGATGTTTTCTCTCGTGCCATGGCTTGCCTGACTTGCTTCTTCTGCTGGATGGCTTCTGGTCGCTGGTCAGGATCGACAGCCAGCATGTCCTGGAGCAGTGTCCTTAGCTCCGTGCTTATGGCTCTATTTACTTTCAGGGGGATGTGGAACTGCAGCCAGGGGTTCTCATGCAGGGCCTCTCCAACAGGCCCTGACAGACATATGCTCCTGTATCGGAAACACACTTTAGTTCAATTCTAAAATATTTCTCATAGGACTGAAGGAACCTTTGCCTGTTAAGAGTTAACAATTAGGTCCTCAAGAACTGTTTTACGGTTTTCTACACTCCTGGCTGGCCAAGGTCTCTTTAAGGTCTCTTAAGTGGAGGTGTAACTCATGTATCCTACATGTGATTTAGCAACATGAAAGGGAATAGCTTCTTATCGGATTATGGTCTTGGTTAACTGCCTAAGGCTGACCTAAGTGCCTAACTTTCTGACTTTGTTTATACCTTATATGTTAAGAAGCTTCTTCTGACCAATCAGAAATGTATGCTTTATGTATGAACATTTTGCTCATCAAAGTGAGTGAGAGACAAGGTTAACAGAAATTAGCCACGGCAGTAAATGACAGCATATTTTTGGGTTCTTAAATGGTCTCTACCTGGCACACCTGCAGTGCAAACTGACACACACTGTTTAGAGAAACAGCTACTCTATTACTAATATTAATGAAACATTTCTTATTCTATGGAACAAAAACAAACAGTAAAACTAAAACACAGATCTCTTAGCTTCCTATTTCATGAACCAGATGACTGAATGACCAAGCCTAACTAGTAGCCAGAACCCCAGTTAACCCTCCGTAACACAAACTTTAACCACACGACAGGAACTCTTTCAAACTGAGAGAAAATCATAAATGGATCCATAACTTTACATCAATTTACTATGTTGTGCCAATACCTGCATTTACATTTAGAACGAATGATGTCATAGAACCAGCATCACACCAGTTCCAGGTGTCTCCAAGGAGACAACAGAACTTCAGTTGTGTTTGCTAAAATACACACTTTGAAACATACTGTAACACTTAGTTAACATGTCTGGTTTAGTTGAAGAATCGGCTAAGGTAAGTTTCAGGGTTTAATGGTGGGATGGCACCTGTGCTTTTTTCCCCCAACCGCTAGAATATGATTCGCACCAAACCCAAAAGAAATACTGCACAGTTCAGGAACTTCATCAACCTAGCAACTGTAAAATAAGCTTACAAACAACTGAATTGAAATGCCAAAAAGTTCAGAGAAAGGCACAAACTATGTTTACTTGGGGTTTACAAAATTAAAGCTAACTAAAACTGTAATGATAAACAATCATGCTGCCAATGGACAGAGAAATATCATGTTTTTTGAATAATGTATTATTTGTTATATAGGAACCCAGTATAAGGGAATCCCTTGCGATCCTGTCTGCAGAGATAAAGGTAAGTATTTTTTTCTCTTTAGCTCTGTCACTCCAAGAAATATAATGAACATAAATATATTTGCCAATCTTTTCATAGTAATCCAAACAACTCTGCGTGTATCTGACATTTGTAATATTTATCTACCGCAGTATAACTCTTCTGGCAAGGCGATTGGTATTGTACCTTGAAAGAAAACTGATTGGAAATGTCATGTACTCTATGGTTTCTATTGATGTCAAGTGGCAAATGTTGACTGGTGATGTTATGTGAATCTTAGGAAATGGTCATTTTTCAATCGAGTCTATGTTTCTCAGAATTTGAGACAGAGTGGTCAATCTCTGCAATCCGAGCTGAGGGTATTTCTTGGAATGGAAAGGTAAGAGCAACGTGTTCTTTGATATTCTCTTAAGACTCTTCGCCAGATTTTACGATGAAAAATGTAAATAATAATAACAAACATTATTTTATATAGTGCCTTGAAAGGTGGCTTCTTTACAGAATGACAAAACCAACTACAATAAATAATACACAAGATATGCATGATGACAATACACAGTTAGAGGAGACAGTAGATGGTCATTGTCAGTGTATCCTGAAGGTAGTTTTCCAATTTTTTGGAACGGGGTAAAAGAGGCCACCTCTACTAGAATCTTTGTCCTAACCAAAAATGTAACAAAGTATAATAATAATATTAAAAATAATAATAATAAACTTTATTTATAGGGCACCTTTCATACAAATAGTGCTTTGGTGCTTTAAAAAGCAAGCGTAAAAATAAAATATTAAAATTGAGAGATATACTTTCAGTTGTCAAGGAAAATACAGCAATACAGTAAAGCAACATACATGTCAATTAAATAAATAAAAATTAGGAAAGTCGTAATAAAATAAGAACAATTAAAGAGAACTAAAAAAAGAAACAGAAATAGAAAGAACAAAGAACCACTTTAACTAAAAGCAACATTTTCAAATGTTTTTTAAAACAATGTACCGAGCTTGACTGCCTAATAAAAAGTGGAAGTGAGTTTCATAATTTAGAAGCATAAAAACAAAAAGCAGCCTCTCCACTCTTTCTGCATTTCACATGTGGTATTTGCAGTAGGCCAGTATGTGCAGATCTCAGGTCACGTATAGGAACATATGAAGACAGACATTCAGTAAGGTACAGACGTGCTAGGTCGCTTAAAGCTTTAAAAACAAGTAAAAGAACTTTCAAATTTATCCTAGATAATACAGGTGACCAGTGAAGTTTTTTCAAAACAGGAATGATATTCTCTTTCTTGTATTTGTTAGGATCTGTGCTACTGCATTTCGAACAAGTAGTAAGGGATTTATTGTTTTCTTGGGAAGCCCACAAAACAGAGCATTATAATCATATCCACATCAATGTGAGCAATTGAGAAGTCAAATTAACGTGTCTAAATATCATCTAGTTCTATCCCAGGGAAGAGGGCTGTTGCCTACACAGACGACAAGACACAAAACGCTCAACTGTGCAAAACACGCATAAGGACATCAGTCAGGAGGAACAGGGTAAAGTGTTTTTACTTCTTCACCATGGTCATGTAGTTTCACTCCAAGCACTGTCTTATGAAATAACTGTGGAAACGACCTCCCCAACATTTTGGGTTGTTGCATTTTGCTTCAATGAATTTTAACCTTTTCTTTTAGACATTAAGAGGAAGGACACATTCACCCTTGGTAGAGATTCAGTTGTTCTACGAGATGTCAAGGTGAGAATTAACCACTTCAGGCATAAGTCAATCCACATGACCGGAAATGGGGCAATGAACAGGATATGGGGATTTTGCTAGTTATAAAGTACAATAATCATCATTAAATGATCTAAGACTACTGAAGTATAAGCTGTGTCCCTGACTGATTAATTAGCAAATTCATCTTCGTAGAGTGGAGCTACACTGAATATGGAGTGAGATCATGTAGGGAATAATGGACTTGTAATAACTAATTGAAGGATAATAATAATCAACGAAAGTGCTTAAAAGTATCAACAAATGCCTTCAAAGTACTTGACACGTACTTTGCTTTCAAAAGTGAAACATAATTAATGCTTACGTAAGATTTCTCTTGACTTCTCAGGAGTATACTAACTCCAAGGACAAGTAACATCACAAACCATTATTTAAGTGCTGATGTTGGAGCTGCAATACTACTACCAAGACAAAAAATGATACAGGTAACACTGCTTTCAGATTTCTAAGAATTGCTAAAATAGTATGTTTACAGAGCATTCAGAGTCTCATAGAGAAAATAAGTTGAGAATATGACAAGTTCCTACCATCTCAAACACTGCCAATCTAGAACAAAAAGAAAGTACTTGAACGCCTGCAGTAATCGAACACAAACCAGAACATATCAGTGCATGACAATGAAATGTAGTCACAAAATGATTCTACCCTTTCAAGTCCCAAAAAAGACCGAGGAACTTACCGGAGGCGATACCTGGATTTCAAACAGAGTACAATGTAGCCACTGTAGGGGAGAAGATCACAGAGAGCTCTTCTCAGATTGCTCAGAGTCAGCCCCAGCACCCTGTCCTGACTGAAGCAGACAAAGTGGTCAAACAGGTAGGTAGAAATGAGTAAGGAACAGAGAGTATGGTTATTCTTGCATTGTTTTGTTCGTCTGTCAAAGAAAAGAGTGCTTCTGACTTTTGTCAATGTTCATCTTTATTTTAGGAGAAGAACAAACGGTGGTATCACACTTTGCTCAAGTGTATGATACCATGTGTGTACAGCAGACATCACCAAAGGAACAGGAGACACCTGAGTAGAGAACAAGAATATGAAAAGACTGATGAAAAAAGGCACCAGGAGAAATCCATTGAATATGCACAATCTCGTCCAGTATTTCAATGAAAAGTTTCAGTGTTGTTTTTAGTGTCGTCGTATTGCATACATTTAAAACAATGTGTCTTGTTTAATGAACAATTTCATTTACTTTAGTAAAAAGTGTTGTTTACTGTAGTCCTAGCATGGATGCAATTGTTAGAAAAAACGTGAATGAAAAACTGAATGTTTCATATAATATGGGTTTGTGTTAACCCACACACCTAAGTGAAATGTTTGATTACGTTTACAAGACATAACACATAGTTTAGTTGAGTGTGAAAGGGAACAACAGAGAAAGTCACAAACAAAACATTTGTGAAGGACTTGATGAATGTTTTTTCTTTAGAAATGACAAAAAATAAAGAATTTTTCAACAAGATGTCTTTCTATAGCGAGTTTCATTTGAGATAGTCTTTTCATAGAAGTGCAAGAGTGGTATTCCCTACAACTTATTCCCCAATTTGACCATTCTCAGAAATTAGGGGACGGAAACCACACCTACTGTAATATTAGACCTTGTAACAAGGCAACTAGGTTTCAATGGCTTAAAAGGTGCAGAAAGAGGCTCATGTATAATGACCTCCAGTGTCCCACAGGTTTCCCAAATCATTTCTTAGAGTATGGTCTGTCTGGTTTAGCTGAAGAATCAGCTAAGGTAAGTTTCAGGAAGAGCATCTGATTTCTTTCAATAAAGCAGAACAGAGAAAAAACACACAATACAAAATCATGAGAATTTGTATCCATATGACACTTTGACTCGAATACTTTTATCAGACCTACACAGAGTATATACTGTACACACTTTTTCAGCCCAGGTTTATACATTTGGAACTGCCATTTGTAGGTGTTTTTGTGTCTTAGCTCAACACTGTGAAACCTGTAGTTACAAACATGGAGGATGAAGACATGAAGACATATATTGTACCTCTGACCGGCCTACCTTCCAAGAGGTGAAAGATGAAACTTTTCGTTTATCGTCAACTCAGTGAATGTCTTTAAACTTTCGAAAACTGTAACAAAGAATAAGTTAAAAAACTTATTTTCATTGGACCCACAGAAAAGTCAAAGTTGTCCATAGAAATGCCCGTCTAAATCAGAAATCTACAGCACAAAGGCAGTGGCCTTTCGGGACATAAAAATGAAATTAGACTTTACTCAGACGAATTGCCCTTGGTCACGGACATCTTGCTATCAGTCACTACAAAGATGTTTTCTCTCGTGCCATGGCTTGCCTGACTTGCTTCTTCTGCTGGATGGCTTCTGGTCGCTGGTCAGGATCGACAGCCAGCATGTCCTGGAGCAGTGTCCTTAGCTCCGTGCTTATGGCTCTATTTACTTTCAGGGGGATGTGGAACTGCAGCCAGGGGTTCTCATGCAGGGCCTCTCCAACAGGCCCTGACAGACATATGCTCCTGTATCGGAAACACACTTTAGTTCAATTCTAAAATATTTCTCATAGGACTGAAGGAACCTTTGCCTGTTAAGAGTTAACAATTAGGTCCTCAAGAACTGTTTTACGGTTTTCTACACTCCTGGCTGGCCAAGGTCTCTTTAAGGTCTCTTAAGTGGAGGTGTAACTCATGTATCCTACATGTGATTTAGCAACATGAAAGGGAATAGCTTCTTATCGGATTATGGTCTTGGTTAACTGCCTAAGGCTGACCTAAGTGCCTAACTTTCTGACTTTGTTTATACCTTATATGTTAAGAAGCTTCTTCTGACCAATCAGAAATGTATGCTTTATGTATGAACATTTTGCTCATCAAAGTGAGTGAGAGACAAGGTTAACAGAAATTAGCCACGGCAGTGAATGACAGCATATTTTTGGGTTCTTAAATGGTCTCTACCTGGCACACCTGCAGTGCAAACTGACACACACTGTTTAGAGAAACAGCTACTCTATTACTAATATTAATGAAACATTTCTTATTCTATGGAACAAAAACAAACAGTAAAACTAAAACACAGATCTCTTAGCTTCCTATTTCATGAACCAGATGACTGAATGACCAAGCCTAACTAGTAGCCAGAACCCCAGTTAACCCTCCGTAACACAAACTTTAACCACACGACAGGAACTCTTTCAAACTGAGAGAAAATCATAAATGGATCCATAACTTTACATCAATTTACTATGTTGTGCCAATACCTGCATTTACATTTAGAACGAATGATGTCATAGAACCAGCATCACACCAGTTCCAGGTGTCTCCAAGGAGACAACAGAACTTCAGTTGTGTTTGCTAAAATACACACTTTGAAACATACTCTAACACTTAGTTAACATGTCTGGTTTAGTTGAAGAATCGGCTAAGGTAAGTTTCAGGGTTTAATGGTGGGATGGCACCTGTGCTTTTTTCCCCCAACCGCTAGAATATGATTCGCACCAAACCCAAAAGAAATACTGCACAGTTCAGGAACTTCATCAACCTAGCAACTGTAAAATAAGCTTACAAACAACTGAATTGAAATGCCAAAAAGTTCAGAGAAAGGCACAAACTATGTTTACTTGGGGTTTACAAAATTAAAGCTAACTAAAACTGTAATGATAAACAATCATGCTGCCAATGGACAGAGAAATATCATGTTTTTTGAATAATGTATTATTTGTTATATAGGAACCCAGTATAAGGGAATCCCTTGCGATCCTGTCTGCAGAGATAAAGGTAAGTATTTTTTTCTCTTTAGCTCTGTCACTCCAAGAAATATAATGAACATAAATATATTTGCCAATCTTTTCATAGTAATCCAAACAACTCTGCGTGTATCTGACATTTGTAATATTTATCTACCGCAGTATAACTCTTCTGGCAAGGCGATTGGTATTGTACCTTGAAAGAAAACTGATTGGAAATGTCATGTACTCTATGGTTTCTATTGATGTCAAGTGGCAAATGTTGACTGGTGATGTTATGTGAATCTTAGGAAATGGTCATTTTTCAATCGAGTCTATGTTTCTCAGAATTTGAGACAGAGTGGTCAATCTCTGCAATCCGAGCTGAGGGTATTTCTTGGAATGGAAAGGTAAGAGCAACGTGTTCTTTGATATTCTCTTAAGACTCTTCGCCAGATTTTACGATGAAAAATGTAAATAATAATAACAAACATTATTTTATATAGTGCCTTGAAAGGTGGCTTCTTTACAGAATGACAAAACCAACTACAATAAATAATACACAAGATATGCATGATGACAATACACAGTTAGAGGAGACAGTAGATGGTCATTGTCAGTGTATCCTGAAGGTAGTTTTCCAATTTTTTGGAACGGGGTAAAAGAGGCCACCTCTACTAGAATCTTTGTCCTAACCAAAAATGTAACAAAGTATAATAATAATATTAAAAATAATAATAATAAACTTTATTTATAGGGCACCTTTCATACAAATAGTGCTTTGGTGCTTTAAAAAGCAAGCGTAAAAATAAAATATTAAAATTGAGAGATATACTTTCAGTTGTCAAGGAAAATACAGCAATACAGTAAAGCAACATACATGTCAATTAAATAAATAAAAATTAGGAAAGTCGTAATAAAATAAGAACAATTAAAGAGAACTAAAAAAAGAAACAGAAATAGAAAGAACAAAGAACCACTTTAACTAAAAGCAACATTTTCAAATGTTTTTTAAAACAATGTACCGAGCTTGACTGCCTAATAAAAAGTGGAAGTGAGTTTCATAATTTAGAAGCATAAAAACAAAAAGCAGCCTCTCCACTCTTTCTGCATTTCACATGTGGTATTTGCAGTAGGCCAGTATGTGCAGATCTCAGGTCACGTATAGGAACATATGAAGACAGACATTCAGTAAGGTACAGACGTGCTAGGTCGCTTAAAGCTTTAAAAACAAGTAAAAGAACTTTCAAATTTATCCTAGATAATACAGGTGACCAGTGAAGTTTTTTCAAAACAGGAATGATATTCTCTTTCTTGTATTTGTTAGGATCTGTGCTACTGCATTTCGAACAAGTAGTAAGGGATTTATTGTTTTCTTGGGAAGCCCACAAAACAGAGCATTATAATCATATCCACATCAATGTGAGCAATTGAGAAGTCAAATTAACGTGTCTAAATATCATCTAGTTCTATCCCAGGGAAGAGGGCTGTTGCCTACACAGACGACAAGACACAAAACGCTCAACTGTGCAAAACACGCATAAGGACATCAGTCAGGAGGAACAGGGTAAAGTGTTTTTACTTCTTCACCATGGTCATGTAGTTTCACTCCAAGCACTGTCTTATGAAATAACTGTGGAAACGACCTCCCCAACATTTTGGGTTGTTGCATTTTGCTTCAATGAATTTTAACCTTTTCTTTTAGACATTAAGAGGAAGGACACATTCACCCTTGGTAGAGATTCAGTTGTTCTACGAGATGTCAAGGTGAGAATTAACCACTTCAGGCATAAGTCAATCCACATGACCGGAAATGGGGCAATGAACAGGATATGGGGATTTTGCTAGTTATAAAGTACAATAATCATCATTAAATGATCTAAGACTACTGAAGTATAAGCTGTGTCCCTGACTGATTAATTAGCAAATTCATCTTCGTAGAGTGGAGCTACACTGAATATGGAGTGAGATCATGTAGGGAATAATGGACTTGTAATAACTAATTGAAGGATAATAATAATCAACGAAAGTGCTTAAAAGTATCAACAAATGCCTTCAAAGTACTTGACACGTACTTTGCTTTCAAAAGTGAAACATAATTAATGCTTACGTAAGATTTCTCTTGACTTCTCAGGAGTATACTAACTCCAAGGACAAGTAACATCACAAACCATTATTTAAGTGCTGATGTTGGAGCTGCAATACTACTACCAAGACAAAAAATGATACAGGTAACACTGCTTTCAGATTTCTAAGAATTGCTAAAATAGTATGTTTACAGAGCATTCAGAGTCTCATAGAGAAAATAAGTTGAGAATATGACAAGTTCCTACCATCTCAAACACTGCCAATCTAGAACAAAAAGAAAGTACTTGAACGCCTGCAGTAATCGAACACAAACCAGAACATATCAGTGCATGACAATGAAATGTAGTCACAAAATGATTCTACCCTTTCAAGTCCCAAAAAAGACCGAGGAACTTACCGGAGGCGATACCTGGATTTCAAACAGAGTACAATGTAGCCACTGTAGGGGAGAAGATCACAGAGAGCTCTTCTCAGATTGCTCAGAGTCAGCCCCAGCACCCTGTCCTGACTGAAGCAGACAAAGTGGTCAAACAGGTAGGTAGAAATGAGTAAGGAACAGAGAGTATGGTTATTCTTGCATTGTTTTGTTCGTCTGTCAAAGAAAAGAGTGCTTCTGACTTTTGTCAATGTTCATCTTTATTTTAGGAGAAGAACAAACGGTGGTATCACACTTTGCTCAAGTGTATGATACCATGTGTGTACAGCAGACATCACCAAAGGAACAGGAGACACCTGAGTAGAGAACAAGAATATGAAAAGACTGATGAAAAAAGGCACCAGGAGAAATCCATTGAATATGCACAATCTCGTCCAGTATTTCAATGAAAAGTTTCAGTGTTGTTTTTAGTGTCGTCGTATTGCATACATTTAAAACAATGTGTCTTGTTTAATGAACAATTTCATTTACTTTAGTAAAAAGTGTTGTTTACTGTAGTCCTAGCATGGATGCAATTGTTAGAAAAAACGTGAATGAAAAACTGAATGTTTCATGTAATATGGGTTTGTGTTAACCCACACACCTAAGTGAAATGTTTGATTACGTTTACAAGACATAACACATAGTTCAGTTGAGTGTGAAAGGGAATAACAGAGAAAGTCACAAACAAAACATTTGTGAAGGACTTGATGAATGTTTTTTCTTTAGAAATGACAAAAAATAAAGACTTTTTCAACAAGATGTCTTTCTATAGCGAGTTTCATTTGAGATAGTCTTTTCTTAGAAGTGCAAGAGTGGTATTCCCTACAACTTATTCCCCAATTTGATCATTCTCAGAAATTAGGAGACGGAAACCACACCTACTGTAATATTAGACCTTGTAACAAGGCAACTAGGTTTCAATGGCTTAAAAGGTGCAGAAAGAGGCTCATGTATAATGACCTCCAGTGTCCCACAGGTTTCCCAAATCATTTCTTAGAGTATGGAAAAAGAGGAAATAAAGTGTCTACAGAAAGCGTATACCCCCTTGAACTTTGTTCAGTTTGTTGCGCCAGTGCCAGAGTTTCATGCAATTAAATGAGGACCTCTTTCTCACACCACATATGTTATACTTTCAATGGGAAAAAAGGAAATATTACAATTGTATACATTTTCACCCACATGTTAATATTTGGTAGAAGCCCTTTTCACAGCAATTTCAGCTGTGAGTCTGTTGGTAATGGGCTCCACCACCTCTGCACCAACAAGATTTGATAATATTTGAGAATTTCAGAAGTCTGTCTGGTTTAGCTGAAGAATCAGCTAAGGTAAGTTTCAGGAAGAGCATCTGATTTCTTTCAATAAAGCAGATCAGAGAAAAAACACACAATACAAAATCATGAGAATTTGTATCCATATGACACTTTGACTCGAATACTTTTATCAGACCTACACAGAGTATATACTGTACACACTTTTTCAGCCCAGGTTTATACATTTGGAACTGCCATTTGTAGGTGTTTTTGTGTCTTAGCTCAACACTGTGAAACCTGTAGTTACAAACATGGAGGATGAAGACATGAAGACATATATTGTACCTCTGACCGGCCTACCTTCCAAGAGGTGAAAGATGAAACTTTTCCTTTATCGTCAACTCAGTGAATGTCTTTAAACTTTCGAAAACTGTAACAAAGAATAAGTTTAAAAACTTATTTTCATTGGACCCACAGAAAAGTCAAAGTTGTCCATAGAAATGCCCGTCTAAATCAGAAATCTACAGCACAAAGGCAGTGGCCTTTCGGGACATAAAAATGAAATCAGACTTTACTCAGACGAATTGCCCTTGGTCACGGACATCTTGCTATCAGTCACTACAAAGATGTTTTCTCTCGTGCCATGGCTTGCCTGACTTACTTCTTCTGCTGGATGGCTTCTGGTCGCTGTTCAGGATCGACAGCCAGCATGTCCTGGAGCAGTGTCCTTAGCTCCGTGCTTATGGCTCTATTTACTTTCAGGGGGATGTGGAACTGCAGCCAGGGGTTCTCATGCAGGGCCTCTCCAACAGGCCCTGACAGACATATGCTCCTGTATCGGAAACACACTTTAGTTCAATTCTAAAATATTTCTCATAGGACTGAAGGAACCTTTGCCTGTTAAGAGTTAACAATTAGGTCCTCAAGAACTGTTTTACGGTTTTCTACACTCCTGGCTGGCCAAGGTCTCTTTAAGGTCTCTTAAGTGGAGGTGTAACTCATGTATCCTACATGTGATTTAGCAACATGAAAGGGAATAGCTTCTTATCGGATTATGGTCTTGGTTAACTGCCTAAGGCTGACCTAAGTGCCTAACTTTCTGACTTTGTTTATAACTTATATGTTAAGAAGCTTCTTCTGACCAATCAGAAATGTATGCTTTATGTATGAACATTTTGCTCATCAAAGTGAGTGAGAGACAAGGTTAACAGAAATTAGCCACGGCAGTAAATGACAGCATATTTTTGGGTTCTTAAATGGTCTCTACCTGGCACACCTGCAGTGCAAACTGACACACACTGTTTAGAGAAACAGCTACTCTATTACTAATATTAATGAAACATTTCTTATTCTATGGAACAAAAACAAACAGTAAAACTAAAACACAGATCTCTTAGCTTCCTATTTCATGAACCAGATGACTGAATGACCAAGCCTAACTAGTAGCCAGAACCCCAGTTAACCCTCCGTAACACAAACTTTAACCACACGACAGGAACTCTTTCAAACTGAGAGAAAATCATAAATGGATCCATAACTTTACATCAATTTACTATGTTGTGCCAATACCTGCATTTACATTTAGAACGAATGATGTCATAGAACCAGCATCACACCAGTTCCAGGTGTCTCCAAGGAGACAACAGAACTTCAGTTGTGTTTGCTAAAATACACACTTTGAAACATACTGTAACACTTAGTTAACATGTCTGGTTTAGTTGAAGAATCGGCTAAGGTAAGTTTCAGGGTTTAATGGTGGGATGGCACCTGTGCTTTTTTCCCCCAACCGCTAGAATATGATTCGCACCAAACCCAAAAGAAATACTGCACAGTTCAGGAACTTCATCAACCTAGCAACTGTAAAATAAGCTTACAAACAACTGAATTGAAATGCCAAAAAGTTCAGAGAAAGGCACAAACTATGTTTACTTGGGGTTTACAAAATTAAAGCTAACTAAAACTGTAATGATAAACAATCATGCTGCCAATGGACAGAGAAATATCATGTTTTTTGAATAATGTATTATTTGTTATATAGGAACCCAGTATAAGGGAATCCCTTGCGATCCTGTCTGCAGAGATAAAGGTAAGTATTTTTTTCTCTTTAGCTCTGTCACTCCAAGAAATATAATGAACATAAATATATTTGCCAATCTTTTCATAGTAATCCAAACAACTCTGCGTGTATCTGACATTTGTAATATTTATCTACCGCAGTATAACTCTTCTGGCAAGGCGATTGGTATTGTACCTTGAAAGAAAACTGATTGGAAATGTCATGTACTCTATGGTTTCTATTGATGTCAAGTGGCAAATGTTGACTGGTGATGTTATGTGAATCTTAGGAAATGGTCATTTTTCAATCGAGTCTATGTTTCTCAGAATTTGAGACAGAGTGGTCAATCTCTGCAATCCGAGCTGAGGGTATTTCTTGGAATGGAAAGGTAAGAGCAACGTGTTCTTTGATATTCTCTTAAGACTCTTCGCCAGATTTTACGATGAAAAATGTAAATAATAATAACAAACATTATTTTATATAGTGCCTTGAAAGGTGGCTTCTTTACAGAATGACAAAACCAACTACAATAAATAATACACAAGATATGCATGATGACAATACACAGTTAGAGGAGACAGTAGATGGTCATTGTCAGTGTATCCTGAAGGTAGTTTTCCAATTTTTTGGAACGGGGTAAAAGAGGCCACCTCTACTAGAATCTTTGTCCTAACCAAAAATGTAACAAAGTATAATAATAATATTAAAAATAATAATAATAAACTTTATTTATAGGGCACCTTTCATACAAATAGTGCTTTGGTGCTTTAAAAAGCAAGCGTAAAAATAAAATATTAAAATTGAGAGATATACTTTCAGTTGTCAAGGAAAATACAGCAATACAGTAAAGCAACATACATGTCAATTAAATAAATAAAAATTAGGAAAGTCGTAATAAAATAAGAACAATTAAAGAGAACTAAAAAAAGAAACAGAAATAGAAAGAACAAAGAACCACTTTAACTAAAAGCAACATTTTCAAATGTTTTTTAAAACAATGTACCGAGCTTGACTGCCTAATAAAAAGTGGAAGTGAGTTTCATAATTTAGAAGCATAAAAACAAAAAGCAGCCTCTCCACTCTTTCTGCATTTCACATGTGGTATTTGCAGTAGGCCAGTATGTGCAGATCTCAGGTCACGTATAGGAACATATGAAGACAGACATTCAGTAAGGTACAGACGTGCTAGGTCGCTTAAAGCTTTAAAAACAAGTAAAAGAACTTTCAAATTTATCCTAGATAATACAGGTGACCAGTGAAGTTTTTTCAAAACAGGAATGATATTCTCTTTCTTGTATTTGTTAGGATCTGTGCTACTGCATTTCGAACAAGTAGTAAGGGATTTATTGTTTTCTTGGGAAGCCCACAAAACAGAGCATTATAATCATATCCACATCAATGTGAGCAATTGAGAAGTCAAATTAACGTGTCTAAATATCATCTAGTTCTATCCCAGGGAAGAGGGCTGTTGCCTACACAGACGACAAGACACAAAACGCTCAACTGTGCAAAACACGCATAAGGACATCAGTCAGGAGGAACAGGGTAAAGTGTTTTTACTTCTTCACCATGGTCATGTAGTTTCACTCCAAGCACTGTCTTATGAAATAACTGTGGAAACGACCTCCCCAACATTTTGGGTTGTTGCATTTTGCTTCAATGAATTTTAACCTTTTCTTTTAGACATTAAGAGGAAGGACACATTCACCCTTGGTAGAGATTCAGTTGTTCTACGAGATGTCAAGGTGAGAATTAACCACTTCAGGCATAAGTCAATCCACATGACCGGAAATGGGGCAATGAACAGGATATGGGGATTTTGCTAGTTATAAAGTACAATAATCATCATTAAATGATCTAAGACTACTGAAGTATAAGCTGTGTCCCTGACTGATTAATTAGCAAATTCATCTTCGTAGAGTGGAGCTACACTGAATATGGAGTGAGATCATGTAGGGAATAATGGACTTGTAATAACTAATTGAAGGATAATAATAATCAACGAAAGTGCTTAAAAGTATCAACAAATGCCTTCAAAGTACTTGACACGTACTTTGCTTTCAAAAGTGAAACATAATTAATGCTTACGTAAGATTTCTCTTGACTTCTCAGGAGTATACTAACTCCAAGGACAAGTAACATCACAAACCATTATTTAAGTGCTGATGTTGGAGCTGCAATACTACTACCAAGACAAAAAATGATACAGGTAACACTGCTTTCAGATTTCTAAGAATTGCTAAAATAGTATGTTTACAGAGCATTCAGAGTCTCATAGAGAAAATAAGTTGAGAATATGACAAGTTCCTACCATCTCAAACACTGCCAATCTAGAACAAAAAGAAAGTACTTGAACGCCTGCAGTAATCGAACACAAACCAGAACATATCAGTGCATGACAATGAAATGTAGTCACAAAATGATTCTACCCTTTCAAGTCCCAAAAAAGACCGAGGAACTTACCGGAGGCGATACCTGGATTTCAAACAGAGTACAATGTAGCCACTGTAGGGGAGAAGATCACAGAGAGCTCTTCTCAGATTGCTCAGAGTCAGCCCCAGCACCCTGTCCTGACTGAAGCAGACAAAGTGGTCAAACAGGTAGGTAGAAATGAGTAAGGAACAGAGAGTATGGTTATTCTTGCATTGTTTTGTTCGTCTGTCAAAGAAAAGAGTGCTTCTGACTTTTGTCAATGTTCATCTTTATTTTAGGAGAAGAACAAACGGTGGTATCACACTTTGCTCAAGTGTATGATACCATGTGTGTACAGCAGACATCACCAAAGGAACAGGAGACACCTGAGTAGAGAACAAGAATATGAAAAGACTGATGAAAAAAGGCACCAGGAGAAATCCATTGAATATGCACAATCTCGTCCAGTATTTCAATGAAAAGTTTCAGTGTTGTTTTTAGTGTCGTCGTATTGCATACATTTAAAACAATGTGTCTTGTTTAATGAACAATTTCATTTACTTTAGTAAAAAGTGTTGTTTACTGTAGTCCTAGCATGGATGCAATTGTTAGAAAAAACGTGAATGAAAAACTGAATGTTTCATATAATATGGGTTTGTGTTAACCCACACACCTAAGTGAAATGTTTGATTACGTTTACAAGACATAACACATAGTTTAGTTGAGTGTGAAAGGGAACAACAGAGAAAGTCACAAACAAAACATTTGTGAAGGACTTGATGAATGTTTTTTCTTTAGAAATGACAAAAAATAAAGAATTTTTCAACAAGATGTCTTTCTATAGCGAGTTTCATTTGAGATAGTCTTTTCATAGAAGTGCAAGAGTGGTATTCCCTACAACTTATTCCCCAATTTGACCATTCTCAGAAATTAGGGGACGGAAACCACACCTACTGTAATATTAGACCTTGTAACAAGGCAACTAGGTTTCAATGGCTTAAAAGGTGCAGAAAGAGGCTCATGTATAATGACCTCCAGTGTCCCACAGGTTTCCCAAATCATTTCTTAGAGTATGGTCTGTCTGGTTTAGCTGAAGAATCAGCTAAGGTAAGTTTCAGGAAGAGCATCTGATTTCTTTCAATAAAGCAGAACAGAGAAAAAACACACAATACAAAATCATGAGAATTTGTATCCATATGACACTTTGACTCGAATACTTTTATCAGACCTACACAGAGTATATACTGTACACACTTTTTCAGCCCAGGTTTATACATTTGGAACTGCCATTTGTAGGTGTTTTTGTGTCTTAGCTCAACACTGTGAAACCTGTAGTTACAAACATGGAGGATGAAGACATGAAGACATATATTGTACCTCTGACCGGCCTACCTTCCAAGAGGTGAAAGATGAAACTTTTCGTTTATCGTCAACTCAGTGAATGTCTTTAAACTTTCGAAAACTGTAACAAAGAATAAGTTAAAAAACTTATTTTCATTGGACCCACAGAAAAGTCAAAGTTGTCCATAGAAATGCCCGTCTAAATCAGAAATCTACAGCACAAAGGCAGTGGCCTTTCGGGACATAAAAATGAAATTAGACTTTACTCAGACGAATTGCCCTTGGTCACGGACATCTTGCTATCAGTCACTACAAAGATGTTTTCTCTCGTGCCATGGCTTGCCTGACTTGCTTCTTCTGCTGGATGGCTTCTGGTCGCTGGTCAGGATCGACAGCCAGCATGTCCTGGAGCAGTGTCCTTAGCTCCGTGCTTATGGCTCTATTTACTTTCAGGGGGATGTGGAACTGCAGCCAGGGGTTCTCATGCAGGGCCTCTCCAACAGGCCCTGACAGACATATGCTCCTGTATCGGAAACACACTTTAGTTCAATTCTAAAATATTTCTCATAGGACTGAAGGAACCTTTGCCTGTTAAGAGTTAACAATTAGGTCCTCAAGAACTGTTTTACGGTTTTCTACACTCCTGGCTGGCCAAGGTCTCTTTAAGGTCTCTTAAGTGGAGGTGTAACTCATGTATCCTACATGTGATTTAGCAACATGAAAGGGAATAGCTTCTTATCGGATTATGGTCTTGGTTAACTGCCTAAGGCTGACCTAAGTGCCTAACTTTCTGACTTTGTTTATACCTTATATGTTAAGAAGCTTCTTCTGACCAATCAGAAATGTATGCTTTATGTATGAACATTTTGCTCATCAAAGTGAGTGAGAGACAAGGTTAACAGAAATTAGCCACGGCAGTAAATGACAGCATATTTTTGGGTTCTTAAATGGTCTCTACCTGGCACACCTGCAGTGCAAACTGACACACACTGTTTAGAGAAACAGCTACTCTATTACTAATATTAATGAAACATTTCTTATTCTATGGAACAAAAACAAACAGTAAAACTAAAACACAGATCTCTTAGCTTCCTATTTCATGAACCAGATGACTGAATGACCAAGCCTAACTAGTAGCCAGAACCCCAGTTAACCCTCCGTAACACAAACTTTAACCACACGACAGGAACTCTTTCAAACTGAGAGAAAATCATAAATGGATCCATAACTTTACATCAATTTACTATGTTGTGCCAATACCTGCATTTACATTTAGAACGAATGATGTCATAGAACCAGCATCACACCAGTTCCAGGTGTCTCCAAGGAGACAACAGAACTTCAGTTGTGTTTGCTAAAATACACACTTTGAAACATACTGTAACACTTAGTTAACATGTCTGGTTTAGTTGAAGAATCGGCTAAGGTAAGTTTCAGGGTTTAATGGTGGGATGGCACCTGTGCTTTTTTCCCCCAACCGCTAGAATATGATTCGCACCAAACCCAAAAGAAATACTGCACAGTTCAGGAACTTCATCAACCTAGCAACTGTAAAATAAGCTTACAAACAACTGAATTGAAATGCCAAAAAGTTCAGAGAAAGGCACAAACTATGTTTACTTGGGGTTTACAAAATTAAAGCTAACTAAAACTGTAATGATAAACAATCATGCTGCCAATGGACAGAGAAATATCATGTTTTTTGAATAATGTATTATTTGTTATATAGGAACCCAGTATAAGGGAATCCCTTGCGATCCTGTCTGCAGAGATAAAGGTAAGTATTTTTTTCTCTTTAGCTCTGTCACTCCAAGAAATATAATGAACATAAATATATTTGCCAATCTTTTCATAGTAATCCAAACAACTCTGCGTGTATCTGACATTTGTAATATTTATCTACCGCAGTATAACTCTTCTGGCAAGGCGATTGGTATTGTACCTTGAAAGAAAACTGATTGGAAATGTCATGTACTCTATGGTTTCTATTGATGTCAAGTGGCAAATGTTGACTGGTGATGTTATGTGAATCTTAGGAAATGGTCATTTTTCAATCGAGTCTATGTTTCTCAGAATTTGAGACAGAGTGGTCAATCTCTGCAATCCGAGCTGAGGGTATTTCTTGGAATGGAAAGGTAAGAGCAACGTGTTCTTTGATATTCTCTTAAGACTCTTCGCCAGATTTTACGATGAAAAATGTAAATAATAATAACAAACATTATTTTATATAGTGCCTTGAAAGGTGGCTTCTTTACAGAATGACAAAACCAACTACAATAAATAATACACAAGATATGCATGATGACAATACACAGTTAGAGGAGACAGTAGATGGTCATTGTCAGTGTATCCTGAAGGTAGTTTTCCAATTTTTTGGAACGGGGTAAAAGAGGCCACCTCTACTAGAATCTTTGTCCTAACCAAAAATGTAACAAAGTATAATAATAATATTAAAAATAATAATAATAAACTTTATTTATAGGGCACCTTTCATACAAATAGTGCTTTGGTGCTTTAAAAAGCAAGCGTAAAAATAAAATATTAAAATTGAGAGATATACTTTCAGTTGTCAAGGAAAATACAGCAATACAGTAAAGCAACATACATGTCAATTAAATAAATAAAAATTAGGAAAGTCGTAATAAAATAAGAACAATTAAAGAGAACTAAAAAAAGAAACAGAAATAGAAAGAACAAAGAACCACTTTAACTAAAAGCAACATTTTCAAATGTTTTTTAAAACAATGTACCGAGCTTGACTGCCTAATAAAAAGTGGAAGTGAGTTTCATAATTTAGAAGCATAAAAACAAAAAGCAGCCTCTCCACTCTTTCTGCATTTCACATGTGGTATTTGCAGTAGGCCAGTATGTGCAGATCTCAGGTCACGTATAGGAACATATGAAGACAGACATTCAGTAAGGTACAGACGTGCTAGGTCGCTTAAAGCTTTAAAAACAAGTAAAAGAACTTTCAAATTTATCCTAGATAATACAGGTGACCAGTGAAGTTTTTTCAAAACAGGAATGATATTCTCTTTCTTGTATTTGTTAGGATCTGTGCTACTGCATTTCGAACAAGTAGTAAGGGATTTATTGTTTTCTTGGGAAGCCCACAAAACAGAGCATTATAATCATATCCACATCAATGTGAGCAATTGAGAAGTCAAATTAACGTGTCTAAATATCATCTAGTTCTATCCCAGGGAAGAGGGCTGTTGCCTACACAGACGACAAGACACAAAACGCTCAACTGTGCAAAACACGCATAAGGACATCAGTCAGGAGGAACAGGGTAAAGTGTTTTTACTTCTTCACCATGGTCATGTAGTTTCACTCCAAGCACTGTCTTATGAAATAACTGTGGAAACGACCTCCCCAACATTTTGGGTTGTTGCATTTTGCTTCAATGAATTTTAACCTTTTCTTTTAGACATTAAGAGGAAGGACACATTCACCCTTGGTAGAGATTCGGTTGTTCTACGAGATGTCAAGGTGAGAATTAACCACTTCAGGCATAAGTCAATCCACATGACCGGAAATGGGGCAATGAACAGGATATGGGGATTTTGCTAGTTATAAAGTACAATAATCATCATTAAATGATCTAAGACTACTGAAGTATAAGCTGTGTCCCTGACTGATTAATTAGCAAATTCATCTTCGTAGAGTGGAGCTACACTGAATATGGAGTGAGATCATGTAGGGAATAATGGACTTGTAATAACTAATTGAAGGATAATAATAATCAACGAAAGTGCTTAAAAGTATCAACAAATGCCTTCAAAGTACTTGACACGTACTTTGCTTTCAAAAGTGAAACATAATTAATGCTTACGTAAGATTTCTCTTGACTTCTCAGGAGTATACTAACTCCAAGGACAAGTAACATCACAAACCATTATTTAAGTGCTGATGTTGGAGCTGCAATACTACTACCAAGACAAAAAATGATACAGGTAACACTGCTTTCAGATTTCTAAGAATTGCTAAAATAGTATGTTTACAGAGCATTCAGAGTCTCATAGAGAAAATAAGTTGAGAATATGACAAGTTCCTACCATCTCAAACACTGCCAATCTAGAACAAAAAGAAAGTACTTGAACGCCTGCAGTAATCGAACACAAACCAGAACATATCAGTGCATGACAATGAAATGTAGTCACAAAATGATTCTACCCTTTCAAGTCCCAAAAAAGACCGAGGAACTTACCGGAGGCGATACCTGGATTTCAAACAGAGTACAATGTAGCCACTGTAGGGGAGAAGATCACAGAGAGCTCTTCTCAGATTGCTCAGAGTCAGCCCCAGCACCCTGTCCTGACTGAAGCAGACAAAGTGGTCAAACAGGTAGGTAGAAATGAGTAAGGAACAGAGAGTATGGTTATTCTTGCATTGTTTTGTTCGTCTGTCAAAGAAAAGAGTGCTTCTGACTTTTGTCAATGTTCATCTTTATTTTAGGAGAAGAACAAACGGTGGTATCACACTTTGCTCAAGTGTATGATACCATGTGTGTACAGCAGACATCACCAAAGGAACAGGAGACACCTGAGTAGAGAACAAGAATATGAAAAGACTGATGAAAAAAGGCACCAGGAGAAATCCATTGAATATGCACAATCTCGTCCAGTATTTCAATGAAAAGTTTCAGTGTTGTTTTTAGTGTCGTCGTATTGCATACATTTAAAACAATGTGTCTTGTTTAATGAACAATTTCATTTACTTTAGTAAAAAGTGTTGTTTACTGTAGTCCTAGCATGGATGCAATTGTTAGAAAAAACGTGAATGAAAAACTGAATGTTTCATATAATATGGGTTTGTGTTAACCCACACACCTAAGTGAAATGTTTGATTACGTTTACAAGACATAACACATAGTTCAGTTGAGTGTGAAAGGGAATAACAGAGAAAGTCACAAACAAAACATTTGTGAAGGACTTGATGAATGTTTTTTCTTTAGAAATGACAAAAAATAAAGACTTTTTCAACAAGATGTCTTTCTATAGCGAGTTTCATTTGAGATAGTCTTTTCTTAGAAGTGCAAGAGTGGTATTCCCTACAACTTATTCCCCAATTTGATCATTCTCAGAAATTAGGAGACGGAAACCACACCTACTGTAATATTAGACCTTGTAACAAGGCAACTAGGTTTCAATGGCTTAAAAGGTGCAGAAAGAGGCTCATGTATAATGACCTCCAGTGTCCCACAGGTTTCCCAAATCATTTCTTAGAGTATGGAAAAAGAGGAAATAAAGTGTCTACAGAAAGCGTATACCCCCTTGAACTTTGTTCAGTTTGTTGCGCCAGTGCCAGAGTTTCATGCAATTAAATGAGGACCTCTTTCTCACACCACATATGTTATACTTTCAATGGGAAAAAAGGAAATATTACAATTGTATACATTTTCACCCACATGTTAATATTTGGTAGAAGCCCTTTTCACAGCAATTTCAGCTGTGAGTCTGTTGGTAATGGGCTCCACCACCTCTGCACCAACAAGATTTGATAATATTTGAGAATTTCAGAAGTCTGTCTGGTTTAGCTGAAGAATCAGCTAAGGTAAGTTTCAGGAAGAGCATCTGATTTCTTTCAATAAAGCAGATCAGAGAAAAAACACACAATACAAAATCATGAGAATTTGTATCCATATGACACTTTGACTCGAATACTTTTATCAGACCTACACAGAGTATATACTGTACACACTTTTTCAGCCCAGGTTTATACATTTGGAACTGCCATTTGTAGGTGTTTTTGTGTCTTAGCTCAACACTGTGAAACCTGTAGTTACAAACATGGAGGATGAAGACATGAAGACATATATTGTACCTCTGACCGGCCTACCTTCCAAGAGGTGAAAGATGAAACTTTTCCTTTATCGTCAACTCAGTGAATGTCTTTAAACTTTCGAAAACTGTAACAAAGAATAAGTTTAAAAACTTATTTTCATTGGACCCACAGAAAAGTCAAAGTTGTCCATAGAAATGCCCGTCTAAATCAGAAATCTACAGCACAAAGGCAGTGGCCTTTCGGGACATAAAAATGAAATCAGACTTTACTCAGACGAATTGCCCTTGGTCACGGACATCTTGCTATCAGTCACTACAAAGATGTTTTCTCTCGTGCCATGGCTTGCCTGACTTACTTCTTCTGCTGGATGGCTTCTGGTCGCTGGTCAGGATCGACAGCCAGCATGTCCTGGAGCAGTGTCCTTAGCTCCGTGCTTATGGCTCTATTTACTTTCAGGGGGATGTGGAACTGCAGCCAGGGGTTCTCATCCAGGGCCTCTCCAACAGGCCCTGACAGACATATGCTCCTGTATCGGAAACACACTTTAGTTCAATTCTAAAATATTTCTCATAGGACTGAAGGAACCTTTGCCTGTTAAGAGTTAACAATTAGGTCCTCAAGAACTGTTTTACGGTTTTCTACACTCCTGGCTGGCCAAGGTCTCTTTAAGGTCTCTTAAGTGGAGGTGTAACTCATGTATCCTACATGTGATTTAGCAACATGAAAGGGAATAGCTTCTTATCGGATTATGGTCTTGGTTAACTGCCTAAGGCTGACCTAAGTGCCTAACTTTCTGACTTTGTTTATAACTTATATGTTAAGAAGCTTCTTCTGACCAATCAGAAATGTATGCTTTATGTATGAACATTTTGCTCATCAAAGTGAGTGAGAGACAAGGTTAACAGAAATTAGCCACGGCAGTAAATGACAGCATATTTTTGGGTTCTTAAATGGTCTCTACCTGGCACACCTGCAGTGCAAACTGACACACACTGTTTAGAGAAACAGCTACTCTATTACTAATATTAATGAAACATTTCTTATTCTATGGAACAAAAACAAACAGTAAAACTAAAACACAGATCTCTTAGCTTCCTATTTCATGAACCAGATGACTGAATGACCAAGCCTAACTAGTAGCCAGAACCCCAGTTAACCCTCCGTAACACAAACTTTAACCACACGACAGGAACTCTTTCAAACTGAGTGAAAATCATAAATGGATCCATAACTTTACATCAATTTACTATGTTGTGCCAATACCTGCATTTACATTTAGAACGAATGATGTCATAGAACCAGCATCACACCAGTTCCAGGTGTCTCCAAGGAGACAACAGAACTTCAGTTGTGTTTGCTAAAATACACACTTTGAAACATACTGTAACACTTAGTTAACATGTCTGGTTTAGTTGAAGAATCGGCTAAGGTAAGTTTCAGGGTTTAATGGTGGGATGGCACCTGTGCTTTTTTCCCCCAACCGCTAGAATATGATTCGCACCAAACCCAAAAGAAATACTGCACAGTTCAGGAACTTCATCAACCTAGCAACTGTAAAATAAGCTTACAAACAACTGAATTGAAATGCCAAAAAGTTCAGAGAAAGGCACAAACTATGTTTACTTGGGGTTTACAAAATTAAAGCTAACTAAAACTGTAATGATAAACAATCATGCTGCCAATGGACAGAGAAATATCATGTTTTTTGAATAATGTATTATTTGTTATATAGGAACCCAGTATAAGGGAATCCCTTGCGATCCTGTCTGCAGAGATAAAGGTAAGTATTTTTTTCTCTTTAGCTCTGTCACTCCAAGAAATATAATGAACATAAATATATTTGCCAATCTTTTCATAGTAATCCAAACAACTCTGCGTGCATCTGACATTTGTAATATTTATCTACCGCAGTATAACTCTTCTGGCAAGGCGATTGGTATTGTACCTTGAAAGAAAACTGATTGGAAATGTCATGTACTCTATGGTTTCTATTGATGTCAAGTGGCAAATGTTGACTGATGATGTTATGTGAATCTTAGGAAATGGTCATTTTTCAATCGAGTCTATGTTTCTCAGAATTTGAGACAGAGAGGTCAATCTCTGCAATCCGAGCTGAGGGTATTTCTTGGAATGGAAAGGTAAGAGCAACGTGTTCTTTGATATTCTCTTAAGACTCTTCGCCAGATTTTACGATGAAAAATGTAAATAATAATAACAAACATTATTTTATATAGTGCCTTGAAAGGTGGCTTCTTTACAGAATGACAAAACCAACTACAATAAATAATACACAAGATATGCATGATGACAATACACAGTTAGAGGAGACAGTAGATGGTCATTGTCAGTGTATCCTGAAGGTAGTTTTCCAATTTTTTGGAACGGGGTAAAAGAGGCCACCTCTACTAGAATCTTTGTCCTAACCAAAAATGTAACAAAGTATAATAATAATATTAAAAATAATAATAATAAACTTTATTTATAGAGCACCTTTCATACAAATAGTGCTTTGGTGCTTTAAAAAGCAAGCGTAAAAATAAAATATTAAAATTGAGAGATATACTTTCAGTTGTCAAGGAAAATACAGCAATACAGTAAAGCAACATACATGTCAATTAAATAAATAAAAATTAGGAAAGTCGTAATAAAATAAGAACAATTAAAGAGAACTAAAAAAAGAAACAGAAATAGAAAGAACAAAGAACCACTTTAACTAAAAGCAACATTTTCAAATGTTTTTTAAAACAATGTACCGAGCTTGACTGCCTAATAAAAAGTGGAAGTGAGTTTCATAATTTAGAAGCATAAAAACAAAAAGCAGCCTCTCCACTCTTTCTGCATTTCACATTTTCACATGTGGAATTTGCAGTAAGCCAGTATGTGCAGATCTCAGGTCACGTATAGGAACATATGAAGACAGACATTCAGTAAGGTACAGACGTGCTAGGTCGCTTAAAGCTTTAAAAACAAGTAAAAGAACTTTCAAATTTATCCTAGATAATACAGGTGACCAGTGAAGTTTTTTCAAAACAGGAATGATATTCTCTTTCTTGTATTTGTTAGGATCTGTGCTACTGCATTTCGAACAAGTAGTAAGGGATTTATTGTTTTCTTGGGAAGCCCACAAAACAGAGCATTATAATCATATCCACATCAATGTGAGCAATGGAGAAGTCAAATGAACGTGTCTAAATATCATCTAGTTCTATCCCAGGGAAGAGGGCTGTTGCCTACACAGACGACAAGACACAAAACGCTCAACTGTGCAAAACACGCATAAGGACATCAGTCAGGAGGAACAAGGTTAAGTGTTTTTACTTCTTCACCATGGTCATGTAGTTTCACTCCAAGCACTGTCTTATGAAATAACTGTGGAAACGACCTCCCCAACATTTTGGGTTGTTGCATTTTGCTTCAATGAATTTTAACCTTTTCTTTTAGACATTAAGAGGAAGGACACATTCACCCTTGGTAGAGATTCAGTTGTTCTACGAGATGTCAAGGTGAGAATTAACCACTTCAGGCATAAGTCAATCCACATGACCGGAAATGGGGCAATGAACAGGATATGGGGATTTTGCTAGTTATAAAGTACAATAATCATCATTACATGATCTAAGACTACTGAAGTATAAGCTGTGTCCCTGACTGATTAATTAGCAAATTCATCTTCGTGGAGTGGAGCTACACTGAATATGGAGTGAGATCATGTAGGGAATGTTGGACTTGTAATAACTAATTGAAGGATAATAATAATCAACGAAAGTGCTTAAAAGTATCAACAAATGCCTTCAAAGTACTTGACACGTACTTTGCTTTCAAAAGTGAAACATAATTAATGCTTACGTAAGATTTCTCTTGACTTCTCAGGAGTATACTAACTCCAAGGACAAGTAACATCACAAACCATTATTTAAGTGCTGATGTTGGAGCTGCAATACTACTACCAAGACAAAAAATGATACAGGTAACACTGCTTTCAGATTTCTAAGAATTGCTAAAATAGTATGTTTACAGAGCATTCAGAGTCTCATAGAGAAAATAAGTTGAGAATATGACAAGTTCCTACCATCTCAAACACTGCCAATCTAGAACAAAAAGAAAGTACTTGAACGCCTGCAGTAATCGAACACAAACCAGAACATATCAGTGCATGACAATGAAATGTAGTCACAAAATGATTCTACCCTTTCAAGTCCCAAAAAAGACCGAGGAACTTACCGGAGGCGATACCTGGATTTCAAACAGAGTACAATGTAGCCACTGTAGGGGAGAAGATCACAGAGAGCTCTTCTCAGATTGCTCAGAGTCAGCCCCAGCACCCTGTCCTGACTGAAGCAGACAAAGTGGTCAAACAGGTAGGTAGAAATGAGTAAGGAACAGAGAGTATGGTTATTCTTGCATTGTTTTGTTCGTCTGTCAAAGAAAAGAGTGCTTCTGACTTTTGTCAATGTTCATCTTTATTTTAGGAGAAGAACAAACGGTGGTATCACACTTTGCTCAAGTGTATGATACCATGTGTGTACAGCAGACATCACCAAAGGAACAGGAGACACCTGAGTAGAGAACAAGAATATGAAAAGACTGATGAAAATAGGCACCAGGAGAAATCCATTGAATATGCAGAATCTCGTCCAGTATTTCAATGAAAAGTTTCAGTGTTGTTTTTAGTGTCGTCGTATTGCATACATTTAAAACAATGTGTCTTGTTTAATGAACAATTTCATTTACTTTAGTAAAAAGTGTTGTTTACTGTAGTCCTAGCATGGATGCAATTGTTAGAAAAAACGTGAATGAAAAACTGAATGTTTCATATAATATGGGTTTGTGTTAACCCACACACCTAAGTGAAATGTTTGATTACGTTTACAAGACATAACACATAGTTCAGTTGAGTGTGAAAAGGAACAACAGAGAAAGTCACAAACAAAACATTTGTGAAGGACTTGATGAATGTTTTTTCTTTAGAAATGACAAAAAATAAAGAATTTTTCAACAAGATGTCTTTCTATAGCGAGTTTCATTTGAGATAGTCTTTTCTTAGAAGTGCAAGAGTGGTATTCCCTACAACTTATTCCCCAATTTGATCATTCTCAGAAATTAGGAGACGGAAACCACACCTACTGTAATATTAGACCTTGTAACAAGGCAACTAGGTTTCAATGGCTTAAAAGGTGCAGAAAGAGGCTCATGTATAATGACCTCCAGTGTCCCACAGGTTTCCCAAATCATTTCTTAGAGTATGGAAAAAGAGGAAATAAAGTGTCTACAGAAAGCGTATACCCCCTTGAACTTTGTTCAGTTTGTTGCGCCAGTGCCAGAGTTTCATGCAATTAAATGAGGACCTCTATCTCACACCACATATGTTATACTTTCAATGGGAAAAAAGGAAATATTACAATTGTATACATTTTCACCCACATGTTAATATTTGGTAGAAGCCCTTTTCACAGCAATTTCAGCTGTGAGTCTGTTGGTAATGGGCTCCACCACCTCTGCACCAACAAGATTTGATAATATTTGAGAATTTCAGAAGTCTGTCTGGTTTAGCTGAAGAATCAGCTAAGGTAAGTTTCAGGAAGAGCATCTGATTTCTTTCAATAAAGCAGAACAGAGAAAAAACACAATACAAAATCATGAGAATTTGTATCCATATGACACTTTGACTCGAATACTTTTATCAGACCTACACAGAGTATATACTGTACACACTTTTTCAGCCCAGGTTTATACATTTGATACATTTGGAACTGCCATTTGTAGGTGTTTTTGTGTCTTAGCTCAACACTGTGAAACCTGTAGTTACAAACATGGAGGATGAAGACATGAAGACATATATTGTACCTCTGACCGGCCTACCTTCCAAGAGGTGAAAGATGAAACTTTTCCTTTATCGTCAACTCAGTGAATGTCTTTAAACTTTCAAAAACTGTAACAAAGAATAAGTTAAAAAACTTATTTTCATTGGACCCACAGAAAAGTCAAAGTTGTCCATAGAAATGCCCGTCTAAATCAGAAATCTACAGCACAAAGGCAGTGGCCTTTCGGGACATAAGAATGAAATCAGACTTTACTCAGACGAATTGCCCTTGGTCACGGACATCTTGCTATCAGTCACTACAAAGATGTTTTCTCTCGTGCCATGGCTTGCCTGACTTGCTTCTTCAGCTGGATGGCTTCTGGTCGCTGGTCAGGATCGACAGCCAGCATGTCCTGGAGCAGTGTTCTTAGCTCCGTGCTTATGGCTCTATTTACTTTCAGGGGGATGTGGAACTGCAGCCAGGGGTTCTCATGCAGGGCCTCTCCAACAGGCCCTGACAGACATATGCTCCTGTATCGGAAACACACTTTAGTTCAATTCTAAAATATTTCTCATAGGACTGAAGGAACCTTTGCCTGTTAAGAGTTAACAATTAGGTCCTCAAGAACTGTTTTATGGTTTTCTACACTCCTGGCTGGCCAAGGTCTCTTTAAGGTCTCTTAAGTGGAGGTGTAACTCATGTATCCTACATGTGATTTAGCAACATGAAAGGGAATAGCTTCTTATCGGATTATGGTCTTGGTTAACTGCCTAAGGCTGACCTAAGTGCCTAACTTTCTGACTTTCTTTATACCTTATATGTTAAGAAGCTTCTTCTGACCAATCAGAAATGTATGCTTTATGTATGAACATTTTGCTCATCAAAGTGAGTGAGAGACAAGGTTAACAGAAATTAGCCACGGCAGTAAATGACAGCATATTTTTGGGTTCTTAAATGGTCTCTACCTGGCACACCTGCAGTGCAAACTGACACACACTGTTTAGAGAAACAGCTACTCTATTACTAATATTAATGAAACATTTCTTATTCTATGGAACAAAAACAAACAGTAAAACTAAAACACAGATCTCTTAGCTTCCTATTTCATGAACCAGATGACTGAATGACCAAGCCTAACTAGTAGCAAGAACCCCAGTTAACCCTCCGTAACACAAAGTTTAACCACACGACAGGAACTCTTTCAAACTGAGTGAAAATCATAAATGGATCCATAACTTTACATCAATTTACTATGTTGTGCCAATACCTGCATTTACATTTAGAAGGAATGATGTCATAGAACCAGCATCACACCAGTTCCAGATGTCTCCAAGGAGACAACAGAACTTCAGTTGTGTTTGCTAAAATACACACTTTGAAACATACTGTAACAATTAGTTAACATGTCTGGTTTAGTTGAAGAATCGGCTAAGGTAAGTTTCAGGGTTTAATGGTGGGATGGCACCTGTGCTTTTTTCCCCCAACCGCTAGAATATGATTCGCACCAAACCCAAAAGAAATACTGCACAGTTCAGGAACTTCATCAACCTAGCAACTGTAAAATAAGCTTACAAACAACTGAATTGAAATGCCAAAAAGTTCAGAGAAAGGCACAAACTATGTTTACTTGGGGTTTACAAAATTAAAGCTAACTAAAACTGTAATGATAAACAATCATGCTGCCAATGGACAGAGAAATATCATGTTTTTTGAATAATGTATTATTTGTTATATAGGAACCCAGTATAAGGGAATCCCTTGCGATCCTGTCTGCAGAGATAAAGGTAAGTATTGTTTTCTCTTTAGCTCTGTCACTCCAAGAAAAATAATGAACATAAATATATTTGCCAATCTTTTCATAGTAATCCAAACAACTCTGCGTGTATCTGACATTTGTAATATTTATCTACCGCAGTATAGCTCTTCTGGCAAGGCGATTGGTATTGTACCTTGAAAGAAAACTGATTGGAAATGTCATGTACTCTATGGTTTCTATTGATGTCAAGTGGCAAATGTTGACTGGTGATGTTATGTGAATCTTAGGAAATGTTCATTTTTCAATCGAGTCTATGTTTCTCAGAATTTGAGACAGAGAGGTCAATCTCTGCAATCCGAGCTGGGGGCATTTCTTGGAATGGAAAGGTAAGAGCAACGTGTTCTTTGATATTCTCTTAAGACTCTTCGCCAGATTTAACGATGAAAAATGTAAATAATAATAACAAACATTATTTTATATAGTGCCTTGAAAGGTGGCTTCTTTACAGAATGACAAAACCAACTACAATAAATAATACACAAGATATGCATGATGACAATACACAGTTAGAGGAGACAGTAGATGGTCATTGTCAGTGTATTCTGAAGGTAGTTTTCCAATTTTTTGGAACGGGGTAAAAGAGGCCACCTCTACTAGAATCTTTGTCCTAACCAAAAATGTAACAAAGTATAATAATAATATTAAAAATAATAATAATAAACTTTATCTATAGAGCACCTTTCATACAAATAGTGCTTTGGTGCTTTAAAAACCAAGCGTAAAAATACAATATTAAAATTGAGAGATATACTTTCAGTTGTAAAGGAAAATACAGCAATACAGTAAAGCAACATACATGTCAATTAAATAAATAAAAATTAGGAAAGTCGTAATAAAATAAGAACAATTAAAGAGAACTAAAAAAAGAAACAGAAATAGAAAGAACAAAGAACCACTTTAACTAAAAGCAACATTTTCAAATGTTTTTTAAAACAATGTACCGAGCTTGACTGCCTAATAAAAAGTGGAAGTGAGTTTCAAAATTTAGAAGCATAAAAACAAAAAGCAGCCTCTCCACTCTTTCTGCATTTCACATGTGGTATTTGCAGTAGGCCAGTATGTGCAGATCTCAGGTCACGTATAGGAACATATGAAGACAGACATTCAGTAAGGTACAGACGTGCTAGGTCGCTTAAAGCTTTAAAAACAAGTAAAAGAACTTTCAAATTTATCCTAGATAATACAGGTGACCAGTGAAGTTTTTTCAAAACAGGAATGATATTCTCTTTCTTGTATTTGTTAGGATCTGTGCTACTGCATTTCGAACAAGTAGTAAGGGATTTATTGTTTTCTTGGGAAGCCCACAAAACAGAGCATTATAATCATATCCACATCAATGTTAGCAATGGAGAAGTCAAATTAACGTGTCTAAATATCATCTAGTTCTATCCCAGGGAAGAGGGCTGTTGCCTACACAGACGACAAGACACAAAACGCTCAACTGTGCAAAACACGCATAAGGACATCAGTCAGGAGGAACAAGGTAAAGTGTTTTTACTTCTTCACCATGGTCATGTAGTTTCACTCCAAGCACTGTCATATGAAATAACTGTGGAAACGACCTCCCCAACATTTTGGGTTGTTGCATTTTGCTTCAATGAATTTTAACCTTTTCTTTTAGACATTAAGAGGAAGGACACATTCACCCTTGGTAGAGATTCAGTTGTTCTATGAGATGTCAAGGTGAGAATTAACCACTTCAGGGATAAGTCAATCCACATGACTGAAAAAGGGGCAATGAACAGGATATGGGGATTTTGCTAGTTATAAAGTACAATAATCATCATTACATGATCTAAGACTACTGAAGTATAAGCTGTGTCCCTGACTGATTAATTAGCAAATTCATCTTTGTAGAGTGCAGCTACTATCTATTCAGTGGCATTTCCTTAAAACAATTGTATTCCCACATTCTGAATATGGAGTGAGATCATGTAGAGAATGTTGGACTTGTAATAACTAATTGAAGGATAATAATAATCAACGAAAGTGCTTAAAAGTATCAACAAATGCCTTCAAAGTACTTGACACGTACTTTGCTTTCAAAAGTGAAACATAATTAATGCTTACGTAAGATTTCTCTTGACTTCTCAGGAGTATACTAACTCCAAGGACAAGTAACATCACAAACCATTATTTAAGTGCTGATGTTGGAGCTGCAATACTACTACCAAGACAAAAAATGATACAGGTAACACTGCTTTCAGATTTCTAAGAATTGCTAAAATAGTATGTTTACAGAGCATTCAGAGTTGAGAATATGACAAGTTCCTACCATCTCAAACACTGCCAATCTAGAACAAAAAGAAAGTACTTGAACGCCTGCAGTAATCGAACACAAACCAGAACATATCAGTGCATGACAAGGAAATGTAGTCACAAAATGATTCTACCCTTTCAAGTCCCAAAAAGGACCGAGGAACTTACCGGAGGCGATACCTGGATTTCAAACAGAGTACAATGTAGCCACTGTAGGGGAGAAGATCACAGAGAGCTCTTCTCAGATTGCTCAGAGTCAGCCCCAAAACCCTGTCCTGACTGAAGCAGACAAAGTGGTCAAACAGGTAGGTAGAAATGAGTAAGGAACAGAGAGTATGGTTATTCTTGCATTGTTTTGTTCGTCTGTCAAAGAAAAGAGTGCTTCTGACTTTTGTCAATGTTCATCTTTATTTTAGGAGAAGAACAAACGGTGGTATCACACTTTGCTCAAGTGTATGATACCATGTGTGTACAGCAGACATCACCAAAGGAACAGGAGACACCTGAGTAGAGAACAAGAATATGAAAAGACTGATGAAAAAAAGCACCAGGAGAAATCCATTGAATATGCACAATCTCGTCCAGTATTTCAATGAAAAGTTTCAGTGTTGTTTTTAGTGTCGTCGTATTGCATACATTTAAAACAATGTGTCTTGTTTAATGAACAATTTCATTTACTTTAGTAAAAAGTGTTGTTTACTGTAGTCCTAGCATGGATGCAATTGTTAGAAAAAACGGGAATGAAAAACTGAATGTTTAATACAACATGGGTTTGTGTTAACCCACACACCTAAGTGAAATGTTTGATTACGTTTACAAGACATAACACATAGTTCAGTTGAGTGTGAAAGGGAACAACAGAGAAAGTCACAAACAAAACATTTGTGAAGGACTTGATGAATGTTTTTTCTTTAGAAATTACAAAAAATAAAGAATTTCTCAACAAGATGTCTTTCTATAGCGAGTTTCATTTGAGATACTGACACCTCACCGTGCCGGGCCACCGCTGCGTCACACCACACAGCTGCCAGTGCACCTCAGCGTGCCAGGCCACCACTACGTCAAACCACACAGCCGCCAGTGCACCTCAAAGTGCCCAGCCACCACTGCGTCACGCAGCTGCCAGCGCACCTCACCATAACAGGCCACCACTACGTCAAACCACACAGCCGCCAGTGCACCTCACCGTGCCAGGCCAGCACTGAGTCACGCCACACAGCCACCAGCGCACCTCACCGTGCCAGACCGCCACTGCGTCACACATCTGCCAACGCACCTCACCGTGCCAGGCCACCACTACGTCAAACCACACAGCCGCCAGTGCACCTCAAAGTGCCCAGCCACCACTGCGTCACACAGCTGCCAGCGCACCTCACCGTGCCAAGCCACCACTGCATCACACAGCTGCCAGCACACCTCACCGTACCAGGCCACAGCTGCATCACACAGCTGCCAGCGCACCTCACCGTGCCAGGCCACCACTGCGTCACACCACACAGCTGCCAGCGCACCTCACCGTGCCAGGCCACCACTGCGTCACACAGCTGCCAGCGCACCTCACCGTGCCAGGCCACCACTGCGTCACTCCACACAGCCGCCAGCGCACATCACTGTGCCAGGCCACCACTGCATCACACAGCTGAAATCGCACTTCACCGTGCCAAGACACAACTGCGTCACACAGCTGCCAGCGCACCTCACCGTGCCAGGCCACCACTGCATCACACAGCTGCCAGCGCACCTCACCATACCAGGCCACCACTACGTCAAACCACACAGGTGCCAGTGCACCTCACTATGCCCAGCAGCCACTGCATCACACAGCTGAAAGCACAACTCACCGTGCCAGGACACCACTGTGTCACACCACACAGCTGCCAGTGCACCTCACCGTGCCAGGCCACCACTGCGTCACACCACACAACTACCAGTGCACCTCAGCGTGTCAGGCCGCCACTGCGTCACACCACACAGCCACCAGCGCACCTCACCGTACCAGGCCACCACTGCGTCAGACCACACACAGCTGAAAGCGCACCTCACCGTGCCAGGCCACCACTGCGTCACACAGCTGCCAGCGCACCTCACCATGCCAGGCCACCACTGCGTCACACCACACAGCTGCCAGCGCACCTCACCGTGCCAGGCCACCACTGCGTCACACCACACAGCCGCCAGCGCACCTCACTGTGCCAGGCCACCACTGCGTCACACAGCTGAAAGCGCACGTCACCGTGCCAAGCCACCACTGCGTCACACAGCTGCCAGCACACCTCACCGTACCAGGCCACAACTGCGTCACACAGCTGCCAGCGCACCTCACTGAACCCTGCCACAGCTGCGTCACACATCTACCAGCGCACCTCACCATGCCCAGCCACCACTGCATCACACAGCTGCAAGCGCACCTCAAAGTTCCCGGCCACTACTGAATCACACCACACAGGTGGCAGCGCACCGTACCAGACCACCACTGCGTCACACAGGTGCCAGCACACCTCACCGAGCACGGCCACAGCTGCATCACGCAGCTGCCAGCGCACCTCACCGTATTCTGCCACAGCTGCGTCACACAGCTGCCAGCGCACCTCACCGTGCCAGGCCACCACTACGTCACACATCTGCCAACGCACCTCACCGTGCCCAGCCACCACTGCGTCACACAGCTGCCAGCACACCTCACCGTGCCCGGCCACCACTTCATCATACAACTGCCAGTACACCTGACCGTGCAAGGCCACCACTGCGTCACACAGCTGCCAGCGCACCTCACCGTGCCAGGCCACCACTGCGTCACACAGCTGCCAGCGCACCTCACCGTGCCAGGCCACCACTGCGTCACACAGCTGCCAGCGCACCTCACCGTGCCAGGCCACCACTGCGTCAAACCACACAGGTGCCAGTGCACCTCACTGTGCCTAGCAGCCACTGCATCACACAGCTGAAAGCACAACTCACCGTGCCAGGACACCACTGTGTCACACCACACAGCTGCCAGTGCACCTCAACATGCCAGGCCACCACTGCGTCACACCACACAGCTGCCAGCACACCTCACCATGCCAGGCACACACAGAGTCACACCACACATCTGCCAGCACACCTCACCGTGCCGGGCCACCACTGCGTCACACCACACAGCCACCAGCGCACCTCACCGTGCCAGGCCACCACTGAGTCACACCACACAGCCACCAGCGCACCTCACCGTGCCAGGCCACCACTGAGTCACACCACACAGCCACCAGCGCACCTCACTGTGCCAGGCCAGCACTGAGTCACGCCACACAGCCACCAGCGCACCTCACCGTGTCAGGCCACCACTGCGTCACACCACACTGCCACCAGCGTACCTCACCGTGCCAGGCCACCACTGAGTCACGCCACACAGCCACCAGCGCACCTCACCGTGCCAGGCCACCACTGCGTCACACATCTGCCAACGCACCTCACTGAACCCTGCCACAGCTGCGTCACACATCTACCAGCGCACCTCACCATGCCCAGCCACCACTGCATCACACAGCTGCAAGCGCACCTCAAAGTTCCCGGCCACTACTGAATCACACCACACAGGTGGCAGCGCACCGTACCAGACCACCACTGCGTCACACAGGTGCCAGCACACCTCACCGAGCACGGCCACAGCTGCATCACACAGCTGCCAGCGCACCTCACCGTATTCTGCCACAGCTGCGTCACACAGCTGCCAGCGCACCTCACCGTATTCTGCCACCACTGCGTCACACAGCTGCCAGCACACCTCGTCGTGCCCGGCCACCACTTCATCATACAACTGCCAGTACACCTGACCGTGCAAGGCCACAACTGCGTCACACAGCTGCCAGCGCACCTCACCGTTCCAGGCCACCACTGCGTCACACCACACAGCTGCCAGCGCACCTCACCGTGCCAGGCCACCACTGCGTCACACAGCTGCCAGCGCACCTCACCGTGCCAAGCCACAACTGCGTTACACAGCTGCCAGCAGACCTCACCGTGCCCGGCCACCACTGCATCACACAGCTGCCAGCGCACCTCACCATACCAGGCCACCAATACGTCAAACCACACAGGTGCCAGTGCACCTCACTGTGCCCAGCAGCCACTGCATCACACAGCTGAAAGCACAACTCACCGTGCCAGGACACCACTATGTCACACCACACAGCTGCCAGTGCACCTCACCGTGCCAGGCCACCACTGCGTCACACCACACAGCTGCAAGTGCACCTCAGCGTGCCAGGCCGCCACTGCGTCACACCACACAGCCACCAGCGCACCTCACCGTGCCAGGCCACCACTGTGTCACACCACACAGATGCCAGTGCACCTCACCGTGCCAGGCCACCACTTCATCATAGAATTGCCAGCGCACCTCAAAGTACCCGGCCACCAATGCGTCACACCACACAGCTGCCAGCGTACCTCACCATGCCAGGCCAGCACTGAGTCACACCACACAGCTGCCAGCGCACCTCACCATGCCAGGCCACCACTGTGTCACACCACACAGCTGCCAGTGCACCTCACCGTGCAAGGCCACCACTGCATCACACACCTGCCAGAACACCTGAGCGTGCAAGGCCACCACTGCGTCACACAGCTGCCAGCGCACCTCACCGTGCCAGGCCACCACTGCGTCACACCACACAGCTGCCAGCGCACCTCACCGTGCCAGGCCACCACTGCGTCAGACCACACACAGCTGAAAGCGCACCTCACCGTGCCAAGCCACCACTGCGTCAAACAGCTGCCAGCACACCTCACCGTACCAGGCCACCACTGCGTCACACAGCTGCCAGCGCACCTCACCATGCCAGCCACCACTGCGTCACACCACACAGCCGCCAGCGCACCTCACCGTGCCAGGCCACCACTGCGTGAGACCACACACAGCTGAAAGCCCACCTCAACGTGCCAGGCCACCACTGCATCCCACAGCTGCCAGCACACCTCATGCCTTGTTATGTAAAACTTTAATTTTCTTTTTAGGATTTTTTGAACATGGTCTTTTTGTCCCCCAATCAGAGGCTCACCACAATTCACGCTCAACCACATCACAGATCTACTACACACACCTCAGGATGGTGACGTCACTGCCTTTCATATGGAAACATTTTGACACCGCGCTCAACAATCTTAGGAAGATCACAAAACAAGCCTGCTAGCCTGGATTTTACCTAAAAAAATCACGCCCGAGAAAGTGAAGTACTGTAGCATTAACTAGCAAAGGTGTATTGCAGACATAGGCATAGTACGTAATACAGGCTTTATGAACTCTAATAATATTGTTTCGGCTGTGAATCCTTCTTCAGCTGTGAGGGTCTTCAGCTCATAATGAAACACTTGGAGTTTGCAATGTACGGCGCTCTGAACGAGTTCAACTTTAATGCAGGAAAAATGGATTTCCCAGAAGCTATACTGATTCTTATGGAAGCCCGTTTCCGCCAGGGAGTAGAAAAAATGCGCCCTGGTATTCTCTGGGATGCAGTGCAGTTAAAACTGTTCACTTTTACTGACCATACTGCCTGCCTGCGGGCACTTTTCCTTTCTGTGGGGGAGGGTGGACTGTCTTTCATTAGAAGGTTAGCCTATTCTACTCGGAGAATGTAGAGTGGGTGGAAAGTGCCCGCGGTCATTTAATTAGTATTACAATTCGCACTGATTCCCCTGCGAAGATATGGACATAAGAATATTCGTGCGTGGTCAAAAAATGCCATAAAAATGACAAAATGAAGGCTGTGAAAACATTCACAATGTGCTGTATACACAAAGCACGTGTTCTCACAACTCGAGGAGGTTTCGTGAAAACTTTATATCGTCACACAAAATAAAGTTTTTTTGTTTACAAAGACGATTACAAAGAATGTGGACCAGGGTAATACTTTGAGTTTACAGCTTGTCCAAGGTCATTCATTATTAATACTATTAGGGATATCTTCGGTAAAGACTGACAGCAGGAACATTCCTGTTCTTTACTCAGCAGCTTATTAAAAACAGGGTGTTCAAAACGTTTTTTTTTACCCAGAAGAGTGACACAGCTTCGCGTTGTGAATCTGTTATTCCGTATTTACAAAGAAAGTGGAATACAGTAATACTACCTGCTATATAGATACATATTTTTAGATATTCAGATCCTTAAATTAATATCATTATTCATTTCTTTAGATACATGATTCCATACTATATTCCCTATTACAAAACCAATAATTCCAGTCCTGAAATCTGATTGGCTGACACACATTCGAAGAACATACTGTAACACTTAGTTAACATGTCTGGTTTAGTTGAAGAATCGGCTAAGGTAAGTTTCAGGGTTTAATGGTGGGATGGCACCTGTGCTTTTTCCCCCCAACCGTTAGAATATGATTTGCACAAAACCCAAAAGAAATACTGCACAGTTCAAGAACCTAGCAACTGTAAAATAAGCTTAAAAACAACTGAACTGAAATGCAAAAAAGTTCAGAGAAAGGCACAAAATATGTTTACTTGGGGTTTAAAAAATTAAAACTAACTAAAACATTCCAAACAGAAGCCGGCCTACCTTCTTTTCTTTGTACCTGATAAAGATGAGGATGGCTTTAAAGATACAGCTAAACTTTTGCAGAACCATTCAAGCGCATTGTTACTGTTTGCTGTAGAAGCCAAAAATATGAGAATCTCAAAATCTAAAAATCTCATGGCGTCAGAATGTACAACTTTAAAAAAATAAATAATAATAATAATAAACATTAATTTATATAGCGCCTTGAAAGGTGGCTTCTTAATAGAATGACAAAACCAACAACAATAAATAATACACAAGATATGCATGATGACAATACACAGTTAGAGGAGACAGTAGATGGCGGTAATAAACACAGTGAGAGCAGAAGGATAAAGAACAGGGGTGAGTTTCCCAAAAACAACTAATCTTAGAGACTTTCAAGCAACTTTACGATGTACGTATGTACGTATGTAAACAATCGATTGACAATTCTTTCATTATATGGTGTCGGTTTTGGTCCTTCAGTGGGATGAAATAAAGTTGTGAAAAGGAATATGAAGTAAACTTGACATCATAGTTTAAGCAAAAGCATATAGATAGGCACAAAAAGGGACCTTATTGTTTCTAAGAGCAAAGAAAAGAAATGACTGACATGCCGTAAAAGAAAACCAAGATTAACTGCGTGGACAGTGTATGCGTCCCGCACGACGTCCTTGATTTAAAGCAATATTTTTTGGCGCGCTGCCATAGTTAAGAATCAATATTTCATGAGAAAAAAATGTTATTTAGAGTTATTGGGTGTACTGGAACTCAATGGAAACATTAACTACTAAGCTTGGCATGTGTCACTCAACAAATACAGGACCTATAATCAAATTTAAAAACAAGCAGATCTAAGCTTTACCGTCAACAATCACGACAGAACATCAAACGGTGTTGAACTACGCGGTATCGACCGCGGGTTTGGGTACGGAATGGAGCAGGCGTGGGACTCAGGACTGGGGCTGAACAACACATTTATTAACTCGAATCGGGAAAGGTACACACACAGGGACAGGGGTTACAGCGCTGCACCTTCACTAACACACACACACACCTGAAGGGAAGAGACTGTATCCCAGCCTCCGTCCCGCTATACAGTCCGGTAGAACCCAGGTGCTGTTCTCAGCCCGCCCTGCGTGCGCATGACTAAAGCGCCCTGCGTGGCGCTACATTATAAATACATGTTAGGCCCAATGATTTCACTAAAATAATGCATTGCTGCACTTCATACTGAAAATAATATCATCTAGTCAAGTATAAAAATGAATATGAAATATACCCAAGATGACTCATAAATTCATCACTGTATAAATAAATGTTCTTTTTTCGAATTTCCTCTGACACAGTACAACACAATATCAAAGTCCTTCATATAAACTCTTAGTGTCCTGTATTCCCAGAGGATGCCCCTGCCGTGAAGTGACTGTGCTCTGTCTGGCGATCTCTGGCGCTCAGGGTGGGCAGGAGGAGGCCAGTTTAAGAAGCACTTAGTGATGAACGAGCGGGTCGGGGAGCACGTAGATGACGAAGGATTTAACGTGCTACTTCAGTACGATGGGTTTTGGGAAACACTCGTCAATTAACGATCGAGCTTAAGAGCGAGTTTACGATGTTCTTAGCGCTACGATGCGTTCGGGAAACAGAATCATAATATCTAGAAGGATTACCATATATAAAGGATTACCATATATAAAAATAGAAAGAATGATATATGATATATACAAGTAATTATATCATATCATATATTATTAACACCATACCCACCATCTATGTACATTCACATGACCACACATATCAGATCAATATCAAATCAATCACAATGATTAGAATGCGCGCAGAAATCGCCCCTTTCTCTTCCCATCTTTCAGCACATTATACGTCCTCTCCACGATACAAGCCGATATCCGTTATCTTACTCTACAATGCACCTTTTCCCGTGTTGTACGTTAACATTTGGTTCATAAAATCGACACACCTGAAATACTAAATAAGAAAGAAAACAATTATAACACAACGGATGACAGAGCCTCTAGAACAGAAAACCCGTTGGCGTCACACACGCTGAATGTCTCTCTCTCTCCTGCTCAGCAAAACACAACATGTGGGTCAACACCGTGTGAGGCATTAAACATCACCTTCGTGCATTACCGCGATTCATCTGGCACACAACTGTACCACTACAGAAATAATATATATATATAATGTCGCCACACGAATCTGTAATGAAAATAAAATTAAAAATGCCGCTGGCGTCTCACCCGACTGGCGGCCACAGCGCGTCTGAGGGCTCCCCAGAGAAACGAGCCGCCTGTGACCCCAGGGGCACCTTCACAAACCCCAAGGGCTGTCGCAAAGCCAACTCCATACAGAAAAACGGAACTCATCTGGGGGAAGTTCACAAAATAAAATAATAAAATAAAAGATGACATCATATAACCACGGCTCAACGCAGCTGGCTACACGTGTGAGAAGGTGCAGTACTTGAAGTGCGCTGGGCAAACTTCCGAGGTCAAATTCTTCCAGCACGGTTGTACCTTTAAAGCGGAGACGACGGCACCGAAAATTTTTGGCGCGCCTTCTCTTTAAAGCCCTGGCCAAATATGAAGACAGTACGTACAGTTATAATTCAAACGGAATTAAAAACTACACATCCCAGTTACCATGGTGGTGCTTGTGATCATTGCGTTTAACCAACGAAACAGGGCGAAAAATCAGACACATGACTTTGGGGCAGAGTTTCGAAAGCTTAACCTATCAGCAACAAAGCGAAATTTACACGATAGGCTACCTCAAACTGTCAGTTACACGACTGTGTATGTCGCTTAAGCCACTCCTATTTGGCATTTTAGTTATGGAGGCGAGAAGACGCCCCCCCCCCCCCCTCTCTGGGTGCCTGATTTGCCGCCATCTTTAACCGCTTCGTGTCCAAATCGCAGTAGCTACGCGTACGAAATAAAGTTCATCCCAGCTACAAAACATATATATTTTTGTGGTAAGAGGGAGCAAAACATCAGTATTTACTGCTATTAATTAGTGTACGATTTATAGTTGAAATCTGAGCCTAAATATAAAGTCAAAATCTCGACAAAGCAATGTAGGAAATACAGAGAAAATAAATCCTTTCTGACATCTAAAATCAGTTTCGATCAAGGTCTCTAAAACGAACAAGAAAAAGAGGATTTTCGGAGGGCAATTACGCTGTATTTATATAGAATAAGTGATTTATGAGCAATCTAATTTCTTGTTCGTTTAAAACAGTGAAATGTCAGCTGCAAAAGATCGCACCAGAAACAGCACTCTCTCTGCCTGTCATAGACGTTCAGGAAAGGCTGAATGAAGTCATGGTGATCAATAATAACAGTTGTAGGACAAGAAACAAAAGATAGTGAAAACTTAAGATTTTTAAGGCTAAAACTCAAATTCATTCTACAAATTAAGGCAAATGAAAATTCACGACGTTAAAGTGCTAGAGGTGTAAAAAAATACAAAAATGCACATGAGCAAAAAGTTTTAGAAATGGAGCAAACAGAATAAAAGCCATGCCTATAGTGCAGAAGAGGGATGCAGGAACACTTGCTTAGATATACAACAACATTATTTTATTAAACCTTTACAATTTCTTGCATTAGTAATTATCTTTTTGCATACCCCAGCTTGCTCTCCATGAGATACACAGACACACAGATGAAAGAGATAGGGAGAGAGCCTGTGGTCAGAGTACAGGGTCAGCCATTGTACAGCGCCCCTGGAGCAGTTGGGGTTAAGGGCCTTGCTCAGCAGCCCAACGGAGTAGGATTCTTCTGCTGGGTGCGGGATTTATTGTTAAATTATTACTTTAAATGAATACTTTGAGTTACTGAAACAGCCCGCTAATAAAATTGTCGCAATTTTGTTCTCGTTTGGAAGAGAGAATCAAAAATGAGACATAATGATGGTTTCCGGCTTAGACCTTTAAAGGTACCCCCATCACAGAAGAATTTGACCTCGGAACGTTTACCCAGCTTAATATTGTATTTCATTTCACTTTGACCGATTGTCTTTAAATCAATTGTTGTCAGAATATCCCCACCTCCAAACAAGAACAAAATTGCAACGATTTTATTAACTGGCTGTTTCAATAACTTAAAGTACATATTTAAAGTAATAATTTAACAAGATATGTAAATGTTTTAAGATATGTATATGTTGTGAATGTCTGTAGATTGTATCTTATGATTTAAATACTTTTATTTTTTCACAATCTGGCAATGCCAGACAGAATTCTAATGGCCTTGCAGATCAGAAAATCAAGGAACAAAACAATTATTGCGCCCAGCTCCTCAATGGGATAGCTTTAACTTGCTAATGCGTTGGTGTAACAGTCCGGGTGTGGCAAGCTTCTAATGTCTCCAGACTTTGCGAAAGGAACCCGTCTTTCATAGGCACTCTTTCCCCTAGTTTAACAGTCTGTCCAGAAACAAAACATTCCTGTTAAACAAGAGGAATGTAAAACAAATTGTACAAAACAATTACTTTTTGACAATGAAAACTGGTGTGTATCTCTCTCTTTGCTGGCGCGCGGGCGCGGTGGGGTGCTGTACCACCCGCACAGAACATTAAAGTGTCCCTTTCCATTCAATGGGTGTCTGAGTTGCTGTGTCCTATCTTCTGACAGTCGCTGTTGTGAATGTCTGCAGAGTGTATCTTATTTTTAGCATTGTAGCGCTTTCGCCCTGGGGGGCGGCTGAAGAACACCCGGCTGGGGTGTGCGGTGAGGGGCAGGACAGGAGTGGTCAGGGCGGGGTTTAGGTAGGCCGCTGACTATTGCAGCTGCCACACAGTGAAAGGGGCATACGGGCTGGGGAGATCGCCCGTTTTCCATGTAAATAGTTCACTGGTTCCGCACCCCTCTCTCTCTCCCTCTCCAGATACAGCTGTATGAGCTCCACCAGTCAGGACAGGAGGCTCTACTGTACGCACAGAGGGGTGGTAGAGGGGAACAAGTTGCAAGCCGTGGGGTTGAAGCTGATCCTCTCCAGACACAGCTGTATGAGCTCCACCAGTCAGGACAGGAGGTTCTTCTGTACACAGAGAGGGGCGGGAGGGGGGAACAAGCTACCCAGCCATGGGGTTGAAGCTGATACCCTGGATCCTCTCGAGACACAGCTGTATGAAGTCCACCAGTCATGAGATAATGCTCTACTGTACACAGAGGGGGCAGGAGGGGGGAACAAGCTGCCCAGCCGTAGGTTTGAAGCTGATACCCCGCTTGATCCTCTCCAGATACAGCTGAATGAGCTCCACCAGTCAAGACAGGAGGCTCAACTGTACACAGAGAGGTGCAGGGGGGGAAAAAAGCTGCATAGCCATGGGGTTGACCCTGATACCATGGATCCTCTCCAGACACAGTTGTATGAACTCCACCAGTCAGGACAGGAGCCTCAACTGTACAGAGAGAGCTGCGGGAGGGGGGAACAAGCTGCCCAGCCGTGGGGTTGACGCTGATACCCTGGATCCCCTCCAGACACAGCTGTATGAGCTCCACCAGTCAGGACAGGAGGCTCTACTGTACACAGAGAGTGGCGGTGGGGAGAACAAGCTGATACCCTGGCTTCTCAAACAAACCTTAAAATCACGTAATAGGTTTATTCCATGCTGAAAAAAAGAAGAAAGAATACACATTCCATAGGAATCAGTGCCTTTATATAGCGCCTTTAAAGGTGGCTTCTCAAAGCGCCTTACGGGATAAAAACAACAAAAACAAAAACAATATTGTTTTCCATTGCACTTTGACAGATCATCTTTAAATCAATTGTTGATTTAAAGTTTGACAGTAAATGTTTATATTGTAAAGCATACAGCCGCCATTTCTTTCTAAAAATTAAAAAAATTGTTTGCGCAGTCTAAGAGGGGGGGGGGGTCTGCTGACAATCCCCCATACACTCAAGTGAAATATTAATAACCCCAATGTAAACAGCGTATTTACAATTTGTTGATAATAAAAATGTTAAGTTCTCTAAGACTTTGTGATACTTTACCCAGGGAGCTGTGTAAGCATGCGTGGTGACTATTCATTGTTATTAAAAAATGACTTAGATTCCAACATGTTGTGATATTTAGAAATATAAAAAGTCAATTAATTGTCCATAATATTGCTATTTTATTTCTTCAAAGAAATGCTTGTTAAAAGAAAAGTCATGGCACAGGCTGGATTTGAACAGCCAACCTCTCGCTTACAAGTTCAGCACATGAATAGAATTATATCATTATTAATTTCTTTAGATATGCGATTCCATATTATATTCCCTATTAATCAAATTCTAAAAGTATGCTTGTTTGCTCCTGTATTGAGCGTATTTGCAGAAAAGCTTAAAACTACCACTTTTTATACACACGTTATTTCACATGTTAGTTAAAGACTTCGATGCTTAATATTGTTTAGGGAGAAATGGAATACTGGTGTGTATTTTTGTACGGAGACCAGCCATATACAGTTTACATACTGTAATACTGTATATTTATGTTCCAAAATTAATATCGTTTATGGCCTTCACACGCGTTATGCTCCTATTCTTTTTATGCTCAGCTACTAAGATTTCCCTTCAGTGGTAAAATTCCATATAAATATTTAATACTTAAACGGGCACAGTAAAGACATTAAATATACATATACATACTGTATACAGTACAGTTTGCATACAGTAATATGTTTATGTTCCTAAATCAATATCTCTTATGAGCATGCAAAAGGCATGGTGAATTGGAGATTCTCAAAAATGACTGTACTTTGCATGATTGGAAACAAATGCGTGATTGGATCAACGAAATGCTGTGGTGTTACTTTTACAAAGACGGTCAATGAAAAAAAGAATGTGGACCAGGGCAATACTTTGAGTTTACAGCTTGTCCAAGGTCATTCATTAGAACATGTGGTATTATGCGGTACTATGCGAGAATACACGGTATTAATATGGTAACTTGTGTTACACCGCGATAAGCACACCGCAAAATAATGCGGTATCGCCCGCTTGTTTTGAATGGCTGCATCTGTATATCCCTGCTAGTGATGATGACCATGGTCACCTCACCCTCGCAATACACCGGCTGAAAGAACTTAAGAACAGGGTAAATCAAGAACAGGGCATTGGCAATGAGTTCCCCTTCTTTTCATGGTTAAAATCATTTTTTGGGTCTTGGGGACTGTTTTTCTTAAAGCTATTCATGCCTGTTGTAGTGTTTTTGCTGTTGTGCTGTTGTCTGACTAGGGTGACCCCTATGAGGACTCTGTGGTATGAACACATTTAAGGATAAAAAGGAGGGAATGTAATGAAAAGTTACTGAGAAAAAGTGTTTTATTCTATGTTGTTTACGGACAGAGCTGTGCTGCAGAAGCAGCTGGATACTTAAAACAAAGTGTGATAGCACCCAACTTGTCAAGGGCACAGGATGTTTTAATACTGTTTATCTCGGCTGCTTGAAGAAGGGAGTGTGAGAAACCATTTGAATAACTGCTCTTCTTTGCTTAAAGCAAAAACCTATAAGGAATGGAAAATGACTGCTTTGCCTGTCCTTGAAGTGTTGCATCAGCTTAAAAAAGATATAAAACAAGGGGTCTCCCTGCTTGCTTTTGAATCAGCTTTCACTTCTCTGCGCAGACAGGTGATGGGTTTTTCCCATATTGCAAAATGAATAAAGACCTTACTGAGTGAATGAGAATACCTCTCCTGGCTAAATCCCTTACAACTTGTTCGAAATGCAGTACGGCCATATTTCATATCAACCCACAGATGCATTGCATAAACACTAGAATTCTGGTTGTACTTAAATTGACCTTATACGTTTTGGATTATGTTTAACCTTCTTCAATTTCTTCAACCATATTTTGAGATGATTACGTTTACAGAAGCAAATATTATTCAGTGCTTTTTCTTCACTCCTTTAATCAAACCCACATTTCTATAAGGAGGGCCATTGTGAAACTCCCCAAAGTGAGCTGAATTAATCTTTTATTCTTCACACCTGCGAAGTCATTCCTTCATTGTGTAATATGAAGGCCTTTCATTATTCACGTATACTACAACATCTGAAAATAATAGGTCTTGAAATAGTTGAATGAAAGAAAATCCTGAATAACTCCTCCAAATGCGTGTTACACTTTCATCAGGTACACACACTTTGAATGTGATGAACTATAAAAAGTTATTTTAACCATACCCAATGGAGCTCGGGAGTGCGATTGCATACACAATCATGTTTTCAGTGTTTGGACATCAGCCGTACATCAGAACAATCATTTCACTAACACAGCTCCATGTTGAGTGACTTCCCTCCAAAAACACAAAGTCACTTTCCCTTAGCAATTATTGCATGGACTTAGATTATCTGCCTTCTGCATCAGGCCCTGTATGATATACTGTACAAAGCCAAGCTTTGGGAAAGTGCTTTGTTTGGATCCTTGTCTTTATCCTTTTGGATCCCAGGCTGCTCATTTGCAAATGTGTTTTGACATTAATTATAGTGACTATAGCAATGAGTTGGCACTGTGGTTCACAGAGCTGGGGTCCTGGGTTCAATTCCTGGGGTGCAGTCTGGATGGAATTGTATGTTCTCCCTTCATTTGTGTGGATTTCTTCCAGGTGCTCCAGTTTCTTCCCACAGTCCAAAGACATACAGTACTAGTAGGTTAAGGTGGAACTACAGTCCCAATTTTGCAGACACAAAAGTATTTAATTTCAGTCACAAAATAAAATCATTGACATTATAGAAAAACTTTACAAACTCAAAATTGAGCACAAAATCATGAATTTTGTGAAAGTACTGTAAGTTACGCCATGTTGTAACAAATTCGCATTCCAGTTCCACACAAATTGCGATGTGATGCAGCCCTTCCTGCTCACTAATCACTGTAATGACTAATGCAATGTGATGTAGGAGAGAAAAGGTATAGGTTATGCAGCAAACATTTCACTGCAAAAAACGTTCCATTCCAAGGTTCTTTATGCAGAGTTAACAATGTAATATTATTTATTGGCAAAAACGTTAAAAAGTTGAGAGCAATATTTACATTGGATTAAACGAGATGTATTCACAAGCCTGCTCCTTTACAATGTCACAGGGCCACATCAGATTACAGGAAGTTTTGCTGCCTCGTTCTGAATCGCAGAACATGGTAATTCTTTAACCTTGAAATGTAGTCTATTTTGTGATGTAAATTGGAGGTTTTACAAGTTATTGTGTGTTCCCCTTTAGATGGCTTCTGGGAAAACTGGCCTCAACACTGTATTGGATAAGGCACTTAGAAAACAGATTCATGCGTGGACCACAGCAATGTCCCTTTACTGAGAGCCAGCAATCAACGGATGTGTCTGATCGTGAATGGTTTTCCCTGTTGTTTGTTGTATTACTCGGTGTCGCATTTTAAGCTGTGCATGAGGCAGGACCCGGAGGCTGCTGCTTCTGCTGGGATTGAGGAAGAGCTGGGCGCCATGTAAGGCAACGACACTGCGTTCCACTTTATCAGGTGCCTGGAGTGTAAGAGCTGCAGATAATATTGAGTCACATTAATCCCAACATATTTCAAATATTATGAAAATTAAATAAATTAAATCAAATAACTTTCATTAAAAAAATCAATCACACTTTACCTTGCTTTTTCAGTTGTTTTAAAGGAAAATTGATGCAGAGAATGTGTGAATACTACTTTTTGATGGTTCCAAGGCCAATGTGACCTGTTCTATTGCCTGCTAATTGTACGTTCCAGGTTGAACAATTATTTTTAGGAGGTCAAGGTGTATGAATGATAAGAACAGCTTGAAATTTATTTTCACGGTCGACACACATTTTCGCAAGGGAAAAAAACTGAAATAACGACAGTTACGCAAACACCAGTCCACCAAAAAAAAATCATTTTATTAAAACAAGGTAACATTTTTTTTATCATCATACGGATGAACTGTGCTAAATATATTTCTAAAAAGAAAAAGCAGGACGTGAGTCGTGAGCCAAGATCATGACTCTTTTACTCTTCTTCACATCAGTTTTCATCTGTGAGGAGGAGGAGGAGGGCGGCTCCTGATGTGCTGACACTTGGGGATGTGCCTCTGTACCGGCCTGGGGGCAAAGCGCCGGCCGCAGTGAGGGCAGGGCACGTAGTCGGGGTTTGGATTCGCGGGGGGCTGGGGCAGGTTCACAACCTTCCCTCCTTGCGTGATCACCTGCTGCACCTCCCTGGCCTATTTGATGCTCCGAATGAAATCCTCGTGCTTCTGCCTCCAGTTGTTCTTTCTCAGCTGGGAACAGGAAATGAAAGCAATGAAACAGCTTCCAGAAAAAGTCCAGACTAGCACTGCGTACACAGTCTGGTCGCAAACCATTCACAAGGCAAGAAAATATCAATACAGTAATAACGTAGCTTTCTGGGCCTACCTTTCATGTCATTGGGTAGAGAGTACAATTTAGTTATGGTTTTGTTTCCCGTGAGTGCTATTTGCTTGATATCTCATGTAGATTTTTACAACAGAATTCAGAAGTCACTAAGACCCATTTATTCTGTCTGGCAAATGTGCCTTTGCGGCAGTTTTTCAGAAGAGTACTTCATAAAACACTTATTTATTGTTTACATTGATTTATAAGCTGAGTCTGACTCTAGGAGAAAACAAGGGAAGCTTGGAAAGAGTTTAAGGATAGCCCTTACCACGATTGGCGGTCTAACCTTCTTCTTATGGATGTATGTCTCCAGTTCTGTTCCCTTGGCCCTGTGCTTGAAAGAGTCAAAAACCTTCCTCTTTGAATTCTGAAGCTTCTTGCAGATCTTGCTGTGTTTCTCCAGCCTCTCTACAGCAAACTTCCTGTGACACAGTTCACAGGGCACCAGCTGAGGGTTTCCACTCTGGCTATTCTCATATGGAAATTGATCAGCGGTAGGGCACATCAGACTTCTAGGGGACTGGTGTAACAGAAGAGATAAGGTTCTTGATCCCGAGATGAAGTAAAACAAATGAGTTTATTGCATGCAAGGAACAATAAAGCCGAAGTCTTGTTTCCCGCAAGAAACAACAAAACCGAAGTATTGTTAGCCGTACTGTTACAAACATTTGGGTTATATAGTGTTTTCTTCTCCGTTTCTGACGTCACTTGGTCTGATGGTAAAGAGGGGGGTTCATGGTATTTGGCCAGTTTACGATGTTCTGGGCAAATGGTCAGTTTAACATTACACCCAGGGGGGTTCCTAGCTTGCATCTGCAGTCCTTATCAGTTAATCCCCTTTCCTGCCATAAACCCCAGCTTGTGACTTAGAAGTCTAAACCCCCTACAGAAAGGATTAAATTCAAACCCCCGTCTTCACATCATTCTTCAATGTCAAGTGGCAAATGTTGACTGGTGATGTTATGTGAATCTTAGGAAATGGTCAGTTTTCAATCGAGTCTATGTTTCTCAGAATTTGAGACAGAGAGGTCAATCTCTGCAATCCGAGCTGAGGGCATTTCTTGGAATGGAAAGGTAAGAGCAACTTTGGTAAGAGTTCTTTGATATTCTCTTAAGACTCCTCGCCAGATTTTACGATGAAAAATGTAAATAATAATAACAAACATTATTTGATATAGTGCCTTGAAAGATGGCTTCTTTACAGAATAACAAAACCAACTACAATAAATAATACACAAGATATGCATGATGACAATACACAGTTAAAGGAGACAGTAGATGGTCATGGTCAGTGTATTCTGAAGGTAGTTTTCCAATTTTTTGGAACGGGGTAAAAGAGGTCACCTCTACTAGAATCTTTGTCCTAACCAAAAATGTAACAAAGTATAATAATAATATTAAAAATAATAATAATAAACTTTATTTATAGAGCACCTTTCATACAAATAGTGCTTTGGTGCTTTAAAAACCAAGCTTAAAAGTAAAATATTAAAATTGAGAGATATACTTTCAGTTGTCAAGGAAAATACAGCAATACAGTAAAGCAACATACATGTCAACTAAATAAATAAAAATTAGGAAAGTCGTAATAAAATAAGAACAATTAAAGAGAATTAAAAAAAGAAACAGAAATAGAAAGAACAAAGAACCACTTTAACTAAAAGCAACATTTTCAAATGTTTTTTAAAACAATGTACCGAGCTTGACTGCCTAATAAAAAGTGGAAGTGAGTTTAATAATTTAGAAGCATAAAAACAAAAAGCAGCCTCTCCACTCTTTCTGCATTTCACATGTGGTATTTGCAGTAGGCCAGTATGTGCAGATCTCAGGTCACGTATAGGAACATAGGAAGACAGACATTCAGTAAGGTACAGACGTGCTAGGTCGCTTAAAGCTTAAAAAACAAGTAAAATAACTTTCAAATTTATTCTAGATAATACAGGTGACCAGTGAAGTTTTTTCAAAAGAGGAATGATATTCTCTTTCTTGTATTTGTTAGGATCTGTGCTACTGCATTTCGAACAAGTAGTAAGGGATTTATGGTTTTCTTGGGAAGCCCACAAAACAGAGCATTATAATCATATCCACATCAATGTGAGCAATGGAGAAGTCAAATTAACGTGTCTAAATATCATCTAGTTCTATCCCAGGGAAGAGGGCTGTTGCCTACACAGATGACAAGACACAAAACACTCAACTGTGCAAAACACGCATAAGGACATCAGTCAGGAGGAACAAGGTAAAGTGTTTTTTCTTCTTCACCATGGTCATGTAGTTTCACTCCAAGCACTGTCATATGAAATAACTGTGGAAACGACCTCCCCAACATTTTGGGCTGTTGCATTTTGCTTCAATTAATTTTAACCTTTTCTTTTAGACATTAAGAGGAAGGACACATTCACCCTTGGTAGAGATTCAGTTGTTCTATGAGATGTCAAGGTGAGAATTAACCACTTCAGGGATAAGTCAATTCACATAACTGAAAAAGGGGCAATGAACAGGATATGGGGATTTTGCTAGTTATAAAGTACAATAATCATCATTACATGATCTAAGACTACTGAAGTATAAGCTGTGTCCCTGACTGATTAATTAGCAAATTCATCTTTGTAGAGTGCAGCTACTATCTATTCAGTGGCATTTCCTTAAAACAACTGTATTCCCACATTCTGAATATGGAGTGAGATCATGTAGAGAATGTTGGACTTGTAATAACTAATTGAAGGATAATAATAATCAACGAAAGTGCTTAAAAGTATCAACAAATGCCTTCAAAGTACTTGACACGTACTTTGCTTTCAAAAGTGAAACATAATTAATGCTTACGGAAGATTTCTCTTGACTTCTCAGGAGTATACTAACTCCAAGGACAAGTAACATCACAAACCATTATTTAAGTGCTGATGTTGGAGCTGCAATACTACTACCAAGACAAAAAATGATACAGGTAACACTGCTTTCAGATTTCTAAGAATTGCTAAAATAGTATGTTTACAGAGCATTCAGAGTCTCATAGAGAAAATAAGTTGAGAATATGACAAATTCCTACCATCTCAAACACTGCCAATCTAGAACAAAAAGAAAGTACTTGAACGCCTACAGTAATTGAACACAAACCAGAACATATCAGTGCATGACAATGAAAAGTAGCCACAAGATGATTCTACCCTTTCAAGTCCCAAAAAGGACCGAGGAACTTACCGGAGGCGATACCTGGATTTCAAACAGAGTACAATGTAGCCACTGTAAGGGAGAAGATCACAGAGAGCTCTTCTCAGATTGCTCAGAGTCAGCCCCAGCACCCTGTCCTGACTGAAGCAGACAAAGTGGTCAAACAGGTAGGTAGAAATGAGTAAGGAACAGAGAGTATGGTTATTCTTGCATTGTTTTGTTAGTCTGTCAAAGAAAAGAGTGCTTCTGACTTTTGTCAATGTTCATCTTTATTTTAGGAGAAGAACAAACGGTGGTATCACACTTTGCTCAAGTGTATGATACCATGTGTGTACAGCAGACATCACCAAAGCAACAGGAGACACCTGAGTAGAGAACAAGAATATGAAAAGACTGATGAAAAAAAGCACCAGGAGAAATCCATTGAATATGCACAATCTCGTACAGTATTTCAATGAAAAGTTTCAGTGTTGTTTTTAGTGTCGTCGTATTGCATACATTTAAAACAATGTGTCTTGTTTAATGAACAAGATCATTTACTTTAGTAAAAAGTGTTGTTTACTGTAGTCCTAGCATGGATGCAATTGTTAGAAAAAACTTGAATGAAAAACTGAATGTTTCATACAATATGGGTTTCTGTTAACCCACACACCTAAGTGAAATGTTTGATTACGTTTACAAGACATAACACATAGTTCAGTTGAGTGTGAAAGGGAACAACAGAGAAAGTCACAAACAAAACATTTGTGAAGGACTTGATGAATGTTTTTTCTTTAGAAATGACAAAAAATAAAGAATTTTTCAACAAGATGTCTTTCTATAGCGAGTTTCATTTGAGATAGTCTTTTCTAAGAAGTGCAAGAGTGGTATTCCCTACAACTTATTCCCCAATGTGATCATTCTCAGAAATTAGAAGACGGAAACCACACCTACTGTAATATTAGACCTTGTAACAAGGCAACTAGGTTTCAATGGCTTAAAAGGTGCAGAAAGAGGCTCATGTATAATGACCTCCAGTGTCCCACAGGTTTTCCCACAGGTTTGTTGCGCCAGTGCCAGAGTTTCATGCAATTAAATGAGGACCTCTTTCTCACACCACATATGTTATACTTTCAATGGGAAAAAAGGAAATATTAGAATTGTATACATTTTAAAGCCATGTGTTCATATTTGGTAGAAGCCCTAACAACACCTAAAAAACACCTAACAACGGGTGCAGGACCGAATTAAGGCAATACCCACTATTGATAAACATACAGAAAACAATATTAAAGTACTGGCTTTTATATTAGCCAGACACAGCTGGATGAGCTCTACCAGCCAGGACAGGAGGCTCTACTGTACACAGAGAGGGGAGGGAAGGGGGAACAAGCTGCCCAGCCGTGTGGAATGCTACAGAACCCTAAACAGACAAAACATACTACCCGAATATTTGACCAAGATATCCAGACACAGCTGGATGAGCTCCACTAGTCAGGACAGGCTAATAAGATACACTCCACAGACATTCACAACAGCGACATATCATAAACACTTGAATTACTTATCTAGTCTCTCGAAACAAAATTTCAAGAAAAAACACATTGCCCAACGTTAGAAAGCACCTTGCATTACATTGCTTGAAAAACAATTTTATTTCGAAGGATTTATGGATCGGGAATTCTTCGAGGAAGTCGGGGTCACACAGCATGCCGCCCCATATATCAGGGAGCACATTGGATCAAGGCACAGTCTCTTTCAAGACAACGATCCGAAACACACAGCAGCAAGGGCGAGGCTTATAGCAGAACGAGTGAACTGGGTGAAAACTCCAGCCGAATCTCCAGATTTAAATCCAATAAGGATGGTATGGCATTAGCTGAAAGACTATGTTTGGAAAACTCCTAAACCCAGCACAAAGCAAGAACTGATACTGATACAATGTCTGTTGATACTGATACTGTATGAGTAGGGCTGTTTCACCACTCCTTTCTTTTTGTTGCATGCAGCAGTACTTCTTATGGTAGTACTTAAGTACAGTACAGTAGGTACTTACATTAGTACTTCTCGCGTTAAGAAAGTTAGGTGTTAGCATAAACTATTAGTAATAAATAATATTAAACTTAGCACTGTAATAAATTATGCTAATATTAAATTCGATTCTGCTCTGAGAATGTAGGGGGAAGGAAAAATGCCAGTGGTCTTTCCACTGATGAACTTGTGCCTGATGAACACCACTGCGTCACACCACACAGCTGCGAGTGCACCTCACTGTGCCCGGCCACCACTGCATCACACAACTGCCAGCGCACCTCACCGTACCAGGTCACCACTGCGTCACACAGCTGCAAGTACACCTCACCGTGCCAGGCCACCACGGCGTCACAACACACAGCTGCCAGCGCACCTCACCGTGCCAGGCCACCACTGCGTCACACAGCTGCCAGCGCACCTCACCATGCCAGGCCACCACGGCGTCACAACACACAGCTGCCAGCGCACCTCAAAGTACCCGGCCACCAGTGCGTCACACCACACAGCTGCCAGCACAGCTCACCATGCTAGGCCAGCACTGAGTCACACCATACAGCTGCCAGCGCACCTCACTGTGCCAGGCCACCACTGCGTCACACCACACAGCCGCCAGCGCACCTCACTGTGCCAGGCCACCACTGCGTCACACAGCTGAAAGCCCACCTCACTGTGCCAGGCCACCACTGCGTCACACAGCTGCCAGCACACCTCACCGTGCCCGGCCACCACTTCATCATACAACCGCCAGTACACCTCACCGTGCCAGGCCACCACTGCATCACACAGCTGCCAGCGCACCTCACCGTGCCAGGCCACCACTACGTCACACATCTGCCAACGCACCTCACCGTGCCCGGCCACCACTTCATCATACAACTGCCAGTGCACCTCACCGTGCCAGGCCACCACTGCATCACACAGCTGCCAGCGCACCTCACCGTGCCAGGCCACCACTGCGTCACACAGCTGCCAGCACACCTCACAGTGCCAGGCCACCACTGCGTCACACCACACAGCTGCCAGTGCACCTCACCATGCCAGACCACCACTGCGTCACACCACACAGCTGCCAGTGCACCTCACCATGCCAGGCCACCACTGCGTCACACCACACAGCTGCCAGTGCACCTCACCATGTCAGACCACCACTGCGTCACACTACACAGCTGCCAGCACACCTCACCATGCCAGGCACCCACAGAGTCACACCACACATCTGCCAGCACACCTCACTGTGCCGGGCCACCACTGCGTCACACCACACAGCTGCCAGTGCACCTCAGCGTGCCAGGCCGCCACTGAGTCACACCACACAGCCACCAGCGCACCTCACCGTGCCAGGCCGCCACTGAGTCACGCCACACAGCCACCAGCGCACCTCACCGTGCCACGCCAGCACTGAGTCACGCCACACAGCCACCAGCGCACCTCACCGTGCCAGGCCACCACTGCGTCACACATCTGCCAACGCACCTCACCGTGCCAGGCCACCACTACGTCAAACCACACAGCCGCCAGTGCACCTCACCGTGCCCAGGCACCACTGCGTCACACAGCTGCCAGCGCACCTCACCATAACAGGCCACCACTACGTCAAACCACACAGCCGCCAGTGCACCTCACTGTGCCAGGCCACCACTGCGTCACACAGCTGAAAGCGCACCTCACCGTGCCAAGCCACCACTGCATCACACAGCTTCCAGCACACCTCACCGTACCAGGCCACAACTGCGTCACACAGATGCCAGCACACCTCACCGAGCCCGGCCACAGCTGCGTCATACACCTGCCAGTGCACCTCACCGTGCAAGGCCACCACTGCATCACACACCTGCCAGAACACCTGAGCGTGCAAGGCCACCACTGCGTCACACAGCTGCCAGCGCACCTCACCGTGCCAGGCCACCACTGCGTCACACCACACAGCTGCCAGCGCACCTCACCGTGCCAGGCCACCACTGCGTCACACAGCTGCCAGCGCACCTCACCGTGCCAGGCCACCACTGCGTCACACCACACAGCTGCCAGTGCACCTCACCATGCCAGGCCACCACTGCGTCACTCCACACAGCTGCCAGCGCACATCACTGTGCCAGGCCACCACTGCGTCACACAGCTGCCAGCGCACCTCACCATGCCAGCCACCACTGCGTCACACCACACAGCTGCCAGCGCACCTCACCGTGCCAGGCCACCACTGCGTCAGACCACACACAGCTGAAAGCGCACCTCAACGTGCCAGGCCACAACTGCATCCCACAGCTGCCAGCACACCTCATGCCTTGTTATGTGAAACTTTAATTCTCTTTTTAGGAGAATTACAATTCGTGAACCACAATTCACGCTCAACCACATCACAGATCTACTACACACACCTCAGGATGGTGACGTCACTGCCTTTCATATGGAAACATTTTGACACCGCGCTCAACAATCTTAGGAAGATCACAAAACAAGCCTGCTAGCCTGGATTTTACCTAAAAAAATCACGCCCGAGAAAGTGAAGTACTGTAGCATTAACTAGCAAAGGTGTATTGCAGACATAGGCATAGTACGCAATACAGGCTTTATGAAATCTAATAATATTGTTTCGGCTGTGAATCCCTCTTCAGCTGTGAGGGTCTTCAGCTCATAATGAAACGCTTGGAGTTTGCAATGTACGGCGCTCTGAACGAGTTCAACTTTAATGCAGGAAAAATGGATTTCCCAGAAGCTATACTGATTCTTATGGAAGCCCGTTTCCGCCAGGGAGTAGAAAAAATGCGCCCTGGTATTCTCTGGGATTCAGTGCAGTTAAAACTGTTCACTGTTACTGACCATACTGCCTGCCTGCGGGCACTTTTCCTTTCCGTGGGGGAGGGTGGACTGTCTTTCATTAGAAGGTTAGCCTATTCTACTCGGAGAATGTAGAGGGGGTGGAAAGTGCCCGCGGTCATTTAATTAGTATTACAATTCGCACTGATTCCCCTGCGAAGATATGGACATAAGAATATTCGTGTGTGGTCAAAAAATGCCATAAAAATGACAAAATGAAGGCTGTGAAAACATTCACAATGTGCTGTATACACAAAGCACGTGTTCTCACAGCTCGAGGAGGTTTCGTGAAAACTTTATATCGTCACACAAAATAAAGTTTTTTTGTTTACAAAGACGATTACAAAGAATGTGGACCAGGGTAATACTTTGAGTTTACAGCTTGTCCAAGGTCATTCATTATTAATACTATTAGGGATATCTTCGGTAAAGACTGACAGCAGGAACATTCCTGTTCTTTACTCAGCAGCTTATTAAAAACAGGGTGTTCAAAACGTTTTTTTTTTTACCCAGAAGAGTGACACAGCTTCGCGTTGTGAATCTGTTATTCCGTATTTACAAAGAAAGTGGAATACAGTAATACCACCTGCTATATAGATACATATTTTTAGATATTCAGATCCTTAAATTAATATCATTATTCATTTCTTTAGATACGTGATTCCATACTATATTCCCTATTACAAAACCAATAATTCCAGTCCTGAAATCTGATTGGCTGACACACATTCGAAGAACATACTGTAACACTTAGTTAACATGTCTGGTTTAGTTGAAGAATCGGCTAAGGTAAGTTTCAGGGTTTAATGGTGGGATGGCACCTGTGCTTTTTCCCCCCAACCGTTAGAATATGATTTGCACAAAACCCAAAAGAAATACTGCACAGTTCAAGAACCTAGCAACTGTAAAATAAGCTTAAAAACAACTGAACTGAAATGCAAAAAAGTTCAGAGAAAGGCACAAAATATGTTTACTTGGGGTTTAAAAAATTAAAACTAACTAAAACATTCCAAACAGAAGCCGGCCTACCTTCTTTTCTTTGTACCTGATAAAGATGAGGATGGCTTTAAAGATACAGCTAAACTTTTGCAGAACCATTCAAGCGCATTGTTACTGTTTGTTGTAGAAGCCAAAAATATGAGAATCTCAAAATCTAAAAATCTCATGGCGTCAGAATGTACAACTTTAAAAAAAATAAATAATAATAATAATAATAAACATTAATTTATATAGCGCCTTGAAAGGTGGCTTCTTAATAGAATGACAAAACCAACAACAATAAATAATACACAAGTGTATTGTCAAGATATGCATGATGACAATACACAGTTAGAGGAGACAGTAGATAGTGGTAATAAACACAGTGAGAGCAGAAGGATAAAGAACAGGGGTGAGTTTCCCGAAAACAAATAATCTTAGAGACTTTCAAGCAACTTTACGATGTACGTATGTACGTATGTAAACAATCGATTGACAATTCTTTCATCATATGGTGTCGGTTTTGGTCCTTCAGTGGGATGAAATAAAGTTGTGAAAAGGAATATGAAGTAAACTTGACATCATAGTTTAAGCAAAAGCATATAGATAGGCACAAAAAGGGACCTTATTGTTTCTAAGAGCAAAGAAAAGAAATGACTGACATGCCGTAAAAGAAAACCAAGATTAACTGCGTGGACAGTGTATGCGTCCCGCACGACGTCCTTGATTTAAAGCAATATTTTTTGGCGCGCTGCCATAGTTAAGAATCAATATTTCATGAGAAAAAACTGTTATTTATAGTTATTGGGTGTACTGGAACTCAATGGAAACATTAACTACTAAGCTTGGCATGTGTCACTCAACAAATACAGGACCTATAATCAAATTTAAAAACAAGTAGATCTAAGCTTTACCGTCAACAATCACGACAGAACATCAAACGGTGTTGAACTACGCGGTATCGACCGCGGGTTTGGGTACGGAATGGAGCAGGCGTGGGACTCAGGACTGGGGCTGAACAACACATTTATTAACTCGAATCGGGAAAGGTACACACACAGGGACAGGGGTTACAGCGCTGCACCTTCACTAACACACACACACACACACACACACACACCTGAAGGGAAGAGACTGTATCCCAGCCTCCGTCCCGCTATACAGTCCGGTAGAACCCAGGTGCTGTTCTCAGCCCGCCTTGCGTTTCATACTGAAAATAATATCATCTAGTCAAGTATAAAAATGAATATGAAATATACCCAAGATGACTCATAAATTAATCACTGTATAAATACATGTTCTTTTTTCGAATTTCCTCTGACACAGTACAACACAATATCAAAGTCCTTCATATAAACTCTTAGTGTCCTGTATTCCCAGAGGATGCCCCTGCCGTGAAGTGACTGTGCTCTGTCTGGCGATCTCTGGCGCTCAGGGTGGGCAGGAGGAGGCCAGTTTAAGAAGCACTTAGTGATGAACGAGCGGGTCGGGGAGCACGTAGATGACGAAGGATTTAACGTGCTACTTCAGTTACGATGGGTTTTGGGAAACACTCGTCAATTAACGATCGAGCTTAAGAGAGAGTTTACGATGTTCTTAGCGCTACGAAGCCTTCGGGAAACAGAATCATAATATCTAGAAGGATTACCATATATAAAAATAGAAAGAATGATATTATGATATATACAAGTAATTATATCATATCATATATTATTAACACCATACCCACCATCTATGTACATTCACATGACCACACATATCAGATCAATATCAAATCAATCACAATGATTAGAATGCGCGCAGAAATCGCCCCTTTCTCTTCCCATCTTTCAGCACATTATACAGTGCCTTGCGAAAGTATTCGGCCCCCTTGAACTTTTCAACCTTTTGCCACATTTCAGGCTTCAAACATAAAGATATAAATTTTTTATTTTATGTGAAGAATCACCAACAAGTGGGACACAATTGTGAAGTGGAACGAAATATATTGGATTTCTGAAACTTTTTTAACTAATAAAAAAATGAAAAGTGGGGCGTGCAAAATTATTCGGCCCCTTTACTTTCAGTGCAGCAAACTCACTCCAGAAGTTCAGCGAGGATCTCTGAATGATCCAATGTTGTCCTAAATGACTGATGGTGATAAATAGAATCCACCTGTGTGTAATCAAGTCTCTGTATAAATGCACCTGCTCTGTGATAGTCTCAAGGTTCTGTTGAAAGCGCAGAGAGCATCATGAAGACCAAGGAACACACCAGGCAGGTCCGTAATACTGTTGTGGAGAAGTTTAAAGCCGGATTTGGATACAAAAAGATTTCCCAAGCTTCAAACATCCCAAGGAGCACTGTGCAAGCGATCATCTTGAAATGGAAGGAGTATCAGACCACTGCAAATCTACCAAGACCTGGCCGTCCCTCTAAACTTTCAGCTCAGACAAGGAGAAGACTGATCAGAGATGCAGCCAAGAGGCCCATGATCACTCTGGATGAACTGCAGAGAACTACAGCTGAGGTGGGAGAGTCTGTCCATAGGACAACAATCAGTCTTACACTGCACAAATCTGGCCTTTATGGAAGAGTGGCAAGAAGAAAGCCATTTCTCAAAGATATCCATAAAAAGTCTCGTCTAAAGTTTGCCACAAGCCACCTGGGAGACACCCCAAACATGTGGAAGAAGGTGCTCTGGTCAGATGAAACCAAAATCGAACTTTTTGGCCACAATGCAAAACGATATGTTTGGCGTAAAAGCAACACAGCTCATCACCCTCAACACACCATCCCCACTGTCAAACATGGTGGTGGCAGCATCATGGTTTGGGCCTGCTTTTCTTCAGCAGGGACAGGGAAGATGGTTAAAATTGAGGGGAAGATGGATGCAGCCAAATACAGGACCATTCTGGATGAAAACCTGTTGGAGTCTGCAAAAGACCTGAAACTGGGACGGAGATTTATCTTCCAACAAGACAATGATCCCAAACATACAGCAAAATCTACAAAGGAATGGTTCACAAATAAACGTTTCCAGGTGTTTGAATGGCCAAGTCAAAGTCCAGACCTGAATCCAATCGAGAATCTGTGGAAAGAGCTGAAAACTGCTGTTCACAAACGCTCTCCATCCAACCTCACTGAGCTCGAGCTGTTTTGCAAGGAAGAATGGGCAAGAATTTCAGTCTCTCGATGTGCAAAACTGATAGAGACATACCCCAAGCGACTTGCAGCTGTAATCGCAGCAAAAGGTGGCTCTACAAAGTATTAACGCAAGGGGGCCGAATAATTTTGCACGCCCCACTTTTCATTTTTTTATTAGTTAAAAAAGTTTCAAAAATCCAATAGATTTCGTTCCACTTCACAATTGTGTCCCACTTGTTGGTGATTCTTCACATAAAATAAAAAATGTATATCTTTATGTTTGAAGCCTGAAATGTGGCAAAAGGTTGAAAAGTTCAAGGGGGCCGAATACTTTCGCAAGGCACTGTATATTATGCATTTCATACGGTCAAATTAGTGATAGTGAAAACTTAAGATTTTTAAGGCTAAAAGTCAAATTCATTCTACAAATTAAGGCAAATGAAAATTCAGGACGTTAAAGTGCTAGAGGTGTAAAAAAATACAAAAATGCACATGAGCAAAAAGTTTTAGAAATGGAGCACACCGAAAAAAAGCCATGCCTATAGTGCAGAAGAGGGATGCAGGAACACTTGCTTAGATATACAAAAAAATCACAAAAAGGTGTATGTTACAAAAGAACATGCAAACATGTTCATCATGTACATCAATTTCCCTTCGCGATCAATAAAGTCTTATCTATAAACATGAAACAGAGTGAGGAATCAGAAAATTAGCATGCATAAAAAACAGCAATTCTGTCAATGAGCCCTAAATGAATTAATAGCAACCATGGTTTCATGGAGGGCTTCTCAGATAGTTGGGCATTCAGGTAGATTGCCAGGTGAAAGGATTTGTAAACATACTTTGTTAAAGCAAGTCAGTTTTTTCCGCAACACATAAAATACATTTTTCCAAGAAAGTTTAGCCTTTGTCACTAATGAAACCACTAAATAAAGACATAAATATAGAAATCATAAGATTTTTTTTATTCAATGTTGGTAGCAGGATGAACTGTGCTAAGTGTATATATCACTCCAAGAAATATAATGAACATAAATATATTTTGCCAATCTTTTCATAGTAATCCAAACAACTCAGGGAGTGTCCAAGGAGACAACAGAACTTCAGTTGTGTTTGCTAAAATACACACTTTGAAACATACTGTAACACTTAGTTAACATGTCTGGTTTAGTTGAAGAATCGGCTAAAGTAAGTTTCAGGGTTTAATGGTGGGATGGCACCTGTGCTTTCTTCCCCCAACTGCTAGAATATGATTCGCACCAAACCCAAAAGAAATACTGCACAGTTCAGGAACTTCATCAACCTAGCAACTGTAAAATAAGCTTACAAACAACTGAATTGAAATGCCAAAAAGTTCAGAGAAAGGCACAAACTATGTTTACTTGGGGTTTCCAAAATTAAAGCTAACTAAAACTGTAATGATAAACAATCATGCTGCCAATGGACAGAGAAATATCATGTTTTTTGAATAATGTATTATTTGTTATATAGGAACCCAGTATAAGGGAATCCCTTGCGATCCTGTCTGCAGAGATAAAGGTAAGTATTTTTTTCTCTTTAGCTCTGTCACTCCAAGAAATATAATGAACATAAATATATTTGACAATCTTTTCATAGTAATCCAAACAACTCTGCGTGTATCTGACATTTGTAATATTTATCTACCGCAGTATAACTCTTCTGGCAAGGCGATTGCTATTGTACCTTGAAAGAAAACTGATTGGAAATGTCATGTAAACAATTTGTAAACTCAAAGTATTGCCCTGGTCTATGTTTCTCAGAATTTGAGACAGAGAGGTAAATCTCTGCAATCCGAGCTGAGGGCATTTCTTGGAATGGAAAGGTAAGAGCAACGTTTTCTTTGATATTCTCTTAAGACTCTTCGCCAGATTTAACGATGAAAAATGTAAATAATAAAAACAAACATTATTTTATATAGTGCCTTGAAAGGTGGCTTCTTTACAGAATGACAAAACCAACAACAATAAATAATACACAAGATATGCATGATGACAATACACAGTTAGAGGAGACAGTAGATGGTCATTGTCAGTGTATTCTGAAGGTAGTTTTCCAATTTTTTGGAACGGGGTAAAAGAGGCCACCTCTACTAGAATCTTTGTCCTAACCAAAAATGTAACAAAGTATAATAATAATATTAAAAATAATAATAATAAACTTTATTTATAGAGCACCTTTCATACAAATAGTGCTTTGGTGCTTTACAAACCAAGCGTAAAAATAAAATATTAAAATTGAGAGATATACTTTCAGTTGTAAAGGAAAATGCAGCAATACAGTAAAGCAACATACATGTCAATTAAATAAATAAAAATTAGGAAAGTCGTAATAAAATAAGAACAATTAAAGAGAACTAAAAAAAGAAACAGAAATAGAAAGAACAAAGAACCACTTTAACTAAAAGCAACAATTTCAAATGTTTTTTAAAACAATGTACCAAGCTTGACTGCCTAATAAAAAGTGGTAGTGAGTTTCATAATTTAGAAGCATAAAAACAAAAAGCAGTGTAGCGGCGAGGCGTATTAATAAGAAAGAATTAAGTGTTCTGAGCCTTCCCAAATGAGGCCCCATTTCTCTGTTCATCTCTGTGGTGCAGCCACAGAGAAACCATTCATGCAAGATGTTTTCTTTTGATAAGGACAGCTCCCAAAGGGGGATGCACTTAGCTAAGCCTGGCTATCATGATCAATGGTCATCCATTGGCGCCTATCTGTCTAGGGAGTGCCAGTTGGACATCTGGACTGCATTACTAAGTGTCAGGACTAAGTGACTCATATCTCACCTTGATCAACCAATCAGGGACTGGTAGGGCCGAGTAACCCACGTGGGACTCTGATGCCCATGGAACTTTCAGCCAATCAATGAGCTGAAGTTCCTCCAGGTAAAAACAGGCAACACAGAGAGCCTGTAAGATTCAGATTCAGATTCAGATTCAACAAGAAAGGGAGATTCAGATTCAACAAGATTCAGATTCAGTAAGATTCTGGAGAGGATTCTGTGGACTGTTCTAAAGGGAATTCAAAGGAGAATTCCAGGGCAGGACGGCCCAGGAGCAGAAGGCTCCCAAGGGCAGGACATTCTCGCAGCGCGCCTCCTGACCATCCTGAGACTCAGCCCGGACAACCACGAAACGGCCAGTGTGTCCGAGTGCCAGAACTTTCCTTTGTTCTAAGAGTCTAGAGTGGAGGTTGCCAGAGAGTAACCAGCAGCAGGCCTCGTGAACAGGTCGGAACTGTGGACAGCTGAATCACTATTCAGAACTAGCTCTTCATCAGGAACGAACCGGTCCTCTTCCTGACTTGCTGGGACCCACAGTCATCTTTTCTCCTGTGCACAAACTTTGCTAGTTAAAGCCAACAGTGAGCATCAGCAGCGCACCGTCGCAAGCAGCACGGCACAACCTGGCACGGAGCCAGAGAGCGCGGATTGGACAGCAACAGCCTGCAGCTGTTTCTTTGTGCCCGCAGGAGATCTGAATCCCCAGAGATTGGATGAGTATTCAACTTCAATGCATTACAGCTCGAGAATTCAATTGTTATCCCAACCAGTTGAAATCAATTTTATTCCTAAGAGTTATGTACTTGTTTTGAGTATCTAATATAGAAGTTATAACCAAGTTCATTTACGAAACGGTCTTAATGAATGATATACTGAACGTATGTCCTCTTGATATGTGTAACACTTTGTAACTGACCGAATATACCTTTTGTATTCTGATAGCCCTCTCGATAAGATCTGTTAGGTTTATATGCATATTCTATGTATTAATAAATGTATCCTCGTGTATTAGTACCTGTGTGTGTGCGTTGTTTGAGTTATGTCGCATGGTTGGATTCTAAAGCCATCAAAAGAAACAACTTTGTGATTTACTGCTACAATTAATAATTGTCTCAGTAAATGCCCAAACCCTACAGAACTGGTGCCTTCAGAGAGCCACTATGATTACATATTTGGCGTCCCTGAGCCGGTTTTCCCTACAGCAGCCTCTCCACTCTTTCTGCATTTCACATGTGGTATTTGCAGTAGGCCAGTATGTGCAGATCTGAGGTCACGTATAGGAACATATGAAGACAGACATTCAGTAAGGTACAGGCGTGCTAGGTCGCTTAAAGCTTTAAAAACAAGTAAAAGAACTTTCAAATTTATCCTAGATAATACAGGTGACCAGTGAAGTTTTTTCAAAACAGGAATGATATTCTCTTTCTTGTATTTGTTAGGATCTGTGCTACTGCATTTCGAACAAGTAGTAAGGGATTTATTGTTTTCTTGGGAAGCCCACAAAACAGAGCATTATAATCATATCCACATCAATGTGAGCAATGGAGAAGTCAAATTAACGTGTCTAAATATCATCTAGTTCTATCCCAGGGAAGAGGGCTGTTGCCTACACAGACGACAAGACACAAAACGCTCAACTGTGCAAAACACGCATAAGGACATCAGTCAGGAGGAACAAGGTAAAGTGTTTTTACTTCTTCACCATGGTCATGTAGTTTCACTCCAAGCACTGTCATATGAAATAACTGTGGAAACGACCTCCCCAACATTTTGGGTTGTTGCATTTTGCTTCAATGAATTTTAAATTTTCTTTTAGACATTAAGAGGAAGGACACATTCACCCTTGGTAGAGATTCAGTTGTTCTATGAGATGTCAAGGTGAGAATTAACCACTTCAGGCATAAGTCAATCCACATGACTGAAAAAGGGGCAATGAACAGGATATGGGGATTTTGCTAGTTATAAAGTACAATAATCATCATTACATGATCTAAGACTACTGAAGTATAAGCTGTGTCCCTGACTGATTAATTAGCAAATTCATCTTTGTAGAGTTCAGCTACTATCTATTCAGTGGCATTTCCTTAAAACAACTGTATTCCCACGTTCTGAATATGGAGTGAGATCATGTAGAGAATGTTGGACTTGTAATAACTAATTGAAGGATAATAATAATCAACGAAAGTGCTTACAAGTATCAACAAATGCCTTCAAAGTACTTGACACGTACTTTGCTTTCAAAAGTGAAACATAATTAATGCTTACGTAAGATTTCTCTTCACTTCTCAGGAGTATACTAACTCTAAGGACAAGTAACATCACAAACCATTATTTAAGTGCTGATGTTGGAGCTGCAATACTACTACCAAGACAAAAAATGATACAGGTAACACTGCTTTCAGATTTCTAAGAATTGCTAAAATAGTATGTTTACAGAGCATTCAGAGTCTCATAGAGAAAATAAGTTGAGTATATGACAAGTTCCTACCATCTCAAACACTGCCAATCTAGAACAAAAAGAAAGTACTTGAACGCCTGCAGTAATCGAACACAAACCAGAACATATCAGTGCATGACAAGGAAATGTAGTCACAAAATGATTCTACCCTTTCAAGTCCCAAAAAGGACCGAGGAACTTACCGGAGGCGATACCTGGATTTCAAACAGAGTGCAATGTAGCCACTGTAGGGGAGAAGATCACAGAGAGCTCTTCTCAGATTGCTCAGAGTCAGCCCCAGCACCCTGTCCTGACTGAAGCAGACAAAGTGGTCAAACAGGTAGGTAGAAATGAGTAAGGAACAGAGAGTATGGTTATTCTTGCATTGTTTTGTTCGTCTGTCAAAGAAAAGAGTGCTTCTGACTTTTGTCAATGTTCATCTTTATTTTAGGAGAAGAACAAAAAGTGGTATCACACTTTGCTCAAGTGTATGATGCCATGTGTGTACAGCAGACATCACCAAAGGAACAGGAGACACCTGAGTAGAGAACAAGAATATGAAAAGACTGATGAAAGAAAGCACCAGGAGAAATCCATTGAATATGCACAATCTCATACAGTATTTCAATGAAAAGTTTCAGTGTTGTTTTTAGTGTCGTCGTATTGCATACATTTAAAACAATGTGTCTTGTTTAATGAACAATTTCATTTACTTTCGTAAAAAGTGTTGTTTACTGTAGTCCTAGCATGGATGCAATTGTTAGAAAAAACGGGAATGAAAAACTGAATGTTTCATACAATATGGGTTTGTGTTAACCCACACACCTAAGTGAAATGTTTGATTACGTTTACAAGACATAACACATAGTTCAGTTGAGTGTGAAAGGGAACAACAGAGAAAGTCACAAACAAAACATTTGTGAAGGACTTGATGAATGTTTTTTCTTTAGAAATTACAAAAAATAAAGAATTTTTCAACAAGATGTCTTTCTATAGCGAGTTTCATTTGAGATAGTCTTTTCTTAGAAGTGCAAGAGTGGTATTCCCTACAACTTATTCCCCAATTTGATCATTCTCAGAAATTAGGAGACGGAAACCACACCTACTGTAATATTAGACCTTGTAACAAGGCAACTAGGTTTCAATGGCTTAAAAGGTGCAGAAACAGGCTCATGTATAATGACCTCCAGTGACCCACAGGTTTCCCAAATCATTTCTTAGAGTATGGAAAAAGAGGAAATAAAGTGTCTACAGAAAGCGTATACCCCCTTGAACTTTGTTCAGTTTGTTGCGCCAGTGCCAGAGTTTCATGCAATTAAATGAGGACCTCTTTCTCACACCACATATGTTATACTTTCAAGGGGAAAAAAGGAAATATTACAATTGTATACATTTTCACCCTCATGTTAATATTTGGTAGAAGCCCTTTTCACAGCAATTTCAGCTGTGAGTCTGTTGGTAATGGGCTCCACCACCTCTGCACCAACAAGATTTGATAATATTTGAGAATTTCAGAAGTCTGTCTGGTTTAGCTGAAGAATCAGCTAAGGTAAGTTTCAGGAAGAGCATCTGATTTCTTTCAATAAAGCAGAACAGAGAAAAAACACACAATACAAAATCATGAGAATTTGTATCCATATGACACTTTGACTCGAATACTTTTATCAGACCTACACAGAGTATATACTGTACACACTTTTTCAGCCCAGGTTTATACATTTGATACATTTGGAACTGCCATTTGTAGGTGTTTTTGTGTCTTAGCTCAACACTGTGAAACCTGTAGTTACAAACATGGAGGATGAAGACATGAAGACATATATTGTACCTCTGACCGGCCTACCTTCGAAGAGGTGAAAGATGAAACTTTTCCATTATCGTCAACTCAGTGAATGTCTTTAAACTTTCGAAAACTGTAACAAAGAATAAGTTAAAAAACTTATTTTCATTGGACCCACAGAAAAGTCAAAGTTGTCCATAGAAATGCCCGTCTAAATCAGAAATCTACAGCACAAAGGCAGTGGCCTTACGGGACATAAGAATGAAATCAGACTTTACTCAGACGAATTGCCCTTGGTCACGGACATCTTGCTATCAGTCACTACAAAGATGTTTTCTCTCGTGCCATGGCTTGCCTGACTTGCTTCTTCAGCTGGATGGCTTCTGGTCGCTGGTCAGGATCGACAGCCAGCATGTCCTGGAGCAGTGTCCTTAGCTCCATGCTTATGGCTCTATTTACTTTCAGGGGGATGTGGAACTGCAGCCAGGGGTTCTCATGCAGGGCCTCTCCAACAGGCCCTGACAGACATATGCTCCTGTATCGGAAACACACTTTAGTTCAATTCTAAAATATTTCTCATAGGACTGAAGGAACCTTTGCCTGTTAAGAGTTAACAATTAGGTCCTCAAGAACTGTTTTACGGTTTTCTACACTCCTGGCTGGCCAAGGTCTCTTTAAGGTCTCTTAAGTGGAGGTGTAACTCATGTATCCTACATGTGATTTAGCAACATGAAAGGGAATAGCTTCTTATCGGATTATGGTCTTGGTTAACTGCCTAAGGCTGACCTAAGTGCCTAACTTTCTGACTTTCTTTATACCTTATATGTTAAGAAGCTTCTTCTGACCAATCAGAAATGTATGCTTTATGTATGAACATTTTGCTCATCAAAGTGAGTGAGAGACAAGGTTAACAGAAATTAGCCACGGCAGTAAATGACAGCATATTTTTGGGTTCTTAAATGGTCTCTACCTGGCACACCTGCAGTGCAAACTGACACACACTGCTTAGAGAAACAGCTACTCTATTACTAATATTAATGAAACATTTCTTATTCTATGGAACAAAAACAAACAGTAAAACTAAAACACAGATCTCTTAGCTTCCTATTTCATGAACCAGATGACTGAATGACCAAGCCTAACTAGTAGCCAGAACCCCAGTTAACCCTCCGTAACACAAAGTTTAACCACACGACAGGAACTCTTTCAAACTGAGTGAAAATCATAAATGGATCCATAACTTTACATCAATTTACTATGTTGTGCCAATACCTGCATTTACATTTAGAACGAATGATGTCATAGAACCAGCATCACACCAGTTCCAGGTGTCTCCAAGGAGACAACAGAACTTCAGTTGTGTTTGCTAAAATACACACTTTGAAACATACTGTAACACTTAGTTAACATGTCTGGTTTAGTTGAAGAATCGGCTAAGGTAAGTTTCAGGGTTTAATGGTGGGATGGCACCTGTGCTTTTTTCCCCCAACCGCTAGAATATGATTCGCACCAAACCCAAAAGAAATACTGCACAGTTCAGGAACTTCATCAACCTAGCAACTGTAAAATAAGCTTACAAACAACTGAATTGAAATGCCAAAAAGTTCGGAGAAAGGCACAAACTATGTTTACTTGGGGTTTACAAAATTAAAGCTAACTAAAACTGTAATGATAAGCAATCATGCTGCCAATGGACAGAGAAATATCATGTTTTTTGAATAATGTATTATTTGTTATATAGGAACCCAGTATAAGGGAATCCCTTGCGATCCTGTCTGCAGAGATAAAGGTAAGTATTTTTTTCTCTTTAGCTCTGTCACTCCAAGAAATATAATGAACATAAATATATTTCACAATCTTTTCATAGTAATCCAAACAACTCTGCGTGTATCTGACATTTGTAATATTTATCTACCGCAGTATAACTCTTCTGGCAAGGCGATTGCTATTGTACCTTGAAAGAAAACTGATTGGAAATGTCATGTACTCTATGGTTTCTATTGATGTCAAGTGGCAAATGTTGACTGGTGATGTTATGTGAATCTTAGGAAATGGTCATTTTTCAATCGAGTCTATGTTTCTCAGAATTTGAGACAGAGAGGTCAATCTCTGCAATCTGAGCTGAGGGCATTTCTTGGAATGGAAAGGTAAGAGCAACGTGTTCTTTGATATTCTCTTAAGACTCTTCGCCAGATTTTACGATGAAAAATGTAAATAATAATAACAAACATTATTTTATATAGTGCCTTGAAAGGTGGCTGCTTTACAGAATGACAGAACCAACTACAATAAATAATACACAAGATATGCATGATGACAATACACAGTTAGAGGAGACAGTAGATGGTCATTGTCAGTGTATTCTGAAGGTAGTTTTCCAATTTTTTGGAACAGGGTAAAAGAGGCCACCTCTACTAGAATCTTTGTCCTAACCAAAAATGTAACAAAGTATAATAATAATATTAAAAATAATAATAATAAACTTTATTTATAGAGCACCTTTCATACAAATAGTGCTTTGGTGCTTTAAAAAGCAAGCGTAAAAATAAAATATTAAAATTGAGAGATATACTTTCAGTTGTAAAGGAAAATACAGCAATACAGTAAAGCAACATACATGTCAATTAAATAAATACAAATTATGAAAGTCGTAATAAAATAAGAACAATTAAAGAGAACTAAAACAAGAAACATAAATAGAAAGAACAAAGAACCACTTTAACTAAAAGCAACATTTTCAAATGTTTTTTAAAACAATGTACCGAGCTTGACTGCCTAATAAAAAAAAAAAGTGGAAGTGAGTTTCATAATTTAGAAGCATAAAAACAAAAAGCAGCCTCTCCACTCTTTCTGCATTTCACATGTGGTATTTGCAGTAGGCCAGTATGTGCAGATCTCAGGTCACGTATAGGAACATATGAAGACAGACATTCAGTAAGGTACAGACGTGCTAGGTCGCTTAAAGCTTTAAAAACAAGTAAAAGAACTTTCAAATTTATCCTAGATAATACAGGTGACCAGTGAAGTTTTTTCAAAACAGGAATGATATTCTCTTTCTTGTATTTGTTAGGATCTGTGCTACTGCATTTCGAACAAGTAGTAAGGGATTTATTGTTTTCTTGGGAAGCCCACAAAACAGAGCATTATAATCATATCCACATCAATGTGAGCAATGGAGAAGTCAAATTAACGTGTCTAAATATCATCTAGTTCTATCCCAGGGAAGAGGGCTGTTGCCTACACAGACGACAAGACACAAAACGCTCAACTGTGCAAAACACGCATAAGGACATCAGTCAGGAGGAACAAGGTAAAGTGTTTTTACTTCTTCACCATGGTCATGTAGTTTCACTCCAAGCACCGTCTTATGAAATAACTGTGGAAACGACCTCCCCAACATTTTGGGCTGTTGCATTTTGCTTCAATGAATTTTAACCTTTTCTTTTAGACATTAAGAGGAAGGACACATTCACCCTTGGTAGAGATTCAGTTGTTCTACGAGATGTCAAGGTGAGAATTAACCACTTCAGGCATAAGTCAATCCACATGACCGGAAATGGGGCAATGAACAGGATATGGGGATTTTGCTAGTTATAAAGTACAATAATCATCATTAAATGATCTAAGACTACTGAAGTATAAGCTGTGTCCCTGACTGATTAATTAGCAAATTCATCTTCGTAGAGTGGAGCTACACTGAATATGGAGTGAGATCATGTAGGGAATGTTGGACTTGTAATAACTAATTGAAGGATAATAATAATCAACGAAAGTGCTTAAAAGTATCAACAAATGCCTTCAAAGTACTTGACACGTACTTTGCTTTCAAAAGTGAAACATAATTAATGCTTACGTAAGATTTCTCTTGACTTCTCAGGAGTATACTAACTCCAAGGACAAGTAACATCACAAACCATTATTTAAGTGCTGATGTTGGAGCTGCAATACTACTACCAAGACAAAAAATGATACAGGTAACACTGCTTTCAGATTTCTAAGAATTGCTAAAATAGTATGTTTACAGAGCATTCAGAGTTGAGAATATGACAAGTTCCTACCATCTCAAACACTGCTAATCTAGAACAAAAAGAAAGTACTTGAACGCCTGCAGTAATCGAACACAAACCAGAACATATCAGTGCATGACAAGGAAATGTAGTCACAAAATGATTCTACCCTTTCAAGTCCCAAAAAGGACAGAGGAACTTACCGGAGGCGATACCTGGATTTCAAACAGAGTACAATGTAGCCACTGTAGGGGAGAAGATCACAGAGAGCTCTTCTCAGATTGCTCAGAGTCAGCCCCAGCACCCTGTCCTGACTGAAGCAGACAAAGTGGTCAAACAGGTAGGTAGAAATGAGTAAGGAACAGAGAGTATGGTTATTCTTGCATTGTTTTGTTCGTCTGTCAAAGAAAAGAGTGCTTCTGACTTTTGTCAATGTTCATCTTTATTTTAGGAGAAGAACAAACGGTGGTATCACACTTTGCTCAAGTGTATGATACCATGTGTGTACAGCAGACATCACCAAAGGAACAGGAGACACCTGAGTAGAGAACAAGAATATGAAAAGACTGATGAAAAAAAGCACCAGGAGAAATCCATTGAATATGCACAATCTCGTCCAGTATTTCAATGAAAAGTTTCAGTGTTGTTTTTAGTGTCGTCGTATTGCATACATTTAAAACAATGTGTCTTGTTTAATGAACAATTTCATTTACTTTAGTAAAAAGTGTTGTTTACTGTAGTCCTAGCATGGATGCAATTGTTAGAAAAAACGTGAATGAAAAACTGAATGTTTCATACAATATGGGTTTGTGTTAACCCACACACCTAAGTGAAATGTTTGATTACGTTTACAAGACATAACACATAGTTCAGTTGAGTGTGAAAGGGAACAACAGAGAAAGTCACAAACAAAACATTTGTGAAGGACTTGATGAATGTTTTTTCTTTAGAAATGACAAAAAATAAAGAATTTTTCAACAAGATGTCTTTCTATAGCGAGTTTCATTTGAGATAGTCTTTTCTTAGAAGTGCAAGAGTGGTATTCCCTACAACTTATTCCCCAATTTGATCATTCTCAGAAATTAGGAGACGGAAACCACACCTACTGTAATATTAGACCTTGTAACAAGGCAACTAGGTTTCAATGGCTTAAAAGGTGCAGAAAGAGGCTCATGTATAATGACCTCCAGTGTCCCAGAGGTTTCCCAAATCATTTCTTAGAGTATGGAAAAAGAGGAAATAAAGTGTCTACAGAAAGCGTATACCCCCTTGAACTTTGTTCAGTTTGTTGCGCCAGTGCCAGAGTTTCATGCAATTAAATGAGGACCTCTTTCTCACACCACATATGTTATACTTTCAATGGGAAAAAAGGAAATATTACAATTGTATACATTTTCACCCACATGTTAATATTTGGTAGAAGCCCTTTTCACAGCAATTTCAGCTGTGAGTCTGTTGGTAATGGGCTCCACCACCTCTGCACCAACAAGATTTGATAATATTTGAGAATTTCAGAAGTCTGTCTGGTTTAGCTGAAGAATCAGCTAAGGTAAGTTTCAGGAAGAGCATCTGATTTCTTTCAATAAAGCAGAACAGAGAAAAAACACACAATACAAAATCATGAGAATTTGTATCCATATGACACTTTGACTCGAATACTTTTATCAGACCTACACAGAGTATATACTGTACACACTTTTTCAGCCCAGGTTTATACATTTGGAACTGCCATTTGTAGGTGTTTTTGTGTCTTAGCTCAACACTGTGAAACCTGTAGTTACAAACATGGAGGATGAAGACATGAAGACATATATTGTACCTCTGACCGGCCTACCTTCCAAGAGGTGAAAGATGAAACTTTTCCTTTATCGTCAACTCAGTGAATGTCTTTAAACTTTCGAAAACTGTAACAAAGAATACGTTAAAAAACTTATTTTCATTGGACCCACAGAAAAGTCAAAGTTGTCCATAGAAATGCCCGTCTAAATCAGAAATCTACAGCACAAAGGCAGTGGCCTTTCGGGACATAAAAATGAAATCAGACTTTACTCAGACGAATTGCCCTTGGTCACGGACATCTTGCTATCAGTCACTACAAAGATGTTTTCTCTCGTGCCATGGCTTGCCTGACTTGCTTCTTCTGCTGGATGGCTTCTGGTCGCTGGTCAGGATCGACAGCCAGCATGTCCTGGAGCAGTGTCCTTAGCTCCGTGCTTATGGCTCTATTTACTTTCAGGGGGATGTGGAACTGCAGCCAGGGGTTCTCATGCAGGGCCTCTCCAACAGGTCCTGACAGACATATGCTCCTGTATTGGAAACACACTTTAGTTCAATTCTAAAATATTTCTCGTAGGACTGAAGGAACCTTTGCCTGTTAAGAGTTAACAATTAGGTCCTCAAGAACTGTTTTACGGTTTTCTACACTCCTGGCTGGCCAAGGTCTCTTTAAGGTCTCTTAAGTGGAGGTGTAACTCATGTATCCTACATGTGATTTAGCAACATGAAAGGGAATAGCTTCTTATCGGATTATGGTCTTGGTTAACTGCCTAAGGCTGACCTAAGTGCCTAACTTTCTGACTTTCTTTATACCTTATATGTTAAGAAGCTTCTTCTGACCAATCAGAAATGTATGCTTTATGTATGAACATTTTGCTCATCAAAGTGAGTGAGAGACAAGGTTAACAGAAATTAGCCACGGCAGTAAATGACAGCATATTTTTGGGTTCTTAAATGGTCTCTACCTGGCACACCTGCAGTGCAAACTGACACACACTGTTTAGAGAAACAGCTACTCTATTACTAATATTAATGAAACATTTCTTATTCTATGGAACAAAAACAAACAGTAAAACTAAAACACAGATCTCTTAGCTTCCTATTTCATGAACCAGATGACTGAATGACCAAGCCTAACTAGTAGCCAGAACCCCAGTTAACCCTCCGTAACACAAAGTTTAACCACACGACAGGAACTCTTTCAAACTGAGTGAAAATCATGAATGGATCCATAACTTTACATCAATTTACTATGTTGTGCCAATACCTGCATTTACATTTAGAACGAATGATGTCATAGAACCAGCATCACACCAGTTCCAGGTGTCTCCAAGGAGACAACAGAACTTCAGTTGTGTTTGCTAAAATACACACTTTGAAACATACTGTAACACTTAGTTAACATGTCTGGTTTAGTTGAAGAATCGGCTAAGGTAAGTTTCAGGGTTTAATGGTGGGATGGCACCTGTGCTTTTTTCCCCCAACCGCTAGAATATGATTCGGACCAAACCCAAAAGAAATACTGCACAGTTCAGGAACTTCATCAACCTAGCAACTGTAAAATATGCTTACAAACAACTGAATTGAAATGCCAAAAAGTTCAGAGAAAGGCACAAACTATGTTTACTTGGGGTTTACAAAATTAAAGCTAACTAAAACTGGAATGATAAACAATCATGCTGCCAATGGACAGAGAAATATCATGTTTTTTGAATAATGTATTATTTGTTATATAGGAACCCAGTATAAGGGAATCCCTTGCGATCCTGTCTGCAGAGATAAAGGTAAGTATTTTTTTCTCTTTAGCTCTGTCACTCCAAGAAATATAATGAACATAAATATATTTGCCAATCTTTTCATAGTAATCCAAACAACTCTGCGTGCATCTGACATTTGTAATATTTATCTACCGCAGTATAACTCTTCTGGCAAGGCGATTGGTATTGTACCTTGAAAGAAAACTGATTGGAAATGTCATGTACTCTATGGTTTCTATTGATGTCAAGTGGCAAATGTTGACTGGTGATGTTATGTGAATCTTAGGAAATGGTCATTTTTCAATCGAGTCTATGTTTCTCAGAATTTGAGACAGAGAGGTCAATCTCTGCAATCCGAGCTGAGGGCATTTCTTGGAATGGAAAGGTAAGAGCAACGTGTTCTTTGATATTCTCTTAAGACTCTTCGCCAGATTTTACGATGAAAAATGTAAATAATAATAACAAACATTATTTTATATAGTGCCTTGAAAGGTGGCTTCTTTACAGAATGACAAAACCAACTACAATAAATAATACACAAGATATGCATGATGACAATACACAGTTAGAGGAGACAGTACATGGTCATCCTGGTCAGTGTATCCTGAAGGTAGTTTTCCAATTTTTTGGAACGGGGTAAAAGAGGCCACCTCTATTAGAATCTTTGTCCTAACCAAAAATGTAACAAAGTATAATAATAATATTAAAAATAATAATAATAATAAACTTTATTTATAGAGCACCTTTCATACAAATAGTGCTTTGGTGCTTTAAAAAGCAAGCGTAAAAATAAAATATTAAAATTGAGAGATATACTTTCAGTTGTCAAGGAAAATACAGCAATACAGTAAAGCAACATACATGTCAATTAAATAAATAAAAATTAGGAAAGTCGTAATAAAATAAGAACAATTAAAGAGAACTAAAAAAGAAACAGAAATAGAAAGAACAAAGAACCACTTTAACTAAAAGCAACATTTTCAAATGTTTTTTAAAACAATGTACCGAGCTTGACTGCCTAATAAAAAGTGGAAGTGAGTTTCATAATTTAGAAGCATAAAAACAAAAAGCAGCCTCTCCACTCTTTCTGCATTTCACATGTGGTATTTGCAGTAGGCCAGTATGTGCAGATCTCAGGTCACGTATAGGAACATATGAAGACAGACATTCAGTAAGGTACAGACGTGCTAGGTCGCTTAAAGCTTTAAAAACAAGTAAAAGAACTTTCAAATTTATCCTAGATAATACAGGTGACCAGTGAAGTTTTTTCAAAACAGGAATGATATTCTCTTTCTTGTATTTGTTAGGATCTGTGCTACTGCATTTCGAACAAGTAGTAAGGGATTTATTGTTTTCTTGGGAAGCCCACAAAACAGAGCATTATAATCATATCCACATCAATGTGAGCAATGGAGAAGTCAAATTAACGTGTCTAAATATCATCTAGTTCTATCCCAGGGAAGAGGGCTGTTGCCTACACAGACGACAAGACACAAAACGCTCAACTGTGCAAAACACGCATAAGGACATCAGTCAGGAGGAACAAGGTAAAGTGTTTTTACTTCTTCACCATGGTCATGTAGTTTCACTCCAAGCACTGTCTTATGAAATAACTGTGGAAACGACCTCCCCAACATTTTGGGTTGTTGCATTTTGCTTCAATGAATTTTAACCTTTTCTTTTAGACATTAAGAGGAAGGACACATTCACCCTTGGTAGAGATTCAGTTGTTCTACGAGATGTCAAGGTGAGAATTAACCACTTCAGGCATAAGTCAATCCACATGACCGGAAATGGGGCAATGAACAGGATATGGGGATTTTGCTAGTTATAAAGTACAATAATCATCATTAAATGATCTAAGACTACTGAAGTATAAGCTGTGTCCCTGACTGATTAATTAGCAAATTCATCTTCGTAGAGTGGAGCTACACTGAATATGGAGTGAGATCATGTAGGGAATGTTGGACTTGTAATAACTAATTGAAGGATAATAATAATCAACGAAAGTGCTTAAAAGTATCAACAAATGCCTTCAAAGTACTTGACACGTACTTTGCTTTCAAAAGTGAAACATAATTAATGCTTACGTAAGATTTCTCTTGACTTCTCAGGAGTATACTAACTCCAAGGACAAGTAACATCACAAACCATTATTTAAGTGCTGATGTTGGAGCTGCAATACTACTACCAAGACAAAAAATGATACAGGTAACACTGCTTTCAGATTTCTAAGAATTGCTAAAATAGTATGTTTACAGAGCATTCAGAGTTGAGAATATGACAAGTTCCTACCATCTCAAACACTGCCAATCTAGAACAAAAAGAAAGTACTTGAACGCCTGCAGTAATCGAACACAAACCAGAACATATCAGTGCATGACAAGGAAATGTAGTCACAAAATGATTCTACCCTTTCAAGTCCCAAAAAGGACAGAGGAACTTACCGGAGGCGATACCTGGATTTCAAACAGAGTACAATGTAGCCACTGTAGGGGAGAAGATCACAGAGAGCTCTTCTCAGATTGCTCAGAGTCAGCCCCAGCACCCTGTCCTGACTGAAGCAGACAAAGTGGTCAAACAGGTAGGTAGAAATGAGTAAGGAACAGAGAGTATGGTTATTCTTGCATTGTTTTGTTCGTCTGTCAAAGAAAAGAGTGCTTCTGACTTTTGTCAATGTTCATCTTTATTTTAGGAGAAGAACAAACGGTGGTATCACACTTTGCTCAAGTGTATGATACCATGTGTGTACAGCAGACATCACCAAAGGAACAGGAGACACCTGAGTAGAGAACAAGAATATGAAAAGACTGATGAAAAAAAGCACCAGGAGAAATCCATTGAATATGCACAATCTCGTCCAGTATTTCAATGAAAAGTTTCAGTGTTGTTTTTAGTGTCGTCGTATTGCATACATTTAAAACAATGTGTCTTGTTTAATGAACAATTTCATTTACTTTAGTAAAAAGTGTTGTTTACTGTAGTCCTAGCATGGATGCAATTGTTAGAAAAAACGTGAATGAAAAACTGAATGTTTCATACAATATGGGTTTGTGTTAACCCACACACCTAAGTGAAATGTTTGATTACGTTTACAAGACATAACACATAGTTCAGTTGAGTGTGAAAGGGAACAACAGAGAAAGTCACAAACAAAACATTTGTGAAGGACTTGATGAATGTTTTTTCTTTAGAAATGACAAAAAATAAAGAATTTTTCAACAAGATGTCTTTCTATAGCGAGTTTCATTTGAGATAGTCTTTTCTTAGAAGTGCAAGAGTGGTATTCCCTACAACTTATTCCCCAATTTGATCATTCTCAGAAATTAGGAGACGGAAACCACACCTACTGTAATATTAGACCTTGTAACAAGGCAACTAGGTTTCAATGGCTTAAAAGGTGCAGAAAGAGGCTCATGTATAATGACCTCCAGTGTCCCAGAGGTTTCCCAAATCATTTCTTAGAGTATGGAAAAAGAGGAAATAAAGTGTCTACAGAAAGCGTATACCCCCTTGAACTTTGTTCAGTTTGTTGCGCCAGTGCCAGAGTTTCATGCAATTAAATGAGGACCTCTTTCTCACACCACATATGTTATACTTTCAATGGGAAAAAAGGAAATATTACAATTGTATACATTTTCACCCACATGTTAATATTTGGTAGAAGCCCTTTTCACAGCAATTTCAGCTGTGAGTCTGTTGGTAATGGGCTCCACCACCTCTGCACCAACAAGATTTGATAATATTTGAGAATTTCAGAAGTCTGTCTGGTTTAGCTGAAGAATCAGCTAAGGTAAGTTTCAGGAAGAGCATCTGATTTCTTTCAATAAAGCAGAACAGAGAAAAAACACACAATACAAAATCATGAGAATTTGTATCCATATGACACTTTGACTCGAATACTTTTATCAGACCTACACAGAGTATATACTGTACACACTTTTTCAGCCCAGGTTTATACATTTGGAACTGCCATTTGTAGGTGTTTTTGTGTCTTAGCTCAACACTGTGAAACCTGTAGTTACAAACATGGAGGATGAAGACATGAAGACATATATTGTACCTCTGACCGGCCTACCTTCCAAGAGGTGAAAGATGAAACTTTTCCTTTATCGTCAACTCAGTGAATGTCTTTAAACTTTCAAAAAACTGTAACAAAGAATACGTTAAAAAACTTATTTTCATTGGACCCACAGAAAAGTCAAAGTTGTCCATAGAAATGCCCGTCTAAATCAGAAATCTACAGCACAAAGGCAGTGGCCTTTCGGGACATAAAAATGAAATCAGACTTTACTCAGACGAATTGCCCTTGGTCACGGACATCTTGCTATCAGTCACTACAAAGATGTTTTCTCTCGTGCCATGGCTTGCCTGACTTGCTTCTTCTGCTGGATGGCTTCTGGTCGCTGGTCAGGATCGACAGCCAGCATGTCCTGGAGCAGTGTCCTTAGCTCCGTGCTTATGGCTCTATTTACTTTCAGGGGGATGTGGAACTGCAGCCAGGGGTTCTCATGCAGGGCCTCTCCAACAGGTCCTGACAGACATATGCTCCTGTATCGGAAACACACTTTAGTTCAATTCTAAAATATTTCTCGTAGGACTGAAGGAACCTTTGCCTGTTAAGAGTTAACAATTAGATCCTCAAGAACTGTTTTACGGTTTTCTACACTCCTGGCTGGCCAAGGTCTCTTTAAGGTCTCTTAAGTGGAGGTGTAACTCATGTATCCTACATGTGATTTAGCAACATGAAAGGGAATAGCTTCTTATCGGATTATGGTCTTGGTTAACTGCCTAAGGCTGACCTAAGTGCCTAACTTTCTGACTTTCTTTATACCTTATATGTTAAGAAGCTTCTTCTGACCAATCAGAAATGTATGCTTTATGTATGAACATTTTGCTCATCAAAGTGAGTGAGAGACAAGGTTAACAGAAATTAGCCACGGCAGTAAATGACAGCATATTTTTGGGTTCTTAAATGGTCTCTACCTGGCACACCTGCAGTGCAAACTGACACACACTGTTTAGAGAAACAGCTACTCTATTACTAATATTAATGAAACATTTCTTATTCTATGGAACAAAAACAAACAGTAAAACTAAAACACAGATCTCTTAGCTTCCTATTTCATGAACCAGATGACTGAATGACCAAGCCTAACTAGTAGCCAGAACCCCAGTTAACCCTCCGTAACACAAAGTTTAACCACACGACAGGAACTCTTTCAAACTGAGTGAAAATCATGAATGGATCCATAACTTTACATCAATTTACTATGTTGTGCCAATACCTGCATTTACATTTAGAACGAATGATGTCATAGAACCAGCATCACACCAGTTCCAGGTGTCTCCAAGGAGACAACAGAACTTCAGTTGTGTTTGCTAAAATACACACTTTGAAACATACTGTAACACTTAGTTAACATGTCTGGTTTAGTTGAAGAATCGGCTAAGGTAAGTTTCAGGGTTTAATGGTGGGATGGCACCTGTGCTTTTTTCCCCCAACCGCTAGAATATGATTCGCACCAAACCCAAAAGAAATACTGCACAGTTCAGGAACTTCATCAACCTAGCAACTGTAAAATATGCTTACAAACAACTGAATTGAAATGCCAAAAAGTTCAGAGAAAGGCACAAACTATGTTTACTTGGGGTTTACAAAATTAAAGCTAACTAAAACTGGAATGATAAACAATCATGCTGCCAATGGACAGAGAAATATCATGTTTTTTGAATAATGTATTATTTGTTATATAGGAACCCAGTATAAGGGAATCCCTTGCGATCCTGTCTGCAGAGATAAAGGTAAGTATTTTTTTCTCTTAAGCTCTGTCACTCCAAGAAATATAATGAACATAAATATATTTGCCAATCTTTTCATAGTAATCCAAACAACTCTGCGTGCATCTGACATTTGTAATATTTATCTACCGCAGTATAACTCTTCTGGCAAGGCGATTGGTATTGTACCTTGAAAGAAAACTGATTGGAAATGTCATGTACTCTATGGTTTCTATTGATGTCAAGTGGCAAATGTTGACTGGTGATGTTATGTGAATCTTAGGAAATGGTCATTTTTCAATCGAGTCTATGTTTCTCAGAATTTGAGACAGAGAGGTCAATCTCTGCAATCCGAGCTGAGGGCATTTCTTGGAATGGAAAGGTAAGAGCAACGTGTTCTTTGATATTCTCTTAAGACTCTTCGCCAGATTTTACGATGAAAAATGTAAATAATAATAACAAACATTATTTTATATAGTGCCTTGAAAGGTGGCTTCTTTACAGAATGACAAAACCAACTACAATAAATAATACACAAGATATGCATGATGACAATACACAGTTAGAGGAGACAGTACATGGTCATCCTGGTCAGTGTATCCTGAAGGTAGTTTTCCAATTTTTTGGAACGGGGTAAAAGAGGCCACCTCTATTAGAATCTTTGTCCTAACCAAAAATGTAACAAAGTATAATAATAATATTAAAAATAATAATAATAATAAACTTTATTTATAGAGCACCTTTCATACAAATAGTGCTTTGGTGCTTTAAAAAGCAAGCGTAAAAATAAAATATTAAAATTGAGAGATATACTTTCAGTTGTCAAGGAAAATACAGCAATACAGTAAAGCAACATACATGTCAATTAAATAAATAAAAATTAGGAAAGTCGTAATAAAATAAGAACAATTAAAGAGAACTAAAAAAAGAAACAGAAATAGAAAGAACAAAGAACCACTTTAACTAAAAGCAACATTTTCAAATGTTTTTCAAAACAATGTACCGAGCTTGACTGCCTAATAAAAAGTGGAAGTGAGTTTCATAATTTAGAAGCATAAAAACAAAAAGCAGCCTCTCCACTCTTTCTGCATTTCACATGTGGTATTTGCAGTAGGCCAGTATGTGCAGATCTCAGGTCACGTATAGGAACATATGAAGACAGACATTCAGTAAGGTACAGACGTGCTAGGTCGCTTAAAGCTTTAAAAACAAGTAAAAGAACTTTCAAATTTATCCTAGATAATACAGGTGACCAGTGAAGTTTTTTCAAAACAGGAATGATATTCTCTTTCTTGTATTTGTTAGGATCTGTGCTACTGCATTTCGAACAAGTAGTAAGGGATTTATTGTTTTCTTGGGAAGCCCACAAAACAGAGCATTATAATCATATCCACATCAATGTGAGCAATGGAGAAGTCAAATTAACGTGTCTAAATATCATCTAGTTCTATCCCAGGGAAGAGGGCTGTTGCCTACACAGACGACAAGACACAAAACGCTCAACTGTGCAAAACACGCATAAGGACATCAGTCAGGAGGAACAAGGTAAAGTGTTTTTACTTCTTCACCATGGTCATGTAGTTTCACTCCAAGCACTGTCTTATGAAATAACTGTGGAAACGACCTCCCCAACATTTTGGGTTGTTGCATTTTGCTTCAATGAATTTTAACCTTTTCTTTTAGACATTAAGAGGAAGGACACATTCACCCTTGGTAGAGATTCAGTTGTTCTACGAGATGTCAAGGTGAGAATTAACCACTTCAGGCATAAGTCAATCCACATGACCGGAAATGGGGCAATGAACAGGATATGGGGATTTTGCTAGTTATAAAGTACAATAATCATCATTAAATGATCTAAGACTACTGAAGTATAAGCTGTGTCCCTGACTGATTAATTAGCAAATTCATCTTCGTAGAGTGGAGCTACACTGAATATGGAGTGAGATCATGTAGGGAATGTTGGACTTGTAATAACTAATTGAAGGATAATAATAATCAACGAAAGTGCTTAAAAGTATCAACAAATGCCTTCAAAGTACTTGACACGTACTTTGCTTTCAAAAGTGAAACATAATTAATGCTTACGTAAGATTTCTCTTGACTTCTCAGGAGTATACTAACTCCAAGGACAAGTAACATCACAAACCATTATTTAAGTGCTGATGTTGGAGCTGCAATACTACTACCAAGACAAAAAATGATACAGGTAACACTGCTTTCAGATTTCTAAGAATTGCTAAAATAGTATGTTTACAGAGCATTCAGAGTTGAGAATATGACAAGTTCCTACCATCTCAAACACTGCCAATCTAGAACAAAAAGAAAGTACTTGAACGCCTGCAGTAATCGAACACAAACCAGAACATATCAGTGCATGACAAGGAAATGTAGTCACAAAATGATTCTACCCTTTCAAGTCCCAAAAAGGACAGAGGAACTTACCGGTGGCGATACCTGGATTTCAAACAGAGTACAATGTAGCCACTGTAGGGGAGAAGATCACAGAGAGCTCTTCTCAGATTGCTCAGAGTCAGCCCCAGCACCCTGTCCTGACTGAAGCAGACAAAGTGGTCAAACAGGTAGGTAGAAATGAGTAAGGAACAGAGAGTATGGTTATTCTTGCATTGTTTTGTTCGTCTGTCAAAGAAAAGAGTGCTTCTGACTTTTGTCAATGTTCATCTTTATTTTAGGAGAAGAACAAACGGTGGTATCACACTTTGCTCAAGTGTATGATACCATGTGTGTACAGCAGACATCACCAAAGGAACAGGAGACACCTGAGTAGAGAACAAGAATATGAAAAGACTGATGAAAAAAAGCTCCAGGAGAAATCCATTGAATATGCACAATCTCGTCCAGTATTTCAATGAAAAGTTTCAGTGTTGTTTTTAGTGTCGTCGTATTGCATACATTTAAAACAATGTGTCTTGTTTAATGAACAATTTGATTTACTTTAGTAAAAAGTGTTGTTTACTGTAGTCCTAGCATGGATGCAATTGTTAGAAAAAACGGGAATGAAAAACTGAATGTTTCATACAATATGGGTTTGTGTTAACCCACACACCTAAGTGAAATGTTTGATTACGTTTACAAGACATAACACATAGTTCAGTTGAGTGTGAAAGGGAACAACAGAGAAAGTCACAAACAAAACATTTGTGAAGGACATGATGAATGTTTTTTCTTTAGAAATGACAAAAAATAAAGAATTTTTCAACAAGATGTCTTTCTATAGCGAGTTTCATTTGAGATAGTCTTTTCTTAGAAGTGCAAGAGTGGTATTCCCTACAACTTATTCCCCAATTTGATCATTCTCAGAAATTAGGAGACGGAAACCACACCTACTGTAATATTAGACCTTGTAACAAGGCAACTAGGTTTCAATGGCTTAAAAGGTGCAGAAACAGGCTCATGTATAATGACCTCCAGTGTCCCACAGGTTTCCCAAATCATTTCTTAGAGTATGGAAAAAGAGGAAATAAAGTGTCTACAGAAAGCGTATACCCCCTTGAACTTTGTTCAGTTTGTTGCGCCAGTGCCAGAGTTTCATGCAATTAAATGAGGACCTCTTTCTCACACCACATATGTTATACTTTCAATGGGAAAAAAGGAAATATTACAATTGTATACATTTTCACCCACATGTTAATATTTGGTAGAAGCCCTTTTCACAGCAATTTCAGCTGTGAGTCTGTTGGTAATGGGCTCCACCACCTCTGCACCAACAAGATTTGATAATATTTGAGAATTTCAGAAGTCTGTCTGGTTTAGCTGAAGAATCAGCTAAGGTAAGTTTCAGGAAGAGCATCTGATTTCTTTCAATAAAGCAGAACAGAGAAAAAACACACAATACAAAATCATGAGAATTTGTATCCATATGACACTTTGACTCGAATACTTTTATCAGACCTACACAGAGTATATACTGTACACACTTTTTCAGCCCAGGTTTATACATTTGGAACTGCCATTTGTAGGTGTTTTTGTGTCTTAGCTCAACACTGTGAAACCTGTAGTTACAAACATGGAGGATGAAGACATGAAGACATATATTGTACCTCTGACCGGCCTACCTTCCAAGAGGTGAAAGATGAAACTTTTCCTTTATCGTCAACTCAGTGAATGTCTTTAAACTTTCAAAAAACTGTAACAAAGAATACGTTAAAAAACTTATTTTCATTGGACCCACAGAAAAGTCAAAGTTGTCCATAGAAATGCCCGTCTAAATCAGAAATCTACAGCACAAAGGCAGTGGCCTTTCGGGACATAAAAATGAAATCAGACTTTACTCAGACGAATTGCCCTTGGTCACGGACATCTTGCTATCAGTCACTACAAAGATGTTTTCTCTCGTGCCATGGCTTGCCTGACTTGCTTCTTCTGCTGGATGGCTTCTGGTCGCTGGTCAGGATCGACAGCCAGCATGTCCTGGAGCAGTGTCCTTAGCTCCGTGCTTATGGCTCTATTTACTTTCAGGGGGATGTGGAACTGCAGCCAGGGGTTCTCATGCAGGGCCTCTCCAACAGGTCCTGACAGACATATGCTCCTGTATCGGAAACACACTTTAGTTCAATTCTAAAATATTTCTCGTAGGACTGAAGGAACCTTTGCCTGTTAAGAGTTAACAATTAGATCCTCAAGAACTGTTTTACGGTTTTCTACACTCCTGGCTGGCCAAGGTCTCTTTAAGGTCTCTTAAGTGGAGGTGTAACTCATGTATCCTACATGTGATTTAGCAACATGAAAGGGAATAGCTTCTTATCGGATTATGGTCTTGGTTAACTGCCTAAGGCTGACCTAAGTGCCTAACTTTCTGACTTTCTTTATACCTTATATGTTAAGAAGCTTCTTCTGACCAATCAGAAATGTATGCTTTATGTATGAACATTTTGCTCATCAAAGTGAGTGAGAGACAAGGTTAACAGAAATTAGCCACGGCAGTAAATGACAGCATATTTTTGGGTTCTTAAATGGTCTCTACCTGGCACACCTGCAGTGCAAACTGACACACACTGTTTAGAGAAACAGCTACTCTATTACTAATATTAATGAAACATTTCTTATTCTATGGAACAAAAACAAACAGTAAAACTAAAACACAGATCTCTTAGCTTCCTATTTCATGAACCAGATGACTGAATGACCAAGCCTAACTAGTAGCCAGAACCCCAGTTAACCCTCCGTAACACAAAGTTTAACCACACGACAGGAACTCTTTCAAACTGAGTGAAAATCATGAATGGATCCATAACTTTACATCAATTTACTATGTTGTGCCAATACCTGCATTTACATTTAGAACGAATGATGTCATAGAACCAGCATCACACCAGTTCCAGGTGTCTCCAAGGAGACAACAGAACTTCAGTTGTGTTTGCTAAAATACACACTTTGAAACATACTGTAACACTTAGTTAACATGTCTGGTTTAGTTGAAGAATCGGCTAAGGTAAGTTTCAGGGTTTAATGGTGGGATGGCACCTGTGCTTTTTTCCCCCAACCGCTAGAATATGATTCGCACCAAACCCAAAAGAAATACTGCACAGTTCAGGAACTTCATCAACCTAGCAACTGTAAAATATGCTTACAAACAACTGAATTGAAATGCCAAAAAGTTCAGAGAAAGGCACAAACTATGTTTACTTGGGGTTTACAAAATTAAAGCTAACTAAAACTGGAATGATAAACAATCATGCTGCCAATGGACAGAGAAATATCATGTTTTTTGAATAATGTATTATTTGTTATATAGGAACCCAGTATAAGGGAATCCCTTGCGATCCTGTCTGCAGAGATAAAGGTAAGTATTTTTTTCTCTTAAGCTCTGTCACTCCAAGAAATATAATGAACATAAATATATTTGCCAATCTTTTCATAGTAATCCAAACAACTCTGCGTGCATCTGACATTTGTAATATTTATCTACCGCAGTATAACTCTTCTGGCAAGGCGATTGGTATTGTACCTTGAAAGAAAACTGATTGGAAATGTCATGTACTCTATGGTTTCTATTGATGTCAAGTGGCAAATGTTGACTGGTGATGTTATGTGAATCTTAGGAAATGGTCATTTTTCAATCGAGTCTATGTTTCTCAGAATTTGAGACAGAGAGGTCAATCTCTGCAATCCGAGCTGAGGGCATTTCTTGGAATGGAAAGGTAAGAGCAACGTGTTCTTTGATATTCTCTTAAGACTCTTCGCCAGATTTTACGATGAAAAATGTAAATAATAATAACAAACATTATTTTATATAGTGCCTTGAAAGGTGGCTTCTTTACAGAATGACAAAACCAACTACAATAAATAATACACAAGATATGCATGATGACAATACACAGTTAGAGGAGACAGTACATGGTCATCCTGGTCAGTGTATCCTGAAGGTAGTTTTCCAATTTTTTGGAACGGGGTAAAAGAGGCCACCTCTATTAGAATCTTTGTCCTAACCAAAAATGTAACAAAGTATAATAATAATATTAAAAATAATAATAATAATAAACTTTATTTATAGAGCACCTTTCATACAAATAGTGCTTTGGTGCTTTAAAAAGCAAGCGTAAAAATAAAATATTAAAATTGAGAGATATACTTTCAGTTGTCAAGGAAAATACAGCAATACAGTAAAGCAACATACATGTCAATTAAATAAATAAAAATTAGGAAAGTCGTAATAAAATAAGAACAATTAAAGAGAACTAAAAAAAGAAACAGAAATAGAAAGAACAAAGAACCACTTTAACTAAAAGCAACATTTTCAAATGTTTTTCAAAACAATGTACCGAGCTTGACTGCCTAATAAAAAGTGGAAGTGAGTTTCATAATTTAGAAGCATAAAAACAAAAAGCAGCCTCTCCACTCTTTCTGCATTTCACATGTGGTATTTGCAGTAGGCCAGTATGTGCAGATCTCAGGTCACGTATAGGAACATATGAAGACAGACATTCAGTAAGGTACAGACGTGCTAGGTCGCTTAAAGCTTTAAAAACAAGTAAAAGAACTTTCAAATTTATCCTAGATAATACAGGTGACCAGTGAAGTTTTTTCAAAACAGGAATGATATTCTCTTTCTTGTATTTGTTAGGATCTGTGCTACTGCATTTCGAACAAGTAGTAAGGGATTTATTGTTTTCTTGGGAAGCCCACAAAACAGAGCATTATAATCATATCCACATCAATGTGAGCAATGGAGAAGTCAAATTAACGTGTCTAAATATCATCTAGTTCTATCCCAGGGAAGAGGGCTGTTGCCTACACAGACGACAAGACACAAAACGCTCAACTGTGCAAAACACGCATAAGGACATCAGTCAGGAGGAACAAGGTAAAGTGTTTTTACTTCTTCACCATGGTCATGTAGTTTCACTCCAAGCACTGTCTTATGAAATAACTGTGGAAACGACCTCCCCAACATTTTGGGTTGTTGCATTTTGCTTCAATGAATTTTAACCTTTTCTTTTAGACATTAAGAGGAAGGACACATTCACCCTTGGTAGAGATTCAGTTGTTCTACGAGATGTCAAGGTGAGAATTAACCACTTCAGGCATAAGTCAATCCACATGACCGGAAATGGGGCAATGAACAGGATATGGGGATTTTGCTAGTTATAAAGTACAATAATCATCATTAAATGATCTAAGACTACTGAAGTATAAGCTGTGTCCCTGACTGATTAATTAGCAAATTCATCTTCGTAGAGTGGAGCTACACTGAATATGGAGTGAGATCATGTAGGGAATGTTGGACTTGTAATAACTAATTGAAGGATAATAATAATCAACGAAAGTGCTTAAAAGTATCAACAAATGCCTTCAAAGTACTTGACACGTACTTTGCTTTCAAAAGTGAAACATAATTAATGCTTACGTAAGATTTCTCTTGACTTCTCAGGAGTATACTAACTCCAAGGACAAGTAACATCACAAACCATTATTTAAGTGCTGATGTTGGAGCTGCAATACTACTACCAAGACAAAAAATGATACAGGTAACACTGCTTTCAGATTTCTAAGAATTGCTAAAATAGTATGTTTACAGAGCATTCAGAGTTGAGAATATGACAAGTTCCTACCATCTCAAACACTGCCAATCTAGAACAAAAAGAAAGTACTTGAACGCCTGCAGTAATCGAACACAAACCAGAACATATCAGTGCATGACAAGGAAATGTAGTCACAAAATGATTCTACCCTTTCAAGTCCCAAAAAGGACAGAGGAACTTACCGGTGGCGATACCTGGATTTCAAACAGAGTACAATGTAGCCACTGTAGGGGAGAAGATCACAGAGAGCTCTTCTCAGATTGCTCAGAGTCAGCCCCAGCACCCTGTCCTGACTGAAGCAGACAAAGTGGTCAAACAGGTAGGTAGAAATGAGTAAGGAACAGAGAGTATGGTTATTCTTGCATTGTTTTGTTCGTCTGTCAAAGAAAAGAGTGCTTCTGACTTTTGTCAATGTTCATCTTTATTTTAGGAGAAGAACAAACGGTGGTATCACACTTTGCTCAAGTGTATGATACCATGTGTGTACAGCAGACATCACCAAAGGAACAGGAGACACCTGAGTAGAGAACAAGAATATGAAAAGACTGATGAAAAAAAGCTCCAGGAGAAATCCATTGAATATGCACAATCTCGTCCAGTATTTCAATGAAAAGTTTCAGTGTTGTTTTTAGTGTCGTCGTATTGCATACATTTAAAACAATGTGTCTTGTTTAATGAACAATTTCATTTACTTTAGTAAAAAGTGTTGTTTACTGTAGTCCTAGCATGGATGCAATTGTTAGAAAAAACGGGAATGAAAAACTGAATGTTTCATACAATATGGGTTTGTGTTAACCCACACACCTAAGTGAAATGTTTGATTACGTTTACAAGACATAACACATAGTTCAGTTGAGTGTGAAAGGGAACAACAGAGAAAGTCACAAACAAAACATTTGTGAAGGACATGATGAATGTTTTTTCTTTAGAAATGACAAAAAATAAAGAATTTTTCAACAAGATGTCTTTCTATAGCGAGTTTCATTTGAGATAGTCTTTTCTTAGAAGTGCAAGAGTGGTATTCCCTACAACTTATTCCCCAATTTGATCATTCTCAGAAATTAGGAGACGGAAACCACACCTACTGTAATATTAGACCTTGTAACAAGGCAACTAGGTTTCAATGGCTTAAAAGGTGCAGAAACAGGCTCATGTATAATGACCTCCAGTGTCCCACAGGTTTCCCAAATCATTTCTTAGAGTATGGAAAAAGAGGAAATAAAGTGTCTACAGAAAGCGTATACCCCCTTGAACTTTGTTCAGTTTGTTGCGCCAGTGCCAGAGTTTCATGCAATTAAATGAGGACCTCTTTCTCACACCACATATGTTATACTTTCAATGGGAAAAAAGGAAATATTACAATTGTATACATTTTCACCCACATGTTAATATTTGGTAGAAGCCCTTTTCACAGCAATTTCAGCTGTGAGTCTGTTGGTAATGGGCTCCACCACCTCTGCACCAACAAGATTTGATAATATTTGAGAATTTCAGAAGTCTGTCTGGTTTAGCTGAAGAATCAGCTAAGGTAAGTTTCAGGAAGAGCATCTGATTTCTTTCAATAAAGCAGAACAGAGAAAAAACACACAATACAAAATCATGAGAATTTGTATCCATATGACACTTTGACTCGAATACTTTTATCAGACCTACACAGAGTATATACTGTACACACTTTTTCAGCCCAGGTTTATACATTTGGAACTGCCATTTGTAGGTGTTTTTGTGTCTTAGCTCAACACTGTGAAACCTGTAGTTACAAACATGGAGGATGAAGACATGAAGACATATATTGTACCTCTGACCGGCCTACCTTCCAAGAGGTGAAAGATGAAACTTTTCCTTTATCGTCAACTCAGTGAATGTCTTTAAACTTTCAAAAAACTGTAACAAAGAATACGTTAAAAAACTTATTTTCATTGGACCCACAGAAAAGTCAAAGTTGTCCATAGAAATGCCCGTCTAAATCAGAAATCTACAGCACAAAGGCAGTGGCCTTTCGGGACATAAAAATGAAATCAGACTTTACTCAGACGAATTGCCCTTGGTCACGGACATCTTGCTATCAGTCACTACAAAGATGTTTTCTCTCGTGCCATGGCTTGCCTGACTTGCTTCTTCTGCTGGATGGCTTCTGGTCGCTGGTCAGGATCGACAGCCAGCATGTCCTGGAGCAGTGTCCTTAGCTCCGTGCTTATGGCTCTATTTACTTTCAGGGGGATGTGGAACTGCAGCCAGGGGTTCTCATGCAGGGCCTCTCCAACAGGTCCTGACAGACATATGCTCCTGTATCGGAAACACACTTTAGTTCAATTCTAAAATATTTCTCGTAGGACTGAAGGAACCTTTGCCTGTTAAGAGTTAACAATTAGGTCCTCAAGAACTGTTTTACGGTTTTCTACACTCCTGGCTGGCCAAGGTCTCTTTAAGGTCTCTTAAGTGGAGGTGTAACTCATGTATCCTACATGTGATTTAGCAACATGAAAGGGAATAGCTTCTTATCGGATTATGGTCTTGGTTAACTGCCTAAGGCTGACCTAAGTGCCTAACTTTCTGACTTTCTTTATACCTTATATGTTAAGAAGCTTCTTCTGACCAATCAGAAATGTATGCTTTATGTATGAACATTTTGCTCATCAAAGTGAGTGAGAGACAAGGTTAACAGAAATTAGCCACGGCAGTAAATGACAGCATATTTTTGGGTTCTTAAATGGTCTCTACCTGGCACACCTGCAGTGCAAACTGACACACACTGTTTAGAGAAACAGCTACTCTATTACTAATATTAATGAAACATTTCTTATTCTATGGAACAAAAACAAACAGTAAAACTAAAACACAGATCTCTTAGCTTCCTATTTCATGAACCAGATGACTGAATGACCAAGCCTAACTAGTAGCCAGAACCCCAGTTAACCCTCCGTAACACAAAGTTTAACCACACGACAGGAACTCTTTCAAACTGAGTGAAAATCATAAATGGATCCATAACTTTACATCAATTTACTATGTTGTGCCAATACCTGCATTTACATTTAGAACGAATGATGTCATAGAACCAGCATCACACCAGTTCCAGGTGTCTCCAAGGAGACAACAGAACTTCAGTTGTGTTTGCTAAAATACACACTTTGAAACATACTGTAACACTTAGTTAACATGTCTGGTTTAGTTGAAGAATCGGCTAAGGTAAGTTTCAGGGTTTAATGGTGGGATGGCACCTGTGCTTTTTTCCCCCAACCGCTAGAATATGATTCGCACCAAACCCAAAAGAAATACTGCACAGTTCAGGAACTTCATCAACCTAGCAACTGTAAAATAAGCTTACAAACAACTGAATTGAAATGCCAAAAAGTTCAGAGAAAGGCACAAACTATGTTTACTTGGGGTTTACAAAATTAAAGCTAACTAAAACTGGAATGATAAACAATCATGCTGCCAATGGACAGAGAAATATCATGTTTTTTGAATAATGTATTATTTGTTATATAGGAACCCAGTATAAGGGAATCCCTTGCGATCCTGTCTGCAGAGATAAAGGTAAGTATTTTTTTCTCTTTAGCTCTGTCACTCCAAGAAATATAATGAACATAAATATATTTGCCAATCTTTTCATAGTAATCCAAACAACTCTGCGTGCATCTGACATTTGTAATATTTATCTACCGCAGTATAACTCTTCTGGCAAGGCGATTGGTATTGTACCTTGAAAGAAAACTGATTGGAAATGTCATGTACTCTATGGTTTCTATTGATGTCAAGTGGCAAATGTTGACTGGTGATGTTATGTGAATCTTAGGAAATGGTCATTTTTCAATCGAGTCTATGTTTCTCAGAATTTGAGACAGAGAGGTCAATCTCTGCAATCCGAGCTGAGGGCATTTCTTGGAATGGAAAGGTAAGAGCAACGTGTTCTTTGATATTCTCTTAAGACTCTTCGCCAGATTTTACGATGAAAAATGTAAATAATAATAACAAACATTATTTTATATAGTGCCTTGAAAGGTGGCTTCTTTACAGAATGACAAAACCAACTACAATAAATAATACACAAGATATGCATGATGACAATACACAGTTAGAGGAGACAGTACATGGTCATCCTGGTCAGTGTATCCTGAAGGTAGTTTTCCAATTTTTTGGAACGGGGTAAAAGAGGCCACCTCTATTAGAATCTTTGTCCTAACCAAAAATGTAACAAAGTATAATAATAATATTAAAAATAATAATAATAATAAACTTTATTTATAGAGCACCTTTCATACAAATAGTGCTTTGGTGCTTTAAAAAGCAAGCGTAAAAATAAAATATTAAAATTGAGAGATATACTTTCAGTTGTCAAGGAAAATACAGCAATACAGTAAAGCAACATACATGTCAATTAAATAAATAAAAATTAGGAAAGTCGTAATAAAATAAGAACAATTAAAGAGAACTAAAAAAAGAAACAGAAATAGAAAGAACAAAGAACCACTTTAACTAAAAGCAACATTTTCAAATGTTTTTTAAAACAATGTACCGAGCTTGACTGCCTAATAAAAAGTGGAAGTGAGTTTCATAATTTAGAAGCATAAAAACAAAAAGCAGCCTCTCCACTCTTTCTGCATTTCACATGTGGTATTTGCAGTAGGCCAGTATGTGCAGATCTCAGGTCACGTATAGGAACATATGAAGACAGACATTCAGTAAGGTACAGACGTGCTAGGTCGCTTAAAGCTTTAAAAACAAGTAAAAGAACTTTCAAATTTATCCTAGATAATACAGGTGACCAGTGAAGTTTTTTCAAAACAGGAATGATATTCTCTTTCTTGTATTTGTTAGGATCTGTGCTACTGCATTTCGAACAAGTAGTAAGGGATTTATTGTTTTCTTGGGAAGCCCACAAAACAGAGCATTATAATCATATCCACATCAATGTGAGCAATGGAGAAGTCAAATTAACGTGTCTAAATATCATCTAGTTCTATCCCAGGGAAGAGGGCTGTTGCCTACACAGACGACAAGACACAAAACGCTCAACTGTGCAAAACACGCATAAGGACATCAGTCAGGAGGAACAAGGTAAAGTGTTTTTACTTCTTCACCATGGTCATGTAGTTTCACTCCAAGCACTGTCTTATGAAATAACTGTGGAAACGACCTCCCCAACATTTTGGGTTGTTGCATTTTGCTTCAATGAATTTTAACCTTTTCTTTTAGACATTAAGAGGAAGGACACATTCACCCTTGGTAGAGATTCAGTTGTTCTACGAGATGTCAAGGTGAGAATTAACCACTTCAGGCATAAGTCAATCCACATAACCGGAAATGGGGCAATGAACAGGATATGGGGATTTTGCTAGTTATAAAGTACAATAATCATCATTAAATGATCTAAGACTACTGAAGTATAAGCTGTGTCCCTGACTGATTAATTAGCAAATTCATCTTCGTAGAGTGGAGCTATACTGAATATGGAGTGAGATCATGTAGGGAATGTTGGACTTGTAATAACTAATTGAAGGATAATAATAATCAACGAAAGTGCTTAAAAGTATCAACAAATGCCTTCAAAGTACTTGACACGTACTTTGCTTTCAAAAGTGAAACATAATTAATGCTTACGTAAGATTTCTCTTGACTTCTCAGGAGTATACTAACTCCAAGGACAAGTAACATCACAAACCATTATTTAAGTGCTGATGTTGGAGCTGCAATACTACTACCAAGACAAAAAATGATACAGGTAACACTGCTTTAAGATTTCTAAGAATTGCTAAAATAGTATGTTTACAGAGCATTCAGAGTTGAGAATATGACAAGTTCCTACCATCTCAAACACTGCCAATCTAGAACAAAAAGAAAGTACTTGAACGCCTGCAGTAATCGAACACAAACCAGAACATATCAGTGCATGACAAGGAAATGTAGTCACAAAATGATTCTACCCTTTAAAGTCCCAAAAAGGACAGAGGAACTTACCGGAGGCGATACCTGGATTTCAAACAGAGTACAATGTAGCCACTGTAGGGGAGAAGATCACAGAGAGCTCTTCTCAGATTGCTCAGAGTCAGCCCCAGCACCCTGTCCTGACTGAAGCAGACAAAGTGGTCAAACAGGTAGGTAGAAATGAGTAAGGAACAGAGAGTATGGTTATTCTTGCATTGTTTGTTCGTCTGTCAAAGAAAAGAGTGCTTCTGACTTTTGTCAATATTCATCTTTATTTTAGGAGAAGAACAAACGGTGGTATCACACTTTGCTCAAGTGTATGATGCCATGTGTGTACAGCAGACATCACCAAAGGAACAGGAGACACCTGAGTAGAGAACAAGAATATGAAAAGACTGATGAAAAAAAGCACCAGGAGAAATCCATTGAATATGCACAATCTCGTCCAGTATTTCAATGAAAAGTTTCAGTGTTGTTTTTAGTGTCGTCGTATTGCATACATTTAAAACAATGTGTCTTGTTTAATGAACAATTTCATTTACTTTAGTAAAAAGTGTTGTTTACTGTAGTCCTAGCATGGATGCAATTGTTAGAAAAAACGGGAATGAAAAACTGAATGTTTAATACAACATGGGTTTGTGTTAACCCACACACCTAAGTGAAATGTTTGATTACGTTTACAAGACATAACACATAGTTCAGTTGAGTGTGAAAGGGAACAACAGAGAAAGTCACAAACAAAACATTTGTGAAGGACTTGATGAATGTTTTTTCTTTAGAAATTACAAAAAATAAAGAATTTTTCAACAAGATGTCTTTCTATAGCGAGTTTCATTTGAGATAGTCTTTTCTTAGAAGTGCAAGAGTGGTATTCCCTACAACTTATTCCCCAATTTGATCATTCTCAGAAATTAGGAGACGGAAACCACACCTACTGTAATATTAGACCTTGTAACAAGGCAACTAGGTTTCAATGGCTTAAAAGGTGCAGAAAGAGGCTCATGTATAATGACCTCCAGTGTCCCAGAGGTTTCCCAAATCATTTCTTAGAGTATGGAAAAAGAGGAAATAAAGTGTCTACAGAAAGCGTATACCCCCTTGAACTTTGTTCAGTTTGTTGCGCCAGTGCCAGAGTTTCATGCAATTAAATGAGGACCTCTTTCTCACACCACATATGTTATACTTTCAATGGGAAAAAAGGAAATATTACAATTGTATACATTTTCACCCACATGTTAATATTTGGTAGAAGCCCTTTTCACAGCAATTTCAGCTGTGAGTCTGTTGGTAATGGGCTCCACCACCTCTGCACCAACAAGATTTGATAATATTTGAGAATTTCAGAAGTCTGTCTGGTTTAGCTGAAGAATCAGCTAAGGTAAGTTTCAGGAAGAGCATCTGATTTCTTTCAATAAAGCAGAACAGAGAAAAAACACACAATACAAAATCATGAGAATTTGTATCCATATGACACTTTGACTCGAATACTTTTATCAGACCTACACAGAGTATATACTGTACACACTTTTTCAGCCCAGGTTTATACATTTGATACATTTGGAACTGCCATTTGTAGGTGTTTTTGTGTCTTAGCTCAACACTGTGAAACCTGTAGTTACAAACATGGAGGATGAAGACATGAAGACATATATTGTACCTCTGACCGGCCTACCTTCGAAGAGGTGAAAGATGAAACTTTTCCTTTATCGTCAACTCAGTGAATGTCTTTAAACTTTCGAAAACTGTAACAAAGAATAAGTTAAAAAACTTATTTTCATTGGACCCACAGAAAAGTCAAAGTTGTCCATAGAAATGCCCGTCTAAATCAGAAATCTACAGCACAAAAGGCAGTGGCCTTTCGGGACATAAAAATGAAATCAGACTTAACTCAGACGAATTGCCCTTGGTCACGGACATCTTGCTATCAGTCACTACAAAGATGTTTTCTCTCGTGCCATGGCTTGCCTGACTTGCTTCTTCAGCTGGATGGCTTCTGGTCGCTGGTCAGGATCGACAGCCAGCATGTCCTGGAGCAGTGTCCTTAGCTCCATGCTTATGGCTCTATTTACTTTCAGGGGGATGTGGAACTGCAGCCAGGGGTTCTCACGCAGGGCCTCTCCAACAGGCCCTGACAGACATATGCTCCTGTATCGGAAACACACTTTAGTTCAATTCTAAAATATTTCTCATAGGACTGAAGGAACCTTTGCCTGTTAAGAGTTAACAATTAGGTCCTCAAGAACTGTTTTACGGTTTTCCACACTCCTGGCTGGCCAAGGTCTCTTTAAGGTCTCTTAAGTGGAGGTGTAACTCATGTATCCTACATGTGATTTAGCAACATGAAAGGGAATAGCTTCTTATCGGATTATGGTCTTGGTTAACTGCCTAAGGCTGACCTAAGTGCCTAACTTTCTGACTTTCTTTATACCTTATATGTTAAGAAGCTTCTTCTGACCAATCAGAAATGTATGCTTTATGTATGAACATTTTGCTCATCAAAGTGAGTGAGAGACAAGGTTAACAGAAATTAGCCACGGCAGTAAATGACAGCATATTTTTGGGTTCTTAAATGGTCTCTACCTGGCACACCTGCAGTGCAAACTGACACACACTGTTTAGAGAAACAGCTACTCTATTACTAATATTAATGAAACATTTCTTATTCTATGGAACAAAAACAAACAGTAAAACTAAAACACAGATCTCTTAGCTTCCTATTTCATGAACCAGATGACTGAATGACCAAGCCTAACTAGTAGCCAGAACCCCAGTTAACCCTCCGTAACACAAAGTTTAACCACACGACAGGAACTCTTTCAAACTGAGTGAAAATCATAAATGGATCCATAACTTTACATCAATTTACTATGTTGTGCCAATACCTGCATTTACATTTAGAACGAATGATGTCATAGAACCAGCATCACACCAGTTCCAGGTGTCTCCAAGGAGACAACAGAACTTCAGTTGTGTTTGCTAAAATACACACTTTGAAACATACTGTAACACTTAGTTAACATGTCTGGTTTAGTTGAAGAATCGGCTAAGGTAAGTTTCAGGGTTTAATGGTGGGATGGCACCTGTGCTTTTTTCCCCCAACCGCTAGAATATGATTCGCACCAAACCCAAAAGAAATACTGCACAGTTCAGGAACTTCATCAACCTAGCAACTGTAAAATATGCTTACAAACAACTGAATTGAAATGCCAAAAAGTTCAGAGAAAGGCACAAACTATGTTTACTTGGGGTTTACAAAATTAAAGCTAACTAAAACTGGAATGATAAACAATCATGCTGCCAATGGACAGAGAAATATCATGTTTTTTGAATAATGTATTATTTGTTATATAGGAACCCAGTATAAGGGAATCCCTTGCGATCCTGTCTGCAGAGATAAAGGTAAGTATTTTTTTCTCTTTAGCTCTGTCACTCCAAGAAATATAATGAACATAAATATATTTGCCAATCTTTTCATAGTAATCCAAACAACTCTGCGTGCATCTGACATTTGTAATATTTATCTACCGCAGTATAACTCTTCTGGCAAGGCGATTGGTATTGTACCTTGAAAGAAAACTGATTGGAAATGTCATGTACTCTATGGTTTCTATTGATGTCAAGTGGCAAATGTTGACTGGTGATGTTATGTGAATCTTAGGAAATGGTCATTTTTCAATCGAGTCTATGTTTCTCAGAATTTGAGACAGAGAGGTCAATCTCTGCAATCCGAGCTGAGGGCATTTCTTGGAATGGAAAGGTAAGAGCAACGTGTTCTTTGATATTCTCTTAAGACTCTTCGCCAGATTTTACGATGAAAAATGTAAATAATAATAACAAACATTATTTTATATAGTGCCTTGAAAGGTGGCTTCTTTACAGAATGACAAAACCAACTACAATAAATAATACACAAGATATGCATGATGACAATACACAGTTAGAGGAGACAGTACATGGTCATCCTGGTCAGTGTATCCTGAAGGTAGTTTTCCAATTTTTTGGAACGGGGTAAAAGAGGCCACCTCTATTAGAATCTTTGTCCTAACCAAAAATGTAACAAAGTATAATAATAATATTAAAAATAATAATAATAATAAACTTTATTTATAGAGCACCTTTCATACAAATAGTGCTTTGGTGCTTTAAAAAGCAAGCGTAAAAATAAAATATTAAAATTGAGAGATATACTTTCAGTTGTCAAGGAAAATACAGCAATACAGTAAAGCAACATACATGTCAATTAAATAAATAAAAATTAGGAAAGTCGTAATAAAATAAGAACAATTAAAGAGAACTAAAAAAAGAAACAGAAATAGAAAGAACAAAGAACCACTTTAACTAAAAGCAACATTTTCAAATGTTTTTTAAAACAATGTACCGAGCTTGACTGCCTAATAAAAAGTGGAAGTGAGTTTCATAATTTAGAAGCATAAAAACAAAAAGCAGCCTCTCCACTCTTTCTGCATTTCACATGTGGTATTTGCAGTAGGCCAGTATGTGCAGATCTCAGGTCACGTATAGGAACATATGAAGACAGACATTCAGTAAGGTACAGACGTGCTAGGTCGCTTAAAGCTTTAAAAACAAGTAAAAGAACTTTCAAATTTATCCTAGATAATACAGGTGACCAGTGAAGTTTTTTCAAAACAGGAATGATATTCTCTTTCTTGTATTTGTTAGGATCTGTGCTACTGCATTTCGAACAAGTAGTAAGGGATTTATTGTTTTCTTGGGAAGCCCACAAAACAGAGCATTATAATCATATCCACATCAATGTGAGCAATGGAGAAGTCAAATTAACGTGTCTAAATATCATCTAGTTCTATCCCAGGGAAGAGGGCTGTTGCCTACACAGACGACAAGACACAAAACGCTCAACTGTGCAAAACACGCATAAGGACATCAGTCAGGAGGAACAAGGTAAAGTGTTTTTACTTCTTCACCATGGTCATGTAGTTTCACTCCAAGCACTGTCTTATGAAATAACTGTGGAAACGACCTCCCCAACATTTTGGGTTGTTGCATTTTGCTTCAATGAATTTTAACCTTTTCTTTTAGACATTAAGAGGAAGGACACATTCACCCTTGGTAGAGATTCAGTTGTTCTACGAGATGTCAAGGTGAGAATTAACCACTTCAGGCATAAGTCAATCCACATAACCGGAAATGGGGCAATGAACAGGATATGGGGATTTTGCTAGTTATAAAGTACAATAATCATCATTAAATGATCTAAGACTACTGAAGTATAAGCTGTGTCCCTGACTGATTAATTAGCAAATTCATCTTCGTAGAGTGGAGCTATACTGAATATGGAGTGAGATCATGTAGGGAATGTTGGACTTGTAATAACTAATTGAAGGATAATAATAATCAACGAAAGTGCTTAAAAGTATCAACAAATGCCTTCAAAGTACTTGACACGTACTTTGCTTTCAAAAGTGAAACATAATTAATGCTTACGTAAGATTTCTCTTGACTTCTCAGGAGTATACTAACTCCAAGGACAAGTAACATCACAAACCATTATTTAAGTGCTGATGTTGGAGCTGCAATACTACTACCAAGACAAAAAATGATACAGGTAACACTGCTTTAAGATTTCTAAGAATTGCTAAAATAGTATGTTTACAGAGCATTCAGAGTTGAGAATATGACAAGTTCCTACCATCTCAAACACTGCCAATCTAGAACAAAAAGAAAGTACTTGAACGCCTGCAGTAATCGAACACAAACCAGAACATATCAGTGCATGACAAGGAAATGTAGTCACAAAATGATTCTACCCTTTCAAGTCCCAAAAAGGACAGAGGAACTTACCGGAGGCGATACCTGGATTTCAAACAGAGTACAATGTAGCCACTGTAGGGGAGAAGATCACAGAGAGCTCTTCTCAGATTGCTCAGAGTCAGCCCCAGCACCCTGTCCTGACTGAAGCAGACAAAGTGGTCAAACAGGTAGGTAGAAATGAGTAAGGAACAGAGAGTATGGTTATTCTTGCATTGTTTGTTCGTCTGTCAAAGAAAAGAGTGCTTCTGACTTTTGTCAATATTCATCTTTATTTTAGGAGAAGAACAAACGGTGGTATCACACTTTGCTCAAGTGTATGATGCCATGTGTGTACAGCAGACATCACCAAAGGAACAGGAGACACCTGAGTAGAGAACAAGAATATGAAAAGACTGATGAAAAAAAGCACCAGGAGAAATCCATTGAATATGCACAATCTCGTCCAGTATTTCAATGAAAAGTTTCAGTGTTGTTTTTAGTGTCGTCGTATTGCATACATTTAAAACAATGTGTCTTGTTTAATGAACAATTTCATTTACTTTAGTAAAAAGTGTTGTTTACTGTAGTCCTAGCATGGATGCAATTGTTAGAAAAAACGGGAATGAAAAACTGAATGTTTAATACAACATGGGTTTGTGTTAACCCACACACCTAAGTGAAATGTTTGATTACGTTTACAAGACATAACACATAGTTCAGTTGAGTGTGAAAGGGAACAACAGAGAAAGTCACAAACAAAACATTTGTGAAGGACTTGATGAATGTTTTTTCTTTAGAAATTACAAAAAATAAAGAATTTTTCAACAAGATGTCTTTCTATAGCGAGTTTCATTTGAGATAGTCTTTTCTTAGAAGTGCAAGAGTGGTATTCCCTACAACTTATTCCCCAATTTGATCATTCTCAGAAATTAGGAGACGGAAACCACACCTACTGTAATATTAGACCTTGTAACAAGGCAACTAGGTTTCAATGGCTTAAAAGGTGCAGAAAGAGGCTCATGTATAATGACCTCCAGTGTCCCAGAGGTTTCCCAAATCATTTCTTAGAGTATGGAAAAAGAGGAAATAAAGTGTCTACAGAAAGCGTATACCCCCTTGAACTTTGTTCAGTTTGTTGCGCCAGTGCCAGAGTTTCATGCAATTAAATGAGGACCTCTTTCTCACACCACATATGTTATACTTTCAATGGGAAAAAAGGAAATATTACAATTGTATACATTTTCACCCACATGTTAATATTTGGTAGAAGCCCTTTTCACAGCAATTTCAGCTGTGAGTCTGTTGGTAATGGGCTCCACCACCTCTGCACCAACAAGATTTGATAATATTTGAGAATTTCAGAAGTCTGTCTGGTTTAGCTGAAGAATCAGCTAAGGTAAGTTTCAGGAAGAGCATCTGATTTCTTTCAATAAAGCAGAACAGAGAAAAAACACACAATACAAAATCATGAGAATTTGTATCCATATGACACTTTGACTCGAATACTTTTATCAGACCTACACAGAGTATATACTGTACACACTTTTTCAGCCCAGGTTTATACATTTGATACATTTGGAACTGCCATTTGTAGGTGTTTTTGTGTCTTAGCTCAACACTGTGAAACCTGTAGTTACAAACATGGAGGATGAAGACATGAAGACATATATTGTACCTCTGACCGGCCTACCTTCGAAGAGGTGAAAGATGAAACTTTTCCTTTATCGTCAACTCAGTGAATGTCTTTAAACTTTCGAAAACTGTAACAAAGAATAAGTTAAAAAACTTATTTTCATTGGACCCACAGAAAAGTCAAAGTTGTCCATAGAAATGCCCGTCTAAATCAGAAATCTACAGCACAAAAGGCAGTGGCCTTTCGGGACATAAAAATGAAATCAGACTTAACTCAGACGAATTGCCCTTGGTCACGGACATCTTGCTATCAGTCACTACAAAGATGTTTTCTCTCGTGCCATGGCTTGCCTGACTTGCTTCTTCAGCTGGATGGCTTCTGGTCGCTGGTCAGGATCGACAGCCAGCATGTCCTGGAGCAGTGTCCTTAGCTCCATGCTTATGGCTCTATTTACTTTCAGGGGGATGTGGAACTGCAGCCAGGGGTTCTCACGCAGGGCCTCTCCAACAGGCCCTGACAGACATATGCTCCTGTATCGGAAACACACTTTAGTTCAATTCTAAAATATTTCTCATAGGACTGAAGGAACCTTTGCCTGTTAAGAGTTAACAATTAGGTCCTCAAGAACTGTTTTACGGTTTTCTACACTCCTGGCTGGCCAAGGTCTCTTTAAGGTCTCTTAAGTGGAGGTGTAACTCATGTATCCTACATGTGATTTAGCAACATGAAAGGGAATAGCTTCTTATCGGATTATGGTCTTGGTTAACTGCCTAAGGCTGACCTAAGTGCCTAACTTTCTGACTTTCTTTATACCTTATATGTTAAGAAGCTTCTTCTGACCAATCAGAAATGTATGCTTTATGTATGAACATTTTGCTCATCAAAGTGAGTGAGAGACAAGGTTAACAGAAATTAGCCACGGCAGTAAATGACAGCATATTTTTGGGTTCTTAAATGGTCTCTACCTGGCACACCTGCAGTGCAAACTGACACACACTGTTTAGAGAAACAGCTACTCTATTACTAATATTAATGAAACATTTCTTATTCTATGGAACAAAAACAAACAGTAAAACTAAAACACAGATCTCTTAGCTTCCTATTTCATGAACCAGATGACTGAATGACCAAGCCTAACTAGTAGCCAGAACCCCAGTTAACCCTCCGTAACACAAAGTTTAACCACACGACAGGAACTCTTTCAAACTGAGTGAAAATCATAAATGGATCCATAACTTTACATCAATTTACTATGTTGTGCCAATACCTGCATTTACATTTAGAACGAATGATGTCATAGAACCAGCATCACACCAGTTCCAGGTGTCTCCAAGGAGACAACAGAACTTCAGTTGTGTTTGCTAAAATACACACTTTGAAACATACTGTAACACTTAGTTAACATGTCTGGTTTAGTTGAAGAATCGGCTAAGGTAAGTTTCAGGGTTTAATGGTGGGATGGCACCTGTGCTTTTTTCCCCTTACCGCTAGAATATGATTCGCACCAAACCCAAAAGAAATACTGCACAGTTCAGGAACTTCATCAACCTAGCAACTGTAAAATAAGCTTACAAACAACTGAATTGAAATGCCAAAAAGTTCAGAGAAAGGCACAAACTATGTTTACTTGGGGTTTCCAAAATTAAAGCTAACTAAAACTGTAATGATAAACAATCATGCTGCCAATGGACAGAGAAATATCATGTTTTTTGAATAATGTATTATTTGTTATATAGGAACCCAGTATAAGGGAATCCCTTGCGATCCTGTCTGCAGAGATAAAGGTAAGTATTTTTTTCTCTTTAGCTCTGTCACTCCAAGAAATATAATGAACATAAATATATTTGACAATCTTTTCATAGTAATCCAAACAACTCTGCGTGTATCTGACATTTGTAATATTTATCTACCGCAGTATAACTCTTCTGGCAAGGCGATTGCTATTGTACCTTGAAAGAAAACTGATTGGAAATGTCATGTACTCTATGGTTTCTATTGATGTCAAGTGGCAAATGTTGACTGGTGATGTTATGTGAATCTTAGGAAATGGTCATTTTTCAATCGAGTCTATGTTTCTCAGAATTTGAGACAGAGAGGTCAATCTCTGCAATCCGAGCTGAGGGCATTTCTTGGAATGGAAAGGTAAGAGCAACGTGTTCTTTGATATTCTCTTAAGACTCTTCGCCAGATTTTACGATGAAAAATGTTAATAATAATAACAAACATTATTTTATATAGTGCCTTGAAAGGTGGCTTCTTTACAGAATGACAGAACCAACTACAATAAATAATACACAAGATATGCATGATGACAATACACAGTTAGAGGAGACAGTAGATGGTCATTGTCAGTGTATTCTGAAGGTAGTTTTCCAAATTTTTGGAACAGGGTTAAAGAGGCCACCTCTACTAGAATCTTTGTCCTAACCAAAAATGTAACAAAGTATAATAATAATATTAAAAATAATAATAATAAACTTTATTTATAGAGCACCTTTCATACAAATAGTGCTTTGGTGCTTTAAAAAGCAAGCGTAAAAATAAAATATTAAAATTGAGAGATATACTTTCAGTTGTAAAGGAAAATACAGCAATACAGTAAAGCAACATACATGTCAATTAAATAAATACAAATTAGGAAAGTCGTAATAAAATAAGAACAATTAAAGAGAACTAAAAAAAGAAACAGAAATAGAAAGAACAAAGAACCACTTTAACTAAAAGCAACATTTTCAAATGTTTTTTAAAACAATGTACTGAGCTTGACTGCCTAATAAAAAGTGGAAGTGAGTTTCATAATTTAGAAGCATAAAAACAAAAAGCAGCCTCTCCACTCTTTCTGCATTTCACATGTGGTATTTGCAGTAGGCCAGTATGTGCAGATCTCAGGTCACGTATAGGAACATATGAAGACAGACATTCAGTAAGGTACAGACGTGCTAGGTCGCTTAAAGCTTTAAAAACAAGTAAAAGAACTTTCAAATTTATCCTAGATAATACAGGTGACCAGTGAAGTTTTTTCAAAACAGGAATGATATTCTCTTTCTTGTATTTGTTAGGATCTGTGCTTCTGCATTTCGAACAAGTAGTAAGGGATTTATTGTTTTCTTGGGAAGCCCACAAAACCGAGCATTATAATCATATCCACATCAATGTGAGCAATGGAGAAGTCAAATTAACGTGTCTAAATATCATCTAGTTCTATCCCAGGGAAGAGGGCTGTTGCCTACACAGACGACAAGACACAAAACGCTCAACTGTGCAAAACACGCATAAGGACATCAGTCAGGAGGAACAAGGTAAAGTGTTTTTACTTCTTCACCATGGTCATGTAGTTTCACTCCAAGCACTGTCATATGAAATAACTGTGGAAACGACTTCCCCAAAATTTTGGGTTGTTGCATTTTGCTTCAATGAATTTTAACCTTTTCTTTTAGACATTAAGAGGAAGGACACATTCACCCTTGGTAGAGATTCAGTTGTTCTATGAGATGTCAAGGTGAGAATTAACCACTTCAGGCATAAGTCAATCCACATGACTGAAAAAGGGGCAATGAACAGGATATGGGGATTTTGCTAGTTATAAAGTACAATAATCATCATTACATGATCTAAGACTACTGAAGTATAAGCTGTGTCCCTGACTGATTAATTAACAAATTCATCTTTGTAGAGTGCAGCTACTATCTATTCAGTGACATTTCCTTAAAACAACTTTATTCCCACATTCTGAATATGGAGTGAGATCATGTAAGAATGTTGGACTTGTAATAACTAATTGAAGGATAATAATAATCAACGAAAGTGCTTGAAAGTATCAACAAATGCCTTCAAAGTACTTGACACGTACTTTGCTTTCAAAAGTGAAACATAATTAATGCTTACGTAAGATTTCTCTTGACTTCTCAGGAGTATTCTAACTCCAAGGACAAGTAACATCACAAACCATTATTTAAGTGCTGATGTTGGAGCTGCAATACTACTACCAAGACAAAAAATGATACAGGTAACACTGCTTTCAGATTTCTAAGAATTGCTAAAATAGTATGTTTACAGAGCATTCAGAGTCTCATAGAGAAAATAAGTTGAGAATATGACAAGTTCCTACCATCTCAAACACTGCCAATCTAGAACAAAAAGAAAGTACTTGAACGCCTGCAGTAATCGAACACAAACCAGAACATATCAGTGCATGACAATGAAATGTAGTCACAAAATGATTCTACCCTTTCAAGTCCCAAAAAGGACCGAGGAACTTACCGGAAGCAATACCTGGATTTCAAACAGAGTACAATGTAGCCACTGTAGGGGAGAAGATCACAGAGAGCTCTTCTCAGATTGCTCAGAGTCAGCCCCAGCACCCTGTCCTGACTGAAGCAGACAAAGTGGTCAAACAGGTAGGTAGAAATGAGTAAGGAACAGAGAGTATGGTTATTCTTGCATTGTTTGTTCGTCTGTCAAAGAAAAGAGTGCTTCTGACTTTTGTCAATGTTCATCTTTATTTTAGGAGAAGAACAAACGGTGGTATCACACTTTGCTCAAGTGTATAATGCCATGTGTGTACAGCAGACATCACCAAAGGAACAGGAGACACCTGAGTAGAGAACAAGAATATGAAAAGACTGATGAAAAAAAGCACCAGGAGAAATCCATTGAATATGCACAATCTCGTACAGTATTTCAATAAAAAGTATCAGTGTTGTTTTTAGTGTCGTCGTATTGCATACATTTAAAACAATGTGTCTTGTTTAATGAACAATTTCATTTACTTTCGTAAAAAGTGTTGTTTACTGTAGTCCTAGCATGGATGCAATTGTTAGAAAAAACGGGAATGAAAAACTGAATGTTTCATACAATATGGGTTTGTGTTAACCCACACACCTAAGTGAAATGTTTGATTACGTTTACAAGACATAACACATAGTTCAGTTGAGTGTGAAAGGGAACAACAGAGAAAGTCACAAACAAAACATTTGTGAAGGACTTGATGAATGTTTTTTCTTTAGAAATTACAAAAAATAAAGAATTTTTCAACACGATGTCTTTCTATAGGGAGTTTCATTTGAGATAGTCTTTTCTTAGAAGTGCAAGAGTGATATTCCCTACAATTTATTCCCCAATTTGATCATTCTCAGAAATTAGGAGACGGAAACCACACCTACTGTAATATTAGACCTTGTAACAAGGCAACTAGGTTTCAATGGCTTAAAAGGTGTAGAAAGAGGCTCATGTATAATGACCTCCAGTGTCCCACAGGTTTCCCAAATCATTTCTTAGACTATGGAAAAAGAGGAAATAAAGTGTCTACAGAAAGCGTATACCCCCTTGAACTTTGATCAGTTTGTTGCGCCAGTGCCAGAGTTTCATGCAATTAAATGAGGACCTCTTTCTCACACCACATATGTTATACTTTCAATGGGAAAAAAGGAAATATTACAATTGTATACATTTTCACCCACATGTTAATATTTGGTAGAAGCCCTTTTCACAGCAATTTCAGCTGTGAGTCTGTTGGTAATGGGCTCCACCACCTCTGCACCAACAAGATTTGATAATATTTGAGAATTTCAGAAGTCTGTCTGGTTTAGCTGAAGAATCAGCTAAGGTAAGTTTCAGGAAGAGCATCTGATTTCTTTCAATAAAGAAGAACAGAGAAAA